>NW_027491282.1:0-1200000 GCF_021521415.1 Bidens hawaiensis | reverse complement strand
CGCGTTCCGGAAATGACTGGGATCACCGCAGTTAAAGCACGATCTGGGTCGTGGGTTTTGGTAGGTTGGTTGTGGGTTCTGCGGGTAGACTGGTGGTGTTGGCGCAATTGGGTTGGCAGGAAGGACTCTACAGTTCTCAGCAGTGTGACCAGCGCGGCCACATCGGGTACAAAGTCGACATGGGACTTGAGGTGGGTGGTGAAGTCTACAGGTTGGGCAAAAGGGGTGGTTTCCTGTGTAAGGTTTCTTAGGTGGCGGGGCAGGGAGTGCGGGATTGGTTAAGGCATAGTTATGGACTACAGGAGGTGTTGGGTAGGCTGACAGAGGGTTAGGCGCATAAACTGGGTGTTGGTAAGTGGGTTGCTGGACGATGGGCGGGTTGGTAAGCGCATAGGCCTTGCGCCTGCGCTTGAGGTTGTTACGGTTTGAGGGTTCTGGTTTGGTTTCTGTTGGTTCAGGAACAGTCTTGGTGAGTTTGGTCTTTTCTGTTCCCCGCAGGAACAGGGTTCCTGCTCTGACATGGTTGTCGCTGAGCACGGCGGCCAACTCGATGGCGTCAGAGAGGGTTACTGGGTTTCTGGCCCATACAGAATCTTGAATTTCCATGGGGAGACCCCCAAGGAATTTCTCTATGGCTCGGCGGGAAGGGGTAACAAGGTGAGGGACAAGCAGGCTTAGTTCATGGAAGCGCGTCGCGTACTCGCGCGCTTCACCGCTGTATTGCTTAAGATTCCAAAATTCTTCCTCCAGGCGCTTAACTTCGTTGGGAGGGCAGAATTCTCGCGTCAAGAGATCCTTAAATTCCTCCCAGAGTAAGCTGGAAGCAGCTTCTGCGCCACGCGCATGGGCTACTCCATTCCACCATGTAAGCGCTCTGGATTCCAGGACACTGGAAGCATAAAGGGTTCGTCTGTCTGAGGGGCATTGGGTGTGGAGGAAAGTGTTTTCTATTTTCTCAAGCCACTGGAGCATCACGGTGGCTCCTTCAAGACCTGTGAACTTTGGAGGGTTACCCGCGTTAAAGGACTTAATGTTGTAACCAGAGGTGTTGGTATTGTTTTGGCTCAAAGCTTGGGCTATTGCGGCGGCCATTTCCTGGGAACGTTGCTGTCTACGCATGCGCGAGGCTTCTCTTCTCTGAAATCGGCGAGATAGCGGAGGCATTCTATAAAAGTTTTAATTTTAGTTAATATCTTGGTTTTAGCACAAAGTATAACCTCGAAAAGCTTGGTTTCGCGGAGTCAGTTACTATCAAAAGTTAAAGTAAAATAAATGATCCTAAATGCAGACTTAATAAAGGTAACAAATTCGAATCAAGAATCGACAATTCATGTATCACCATGACTTTCCGAATTCCCAATTTAAAATATACGAGCAAACGAGTATTGGAGATTGACGATTCATGTATCACCATGACTTTTCAAGTCTCCAACCTCAGAACATAATCGTAAATGGAAATTGAAAATCAACTATTCATGTATCACCATGACCTTTCGGATTTTCAAATCCAACAAACGAATATGTAAGTAAAATCAATAAAAATCGAAATTCAACAAAAATCGAAATATCGCGAAATAAAACATAAAATCATATACTGCGCAAGCGCGAGCATATTCATAAATAACGAGTAATTAACAATAAGCGCGCAAACATGAGATTTCTCTCATGCGCGAGAAGGGACTCTTAGGTATTCTAGGCCGTTACGTCTAACCACCTATCCTAAAGTCAACGAGCTCTGATACCAATCTGTAACACCCCGACCAAAGGCGGATTATACATCGGGGCGCCACATATTGTTTCATTACTCGTGACACTATTGGGTGTCAATATTTAATAAATACATTCATTCGCGCACGCGCAGGGTAAACAAGATAACATAAAACATCATAAATCAATATATTATAAATCATAATATTCGAACAGCAAAAACTTGTCTTGATACATTTTAATCTAGGTCCAAAATAAAGAAAACTTCCTATGTGTCCACAAGCTCCAAAACAGCTACTGCAAACCTGAACATGTGTTAAAATAAACGTCAAACACTTGCGTGTTGGTGAGAAATCAAGTTTAATACAATACATAGATAACAATAAATCTGCGCGCAACATGTGTATGTCTGGTTTTCAACAAGGGTGTAATCTGATCGGGACCAACTCTAAGATTCATAAGACTGCCAGTGCTCACAATTGAGCTCACAAACAAGACAAACTGTGCATGTGCAAACAAAAGAGAAAATCATAAACGATAGTTCTCCCGTGTTCATCTAATGGTACCATGAAAACTGCGGAATAGACCGACAAGACGGTTAATGATCCACACATACAAATAAACAGCCAAGTCTACGTCCTCAACACATGGGATACTGCGCGACTAAAGTTCATAAACAAGTTTAAGACTAAGTTTGTATGAACACATGAACATCCCAAAACATTAAAAGCAAAAAGGGATTAGGTACGAGATTACTCACATGATAAACGATGCGGTGTAAGATAAAGCAAGAACCAACTTTAAACAAGCACAAGTTAACCTATAAATAAGATTATTGTTTTAATGAATTGATTTTAAGTCTTGATTATAAGTTAGCATAATTAATAAGTAAATTATTATATATAATATATATATATTACCGGAAAAGCAGGGCAGAACAGAAAGGAAGACGGAGGCAGAGAGGAAGGCGGCAGAGAGAGCAAGGGGCAAGAGAACAGGAGAGATTAAGTGTTTTGTGTGTGTAGTGTTATGAAAATATTATTATTATTTATAGGAAAACCCTAGGAGACATAATCCCTAGAAAAGGGGAAAGGATCTTTAACAGGATCAAGCAAAAGATATCAAAAAGCATAAGAATCCAAAAGCAAAAGATATGGAAAGATATGGCAGCTGCAGAGGCAAGATAAAGCTGTCAGGGAACAGTAAAAAGCATGGGCGGATCAGATAAAGGTACTGGTCAAGCATGGAAAAAGCAGATCTCAAAAGATAATGTCAGTCACTTTTTCTGTCAACCAATGGGGTTGGTGCGCATGCTGCGCCAAAAGTGGCTTTTCAGACATAAAGCAGATTAGGTCAACAGCACAAAAGATAAGACAACACAAAAGCAAACGGCTAGATTAAACAGAAGAAAACTCAAAGGGTTCAGCGCGAGAAGGCTAAGGCGCGCCGCGGGAAGAATCACATTTCTTAGCGCGCCGCGGGAGGAACTATAATTCCTAGCGCGCCGCGGGAAGAACTATAATTCTTCGTGCGTCGAGGGATGAACTACGATTCTTAGCGCGCTGCGAGAAGAACTACAAATCCTTAGCGCGTCGCGGGAAGAACTACCGTTCTTCGCGCGCTGCGAGAAGAATTACAATTCTTAGCGCGCTGCGAGAAGAGTTCGTCTCGCGTATCGCTGGAACAGATGGTCTTCACGCAGGCTTCCTTGAAAGGAGTCTGGCGCGTGGAGCTGCGCAGACAACCTTAGGCGGGAAGGAACAAAGGACAAGCAAAGAGTTAGAAGAAAAAGAGGGAAACAATGCGTAAGGGCGGGACGGCGACAAGAGGGAAAAGAAGGCGGAAAGAGAGAAGGAGAGGGACGGGATGGCGGAAAGAAAGAGAGAGAGAGAGAGGCGGGAAGGAAAATATATTATTATTAAAAGTAAAATATAAGTATAAATAAATATTAAATCATAAAAGAAAGAGGTCGGGTCAGAGAAACGGGTACCTGGGTCGGGTCGGAGCAGGGCAGATGTCACACAGACCCTAATAATATCCGTGAATGTAGGGAACAGACCCTAATAATATCCGCGAATGTAGGAAACAGACCCTAATGATATTTGCAAAGGTTATAGGGCGTAATGCTCTTAAAAACGTATATGTATGTATGTATGTAAGTATGAAAGAAAGAATGAATATATGAATGTATGTAAGTATGTGAGGAAAGATGAAGGTAAGTATATTCGGATACGTATTTATGAAGGTATGTTGCCTGATTAACTAGAACTCACTCAGCGTTGCTGACTTTTAGTATGCACGCAGGTTAATAGACTGAGATAGCTGATTTGAGAAGGACACATGGCAAGATTGAAGAGGCTGACATTTGAAGATTTGTCATGATGTTTTAAATACTATGTTTATGTATGTTTTTAAAAGACGAGTTATGGATGTTTGTAATGAATGGTTGACTTTTTATATTATTCCGCGAAAGTTTTAATTAACTCTGATATTTAGAACTGTGTATATGAGTAAATCCAACGTCCAAGTAGGGCACCGGGACCGGGGCCTTACATGAATAACTGTACAAAATGACTATCTTACCCCCTAGAACAATTTTGTGTTGAATGAAATGTATCTGTTTAGTCAGTGCTCTTAATAACTATACAAAATGACCACACTCTAATTATAGCCAATCAAAATACATCTTAAAACAAACTTTTGTTACAACCAACCAAAATAGATCTTATAAATAGTTTACCAAGTCATTGACACAAATAACTTAACACTACACACATAAGTTGATAAAACCCCTACACATCAAACAAGTCTTAAGCTACATTTGCTTGCTCACTCCATTGTTGAGTTGTATTTCAAAGGCATTTGACAATTTAGGCCACAAACTTTCAAGTATTACTCCTGCAACTAAAAAGTCAATGTTTGAAAGAAATAATATGCTTTCATCATAATAATATGTATGTTTCTTATGGTGACCTTAAGGTTAAAATTGGTCGGCTCAACCTATACATAACCTCAAAATAAAGTTATAAGCTCATAATCATAAGCTTAAAAAGCTAAACCAAATACTAAATTAAGCTTATTTGTAAAAAAAAGCTAAAAAAGCTAGGCCAAACACCCCCTAAGTAGTCCCTAGAGCAATGTTTTAAAAACTTTATTTTTATTGGCACTGAATTTGATTCAAAAATGGTACAGTTGGTTGAAACACGATATAAAGGTTACTTAAACAGTTTAATAAGTAATTCCATAAAAATACAATTCAACTTAAAAAGGTAACTCAAAAGTACATTAATAAACATCACACATGAATCAAACATCATAAATGAAGTCAAATAGGAACTTTGTATTTTTTATGCAAACTTAATCAATTACAAAATATTCAAAGAAACCAACATTTGATTTGCTGGACACAAAATATGTTGATTAGCAAATCATCTTAACCGGGTTTACTCGTTTCAATTTTATTCGTTGGTTTTAAAACCAGTTTGTCGGTTTAAACCGGTATGTTTAAAAAAACAAGCGGTACGATGTTCTAGTAAACCGCACAAAAATACCGAGCTCTAAATATCGGTTGTCTTACCAATATTCGATAGATACGATTCAACCTACTAGTACGTATCGGTTTTTAAAATATTACCCTACATGACATGTACCCAATATAGAAGAAAAAAGAAGAGGGTTTTGGTTCGCTGACATGACTTTTTTTTCTTAAATAAGTTACGCCGAGCATGATCCGTTTAAAAAATGGATCTTCTCAAACACAACTTGTAAGTTGTGAAGAGTTTTAAGAGAAATTAGTATTTTGATTTTACAAATGGGCATTAAAATTTAAAGTTAGATATTTTGATTATTATATATATTTATATAAAAATTAAGTTTTAAAAGTAAAACTAATAAATTTTGTAAACTTTTTTTTCTGATCTTCACTTCTAGTAGTAGGCATTACACATATTTGTAAAGAAACGTAAAATGGGTCCACACGTCATGAGTTTTAAATGTATTGGGCAAGTTATGATTGAAAAACCTCCATACACCAGCCCACCATTTTAAACGTATAAACCCAATTGTATACCCATGATTAACACTACCTAGTTGAAACCATTTAAATTGAAGTAAGTTGATTGGTTTAAATGTTTAATTGGTTAGGAGTGAACCTGTCTGGTTTACAATTTATGGTTCATTCAACGAAATATAAGAATTTAGAAAATAAATTAAGACATTTTAAATCTATGAGAAAACTATGATTTGCCTCCCTGTGTAATATCAGCGGGCGCACGTTGAACCACTGAAAACTAAATTTTGGGTATTGAACCCATGTGTTTTTCTGGCGGGATCATTATGCCCCACACCGTGTAATTATTGGTTAAATGGCTAATATACCCTTCATCTTCATAACCAACATTCAAACACAAACCCAGATCTTCATCATCATACCCAAAACCTGAAAATCTCCGGCTAAGAACCCTAACCCAAACCCAAACTCAGAAAACACATAAATCTTATACAAACACATAAAGTTACATCATCAACATACCCACTTAAACCTAAGTGGGTATGTTATACAAACCCATAAATCTTATATCACCACCACCACCGTACATAAATTCGACGGAGGTGACCGCCGGAAAATCAGGAACACGTTGCCAGAAGTTCAAGAAAGATATCCTTCATTAGAGTTGAGAATGAGCCGGCGCACTGCCACCATCGACGACAGTCGCCATCACCACCGTCTTCATCCTTCATTGTCGTCGTCTTCATCCGCCGCAACCACCACTGTCTTCATCCACCACTATGATTCCTTAGTGTTTAGAATTGATTCCAAGCTATAAAATTTGTAAAATCCCAAATTATTTCGAAACCCTAGGTTACTAATGTTCATAGATCTTGCAAACTGTAAGAAAATCGACACATGGGTTTTGTTCTTCCCGAAAAATCACTTAAGATCCATATAAATTTTTTTAGATTTGGTGGTGATTTTAGAGAAATATGGTAGAGAGAAGATGATGAATATGATGTTCTTGAGGATGAAGTTGAGAAGATGATTATGATGGTGTTCACATGAAAATGATGATGAGTTGCTCTATTATTATTATTATTATTATTATTATTATTATTATTATTATTATTATTATTATTATTATTATTATTATTATTAATCTAATTACTAAAGTGCCCTTGAACCTAGCGGTAACTAACAGTCAACTTAAAAACAGAGGTTCAATATGCGTAACCAGTGGCTCATATCAGCATTATAAAATTACATGGGTTCAATACCCGAAATTTAGTTTTCAGGGGTTCAACATGCGTCCGTCGATATTACACAGTGAGGCAAATCGTAGTTTTCTCTAAATATATATATCTCTTCTCTACTATATATAAAGCTTGAGTTAGGGACCTCTTAAATTTTAAAAGGTACCTAACTTGTTGCTTATTGTACAACATACTATGCATAAATTTAAGAAATTTTAAGGGTAATGTTGTCTTTATGGTTACTTTAGTTTCTTACATAATAGTTTCAATTTTAGTCCTCCAACTTTAATCAAATTTTCTTAAGTTATATAATAATTACACATTCACCCCTAATTTAAAACAAACTACCACCACGAATTTTAAACGTCTATAACTTTTTCACACGTCAATATTTTTTTAAAAAAATAATTCTGCAAAAATGAATATTCTATTCTCTTTAATTTGAGTATGATATTGCTAGATTTTATTAATTTCAAAAAATCAACATTTACGTGATTATCGGTTTGTAACGACAATGGGTCAGGTTGGGTGGTTCGAATCATGGGTCAAAATGAATTAGAGTAGGAACATGTCAATACAAAAGCTGGTTAATTTGGTTATGGTCGGGATGGGTTCAGATCGAAAGGGGTCATGTCAAAAGAGTATCGGGTCGAAATGGGTTTCGGGTTAAAACAGTGTCTGGTCCAGTTGGGTTTCGGGTCAAAATGGGTTGGTTTGAAAATCAATTTATTGAAATTGTTGCACATTATAGGCGTCAGTTACGTGATGACATTGTTTACACGTACTCCGCTCATAGCGCGGGCACATCTAACAATACTATTAAAGCAAAACTTATTGTCCACAAGTCACTCAACTAGGCTCTTCAAAACCTATTGTCCACATATCACTCAACTAGACTCTCTACATCAATGCCACACCATTGCCAACTCACCTATTTCCTTTCCTATTATTGCCAAATCATCTCATACACCTTATTTAAACATTAATATTTGTCACACCCCAAAACACGGCCTAGGAGTGTGACACCTTATGTTGGTACCAAAAGTGTAAACAAATCAGAGTTTCGTTGTTATTGCGGAAGACTTATAAAACTTGTGGATTAAAGTTGTAAATATTTACATAAGCAAAAGTCGGGATTAAAAGATTCCCGAACTTAGTTTAAAAGATTATGTGTTTTATATTACAAAACCACCATTTATATATTAAAGTTTATACAAAATATTCCGAGCCATCGGATTCAAATATAGCACTTCGATACTCCAAGTGCTAATCTTGTTCACCTGCAAAATGTAAATAAAATACGTCAGCAACGAATGCTGGTGAACACGCTGACGCAAAAATATTTTCTTTTACTTTATTACCCCTTGAGACTACGCCTGCCTCTGCCCAACGTGGCTTAGGAATAACAAAGTTAAATAACACATTTATAAATTCGAGTCTCTACACTAGGTCACCCCAGCAAACACCGCAGCGTTTGACTTAGTTAAGTACCCGTAAATATACACAAAGGTCGTACTCCCTGTAGGAGAGCGTCCTACGACCAAGGGTGGTGCGGCGTGCCCACCGCGTAGTACCACCTATGTAAGGATCCAGACACACGTATACCACAGCCTGAGGGCTAGGCTCATACTCTTATTTATAACGGTTTTAGGAACACATAGTTCCTTGTAAACAATTTTCATATAACATGTTTGACTCATTTGAAAACAAGTTTATAAAAGTTTGGGGGCGTATTCACCTTATCGCTTTGGGATCGGCTTCACTCACCGTCCGAGGGTCTTTCCCTTTCTATCTCGCACCTATAGTACGAGTATAACCATTTATTAGTCGGATATACAATCCGGCTTAAGACCTTTAGTCTTGTTTTATACCTCGATGAACCTGTAGTTCATATATCTCATTTACTTGAAAACCTTTAGTTTAAAAGTAATTATAAACCTTTAGTTTATATAAAAACCCGATGTTTCTTCTTCTCTAAGAAACGTATTCTTTTTCTTTTATTATTTAAGAATATTCATTATTACTTGAATAATAATTCCATAACAAAGAATATAATCATATATACTTTCACACATATATATTTATCAATACTCATATTCTTATTTTCTTATTTCTTTGTTATGTTTTCTTTTCTCTTTTATCGAGGTATCGAGTATAACCTCGACTTAAGGTTTAAGCCTTTATAATATTTCATTATTATATTCATTGGCGTTTAAGCCTTACCTTAAAGGCTTATGGAAACCCTAATGATTCGAGCAACACTCCAACGCCGCTTCTCTTTTCTCGATCTTAACTTTGCACTCAACGACAACACCAATCTTCGACAATTGATGGCAAACCTTTCGAGAAAAAGCTTTTTGTTGGTCGAATGTGGGTGGAGGATGGCACACACTTCGAGGAAACGTCAGCACATAAATCGAGGGATCGGGGCTGCTTATCGAGGCAGATTGTTAATATGATTGTGGGAATGTAGTAGGATGATAGAGAGAAAGGATTACTGAATTTGAGGTGTGGATTGTGAGAACCCGGATGTTGCTACTTATAGGCAAAATCTGGTGTCCCATCGCGTATCGCGATGGGCTCCTGACACCCATCGCGTAGCGCGATGTAGCTCAGCCAGTCACACCCTAGACCTGCCACGTGGCAGACGTTGCGCCACGTGACGACACGTGGCGGAAAGTGATGCCACCGTGTGCCACGTGGCACACGTGTCACAACGTGTCAGGCCACGTCATCGCGGTACGCGACGACATAGGCTCAACAGCGATAGCTCTATCAAGAAACTTGGACCAACACCAATCGCGTATCGTGATGGGCTTTTCTTTTTTTTGTCGCGTAACGCGATAGGACAAGAAAACATATTTTTCAATTTAAACCCTCAAGTTTGGAATTTGGAAATTTTAGTCCTTAGACTTTTGAAAGTTTTATATTTTGAACTCGAAATTTTCACGATGTTACATCCTCCCCACCTTGAAACAAATCTCGTCCTCGAGATTGCTTTACAAAAACAAGTGGGGGTATTTTTTTCTCATTTTCGATTCGAGTTCCCATGTATATTCGGGCTCTCTACGCGAGTCCCATTTTACTTTCACAATTTTCAACGTTCTTCTTTTTAATTTCTTTGTTTTCGAATCTTCAATTTGAATTGGACGTTCTACGAATTTTAATATCTCATTTATTTCAACGTCTTTTAATGGCATAGTTAACGATTCATCGTTTAAACACTTATGCAGATTCGAAACATGGAATACATCGTGTATCCATTACATTTCCTCGGGCAGTCTCAAATGGTATGCAACAGTGCCGATTCGTTCAAGTACCTCGAAAGGTCCAACGAATCGAGGGCTCAACTTTCCTTTCTTACCGAATCGAACAACGCCTTTCCAAGGCGAGACTTTTAATAACACTTTGTCACCAACTTTGAATTCCAACAGCTTATGACGGACAACGGCGTAACTCTTTTGGTGATCACGTGCCGTCTTAAGTCGTTCTCGGATTTGGAGAATTTTGTCGGTGGTTTCTTGGACTATCTCGGGTCCAGATAATTGATCGTCTCCGGTTTCAGACCAACACACAGGCGTTCTACACTTTCGGCCATATAACGCCTCGAATGGTGCGGCTTGAATACTTGCGTGATAGCTATTATTGTATGAAAATTCCATTAAAGGTAAGTGGTCATCCCAACTTCCACCTAAGTCGATCACACAAGCGCGAAGAATATCTTCCAACATTTTGTAAGGCCCCGTTACCGGTAACCCTACTTTCATGTTGGATTTACTCATAAACACAGTTCTAAATATCAGAGTTAATTAAAACATTTATGCGGAATATAAAACTTTCATAAAACATTACAATATTTCATAACTTGTCTCAAAACATCCTTTGTCTTTCACATTAAAACATTAAAGTTAAAACATCATAAGTCTTCAGATGCCAGGCTCTTATCCTTCTGCCATGTGTCTCCGCTCAAGCCAGCTGTCTCATCCTACTCACCTGCGTGCATACTAAAAGTCAGCTACGCTGAGTGAGTTCTAGTTAATCACATAATCATACAATACATTCCTTACACTTCATACTTAACCTCTTAACTTTCTTTCATACACACTTAAGTGCTTTTACTTTCATTTTTACTTTCATACTTTCTTTACATTCCTAATCATACGTTCATTTTTACCTTCACGCTTTCCCTACATACAAAATCATACTTTTTAAAGAGCCTTTTGCTCTATAACCTCACAGATATTATAAGGGTCTGGTCCCTAGTTTTCGAATATTAGAAGGGTTCGATTCCCTAACATCACAGATATCATAAGGGTCTGGTCCCTATCATCATAGATATTATAAGGGTCTGGTCCCTAGTTTTCGAATATTAGAAGGGTTCGATTCCCTAACATCACAGATATTATAAGGGTCTGGTCCCTAGTTTTCGAATATTAGAAGGGTTCGATTCCCTAACATCACAGATATTATAAGGGTCTGGTCCCTATCATCACAGATATTATAAGGGTCTGGTCCCTAGTTTTCGAATATTAGAAGGGTTCGATTCCCTCTTCGTTACCATACAACCATACATCATACCTCGAGTATTAGTAGGGCTCGGTACCCTTTTTGTAACCATACAACCATACATCATACCTCGAGTATTATTAGGGCTCGGTACCCTTTTCGTAACCATACATTATCATTTCTTTCTTCTATTATCTCTATCATGTTCATACACATAAACATACATAACATACTTACCTTATACATAGCGTTACAACCTGACAGTACGTGCAATATCCGAAGATCGTTCACGTACTATCAAGCAATCATTCATACATTTCACATTATCCACATAAGGCATACACTTATCTCTTAGGATAAATGTATTAACAAACATATTGAGTATGCACACAGCCCCTAAAACGTAACACATAAATGGGGCTAGAAACTCACCTGAATACGGTTACGTTCTCCGTTGAGCGTAATCCCTTTCTTCAGTTGTGCACGGCTGACTGTATAACAAGTATACATATCAATTTAACTATCACTACTTATAACATCTTTCTAGTCTTAATTACTACCCACAACGAACGGGGGTCCGGGGGCAGCGCCCCTGGCAGCGGGGTCTAGGGGCGGCAGCCCCTAGCAGGGTCCAAGGGGCAGAGCCCCTGGCTGGGGTCGAGCTGACCTGGAAAAATTTTATTTCCATTAACTGTCTTAACACATTTTTCATTAGGTTTTTAATTTATTTTCTAAACGAACTTGGCTTTAGGCGAAGTTAAACCTCAGGCGAACTTGTCATCAGGCGAAGTTAAACCTCAGGCGAACTTAGCTTTAGGCGAAGTTAAACCTCAGGCGAACTTAGCTTTAGGCGAAGTTAAACCTCAGGCGAACTTGTCATCAGGCGAACTTAAACCTCAGGCGAACTTGTCATCAGGCGAACTTAAACCTCAGGCGAACTTGTCATCAGGCGAACTTAGCTTGCAGGCGAAGTTCATCAGGCGAACTTAGCTTGCAGGCGAAGTTCATCGCTTGAAGGCGAAGTTGCCCAGATGAAGGCGAAGTTGCCCAGATGAAGGCGAAGTTGCCCAGACAGCCTGCTGTTTGGTTTCTGTCCAATATTTCGAGCGATTTTAACACCCCCGCTATGGTTCAATATCACCCACTACGCTTCCCGACCATTTCCGGTCACTTAACACTAAAAAGCTTGGATCTTTAAACTTCAAAGTTCAAGAATCTTACCTTTTTGAGCTTGTAGGATCTTGTTTCCTTGCTTAATCACAACCAACCGCTCTCTCTTCTCTCTCGGATCTTGGTCTCTCTCTCTACGGCTCTCGGCGTCTCTCTCTCTCCTCGGATCTCGGCCGCCGGTCGGCTTGTGTATGGGGTGTGTGTGTTTTGGAAGTGTGAAGGAATAGATGTAAATGAAGATATTTTTGGGTTTAGGGGATATTTATATCCTTTAAATCCCATTCTCATTTAACCCATCTCAATTAATCCAAGTCCCTGATCCGCTCCTACCCGATAATAATAATTAAAAACGCGAAATCACTAACATAACTTTCTTTATTCAGCATTATAAATTTTAGGATGTTACACATTTGAATCGTCCTTTTGCTTTGCCCATCAGTTTGCAGATGATAGGCAGTGCTAAGGTTAAGCTTTGTACCGAGAGCTTGTTGGAAGCTTTTCCAAAAGTGAGACGTAAAACGACTGTCTCTGTTAGTGCACGGTCTTGCGTCTCAAGTCTTTGTAATTATCATTAATGTTTATTTGATTATTTTAATGTAATATTTTAATGTTATTTATCTAATTCGTTATGTTTAGTCTAGTTCGCTAGGAATGTTAGCGAACTAAGACTAGTTCGTTAAGATTAAGTCTAGTTCGCTAGGGATGTTAACAAACTAGGACTTTATAATGTATTCCCTCCTGATTCGTTAGGGGATGTTAACGAATCAGGGGGTGGTTCGTTAAGTTAAGTTATTTAACGAAGGGGATGCTGGTTCGCTAGGGGATGTTAGCGAACCAGATCGTCTTCTATAAATAGTGAACCACTGTTCACTTGTAAAGTGTTGAAGTTTTGAGAGAATTAACATTATTCAGAAAGTTTAAAGTATTCTCTCTCTCTCACAAGCTTCACGTTAATCTTATTGATAATATATATATATACTACTAACAATCAAGCTAAGGTATTAAAAGAGTTAGATCCGTTTAATTAATATCAATGTATAGATCTGGATTAGATCTAAGATATTGATTAGCACGAGTGATAACAAAGAAAGGGGATCAAACAAGTGGTATCAGAGCTTTCGGGTCTCAATTCACTTGGTTTGATTGTTATTGTTATAGTTTTGTGTTTATTTTCTGTTTGGTTTGAATTTGAATCAATTTGGGTTGTTTTGGATTGAATCTGGATGGATTAGAGTGAATCTGGTTTCGTTAAGGTATTATTGATGTTCAATTGAGTGGAATTGGATTGTGGATTTGATTTGTGATGTTTATTGGGTTTTCGGTTTGAGTCCGTGAACAAGGGATTAATTGTGGTTGAAATTGATTCGTGTATTGTGATAATCGGTTACGAGATGTGTTGGGTTGAATTCGCGTTGTGATTACGAAGAATTTGGTATATTATTTGTTAAATTTGGTTAAGAATTGAGTGTATATTACAGATCTGGAATTAATAAGTTTCTGGGTTTGATCTTCATATTTCTGGAAAATTGTTCTTGAATGTTTGAAGATTTGAAGATGAATGCGATTCGTTATAAAGTTTCATGCGATTCGCTATGTCTTTAACTTGATTCGCTATCAGTTCTTGCCATTCGCTAATCAGTTCGCTAACTGATTCGTGTGAGTTAATCAATTCGTGTTATCTAGTTCGTTAACTAGATAACTGATTCGTTTGACACGTGGTTATCTTGGAATTTGTGTCATAACAACTTTTTGCCACGTGGCAGAAAGGAATCAAGTTTGTTACAAACGGTTGTAACAACCTGATTCGTTATAGTATAATTCGTTATAGTTAATTCGCTAAGCTCTCCTTAGTAATTCGTTAAGTTGACTTGGTCAATTCGCTTGATCAATTCGTTAAGTTGACTTGGTCAATTCGCTTGATCAATTCGTTAAGTTGACTTGGTCAATTCGTTTGTTCAATTCGTTAAGTTGACTTGTGATTCGTTAAATCTTCATCACATTCGTTATCTGTTTCGCCATTTGGGTGATTCGTTAAATTTATTTGTGATTCGTTAAGTTGACTCGTTGGGTTGACTTTGATTCGCTAACTCACCCACCTCATTCGTTAAGATTTGATTCGTTAAAACTCAATTCGCTACATTATTCACAATTCGCTACACTGTTCACTGTTCGCTATTGCTGATTCACTGATTCGTTAAGATATTTTATTATTTGTTTAATTTTCAAAGATGGCTGGTATGTATGCATTGGCGTCTCAAAATATGTTGATGCAATAAATGTTGCAACTTGATACCGAGATAGGTTCACATTCTAAATGTCCAAGATTGATGAAGTTCAGTGACTTTGCCAAATGGGAACCTCGGTTTCGTGCACATTTGGGATCTGTTCATCCTGACTGTTCTTATTGTCTTGATGAGGTTTATGTTGCACCAATGATTGGTGATGATACTATTGGGTATACTCCTAAAGCAGTTTCTCAATACTCACAAGAAGAGAAGAAAGCTTTAGAAATCGAGATAAAAGCATATTCTACTTTGACTATGGCTTTACCAGAGAATATTTTTCATCAAGTTGGAAGTATCAAGAGATGTGCATCTTTGTTTCAACATCTGCGTATGAGAAGCATGGGAAACACAGCTGAGAGTAAGAAAGTGATGCTCAAGTTTCAATTTCGAAACTTTAATTTTTTGAAAGGAGAAACAGTTGAAGAGATGACTACAAGATTTAGTCACTTAATTGCTGAAATGGACAAAATGAAAATAGAAATTTCTGAAAGAGATAAAATTGACACTATCAAGAGTGTGCTTCCTAGTTCCTATTCAACATTTCTCATGGTTTTGAAAGAGAATGATTATTTTCTGAATGAAGATTTGACAGCACTTGAATTTCTACAAAAGATCGAAGCTAGAGAATATGATCTTAAGTGTCAAAAATCTTCCAAAGAAAATCAAGATCCGGCTTTCTATGGTGGAAGTATGCCTCTGAGTTCAACGATTTCACCTATCACTGCTTTTCTTACTCATGCTGCTAGTGAAAAAGAATCTGCTATATTTAATGATCCAAAAGTTTGTTTCTACTCTGCTAGTAATTCAGGTGGTTCTGGAAGTTCTACTAGTACTAATCCATTTGCTACACCACCTAGTGTGAATGTGAAGGAAGCTGAGCAAAACTTTGCTTTTCTGACGGCATTTATGTCCTCATATGAAAACTTGGTGAGTAGTAAAATTGCCACGAGTGAGTTAACAGATAGGATTATGATCAGATATATCCGGATGATCTAGAGATCATGGATTTGAAATGGAATATGGCCATGATCGTTCGTAAAGTTAAAAGATTCATGCAGAGAACTGGAAAAGATCTTCCAGCGTTAAAAAAGAAGTTGGGTTTTGATAAATTGAAGTTGAAATGTTATAATTGTCAAGAATTCGGGCATTTCGCAAAGGAATGTGACAAACCAAGAAAAGAATACATTGGACCTCGTGGTCAAAGTCAAAATGCTTCTTCACCACGGAGAAGTGATGCTGAAAAGAAACCATCTTCTTCAACAACACAAGCAATGTTAGCAGACGGGACTGATTGGTCACAACGGCTACTATGCAATGATGTTCAAGCAAATTTAGCTATGTTTGGGTTACATGAAGATTGTCAAGATGCTACTGCTAGTGTGATGTCTTCAGATAATGATTCTGGATCTGATTCTGACGATTATTGCGACAAGTCTTCTGAATCAATGTTTGCTTGCATGGCTAAGATCAATGAGGTTAGTAATTCTATTTCTTCTACTTCATTTGTTAAAGCATCATGTGTTGATTGTGAATCTAGCAACTCTAAGTTAGAAGCTTTGAAAAGTCAAAATGATAATCTTATAAGAGAAATTGCTTCTCTTAAGGACACTTATTGACAATCTCTTGAGTCTCAAATGAAATCTCGAGAAAAGATTGAAGCATTGTCGACAAGTAATCATGATCTCAAAGCCGAGTTATCTGTGAAAATGACCATTAATGACCAAAAGTTTCAGGAAATCTTGAAACATCGTTCTAAGATAACTGAGCTTGAGAATGAGGTTCTTGAGTTGAAGAACAAGTTGGGTAAATTTCGGAATTCTTTATTTTTATTGAATGAAATTATTGAAGTTTCTGGAAAACAAAAAGATTCTAAGAAAGGTATTGGTTTTGTTGAAATTCCACCACCTTTTCATAATGATTATAAAATTAATCCTTTTGCAAGAAAAGAAGAGGATTTGATTCAAAAGGAATCTGTGATTTCTGAAAAACCTAAAATGATTAAACCTGAAATTGTTAAACCCCAAGTTGCTCCTCAAAAATCTCATGTCCAAAGCAAAAAGGTGTTTGTTGAACACAATGACGAGGTCATTATCGAGGATGTGTTTGAACCAGAGATTATACACAAGAATAAGAACATTCCCAGTTCTAATCATATTCTGTGCGAACCTCACGAATTTGAGGAAGCAGTGTATGGTTCACACAAACCTCAAGCGACAAAGGAAAATTCAAAGAAAGTGAACTCTATGAAGGCAAAGAAGTCAGTCAAACTGAAAATTTCTGATGAGGATCTAATGCGTTTCATTAATCCTTCTAGTTCTAAGCCGTCTGCTGCTAGAGTTTTTAAGTTAAAAGGAATGGACACAATGTTCACTGAAAAAGACATTCCAATAAGTATTATCAAACCTGAACTTATTGAGAGTGTTTTTGTCAATGAAACTTCAAAATTTCAAGAACTTGAAAGTGTGTATGCTCAAACGAAAACATCAGTTCAGTGTGATCCATTGACTAAGGCAAAACAATTTTTAAAACAAGCTAAGAAGATTAATTTTGTTAAGTCAACTGGAACAGATACACTAAAAAGTTTTTCAAATAGTTCTAATTTAGATTTTTATTTAAAGAAGAAATCTGAATTATCTGATGAGTTTGCTAAGAGCATGACTAAAAATGTGAGTCATCATCAATCATCTGCATCATTTATTCCAATTTCTTCTAAACATCATCATGTAGACATGCGAACGTGTTTTTTATGCGGTCAACAAGGTCATGTTGTGAGAAATTGCAGTCAACAGAACTATCAGAATCTTCATCCTTTTCTCAAGGACAAATCTAAGCCAATTCCAATGGTTAAGGAGATTTTGAAATGACCAATGTCGTTTGCTGATGATACTCATATTTTATTCTCTGATGTGAATCCTCGGAAGGTGTTTCAGATCAATGAGACACACGGTCAACCAAAATTCATTCCAACTGAACCTATATGTCAAAACAGAAATTCAAACATTGTTCAAGCAGCATACTTAAGACGAAAGTCTAAGAAGCCTGTAACTTATTCACAAGTGGCTGAACAACAATTGAAAACTGTTAAAGTTAATGATCAAAGAGAAAACCAAAAGGTGCCCAAGACTGAGGCCTGGGCTGCCTTTTTGAACTAATCACTTTTGTTTATGTGTAGGGTTCATCCAAGACCATTTCTGGTGAAAACTGGATCATGGATAGCGGATGTTCTCGTCATATCACCGGAAATCTCGACCTATTAACCAACGTAAGAAATATTCAAGGAGGTTATGTAGCGTTTGCTGGGAATTCTGGGGGCATGATCACACAAGAGGGTGAAGTTTCAAATGGTCACATTACGTTTGAGAAAGTGAATTATTGCGATGTAACATCCTAAAATTTATAATGTTAAATAAAGAAAGTTACGTTTAGTGATTTCGCGTTATTAATTAATTAATGTCGAGTAAAGAACGGATCATGGACTTAGATTATTAAGATGGGTTAAATGAGAATGGGCCTTAGGTCCATGGGCTTTAAGGGATATAAATATCCCCTAAACCAACCTAAAACCCTAAACCCTCATTTCATTTCCATCATAATCTCTACACACTCAAAAACACACACATACACTACACCATATTCGGCCGAGAGAGAGACATCCGAGACCAAGAATCAAGCCGACCGTTATTAGATCTTCAATATACGAGATAACCAAGCAAACCGCGACCACACCGAACGTATAAAAGGTATGTTCTTGACCTTTAAAGTTTACGTAGTATTGAACGTTTTTACCTTAAAGGTCCAAGCTTTATAGTATATACGGGATATATATACGAACGAAAACGGTTAGGGAACGTAGGGGGTGATGTCGAACCATAACAAGGGTATTAAAATCGCCAAAATGCTTGATAAAAACCAAACCCGTGGCTGACCTGAACAACTTCGCCTGCAAAAGCTTAACTTCGCCTTCAAAGCATAACTTCGCCTTCAAAGCTTAACTTCGCCTACGGCCAAGTTCGCCTAACTGGTAACTTCGCCTAAGGCCAAGTTCGCCTAATTGATAACTTCGCCTAAGGCCAAGTTCGCCTAATTGATAACTTCGCCTACGGCCAAGTTCGCCTAACTGATAACTTCGCCTAAGGCCAAGTTCGCCTAACTGATAACTTTGCCTAAAGCTAAGTTCGCTTAAGGTTTAACTTCGCCTAAAGTTAAGTTCGCTTAGAAAATAAATTAAAAACCAAATGAAAAATGTGTTAAGACAGTTAATGGAAATAAAATTTTTCCAGGTCAGCTCGACCCCAGCCAGGAGCTCTGCCCCTTGGACCCTGCTAGGGGCTGCCGCCCCTAGACCCCGCTGCCAGGGGCGCTGCCCCCGGACCCCCGTTCGTTGTGGGTAGTAGTTAAGACTAGAAAGATGATATGAGTAGTGATAGTTAATTGATACGTATACTTGTTATACAGTCAGCCGTGCACAACTGAAGAAAGGGATTACGATTAACGGTGAACGTAACCGTGTTCAGGTGAGCTTCTAGCCCCACTTCTGTGTTATGTTTTCGGGGCTGTGTGCATACTCTATATGTTTGTTAATACACTTATCCTAAGTGATAAGTGTATGCCTTATATGAATGATGTGAAATGTATGAATGATTGCTTGTTAGTACGTGAACGATCTTCGAATATTGCACGTACTGTCAGGTTGTAACGCTATGTATAAGGTAAGTATGATATGTATGCTTATATGTATGAACGTGATAAAGTTAATAAAAGAAGGAAATGATGGTTGTATGGTTGTATGGTTACGAAAAGGGTACCGAGCCCTAATAATACTCGAGGTATGATGTATGGTTGTATGGTAACGAAGAGGGAATCGAACCCTACTAATATTCGAGAACTAGGGAACCGAAACCTACTAATATTCGAGGAAAGAGGGTACCGAGCCCTAATAATACTCGACGAAAGAGGGTACCGAGCCCTAATAATACTCGAGGAAGGAGGGTACCGAGCCCTAATAATACTCGAGGAAGGAGGGTACCGAGCCCTAATAATACTCGAGGAATGTAGGGCGTAATGCTCTTTATAACGTAAGATGTGAAAGTAAGAAAGTATGAAAGTATGAATGAAAGAATATAAGTTATAGTGTATTGTATAATGTATGATTAACTAGAACTCACTCAGCGTAGCTGACTTTTAGTATGCACGCAGGTGAGTAGGATGAGACAGCTAGCTTGAGTGGGGACACATGGCAGAAGAATAAGAGTCTGGCATCTGAAGACTTATGATGTTTTAACTTTAATGCTTTAATGTTGAAAGACAAAGGATGTTTTGAGACAAGTTATGAATTATGTAATGTTTTATGAAAGTTTTATATTCCGCGTAAAGTTTTAATTAACTCTGATATTTAGAACTGTGTTTATGAGTAAATCCAACACGAAAGTAGGGCTACCGGTAACGGGGCCTTACATGCGATAAGGTTGATCATAACTTATTGAGTGTATCGCAGATTTGTGATAAAAAGTACACTACAATATTTACTGACAAAGAGTGTCTTATCTTGAAACCGGGTTTTATTATTCCTGAGGACATGGTTGTCATGCGATCACCACGATCAAATGATATTTATGTCTTAAACATGAGTTCTAAGATATCAACATCGATCGAAACATGTTTTGTCTCGAAAGCAACCGAGAAAAACTCGATTCTATGGCATCGAAGAATGGGTCACATTCATGTTAGAAAGATGAATTATTTAATGGCAAATAATTTAGTTGAGGGTGTCTCGTTAAAGAACTTTAAGTTATCTGATCACTGTGTTGCATGCAAGAAGGGCAAACAGAAGAAGAAGACACATCCTTCTAAGTTATTGAATTCCATTAATACTCCTCTTGAATGACTTCATATGGATTTGTTTGGTCCAGTGAATCGTGCGAGTATTTCTGGAGACTGGTATTGTCTTGTAGTGACAGATGATTATTCAAGATATTCATGGGTGTTATTTATGAGTTCAAAAGATCAAACACCTGTTTTGGTACAAAAACTTATTACTAAGATAGAATCACTGTATAAACAAAAGGTGAGGAGAATCCGATATGATAATGGTACTGAATTCAAAAACACTATTTTGGATTTCTTTTGTATTCAAAAGGGAATTCACCAAGAATATAGTGCACCTTATGTACCACAACAAAACGGTGTTGCTGAAAGGAAAAATAGAACTCTAATTGAAGCTGCACGTACAATGCTTGCTGATTCAAAGCTTCCTATTCAATTTTGGAATGAAGCAGTGAACACAGCTTGTTATATACTTAATCGGGTTCTAACAGTAAAACGACTCAAGAAGACAAGCTATGAAATATTGAATAACAGAAAACCTAATTTAAAGTACCTGGAACCATTTGGGTATCCGTGTACAATGTTGAAGAAGGATTCAGGTAAATTCGATGAAAAGGCTATTGAAGGATATTTCTTGGGATATGCGTCTCCAAAGAAAAGAGTATTTAATTTTACATCTGGCTGTGTTGAAGAATGGTACCATGTGGACTGTCAAAAGTACACAACTCCTCCTCAAGGGAAAGGTCCAGACTGGATGTTTGATCACGATAGTTTATTTAATTCTTTTACTCCTTCGACTGATCACATCGATGAAGATCTGGTTAGAGCATACTTTGAAGAACACTTGAACATTCCAAGCTCTTCAATTTCAAATGCAATTGACGTTCAACCAGATGCTCCAACTGAAGACTCACATGTTGTTCCTCCAGTTGTTATTGACAGTGCTTCTACTTCTTCTGATGATGATCAAGCTAAGATTCAAGTTATTGATCTTGATAGTGATAATGCTTCATCTCCCGAGTTGGGTGAACATTACACTAATTTATTTGATAATGTTGTTGTTCCTGAAAATCCTACTCTTCGGATTCATGGATATCATCCACAGGGCAATATCATTGGAGAACTTGATGTGGGCGTCCGTACACGTCATCAAGTTGCTTCGTCAAGCGACAATAACATATTGTGTGCTTACACTAATTTACACTCTTCGGGAATTGTGAATATTGCTAAATTCAATTCCTTTCTATCTCAAGTTGAGCCAACGACAGCTCGTAAGGAACTTGAAGATTCTTCTTGGGTAGAAGCTATGCAAGAGGAATTACAGCAATTTGCACGATTGGGTGTTTGGGATTTAATAGACAAGCCTGCTAGGGTCAAGAAAGCTATTCCAACGTCAGAAACAAAGCACGTTTAGTGGTGCAAGGTTTTCATCAGCAAGAGGGTATTGATTATACTGAGGTATATGCTCCAGTTGCAAGATTAGAGTCGATTCGAATCTTCCTGGCTTATGCTGCTTACAAGAATATCAAGGTCTATCAAATGGATGTTAAAAGTGCTTTTCTCAATGGTGAACTACATGAGGAAGTGTTTGTTCAACAACCACCTGGTTTTGAAGATCCTGATTATCCAGACCGTGTTTACCATTTAAACAAGGCCCTGTATGGTCTACATCAAGCCCCAAGAGCTTGGTATGGCACGCTCGCCGACCATCTGACTGATAATGGCTTCAAACGAGGAACTGTTGACTGCACTTTATTTCATAAACCTGTTGGTGATGATCTTCTTCTAGTCCAAATTTATGTTGATGATATTATTTTTGGGTCTACAAACGACACTTTATGTAAGGAGTTCGAGAAGTCCATGCAAACAAAGTTCAAAATGAGCTCGATGGGAGAGATGAATTTCTTTTTAGGGCTGCAGGTTCATCAATCTAATAAGGGAATCTTCATTCATCAGACTAAATATGTGAACGATGTCTTGAGCCGATTCAAGATAACTGCCGGAAAAATCCCTTCAACTCCTCTTCCAGTGGGTCACAATTTATCACCGGATGAATTGGAGGATACCGTTGATCCGACCCTTTATCGTGCTATGATTGGTTCTCTAATGTATTTAACTGCTTCTCGACCCGACATAATGTTTGTTGTTTGTGTGTGTGCTAGGTACCAAGCTAGTCCCCGAGTGACTCACCTGGCAGCGGTCAAGCGTATTTTGCAATATCTACGGGGAAATCCTGACATCGGGTTATGGTACCCCAAATATAATACTTTCGATTTTACCGCCTATTCAGACTCAGATTATGGAGGATGCAAGATCAACTTCAAATCAACGACTGCAGGATGTCAATTCTTAGGAAACCGGCTTGTTTCCTGGCAGTGTAAGAAGCAGACAACGGTCTCTACTTCAACCGCCGAAGCTGAATATGCTGCAGCCTCGAGTTGCTGTTCCCAGGTTCTGTGGATACAACAACATCTTCGCGACTACGGTTTGAAGTTTCTTACTACTCCCATCTTGATTGATAATTCTGCTGCGCTTAGTATCACCAAGAATCCCGTACAACATTCTAAAACGAAACAAATCGAGATTCGATATCATTTTATACGGGATTGTTATGAAAAGAAATTAACTGATCTTGAGAAAGTACACACTGATTTTCAAAAAGCCGATCTGTTTACCAAAGAGTTTGATAAAACACGTTTTATTTTTTTGCTTGGTTTAAATGGATTGAAGACCCTTGTTGAAATCCTAAAATTAGGATAATTATCTTTTAATTGCTTTATAGATTTAGTCTTATTTTTTAATGTTTTAGATTTTAGGGGGTGAAAAGTATAGAAAATACAAAAAGAATGTGTTTTCGTTTGTATAGATAAAATCCAAAAACATTAAAAAAATTTTTTTTTCAAAATTCAAAAAATATTGTGATTTCTGTTCTTAAATTGTCTTTTCCTTTAAAATTCAGAAAAATCAAAATCATTTTAAAATTCTGAAAAACCAAAAAGAATGTGATTTATGTTTTTGTACAGAAAAACCGAAAATTAAAAATATTGTGAAGATTATTTCGTTTGTAAGAAATTTAAAAAAAAAACAAAAATATTGTTTTTTTTTAAGTTTTGTACAGAGAAAAACCAAAAAGATTTTTAGATTATTTTCTCGCTGAAAATTATGTCGGTTATTTAAGATTGTGAAGCATGCTTGCATGTCTTGGTCCTATGATTCACTTGTGAATTGAAGGTTAGCCATTAATTTATTCTCTTAAGTTAACTGGGGCGATTAAGTTATCTTTATTTTGTTTTTTATGCTCCTCAAAATTTTGAGTTTTTGAAGCAAAAAGAGAAAATGATAGTACATTGATTATCTTGACCCCAAGTTCAGCAAAAAGTAAGCTTAAAAGACTGTGTGCTTAATTGCATTGGTGCATTGGTAGGTCTTAAAACAACCCAGTAGAGTAAAGTATGTGATATAAACATAAAGAAACGCCAAATTGAAAGGGGTGTTAGTCTCTGGCAAAAGTCTTGGTGAGGATGGCAGAAATGTAATAACCAGTCATACTCAAGCCTTATATTTGTTGATCACCCAAAAATCAAATAAAGCAAATAACAAGCGTTAGGATTCTGAACATTGTGAGTCTTTATGCGGCTTAACCATCTGGGTATTCATATGCATGAATATTTCACTCGCTTTCTAGAGCAAACCCAAAGTCATTAAACTTGATCACCGTTGTACCTCGTACAATTTACATTACTGACTTGATCAAAATCCGCTGTTAGTTATACAATTGTTCCTCCCTTGCGTGCGTCTTAATACCACTAAGAAACGGACCCCAGGGGATACAATGTATGTAAGCCGACAGATGGACTCGTGCATACTCACTCACAGTAAAGGAAACGTGATGCATTGCTTAAAATTTCTTAATTAGTATCAAAATTTTTGATCAACAATATAATGGTTTAAGTCAAGTTGGGGTGATTTGGCAAAAATCAATTTAAGCTTGAACCAAGATTAGAGGCTGATAATTTCTGATATTCTGTGCTATAATTGAACTATTTAATCATATCACAAAAATGTTTGAATGTGTGTTATTAGACTTATGTGGACAACAATACCAATGACCGACTTATTGCCAGTCATAATATCGCTGAAATATAAAACTGTGATGGAAGGGCAGTTTGGTCAATATGATTCTCTGCTCAAACTCGACAAAATTACAAAAATATGTATTGTTTTTGAAAAATCTTTGAAAAATACAAAAAGATTATTTTTTTTAATAGTTCGGATATTTTTCTGTAAATACATTCTTTAATTCTTTAATTTTTACAAAATACCAAAAAAATATTTTCGTTTTCTTTATACTAAATTTTTTAAATAATTTTTTAAGTTAAGTTTCGGTAATCTAAAACAATTTTAACGTATTAGGTTGTCGGGATATAAAGGTTTCTCGATATTTTAACTTATTGATTTAATTTAACTTATTGATTTATTTCATTAATTTATTCATTTATTTATTTAATTTAAAATTAAATAAAAGGGTTTAATTCGCTAAAATTCAATTCGTTATGTATGGTTAACGAACTTGATGATTCTTTAGCGAACTAGCTTCTGGTTCGCTAACCTAATTCGCTTCCGCACTCTGTAACGAATCATCCCTTCGTTATACATATTTAACGAATCATGACACGAATCATGTCTTGATTCGCTATCTTTAATTTAACGAATCACATTGTGATTCACTAACCTAAGGTAACGAATTGAGTTAGCGAATGGGCTAATTCGCTAAATTTAAGTTATACGAATCGTCTGATTCATGCAAGCTGTGCCTAGGTTTTCGTGTATCGCTATATAAGACAAGATAACGAATAGCATTTCACTGTTCGTCTTCTTTCTTCATCTTTCAGAAACTATTCAAATTCTATCTGATATTTTCGATCTTTGTGTTTGAACATTTCAAAGATTAATTTGAGTTTCTAAGGTATACATGTCTTTGGCGATATCATTTTCGTCAACAATGACATTGATTTAACTGTTTAATTATGTGATTTTAGAGGTTTAAGGGTTTTGAACTTCTGAAACCGTTTTGTGTATAATTTATGTTTTTTTTAATTGTCTGATTTTGATATAATTTTGATCGGAATCCCTTTCCGATACCCTTGGTGGACTCTAATCATCTTTTGAATATTGTTTGCTGGGTTAATTATTGTTGTGTATTCTTGATGATTGCTGTTGGTTCGTTGATCCTTAGTACACTTAGGTAATGAGTCTCAATCTCATTCACCTACAATTAACGAATGTGTTTCCGAGCTCAACGAGCTGATTATCGTGATAGTTTAACGATGATTATGGCCAAATTGAATCTGGGTTAAGATGTTGACTATTATTGTTCTTAATAATTTTGACCTTGACTTTGTGAAGTCAAAGAAAAAGTTTTAATTTTGACCATTCGTTAGTCTTAGCGAATTGGAACTGTTTCGTGTCCAATTCGTTAAGATTTCACACGAACGAGCTTAGCAAATAAGACGTCACACGAATCAGAGTTTGATTCGCTTAAAATATAACGAACTAGAGTTTAGTTCGTTAACTTAATTAGTGATTCGCTAGGTCCAGTTCGTGAAGTTATTTACTTGATAGCGAATCGCCTGATTCGTTATCTTTGTATAACGAATCAGTGTGATTGTTAACGAATGACATTTAAAAAAAAAAAACTTTAATTAATTAATTAAATTGAATATTCAATTAATTTAATTAAAGGATTTAAATCGTCTAATACGCGTAACTATATTAAATACATATTTTTTCTATATATATTGTGTGTTATCTATTCTTATATACGGTTTTTAATTTATATAGTAACAATGGCTGATCACGAACAACAAATTCAACCGCCACAAGAACAACCGTCACAGGAACAACCACAAGGACAACAACCACAACAAGCTCAACAAGTCGAAATGATTCTATTACCGTCCGATAAAAAGCACAACATATGTGCTTATGTCGATCATGATGTGGCTGATTTAAGGACGTTCGAAGCTATGTTGAATTTCTTACGCCGTTCAAAGATACATTATGCAATCACTGCCAAACCTAAGGTGTATCTTAGTATTATCAGGCAGTTCTGGAACACGGCAGTATATGTTGAGGAGAGTAATTGGGTTCAAGCTACAATTAATCAGCTTCCGATCACGATTGATGTTGAGGTCATTCGTCGGGTACTTCAATTTGACGACAGTGACGATTACCCGAGGGAATTTGACAGGACGCTGGTTAGGGGGTTATTCACAAGATTAAATTATGGGGGTGATATTCGTCGATCAATGTTGAACAAGAATGGGTTGTGTCCACCTTACAAGTATTTGTTGCATGTCTTGCTTCATTGCTTGAGTGGACGTCGCGGTGGTTTCGATGAATGTAGACTGAGCTTACAATCGGCATTTGTTGCTTTAATCCTGAACAAGCCATTCAACTATTCAGAACTCATCTTTGATCATTTGAAAGAGCAAGTTCAGCAAACTCTACCGACAAAGAAGTTCTTGATGTATCCACGCTTTCTACAATTAATTATTCAAGATTTGATACCGGATTTGGTGATTGATCGATCGTTGGTGAACGATGTTCTTGATATGGAACATATGAAAGCTGAAACGGTGCATCGGATGTTGATTTATCGAAAGGATAAGCCACAAGACAAAAGGATGATTGGTCATATAATCAATCCAGATTATGTATGTCCTCCTAATGAGCGCTGGATCCATGATGACTCGGATTCCGAGCGTGAAGGGGGAGAAGGTGGGAACAATGATGATGGGGATGATGATGGTAACGATGGTGATGGTGATGATGGAGCTGGTGAGCGAGCTCTAAAAGAACAACAAGATGCAGTTGATGCTGCTCTAGCTGCCACCATGAAAGCTCAGCAAGAAAGAAAACGAAAGGGTAAGGCTGTAGCTACTGATGAGCCACCAAAGAAGTCCCGTGTGTCCTCTGGGGCTAGTGTAATTATTGGTGCACCACCACCTCGTCAATCAACTACTCAAAGCTCGGCGGTGCCGCTAACTACTAGCACTCCGATGCTCACCTTGACAACGACGATGGTGTCTAATGAGAGGCTCGGTTTAATTCCTCAAATGGCGTTGACCGAAATACCGAGGCCTCCTGCTGTACTGTCAACTGTTTCTTCCACCACTAAAATGGGACCTCCTCCTCTGCCAACAACTACTTTTCCTCCGCCTCTGCCTAGTGATGTCTCTTTCATGAGAATCACTTGGCCTCAGGGACCTATTCAACCAGTTCATCCTTCTGTATACAATTTGTCACCTGGACGTCAAACGGAAATGCTGCTTAATCTGTTACACTTATATGAAAATTAAATGGCAGCTGACCGACTCAATCAAGAACGACTCATGGAGAATCAAAGAAAAATGATGAGTTACATTTCGTTCTGTCAGAAGGAGACCAAGTCGTTGCGTGCGATTGTTGAGTCTCAGGGGGTGAAATTAAAAGAACAAGATGAGTTAATTTTACAATTAACTTGTAAAGAAGATGACCTCAAGAAACTCAAAAATGATGATGATGAACCTGACGAGTCTGATGCAGGAGATGAGCCTAAACAATCGCATGGTTCATCCTCTGGAGCTGGTGTGAGTGGCGCTGATGACTCAAACAAGCAGATAATTTCATTTCAAGATCCAACAACTGCCAAGCCGATAGAAATGATTGAGGCTAACACGGTGATATTTATTGACGAATTGGGGATAGTTAGAAGTATGGTGAACAAAGATGAGATACAGATCGGTGAGTTTGTGGTTAGATCTTTAACAAGGGAGCAGATCTCGATTCTACTTGGGCTAAATGACGATCAGCTGACTGCATTAGAGACTGAGCCCGATGTCGAAGTGATCAATGAGAACGAAATGGAAGATGATCCATTATTTATGAATACAGATTTTATTTATGAGAATGAGGAGATTGATATGGAGGACGTTACAGCTGATGAGTATCCGGACTTGTATCAACACGCAAATGTTGATCAAGGTGCTCCGGTATTTCATGAAGACGTAATTAAAGAAACTGAGGATGATTTGGAGAAGATTGTGCAGCGAACGGTTCCTTCACTCAAAGAAGTGACTGATGATGACATTGAAAGATGGTTCAAACGCCGGAAAGTGGGTAAGATCATCAGTGCTTTTCGATATGTAGATAAAGAAAGAAAGGATACCGCTGCTGCTTGGATTGAGGCAAATCAAATGACTACCTTCAAGACTGTTTCTAAGGTACATGGTGATATTTTCTCCTGGCTCTATGATTCAGACCTTAAGGTATGTATTGTTAAATGGGAAAAAGGTGTGCAATATTACGAGAGGATAATGGATGTTCTAACACTACCGTGTTGGGATGTACGCACCCTCGCGAGACGTCCATTTATCAATCGTGGGGGCAACCGAACTGCTGAGTGGTTTCATCAACACTTACTGTTCGAGGTCAATCATGGCTTCAAGTTCTTCAAGCCTCAGGTCCCAAGACGTACGTACTGATGAGATTGATACAAGGACCGGCTGGAAGAAACTTGTTTTGAAAGTGAAGCCACCAAAGACAATGAAAAGAGTTCCTGTGAAGACAATGCCGCAAGATATTTATCTGTCTTTCAACCGTTGGTACTATGACAATCGTACTAGCGAGGCCATTATTGTTCGTGGTCGAGGACTACAGACTGAGCTCATCAAGATAATCGAACCGATGTGGTTGGTTAATTTATCAGAGACAGACAATGACGTGCTACACAGGAAGCAGATTTTGTTTGAACGCCAAGAAGATTACGACCTGGCTATGCAATTCCAACGTGTTGTTCGTGTATGCCATGAACATGGGATTCATAGTTGCAGAGATTAGCAGACAAAGCGTTTCAAATAAGTTAAAGACAAAGAGCTCAAGACGAGGGGGTGTCTGTTAGTGCACGGTCTTGCGTCTCGAGTCTTTGTAATTATCATTAATGTTTATTTGATTATTTTAATGTAATATTTTAATGTTATTTATCTAATTCGTTATGTTTAGTCTAGTTCGCTAAGAATGTTAGCGAACTAAGACTAGTTCGTTAAGATTAAGTCTAGATTGCTAGGGATGTTAACGAACTAGGACTTTATAATGTATTCCCTCCTGATTCGTTAGGGGATGTTAACGAATCAGGGGGTGGTTCGTTAAGTTAAGTTATTTAATGAAGGGGATGCTGGTTCGCTAGGGGATGTTAGCGAACCACATCGTCTTCTATAAATAGTGAACCACTGTTCACTTGTAAAGTGTTGAAGTTTTGAGAGAATTAATATTATTCAGAAAGTTTAAAGTATTCTCTCTCTCACACAAGCTTCACGTTAATCTTATTGATAATATATATATATATACTACTAACAATCAAGCTAAGGTATTAAAAGAGTTAGATCCGTTTAATTAATATCAATGTATAGATCTGGATTAGATCTAAGATATTGATTAGCACGAGTGATAACAAAGAAAGGGGATCAAACAGTCTCGATCAGAGATTATAGACAGCGGTACTCCATGCAAAACAACGATGTTGTTTACATAAATACGCGCTAGTCTATCCATTGAGTACGACTCATTGATGGGTATGAAATGTGCGGAGTTTGTTAATCGATCCACAATCACCCAAATAGCATTGTGTTGGCGAGTCGTCTTCGGGAGTTTTGTAATGAAATCCATGGTTATTAAATCCCATTTCCATATGGGAAGTTCGGGTTGCTGGAGCAGTCCCGAAGGCCTTTGATGTTCAGCCTTGAATTTCAAACAAGTTAAACATTTCGCAACATGCGAAGCGACATCCCTTTTCATCCCATTCCAACAATAATTCGCTTTGAGATTATGGTACATTTTATCACTTCCAGGATGCATCATGTATTTTAACTTATGAGCTTCGTTCAAGATTTTCTCACGCAAGCCTCCAATGATTGGTACCCAAATCCTATTACCGAGTCTAAGGATACCATCGTCACCCTTGACTAGAGAGTCAATGGTGCCGTTACGTTTTTCATTGGAGATTTGATTTTCGTTGATCGCTTGCGTTTGAGCCAATTTGATTTGTTCGATGAGATCGATTTGGAGTTCTAGGCGCAATGCTCAAACTCTTTTGGGCTTTTCATGTTCCTTGCGACTTAAGGCATCGGCTACGACGTTGGCTTTGCCTTCATGGTAAACAATCTCACAATCGTAGTCGTTGAGTGTCTCCATCCATCGCCGTTGGCGCATGTTAAGCTCTTTTTGATCAAAAATGTGTTTTAAGATTTTATGATCAGTGTACACGGTAAATCTTACTCCTTAGAGATAGTGCATCCATATCTTAAGTGCAAATATTATGGCGCCCAACTCTAGATCGTGAGTCGTGTAGTTATTTTCGTGCACTTTTAGTTTACGAGAGGCGTAAGCGATTACTTTCTTGCGTTGCATTAGTACACATCCCAAACCATAATGGGAAGCGTCACTAAAGACCACAAAATCTTCGGTACCTTCTGGCAGAGCCAGTATAGGTGCTTGGGTGAGTTTTTGTTTAAGTACATCGAACGCCTCTTGTTGTTTCGTTCCCCATTCATACTTGATGTTCTTGCGAGTTAAGGAAGTTAGGGGAACAACAATACGAGAGAAATTTTCGATGAATCTACGATAATAGCCGGCCAAACCTAAGAAACTTCGAATCTCGGTTGGCGATTTTGGAGTCTCCCACTTAGAGATGGATTCAATCTTAGCTGGATCGACTTGAATACCATTGACATTGATAATGTGACCAAGAAATTGTACCTCGTGTAACCAGAACTCGCATTTTGAGAATTTTGCATACAACTTCTCGGTTCTAAGAATTTCAAGCAAAGTTCGAAGATGGACTTCATGATTAGCCTTGGACTTTGAATAAATAAGTATGTCGTCGATGAATACGATAACAAATTTATCCAAGTAAGGCTTACAGATACGGTTCATCATGTCCATGAACCAGCCGGCGCATTAGTAAGTCCAAACGGCATAACGGTGAACTCATAATGGACGTACCTTGTTTGAAATGCAGTTTTCGGAATATCCTAAAAATGGACTTTGAGTTGGTGATAGCCGGAACGAAGATCGATTTTTGAAAAGAAACTAGCACCTTGAAGTTAGTCAAAAAGATCATCGATTCGAGGAAGTGGATAACGATTCTTAATTGTAACTTTATTCAACGCACGATAATCAATACACATTCTCATTGATCCATCCTTCTTCTTGACTAGGATTGGCGCTCCCCAAGGCGACGAACTCGGTCGAATGAAACCCTTTTCCAGTAGCTCATCGAGTTTTTTCTTTAACTCCTTCATTTCCGTTGGCGCTAAGCGATACGGATCTTTGGCAATCGGAGCAGTACCGGGAACAAGATCGATCCTAAACTCTACTTCACGATCGGGAGGAATTCCAGGAAGTTCATCAGGAAAGACGTTAGAAAAGTCGGAGACTATAGGTACGTCCTTTATCTCCTTTGGCTTTGATTCTTCAGTGACTTAGGCCATGAATGCTAAGCATCCTTGATTTAAACATTTGTTAGCCCTAATCATGGAAATTATGCTAACTTGGTCAGCGTCTTTGTCCCCTTCAATTCGAATCGTTCATTTATCGGGGGCCTGAAGTTCAACAGTTTTGCTATTGCAGATGATACGGGCATGGTTATCGGATAACCAATCCATACCAAGTACAATATCAAAACCAGCCAGACTCATGGGTAGCAAACAAATTGGTAGAATATAACCAGCTAAAAGAATTTTTCCGTTTTCAAGGGCTTCGAAGATCTTAATGATTTCGCCACTAGCAGTCTCGACGCTTAGAGTTTTATCTAACTTTATTAAAGGTTCGTTTAATAGACTACAAATACTATAATCCATAAAACTTCGATTGGCACCCGAAACAAATAAAACTCTAGCATAGGTGTCGTTGACTAGAAACGTACCGGTGATGGTTTCCGGCAAGGCAGTGGCTTTCTTTGTGTTGAGTACGAAGACTCGAGCGTTTCCCTTCTTGTTTTGGCTACTTCCACCCGCACCACCAGTCGCGGGTTTGTTCTTTGGGCACTCGAAGCTCAAATGGCCCATCTCCTTGCAATTGTAGCAAGTCATCTTCTTCTTCCAACAGTCAGCAGCCGCATGACCCGTACGGTTGCATGACTCACAGACTTTAGTAGGCGGGGCGAAATTGCATCGACCCTTGTGATACCTCCTACAGGTGTTGCATGGCGTAGAGTTGTTTCGATTTACGCCCTTTTCTTTGAAGTTAGCACTTCCTCCAGCTCTCCCTTGGGTTGTTGTTGTTGTAACCTTCTTTTCCTCTTCCTTGTTGCGGACCATGCCGCCCATTAGATAACCGGCTAACTCCAACGCAGAGTCAGCGGTTTGAGGTAGGTGTGACCTCACCATGTCGCGGATTTCCCGCGGCAGTCCCCATATATACCTTGTAACCTTGCTGGATTCAGGATTCACCAGCTGGGGAACTAGACGGCAATACTCGTGAAACTTTGTGTTGTATTCACGGAGATTCTTCCCCACGACCTTAAGATTTAGAAATTTCGTTTGGATCTGGTCGGTTTCATGAATGGGACAAAATTTTCCCATCAACAAAGACTTAAACTCTTCCCAGCTCAAACCATACATCATCTCTCTCCCTTTGCTCATCAACAGAGCATTCCACCACTCAAGTGCCTCACCCTTGAACATAAGGGCAGAATATTGAATCTTTTCGTCCTCGGAACAATTACTCGTTATCACAATCGTTTCCATCTCTTCTAGCCACCTCACAGTTGTGATGGCTCCTTTATCACCACGGAACTCTTTCGGTCCATTAGTATTTGAAATCTTTAAACGAACACCCACTTATTTTGAGTTTCTTGAACTCTCGCCTAACTCCACCATTGGCGTTAGACTCATGAACACTCTCCTCGACTTGAGACGGGTTCGGATGGGATTTAACGGAATTTAGGGAAGGATTATTAGAATGAGAACTTTTAGTTTGCCTAGATTGAGATCTAGCCATGGATTCTTCCCTAACCGCATATTTTATCATCTTTTGTATTTTATTCATGTATTTTTTGGGAATTTCTTCCTCTTGTTCTTTCTCGGGACCTTTCCCATTTTCTTTTATTTCTTTTTCTCTTCTTGCATTCTCATTGTTGTTACTTTGTTCAGACATTTTTCTTTTTCTTTTGCAATTAAGTCTGAAAATTTTAACAACGTTTCTTTTATTACACATATTGTATTATACATTCATATATATATATATATATATATATACATATATATATATATATATATATATATCACAAAGGATATATATATTTATTTCATAATACATATACACATTTATATTATACCAACGATATATATAGATCATCCTATTCTTTATTCTAAGAACGTTTCAACGTTCTTATTACATATATTTCACATAACATACAAAGCTATTTTACACATAACTTTTTCTTCATATTGCCTCGTCGCTATTGCCTCAATCTTTCAGAAACCTTTAAACAACCTTCGTCAATTTGTTGCACTTGTGAAGAAGTTTCTCTCCCATCTTCTTCTTTTTCTTTTCTTCCTCAGCCACCTTCTTCATCCAATCATCGGTTTCATGTAGAGCACGGTCCAAGTATTCTTCATATGACTGCGGGACTACATTGGGGTATCCATATTGTGGAGGTGGGTCGCGGTAACCCAATGTCACCATCTCGTAGTGATTCATCGGTTCAGGATACGGGACCTCAGTCATGTCGGATGCAAGGTAGAAGAAAGTCTTGGCAGCTTGGTTTTGCTCTCGTATCTCATCAACTTGCTCTTCGATTGATGGAATCCTTCCTTGGAATGGCGGGAAGCTTGACGAAGCTTGGTTCTTGAGTTTCTCAAGGTATTGGACATATGGGTCCACAGAACCATAGCTCGGGTTTTGGGAAGTAAGTGATCCATCCATTGAGCTTGATATCTCGTTGGGGTTTTCAGGATGCTCTTCTTCCAGTTCCTCCTCGGACTCTTCCTCAGGGTCCTCTTCTTCGGGATCCTCCTCTTCTTCGGGATCCTCCTCCTCTTCGGGTTCCTCTTCTCATCTTCCTCCATGGGTTGTGTAGTTTCATCCACCATCGAGGGAATTTGAAAAGTTTCATAGGACATCATAACCCACATTCTTGGTTTGTGGGATGTCCCTTCATCATTGTTTGGTTGGGAGTTAACTTCAAGGGCAGTGGAGCTTCCAGTATGCCACCTTCGTTGATCGGAGTGGCATTGCATCCAGTCAGAAGACGGGGATCTTGGTTCTTCTTTTATTGGTCGATTTGAAAGGAAGGCATAGGACGGGTGTGGATTTGGTAGATATCCAGTTGGGTAGTATTGCGGTATCTCCGAAGGTTGGTATGTGGGGATCTCCGATGGATGGTATGTCGGAACTTCGGAGGGAAGGCACATAGGTATGGTTGGAGGATGGTAACTTGAGTGTCTTGGTGGTTCAAGTCTTTGTTTCGGTGGACTATCGGGAACGTCTATTGGATAGTGTTTACTTCCGGGGTAGTATACATGTTTGGTCAAATCATGTTCCACATCTTCGTCAAAGTACGTTTTATAGTAACCATCACTCATGTTGTCCTCGGGAAAAGGTTCCGCGATTCCGGCCTCCTTAGCCTTGCGCACATAATTTTCCATATGTCTTGAATGGCATCTAACAATTTGGGTGGTTTAGAATGTAGTGAGGGAAAGAAAAGGTTACCAGCCTATCTTATCCCTAAACACATAAACAATTATTTCCTATACTTGAATCGAAGCTTAGGTATTGTTTTATGATACCCAATTCGCTAAGATTGATGGCTTCGATACCAGCGCTTGTCACACCCCAAAACACGGCCTAGGAGTGTGACACCTTATGTTAGTACCACAAGTGTAAACAAATCAGAGTTTCGTTGTTATTGCGGAAGACTTATAAAACTTGTGGATTAAAGTTGTAAATATTTACATAAGCAAAAGTCGGGATTAAAAGATTCCCGAACTTAGTTCGAAAGATTATGTGTTTTATATTACAAAACCACCATTTATATATTAAAGTTTATACAAAATATTCTGAGCCATCGGATTCAAATATAGCACTTCGATACTCCAAGTGCTAATCTTGTTCACCTGCAAAATGTAAATAAAATACGTCAGCAACGAATGCTGGTGAACACGTTGACGCAAAAATATTTTCTTTTACTTTATTACCCCTAGAGACTACGCCTGCCTCGGCCCAACGTGGCTTAGAAATAACAAAGTTAAATAACACATTTATAAATTCGAGTCTCTACACTAGGTCACCCCAGCAAACACCGCAGCGTTCGACTTAGTTAAGTACCCGTAAATATACACAAAGGTCGTACTCCCTGCAGGAGAGCGTCCTACGACCAAGGGTGGTGCGGCGTGTCCACCGCGTAGTACCACCTATGTAAGGATCCAGACACACGTATACCACAGCCTGAGGGCTAGGCTCATACTCTTATTTATAACGGTTTTAGGAACACATAGTTCCTTGTAAACAATTTTCATATAACATGTTTGACTTATTTGAAAACAAGTTTATAAAAGTTTGGGGGCGTATTCACCTTATCGCTTTGGGATCGGCTTCACTCACCGTCCGAGGTTCTTTCCCTTGCTATCTCGCACCTATAGTACGAGTATAACCATTTATTAGTCGGATATACAATCCGGCTTAAGACCTTTAGTCTTGTTTTATACCTTGTTGAACCTTTAGTTCATATATCTCATTTACTTGAAAACCTTTAGTTTAAAAGTAATTATAAACCTTTAGTTTATATAAAAAACCCGACGTTTCTTCTTCTCTAAGAAACGTATTATTTTTCTTTTATTATTTAAGAATACTCATTATTACTTGAATAATAATTCCATAACAAAGAATATAATCATATATACTTTCACACATATATATTTATCAATACTCATATTCTTATTTTCTTGTTTCTTTGTTATGTTTTCTTTTCTCTTTTATCGAGGTATCGAGTATAACCTCGACTTAAGGTTTAAGCCTTTATAATATTTCATTATTATATTCATTGGCGTTTAAGCCTTACCTTAAAGGCTTATGGAAACCCTAATGATTCGAGCAGCACTCCAACGCCGCTTCTCTTTTCTCGATCTTAACTTTGCACTTCAACGACAACACCAATCTTCGACAATTGATGGCACGCCTTTCGAGAACAAGCACCTTTCTTGGTTGAATGTGGGTGGAGGGTGGCACGCACTTCGAGGAAACGTCGGCACACAAATCGAGGGATCGGGGCACGCTTATCAAGGCGGATCATTAATATGATTGTGGGAATGTAGAGAGATGCTAGAGAGAGAAAGGATTACTGAATTTGAGGTGTGGATTGTTAGAACGCGGATGTTGCTATTTATAGGCAAAATCTGGTGTCCCATCGCGTATCGCGATGGGCTCCTGACACCCATCGCGTAGCGCGATATAGCTCCAGCCAGTCACACCCTAGACCTGCCACGTGGCAGGAGTTGCGCCACGTGGCGAAAAGTGATGCCACCGTGTGCCACGTGGCACACGTGTCACAACGTGTCAGGCCACGTCATCGCGTACCGCGATGACGTAGGCTCAACAGCGATCGCGTATCGCTGTTGACGCTATCTAGAAACTTGGACCAAGCCCCATCGCGTATCGCGATGGGCTTATCTTTTGTCCTGTCGCATAGCGCGAGAGGACAAGAAAACAGATTTTTCATTTTAAACCCTCAAGTTTGGAATTTGGAAATTTTAGTCCTTAGATTTTTGAAAGTTTTATATTTTGAACTCGAAATTTTCACGATGTTACAATATTTTCCAACCCTAATCATTTTAATCTCTCTCTCTCTCAGCTTATTACCTCCACCATCTTCTATATTCCGGTAATGTATATGAGGATTAATCGTTTTTCGGTAATGTTATATTTTATACTCTAATGGCCAACAATGTTATATGATTTTCCGGTAAGGTTATATCTTTTTCCGGTAAGAATTTATATTTATTTTAATTATTATATGATTATGTTATCGTCTATTAGGTTGTATATCAAAATCCAAGATTGAATTTCTATTTTTAAGTTATTTCGGTTTTCCGGCAAGACTGAATATCTTTTTCCGGTAATATTTTATATCTATTTTCGTTTTTGTTTATATTTATATTAATTATTATATGATTTTCTTATAATCTCTTTAGGTTTTATATCAAAATCGAAGATACAATGGAGATTTTCCCTATTTCATTTTTCCGTTAACGCGATTCAAATATTCCGGTTATCAATTAGAACATTTGTTTAAATAATTCAAATCTTCCATAATTGATAATTTATTTATTATGTGATATTAATATTAATATTTTATTTTCCCATTTCAGGTTATGTCTCTAACTTAATATAGTTAATTTCATGGATTGAGAATTTGTCGATAAGATTTCTTATTTTTTGTTTAATATTTATGTATATTTTTATTATTATTCATGTATTTTTCATAATTCATGTAATTTATTTGATTTTTATATAATCAATCTTGTATTATTGTTGGTCAAATTCCATTTATTATATTTTAATCATTTTGATTCATTTAAAATTTAATATCATAGCCAGTTAAATCACCAATGTCAACGCAATTTAAAACATTATTATATTTTCCAATATTATCGTACTTTTACATTTTAAAATAATACACATTTAATATGACATTTTAACACCGATTTGCACCTTTCAAATTCGGATTCTCACCATTTATAAAAAGGTTACAAAAATATGATATATAGTTTGACTTTCACCAGTTATTCAAAAACCGAAATTTAATGAATAATTGACCATTTTATAATTTTTTAATATTCATGCCTTAAATAAAAAAAAAATATTTTTAATGGCCATTTCTAAATATTTCAAGTTATTATGATTTTAATGTCACTTTCAACTAAATTCATTAATATATTTATTCCTAAATGTGAAAAATAAAATATATATATCTAACCAAATATCAAATTCTGATTCTCAAAAGAATATGAATTCATAACTTATAGAGTTTCATTTTAATAATCATAATTTCTAATGATTTAACAAAATCAACACAGTAAAAAAATATTATTTTTATTACACAATTTTAATTAATATTATTACAACTTCATATTTAATCTTTATAGTATATATGTGGAATGAATCCTACAAATATGTCACAAAAGATTTTACCTTGTAATATGTTTAACTTTTTATCTTTAAATTCTTTGATTATATCATACATTATTGCACTAAAAATTTAGTAATAATAAGTTTTCAAACCCAAAATATTTACCAAAATTGAAATAAAATATTCCATTCAAATTAAAATCCATGATATGATACATTTTTTTGTAAATAAATATTAATTTACACAATTTATTCAACAATATATAATTTTTGTTACTACATAATTTTAATAATTAGACGAAAGTTAACAAAAATAACCTTATAATATTTAATGATTATATACGCGACATATCAGCCATGCATTCTTCAAAGTGTTCAAATATATCTTCACAATTTCTCTACAACTAATTTAACTTTTGTATGATATATTATTTTTTGTTTCACAACTTATTAATTTATTTCCAACTTATCAACGATGAAATTCGAAAGTTTGACCATTATTATATATTGATATTTAAGTAATAACAATAATATTAAAACCATGAATTCTAAATGTTCCAACTTATGGTAAATTAAAGAAAACAATATTTGATGGTGATACATGTACATAAAATTATTTTTTACAAGACATTAATGATGAATGTTCTGTTGCAAATTGTTGTGGCTATTATATTACTGAATGTTAATATTTCTTTTATTACTTAAATATTAAATATATAATTATGGTCAAACTTTGAAATTTCAAGTTAGATCAAATTAAATTCTTGATTGTGCTTATAAACTTATTTTTGTTAAATGTTTGAATCCTTTATAATTACAATAATTTGTTTCCAAAATGTCCACATTTAAGTTATTCATTCACGTTTATATTTATATTGTGTATGTATTATTTTGTTGTATTTTGTTTTAGCAATTTTACTATGTTTTAATTTGTAGTCAAAAATTTGAATTTTAAATAAAACAAATTAAATTTTTAATTGTTTTTACAAACTATTTTTGTTAAGCAGTCAATAAATTAGCTTAAAACGGATTTGACATTTCCATAATAACAAATTATATTTCAAAACTTTTTAGAGTTAAATATGTAGGTTCCCAGCCGGATCTACACGGAATATCTCGTTCTACGTAGGTGCGGAATCCCTACGTAAGACGTTACGAGCGTAGAAGACAATATACGTTAACACGATCAAACACGCGTTACAATAAACAAAGACTCGTTGTATTGCAACTGGAAACACGTGATATCAATCACTGATTACACACACACGTAAACTCGTACAATACTTGATTTTATCTGTTATATTCTAAGTCGTAACCTAAACACCTTATAAACACGACAACTTCGCCTGGCATGTTCAGGCGAAGTTGTTACTAACTTCGCTTGGTTCACAAGTTCGCCTATATCAGCGAACTTGTGAGCTAACTTCGCTTAAAACAAAATACAAATCCAACTAACTCGATTACAGACACTATATACTGAACTACTGACATCATGTACCAACAGACTCCCCCTTGGAAGTAGCTTCATATCTCTATCTTCAAGCACGTGTCTTGTAATCTTCAACAATCTTGTATCTTTCATCTTCAAGCATGAACTCCTTCTCGTACACAAACCGAAACAACTCTTTGATATTTCTCCGCTTCTTCTTTCCAAGCAGGAATATAAAATATTTTCTTCTCGTTCAGCAGCTGCAGATCAGCTTGAGACAAGTTCACTAAATGCATAGGATCATATACTCTCATCAGCTCTTGTTCATCTTCATCCTCCATTACTGCCTTAGCTGTTTCACAATCAACGTACCACCACTTCAGATCTTTGAGCACATCCTTGGGCATTTGTTTCATCGGCACTTCTTTTAAACACCGGATCGGCTTATACTTCATAATCATCCAAGGCTTGCCATCTGCTCTCATCCCTCTATCTTTATCTTCAATAAGTTTTCCTTTCTGTGGTTTCAATAGCTCGAACTTCTTCTCTTTTATACTTTCCTTCCAAACAATCTTCCCAATGACTCTAGCCATGTTATCATCACTCCTGTTTATTAACCCCAATCTGGCTAAGTCCTTCACTTCACACTCTGGCAATGTATTCAACGATCTCAACAGTCTTTTGAAGTAGTGGACACCATCATACCTCTTAATCACAAAGAGCCTCAACTGCTCATCATATATCCAGCATATAATCCCCTTTCTCGATTCAGCATAACCTCTAATGTTGTAACTTTTCTTGAACATAGTAGGGACCGCCGGTTTCTTCGTTTTTACAAACCACTGAGCATAGCCTTCTTTCCATCTTGGCTGCTCTTCCCATTCCGTCTCATCACTTCCCATATCTTTACTCATATCTGCCTTATCAACATCCGGAATCTCATGCTCAATATTCTCCTCTACAATCTCTCCCTCTTCAATCTCACTATCAATAACAATCTCAGCACCAATCTTCTCTATCTCTTCAACTGGTAATACATCATCATCACCTATAAACTCATCATCCATCTCCTCAACATCCACGACCACCACCTCATCACCTGTACCGCCCGCTGCACTTGTTGACTCCCCCTGAGATGTGGAAGTCCCAAGAGCTTGTTTAGTTCTTGGCAACTCTCCACCTACACCTTTCGATGCATTGGGATCATCGTCTCGATCATTTCGCTTCTTAGTCCTCAGCTCATCACCTTTACAGCTCGTCTCCCCCTGAGATGCCAAGAACTCCTTCAAAGCATTAACGATTTTTCCATGTTCTATCAGCAGGGACGACTGTATCTGATTCTCTGCAACGAGGCGCTGAATAGCATGGGTCTGGATAAGATTCACCCTTGATTGTTCTGCCACGACCCGTTCAAGTGCTGCTATTCGTTCAGTGTCGGATAAGGTTGCATCGAAATCAAACCTCAGATGTGATATATCTTGAGTATACTGAGGAGGGATTTCCAATGTAACCGGGACCTCAGAAGTAGGCGTAAACGTAACCGCAGGTGGTATCGTAACTGACAACCCTGCAGTCGCAACAACTGTCGACTCAATAAATCTTGCGATGACCTCCGATGGAGTAAGAGTTGGAGGTGGCAAAGATACAATCTCCGGAGCCAATAGGTGGAATGTAGTGGGTGGGAGGCCAAAGGAAGATGAGGTAGCCACCACGGGAACATCCGTGGCGCTTGGCCTTGTAACTGGTAATGGTGTAGGAACCAAGTCATACCGGACAGTGCGGGTGGAGTGAAACGAACCACCCTTGAGCTCTCACCAGCTCCTGAACCTGCACCTGTCCGTTCCCTTCTTGATCTGCGAACCAACTGATGTACTTCTTCCTCATAATCTGACTCGCTGTCATCATCGGTTCTCTTCCTTTTCCCATGAATTCGTTCTTGAGTTACCAAAATTCGTCTCGCTTCAGCCACATCATCATCAGAATCAGAATCAGCCACCGTTGTAGCTGCCCTAGTCACATTCACACTCGAAACCCTTTCAACTGAGACTTGCACATTTTCCTCTGGATCAACCCTCTCCATATCAAAGAATCCTTGACCGCCAAACGCAGCATCAAGGTCTACATTCTCCTCCGGTGACACAACAGGAGCAGCAGGTATAGCTTGAGGTGCTCCAGCCTCTTGTGGTTGAGGATCCCGAAACTCGTCCCCACGAGCCGGAACATACTCTGGGTTGACCAAGTACCCAAATAGTGGAGTATGTCGAGGACGGAGCTCAGGTTTGCTCCTCGCACTGGAAGATCTGCACTGGGCGAAGATCCTTTTACTTACACTTTCCACGTATCGAATCGGCCGACGCTGAGGTAACGTGGGAGCAACATGATTCAAGATCATTTGGAGGAATCTTGGATACATGAGAAATCTCTCACGCGCCACCGCTCTTCTCTGACGATCTATCTCGTAGAAGACCATCTGACTGAAGCTGTAACGCTTATTGTAAGTCAGAGCAGTCATCGCCGACTGCATGGTCGCGCCCATCCCATCAGTACCAGCCTTTCTCCCTGACATGCACACTATCATCACATGCATGAGAAAGCGCCACTGGTCGAGCAAGAACCCCTTGCGTCTCTGAGTGTCCCCCAAGGGACCAGAGTATCCCATTCTCAGAAACGCTCCATCTCGGAATGGAGCCACAAAATCTATCGGATCGTCTCTTGTTTCATCTCCGAACCGCAAAGCCGCCCGGATCTGTTCAGATGAGAACTGAACAATCTGATTGTTGACCGTTGCTCGCATAACCGGGGGCTCGACTCGACAGTCATATTCCACTGTCTGCCAAAAATCCTCAATGTTTGGCAAGGATATCGGCAGTGTTGTGGTAATCGCGTGGAATATACGCGAGCGGAGAAGAAATGTGATGATCTCGCGGAAATCATCAACACCGCTCGCATCTGGGTCTAATGTTATGTACATGTTATGGCCCGGGAAAAACTGCCGTTGGTTGTCTCCTCCGTCATCACCACCTGCACCACCTGCTCCAGCTACAGCAGCCATTTCTGCAACAAACAGGCTAAGTTAGATAAACGTCAAGGCAAATCACAAGTTCGCCTCTTACCATGAGCGAAGTTATGATTTATTCTGTATAGGCGAAGTTAGAGGTGGGGCGAAGTTGGGAACAACTTCGCCTCAACTTGAACTTCGCCTGTTAACAGTTAATTAAAATTAAAAGGGCCAGGCGAAGTTAATGATAACTTCGCCTAACCACAAGTTCGCCTCATATACTGTTACATAATTAATTATCAGGCGAAGTTAAACCTCAGGCGAAGTTACGGATAACTTCGCCTAAACTGTAACTTCGCCGAATCTGAATCGGCAACAGTTTAATCTGTTCAATCGATGTGTAGTTGGTGAATTTGGAGATTAAAGATCTCGTAGAACATGTTTTTAAGACGATCTAGACGTCCAAGTTGATTACGACCACGTAATAACAAGTTTGAAAATTGGGTGTTAAGGTTTCGAATAAACAGGGTCGCGTATCGGGTCGAAACGACCTTTGATTAACCTTAATGAACGTGATTATACGAAACTACAACCCGACACACCTTTAATCACGGATTAGAACTGGAAAAATGAACACAGATGAATCGAGATATAAGTTCGCTTAGGGTTTCAGAAGATAAGTTCACCGGTTTATGAAAATAATGAACAGTTTGACCTTAAAACTTCTTTATATAGGGTCAGAGTTATACCGGCGAAGTTATGGATAACTTCGCCTATTGCAGGCGAAGTTATGCACAAGTTCGCCGATATTAAACTTTACAAAACAAACCCCTATAATTTGAACAATTTGCAATTAAGTTTTAAAACATCCTTTAAAAAGTTAAGTGATACGATCAAGACCAAGTAACCAGGTATAAAATCATACAACTACATAAGTAAAAAAGAATTTTAACAATAAAGTACACGGGATCAAATTTCAGTCTCAACAGGGACCACTATGTTTTAGAAAAGATCCGAACAGTAATCATACTAATTAAGTGACTGTCACACAGATCCGTGTTCAGCTGTATTATGACATAAAGAAACAGGTTGTAAGCAGGTAAATAACTTAAAATGGTTTTCATCGCTTCTGTGATACGGGTTAGGTTCAATTAAGCTCAAAACTTAAATGGGCAACAACTCAGAGATTACGATGCCTCCTATCTATTCTCAAAGCGTATTTGGCTTTCCCCAAGTCACCCCGAGTTGACCTCGACCCGTAGTATCTGATTAAATAGTAAGTACTCTTTGATCTTTAGACTCTTCATCCCGTTCTCTTTCTTACATCTTGATTGAGAAGTATGAACATTATGAACTCTAGAATGTCTCAATAACACACCTTTTTTTTAAGTATTTACACAACTTCAGAGTAGTAAACAACTGCAAGTCCCGAATCTGGATCACTGCAGTTTCTTGACACGCTATCTTCACGGGAATCAGAACACTCACGGGCTCGTGTATGACTGGGTAATCGATTTTCTGCCTATCATTCGGAAAGATATATATGGACACATGCACAACTCTTAAGGAGTTTCCACGTAAAATCGAGTAGATTTAGTTAGTATCACTTCTACTTTTACGCACCATAAGAAGCTACCATGACATACAATGACTGTTCTAAAGTCTTTTAGGCCTAATAACTTCACTAGTTAAGCACACAGAATCAGTATATCTATCACTTTCCAAGGTTGGATCAATTTTCTGTTAAACATAGTAAAGGAACTTCTTACGAAGTAGTAGACTTGAAAAATAATTTCATCTCCCAAAAAAAAATTTTAAGTTCTATCGCCCCGATCAAATTGAAGTTTTCAGGTAAACGGCTATCCTGAAGATCCAATGGATCAGCTGGACCGACCACATACGAGTATGTGTCCTTCTAACTAAGTATGAACGACTAATTTTCAGCGAAAGAATTCAAAACACATCATAAACCGCCCCGGTCACTTTCAGTCATCTGGTTAATGGCTATCCTTATATTCTACAAGTAGAAATGAGGACCAAACATATCCGAAGATATATCCTTCAAACTGAGGCAACCGACATAATTCTAAGCGATAGTGACGTTTTTTTTTTTTTTTTTAAACAAAGACAAAAAACACGGTTACTCGGGATTGATCATCCCATTTAGCTCAACAAGGTTTTGAAAACGATTTTTGTCAAACGCTTTAGTAAACAAGTCAGCGAAATTATCTAATGTATCAACCTTTTCGAGCACAATCAGTTTCTTCTCCGCACAATCCCGTATAAAATGATGACGGATGTCAATATGTTTAGTTTTGCTATGCTTTACGGGATTGTTAGTTACTGAGATAGCAGCAGTGTTATCAATGCAAATAGGAGTATGAGTGAAATTCAGACCATAATCGCGCAATTGCTGTTGAATCCAAAGAACCTGGGAGCAGCAGTTCGATGCTGCCATGTATTCTGCTTCACAGGTTGAAATGGCGACTGAGGTCTGCTTCTTGCACTGCCATGACACTAATCTTGTAGGTCCCCGCGGGGCGTCGCTGATCGATACGAGATCCGCACGAGGTCTAGGAGTGCGGAATCCTCTTAGACTCGTTTAATGGTGTAGAAGACGAAGAACACGATTACACACATACAAACACACGAACAAACACACGAATGTGATAAACACATCTGCAGATCTTTTATATAATAACCGAAACACATTACATACCAATCACGAAAACAAATGACGGCCGACCCGAGGTGAGCTCTACCTCGGGCCGTCCCACACGACTCTCCCTCTCGGTTTCTCTCTAGACAATTAAACTGATCACAAAACACTCTGACTTTCTGGATACTCAAACCTAAACAAGACACATATATATATAGACAAAACAACTTCGCGGGCTTGGGCTTGGGCCAGTAGGCGAAGTTGTTATAACTTCGCCTATGGCGAAGTTGTTCTAACTTCGCCTAGGTGAAGTTGTTCTAACTTCGTACTTCGTTTCCGCTGATCAGAATTGCATAGCGACGGTCACAAAATGCACCAAAAGACCCCCCTTTGACCGTTGCTCTCAATTCTAACAAACACAAAAGATCATCTGTTACAAAACATGCACCAACAGACTCCCTCTTAACTGATGATCTTCTGTTTGCTCTTCAACCAGCCGTGTCTGAAACTGTCTTGTAGCTTCACAAATCTACCAATCACCCAGCGTCTTCCATATCAGATCTCCCCTTCAGTGTAAGCTTCTCCGACTATATAGATCGAGGTCTTTGAAATGCATGCATCCCCGTGCCTAATTGATCATCTCAACCAATCACGTGAAGTCCTTCTGACTTCACCAACACGTGAAGTTGGGCTCCCTCCACAACTTCACCAACACGTCGGCATACGATAAGGTTTAATCTTCAACTACTCAACATCAAGTGATCAATTTCATCACAAAACCACCTTGACAGAATCTAACACACATGACCATTAATTAATCCAAAGCATCTTCAATCACCAGGGATAACGATCAAGAACATAAACACTTTAATTCCCGATTAAATCCAACTTGTTCCAGAATTTTCACTTTAATAAATAAGCATCACGTTTCAGGATCCAATTCTCGAACGCCTTGAAAATAACATAAATAATATGCTCTGACCGCAATCCAGTAATGACAAAAACCTTCAGTTCAATTTGACTTTCTTCAGTTGGTCAACCTCGAACAACAACTATTTCATTGCCCACAAACACCCAAATATGTGTCAATATCCAGTTTCAATCAATATCCCATTCACAACCTCAACTCCAAATCCAGAGTTGACACGTATTTGTTAACACGTAAGACCAAGAGATAACAAGTTTCACTCGTTGACGGAACAACGTCTTCGGTCTCACAATAATCGTGTACACCTGACCATACAGAAGAAAACTCCAAACAATTTTTTTTTTTTTTTTAAATTTTTTTTTTTTAACTTCGCCTAAAGTCAACTTCGCCTAAAAGTCAACTTCGCCCCTCCTTAACTTCGCCTGTCCATAACTTCGCCTGTCCATAACTTCGCCTGTCCGTAACTTCGCCTGGCCATAACTTCGCCTAAACCCTAAAATTTAAGCGACAACTTCGCCTGAACCCCATAACTTCGCCTGCAGCGGCTGTTCGGCCAAAAACGCATCAGAAACGTGCCAGAAACACCAAAACGCATATCTCGAACCATAGCATAAGAGCCTAAGGCTCTGATACCACTTGTAGGTCCCCGCGGGGCGTCGCTGATCGATACGAGATCCGCACGAGGTCTAGGAGTGCGGAATCCTCTTAGACTCGTTTAATGGTGTAGAAGACGAAGAACACGATTACACACATACAAACACACGAACAAACACACGAATGGGATAAACACATCTGCAGATTTTTTATATAATAACCGAAACACATTACATACCAATCACGAAAACAAATGAAGGCCGACCCGAGGTGAGCTCTACCTCGGGCCGTCCCACACGACTCTCCCTCTCGGTTTCTCTCTAGACAATTAAACTGATCACAAAACACTCTGACTTTCTGGATACTCAAACCTAAACAAGACACACATATATATAGACAAAACAACTTCGCGGGCTTGGGCTTGGGCCAGTAGGCGAAGTTGTTATAACTTCGCCTATGGCGAAGTTGTTCTAACTTCGCCTATGGTGAAGTTGTTCTTACTTCGTACTTCGTCTCCGCTGATCAGAATTGCATAGCGACGGTCACAAAATGCACCAACAGACTCCCCTTTGACCGTTGCTCTCAATTCTAACAAACACAAAAGATCATCTGTTACAAAACATGCACCAACAAAATACATATTTTTAATGGGTCAGCTCGGGTTTGATTTTCCTTTTAACACACACACAAACACACACACACACACATAATATATATAAATGAAAATCCAAAATTCCTAGGTGTCGCGATGTGGTCGCTCCCCCTTTTTTGGAGTCATCAGATTTGCTTGATTTTTAAATGGAGCATTCTCATGCATTTGACCCGAATTCACGGGTATGCATCTTATCAAACCCATATATTTCTTAAACGGGTTATAACATCTCATTAAATTAAAAACTAATCTCACCAAATATTTGATATAATAATCCTATAAAGTAAGGATATACTAAAAATTAATATATGATTTATTTTTAAAAAAATATATATTATTTATAATTAAAAAATCAATTTGTAGTAAAAAATATAAACGGGTCTTTGGTCTCATCAACCCATATAGCTTTAAAACCGGATTATAACATCTCATTTGGTTGTGAAACAATTTATCATCAAACCATAAGTATATTATTAACTTTCATATAATAAAAAAAGATAAAAATTCAAAAAATAAATAATATTAGAAACAAATAATATAAAACAACCCCCGTAAATATATATATATATATATATATATATATATATATATATATATACTTATTTAGCAACCGATTTTATGATAAAAACCGAAACTTACACACTTTAATGTTCAAATTTAATATTCAAATTTAGACAAAAACTGACATCATAAGTAATTCGATCACATCCTTACAAAGTTTATCTAAATCATCTATAAATAAAAACCGTGTAATAATTTTTTTCAAACAACTTCTATTATTAACCGTATGATAATATGATGACTATCTTTATATAATTTTATCATAAAATTCATTCTTTCATTCCAAGGATGTACATAGAGATTTTTGATTTGTTTATAAGTTTGTGAATTGTATTTGTACCTTTATTTTTCTTATTAACAATACATTGAATTTGATTTTGTAGTGATTTTAGTTTTCTTCTTTGTAAGTACAAAAAATTACAAAACAATTATTTCTATTTCCTTGATTGTTTAATAAACAAGACTTTATGACTTCATATATCATGATGTAGGTATTATTGATATATCTTTTTGGCTTCATGGATTAAGTTCAAAAGATGTTTTAAGTTGGTATTTTACATTATTTGTTGTTGTATATTATTTTGTTTTACTAAAAACAACAATGTAATATCTTCTAATAATTGTAAAATTATTTTTTTTTATAAATATTGCACTATCAATTTACTATTATTATTATTATTATAATTGTTATTATTATCATCGTCGCTATATATTTATATACAATTTTCTCGAGTATGATACACATGTTACTAGCCATTGAAAGATATTAAAAATTTTACATTATTGTTTGAGTCTTCGTCTATAATTCTTCCAACGTTATAGAAAGACATTTTTTAATATGTGACAACATTTTGTTCTAAAAATTATTTTTATACACATAAAATGTATAATAATATCGGTTTGAATGTTTTGTTTTAAAATAAATCAAACACCAAAGTGTGGTTTGCAAATTATAGTTTATAATTAATAGTGTATAAATATATCAAAAACTTATTATAAAAGTCATAAATAAAAATCATTATATAATATAACTCAATTACGTATTACATGTTATATTTTTTTTACGATTAGTATAACTTTCATCCGTGTGTAACACGGACTTTCATTATTAAGCATGTTATTATTTAAATGGTATATTTAATTTGGATTATATTGTTTTTTTTTAATTTTCAGGTAGTGAAGCAAAATTAGTTTTTTTTTAGAATATTTGAAGAAGTTGATGATGGTTTAATATGAAAGAACATGTTTAGGTCTTTTGTTTGTTTTTTTTGTGGTTTGGCGTATACTAACTTATTGTAACTTTAAACTTTTAATATCTAGAAATTGTAAATGGTTAACGCTTTGGTATGAAAGTTGAAGAAGTTTTGTGTACTAGAATTTGTTATTTAAATTTATTATGTTTGTTGACATGTTTTTTTACCTGTGTGTAACACGGGTTTATACCCTACTGACCGGTAAAACAAAAATAAAATAATTAAGTTTTCTGATGACCACCGTCACCACTGCCAGGTCAGCACAACATAAAACCGCCATGCCACGTATCTAGCTCAATGTCCACATTCCATACACGCAAACAAACACCAGTGCAAGATTAAACACTCATCATCAGTACGAGATTTATCATTTATATAAATCAGAAGTACCCCAATGTCGTGCTCATCAGCTCGTGTCTTCAACAACCTTATTATTACTCGAAGACTTCTAGCACTTATCCCGTACAAAACCCCCTTCAAATTATCGGTTAATTTCATCAGTTTGTCATCATTCAGGTTTATCAAAAACATATTGGTCTTCTACAAGATTTGGTAGTTACAATAGAAGTCTAGTGTTGGGTACGAGATTGAATCAATCCATGGCTCAGTCGAAGCAATCGGTTTACGACTTCACCGTTAAGGTTGGTTTCTCTTCATTTTGATCTCTTGTGTTTGTGTGTTTTCACTTTTCAGTTATGGGTATCTTGAAAGATTGTTTCTTGAATTAATAATTAGTATGCATATTTATTCATCGGACTTGTTCGTGAACGATTCACAAACACAATATAAATTAATTTGATTAGGCTAACCGAGAATGGTCAGTATGAACCTAGGCTATCTAGTTTGTGTTTATGTTTTATTATAACATTCATAATCATATATTAATTTACATATAGATATATCAATATACACGTATATATTTTGGTTTTATAGTTAATAATTTTGATTAATTTAAATTTAATTGATAAGATTATAAAGTCATTAAAGAATATAGAAAACCTTTAATGAACAGACATTAACGAACATAAACAGATGTAAACGAACACATTATCAAACATTCACAGACACAATTGAACGAACATGGCTATGGCTTCTTTTCGTGTTCGTTAATTTAGTTAACTGAACGGAATTTCTTGTTCATGTTCGTCCATTTATTAAATAACGAAATTCCAACCAAACATTCAGTGTACTTCAGTTGGTGGCATGTACCCACAAAAGTGAAGATCTTTGAATGTGATCTTAGCATCAATTAGTATTAGTTTATAATGTGTTTTAAATAGTATTTTTGTTTGGTTTTGTTTTAGGATGCAAAGGGCCAAGAGGTGGATCTTAGCCGGTACAGGGGAAAAGTGTTGTTAATTGTTAATGTTGCATCACAATGGTAAAACTATATGTTCCCATAATTAATTTCTTGTTAATTAGCTCTTTTTTAATTAACTTCTAATTATATGTTACAGTGGGTTCACAAACTCTAATTATCCTGAGCTGACAACCTTGTACCAAAAGTACAAGGATCAAGGTTTGTTTTTTTCCTGTTACTGTTTAAACATTTGTTTCACTTTCTGTAACTTAAATCTTTTTAATCTTTTTTGTGATATTATAGGTCTTGAGATTCTTGCATTCCCATCTAATCAGTTTAAAGGGCAAGAACCCGGAAGCAATGAAGAAATCCAAGAGTTTGCTTGTACTCGCTTTAAAGCCGAGTATCCCATCTTTGCTAAGGTTAGTGCTGTTAAGAATCACTTACGATGAACACGCACAATCAAACTGCAGAAAAGAAACGAACACAAGACAAGGATTTGTGTGGCTTGGTCTAAGCTTACCTACGTCCACGGCTGCAATAAGAAATTTATTATTTCTTTATGCTTTGACACTCGTGATAAGAAATTACAAACACGATATCAATATATAGAGACTTATTTAAGAGACTAGTCTATGGTTTATATCAAGTAACTGATATAAACCAACAAGTGTTGTCCAAACTGTTTCATGGAACTGAACAAATAGTGTTGAACGAATTTGTTGACCCGTGCTTAATGCAGGTTGATGTAAATGGCAAAAACGCCGAACCCCTGTACGATTTCTTACGGTCAAGCAAAGGAGGGCTTCTTGGTGACAGCATTAAGTGGAACTTCACAAAGTTTTTGGTTGATAAAGAAGGAAAAGTCGTTGACCGTTATGCGCCAACCACCACTCCGCTAAGCATCGAGGTATGTCACATGTAACACATGTAAAATAACCAGTTGACGTTCGACACTTGTGAAACTCATGTTTTCCTGTTTCGTTTTGTTATTGCAGAAGGATATAAAGAAGCTGCTTGGTGTCGCTTAAGGGTTCTGGTACTCTCGTGTTTTCTTGTTTAGTTTTCATTTTCGTGTTATGTGATTTCGTACTTTGAACTTTATATAAGTGAAGTTTATAGTTTTTGTAGTAATAAAAACAACCTTTTACATGTATATCTTGTGCTTTATGGTGTCAAATGTTTGGTAAACATTTATTGTTACAGAAATGACACGGACCTTACAAACCTAACCGAACTTTACTACACCGTGAAACTTTAGTTAATCGGACCATGTAACCTTCATCCACCCCCAATCCTTTCTCGGGACGCCAAGAGCCTCCCAAACCGCCTCCGATGCATCAACAATATCATTCCGGCACGGTGGTTGATAAGCATGCTCATCGTCGCACCCCATAGTCGAGTCACACTGGTCAACCACCTTAGCTTTAACACTCTTCCCGTTACCATAAATAGTAATATCTTTAAGGCATCTTTTCCCATTATTATACCAACCAGTAGATAACGCGACGACTCTGGTCTTATCCGAGTGAAACTTTTCGTCACACTGGGATGCCCAGCCGCCATCACCACCGTCTTCAAAGCTATTTAGCGTTAAGATGGCTTCTGTTCTTCGTGTCACGGATGGTGAGCAGTGGTAGATGTCATAAAACTTCCCTTCTTTGCAGCATTCCGCCATGTTATGTTCGTTGCAATGGTTTCCTGGCGGTTTTTTGCCCTTAAGGCGGCCACTCGGGCTGCAAACTTGTGCTTCGGTGGACGTACTAAGAAACACGACCAAAAGAATCATTACGATGGCTAGAATATGAGTGCGGTTTGGTTTAGCCATGGTGGTCATTTCTAGCTTAACTAGTGGTTTGGATTTGGAGTTGGGTGCCATCAATGGGACATATTTATAGAGGTCTTGATTTACTAGAAATAAACTTATCTTGTTTGACTTGGGTTATGATCCATATGATGTTAGAGAGTGGTATATGATATATCAATACTGATGCTTTTACATGGATTGTAGAATATGGACTAAATATTGGTATTTTTAATATTGGGTAAAAAAGTCTGTTTGTTATATATATAATACAACTGGAATTGGAAATTCTCAAATTAAACATATTACTAGTCAGCTCTCATAAAGACATTCAATTTTCAAATCCAAAAGTGAACATATATTCTTAATGTGAAATTAGAAAATGAAAACATGTTTTTCACGACAGCTTTAATATGCGATCCCGGTTAGAGCTGTACGATGTTCAAAACTCTATGTTTTATATATATTGTAATATAATGTTATGCACTTGTAAATCTTTGTGGGGTTCCGCTGACTAGTGGACACGTCACGTATATGACATATGTCCTTCATGGTGAAGTGGCACGGGACGTTCTCACATACCTCCGACAGCCTTCAGTATCGTCAATCTTAGTTGTAACCTTTACTCACAACTCTTTGTTTGAAAAACATTTCAAGTGAAATATTAATGATAGATTAAACATGTAGTCACATCAAGTTGTTATCATGATTTGAACATTTAATTTTGATTATCAAAGGATCCAAAAAGGTATAAACTTTATTTGTCATGTCTGTAACTGTAGCCACCAAAGCTAAAGTTAGCATCTTGTCACGCATCTGTCAAGTCAACTCTTGATTATTCAAATTAAATAATAAAATCCAATTTCAACGCAATTAGCTCTCAAAGATCATCCATGGCAGACCAAACCAAGAAAACCCTCTATGATTTCACAGTCAAGGTTTGATCTTCATCTTCATCTTGTTATTTGACTGTTATTACAGTTGACCTTTAGTTTTCAAATTAACAATAAAATTAGACTTAAGAAATTATTAATTAGTCAACTTGGCTCTCTAACTGTCTAGCTTTAGTTTGATCTTATTAATTTTGTATTAGTTTTAGTATTATGTTTCGAGTTGGGTCGGTTTTGGGCTAGAACCAAACCAGACACAGAAACTTCGGTTTTTGAATTTTTGAAAATGGTTCGATTTTGGTTTTTCGGTTTTCAGCTTGGGTTCAGTTGAGCGATAACTGAACTTAAACCGAAAACCTACAAAACCGAACTGAGATTAATCGAAAACCGAATTAACCGAAAATAGGTTATTGGGTTTTTTTACACTCAGTTGACCAAAGTTAACTTAACCCAGTCAAACTATTTATATCTCTATATATTTCGAACTTTTATACCTCCCTTTCATGTATTTATACCTTCATTTTTTGTATTTATGCATTTATTTCATATATTTGTAAGAAAAAATTTAGGTCAAGCTTGATTTTGTTTATTAACCGAGATTGACCAAACCGAAAACCAACAAAGTAACCGAATAAACCGAACCGATTAACCAAAACCGATTGATTAATTTGGTATCGCACACCCCTATGGTTTTTGACGGTCTTTTCGGTTTTGCCATTTGAGTTAGAAAATTTTGGGCCGAAAAAAATTAACCAAAAATAATAAATTTGAGCATAAATCACTTTGTTAAATAATAACTAATTGATTATTATACATTTATGTTAAAATATTTGAGTTACATGTTTGCTAAATTCTTGTAAGTCACTTAAAATAAAGAATAATAATTGAAAATCTATAAATTCAGATTTTTTTTTTTGGTTTCTAGTACATGCAAAACAAAAACCAAACTATAACTTTGGTTTTTACAAAAACATAAAACCAAGCCATCGATTTTTGTTTCGGTTCGGTTTCTTCGGTTTCATGCACACCCCTAATTTGATGTTCAATTTGATGCAGGATGCGAAGGGTAACAATGTGGACCTTAGCGTTTACAAGGGAAAAGTTGTACTTGTAGTTAATGTTGCTTCCAAGTGGTATGCATAGCAAGCTCATGTTTCTTTTTTACTATTTAACTATCTTTCTGAACTGGCTTTGTGGTTATATATTCTAAAGTGGCTTACAGTCAGTTGTGTTGTTGGTTCTTTGTGGCAGTGGGCTTACAAATAACAACTATGATGAACTGAATCAGATTTACTTGAAGTACAAGGAGAAAGGTTTGTCGTTTTTGGTTTCGTTTTCAAATTTTGATATAAAGCGCGTTTCATCTTAAAGAATGAAATCTCGGTTGCCCTTTTGAATTATCGGGGTACGGTTCCAAACAAACTAAGAAAGTGCATAACCACCAAAAACTATGTTGACCAAGATTTATGAATTATGATATTCAAGATGTTAGTTTGGTATGGGGTCATATGAATAATGGAAGATTATGTTTGACTTTTTTAGTTGCAAAACCATAGAAAAGATTGTAATTTGCAAAAAATAATGATCTTGAAGAAAAAGCACGTCATCAATTACACCTGGGCCTACTATCTGTACACCGCCCCTAAAAGTATACACCAGTTTGCATGTCACATCGTACCCATATGACCTTTTTCGCCTATTATGATGGGGCGAAAAAGGTCATACGGCTCGTATGGCGTTTGCCGGTGATTTCTTTATCAGTCAAGAGATCATATTAACCGTATGATTTCGCCATACACCCCGTGAACCTACATAACTTTTTTCGCCCTATCATATGCCTCATATGACTATCAATACGACCCATTCGACCACTTTTCGTCATTGGCGTCTAGATAGCACATCAGTGATGTTTGTATAGCCGAGTCCTCACACTTTTTACAAAAAAAGCATTCATCATTGTAAAGAAAAGTAAGGTTTTTTATTTGTATTATTAGCTATGATGGTATCAGTTACTAGATGAAATATAAGGTTTGACTGCAATGAATGCAGGTTTTGAGATCTTGGCATTTCCATGCAATCAATTTGGGGCTCAAGAACCAGGAACTAATGAAGAGATTGTTGACTTTGTATGCACCAAATTCAAATCAGAGTTTCCCATCTTTGATAAGGTAAAAATCCAAACAATCCATCATCAAAAAACTACTAAATTTTCAAAATTTATAAAAAAGTTTGAAACTTTGATGCAATTTCACCACAGGTCGACGTGAACGGTGAGAACGCAGCACCCGTGTACGAGTTCTTGAAAACAGGGTTCTATGGAATCCTTGGAGGAGACATTCAATGGAACTTTTCCAAGTTCTTGGTTGATAAAAATGGTATACCTGTTGACCGCTATTATCCGACAACTTCTCCTCTTACTATCGAGGTAAAAAGACAAAATTACCCTTCTAAAAATAGTCATCATCATGTTTTGCATGAACTTGTTTGATTTAATGTACCCTTGTTTATTTTTTGCAGAGGGACATTCAGAAACACTTGGGTCTCCTGTAGATTTCAAGATTTGCAGAAACTGTTTGAATGTGTTGAATAATGGCATATTATGTATTATTTTCTGTTGGATGATTGAAAACTTATATTGAATAATTCAAGAAACATGGAAAAACTTGCTAGAATTACCATGAACAAACCCTAGAAATGAACATTAGCCTCAAAGAAAGACAATAGCTACAGATGACAATTGTGCATTACAAGATCTACTGAACAAATAAAAAAGAAAAGCTCTAGAGCTAAACAAACATAAACATGTCAAGTTTTCTTGTTTTAGTTTTGTAACAAATACATCAACACATAGCCCGCCATTAATCTACAAGATAATATCTAGTTAAGCTGAACTCCAGGACTCTTCTCACCTCCTGAGGGTGGCTCAATTGCGGCTATCGCTTTAGAATTATCTCCTCCTCCGCCACCACCACCATATAAGAAACTACTAACCACCACCTGCCGCCAACAAAGAATATGTAATTTGCATAAAATCACTAAAATGAAAGTGAGAAGAAAAAAGGGTGTAAAAATGATACCTGAACAAGGGTGGAGGCGATAAGTTTACCACCAATGGCGCCACCAAGAACTTGACCGTCAGAGTTACAAACGGAAATACTAAGACCGCCGGTTCGGTTGCGAGGGCTACCGGTTTCAGCAAGCAGATAACAACCCGACAAGCAAAGAATCTCAAAACGACCCTAGAAAGTTGTTATAATAGAACAATGTGACAATCATGATTTGACTAATGGGATATCAAATTAGCTTTTAGGTTAAGTGGCCAAACCTCATAAGTCACGGTCCCGCCAGAAGATGTAAATTGGCGTAATGTCACAGTTGAAACAGAACCGTTGCCTGACAAGATGCAGAGCGCCCGTTGCCTTTGCTGTGCAAAAGATAATATCTTTTCTGCAACATCCTGCAACATAAAGATTTACAATAATGCTTATCAGCTCCAATTTCAAGAATCAAGAAAAATAAATTTCGCAAAAAAAAGGTTTTGATTTTTGGGATGACCCGATATAAATCACAGCATTTCTCTCACAAAGTTTTAATCTTTGCCTAGTAATCACTTCAAAGGTATTGATAAATATTGGTTTCAGACTTTCAGTCCACAAGATTCATATATTTCATTATCTTTAATCTTTATAGGGAAATTTTGGATATGCAATTGATGATTGAACATTTTAAACAAATTATGTAAGTGCTGTAATTGTTTTAATAAGAGAATATTAGTTACAAAGACATTATCACATACCTCTCCAACTGATACATGGATGATATGAGGTGTGAAAGCAGATCCGGCTGAATTATGCATCCATTCACCTAACACATTTTAACAAAAAAACAACACAAGAATGAGAAGAATATAGAATTTAAACCAATACATAAAAAAAGTCCAAGATTTATAACAGCCAATGTAGATTTTAGAACAAGATACTAGTATACTATAATCTAAACCAATACATGCATACTCACAAATTAATGATGTAAAAGAATCTGCACAAGACCGATATAAAATGCATAAAGCAACCAAAAATAATAAGCATACCAACGTTTGCAAGCTGTTGCTTCCTTCCGCTGCCAGGAGGGCGTCCCCTTTTCTTTTGTGGTGTCGGTGTGGTTGGATCAGGTGTCGCAACCGGGGGTGCAGGCGTTAGTCCCAAAGCCATGTGGTTCCCATCAGGTGCATACTTTCTAGGCCTCCCTCTTTTTTTCTTTACAACAACAGACTCACTTCCGCTTCCACTTCTAGGGTCTGGAAGAGCGGGAATGGCAGCTGCACCACCACCGCCATCATCACTCACACCACCACCGCCGCCGCCACCTTCCAAGTTAAATCCATGAGGGAAACTATGCGGTGGTGGTGTGTTATGTTCCAAATGATACGAAGAGCCTATCGAAGGTGCTAACCTCATATTGCTATGGCTAACGGGCGATAAATTAGGGTTAGATTGAATCTTGAAACCAGGTGGGACTTGAAATCCTCCACCCTGATTACCTGACCCGCCATTCGAACCCGACCCGACGTTAGAACCCGAGCCCTGAAACCCTCTATTGAGATAAAATGATGGAATTCCTTCCCTTCCATCCATGCATTTACTAACTAATCTCGCACCAACCTAAATACACACACACTTCTAAAACCACAATTGAGCAAAACCCACAAAATTTAACAGCAAACTAACCACAAACACCTGCCAAGATCCTAACTTTTCACAAAATTCGACCTAAAAACACAAAATTGAGCAACACCCACAAAAGATAAACTGAAATTGAAAGAGGGTTTTACATGGGTTTTTCAAGAAACAAGAAAAAGATTGAACCTTTAGTGAAAAAGATTCAAGCTTTATGAGTACAAGCAACACCAAGAACTTACAAGAACAAAATTTGAGGTTTTTGAATCTTGATAATGTAGAAATTAGGGCAGACAAACCTGTGTGGGATGGTGAAAAAATGTGATTTTGGAAGTGAAATAAAAAACCCTAGATTTAAAATTGCAGATGGAAAAGAGTTTTGGGAAAGAGAAATAGGGAGGGAGGGTAAGGACAAAAGTGAAATGGGTTTGAGGTGATTTTGAGTTTTGAATTATATAGTACTTCTCTATATAAACTAGGACAAAACCTTTTTGTTTCTAGGATATAAAATGAAAATAATAACACTCAAGGTCAACATTAGTCAAACCTATGAGATCTATTATTAAAAAAACCTAAGTTTAGAGTATTAATAAAGGGCTTGCTTAAAGGAATGTCCTTTAAAAACTATTTACTTAATGCGTGACGTGTTCAGTTGATTATTTTTCGTACGGTCGTTTAGATTTAACGATTTTTTTAGTAAATGGGCGATAATATTTTACTTTTTTCTTGTGAATGCACATTTAATCCTTGTAAGATTAATGGTAAACAGGCGTATCACTTAGGGGTGTTGATTAATGGATCAGCTGGTATGTGTATATTTTGAACCTTAATAAAAGTTTTATACAATATATATAAATGTATAAAAGCATTTGAGCATGATTGGGTACTAAATCTCTACTAACTTAAATTAAACAAGGTTAAGTCAAAAAAACTTTTTGTAAAAGGGACCACATACCTAATACTTTGGTTGAGTTTGGTACACAAGAGTTTCTTTTGCATGTGATGAGGGTTGGGTTAGAACAAGATGCAGATTTCAAGGGCCCAAATTGCATTTGTAGGTCAAGCAGTTCACCAACTGGACCCACTAAGAGAAACAGATCATGGCCTTTTATGCCTTGTGGTTCTTACTTCTAAAATAAAATTCTAAAAAGACATGAGATAAACACCAATGGGAAGGGCAATGTGGTAAATAGGCAAATAGCATTGACTCCTTCAACCACATCCAAGATCATTCGAGCCTGGTTCAAGACTGCTAATGTCGATTCGGGTCTTGTAGATCTAGTTGACAAAATTGGTGGGAAGCAAGAAATGAAACAATGGTCTTAAACAAGTGAATATAAAAGATTTAGGCTTTAGCAAGTAGCAACAATATAGTATATGAATCCAGGTTGGTAAAAAGCTAAATAAACAGATGCTAAATTATTTCTTGAACATATTCTAATGCTACTTGATATCCATCAAAAGTAACATCCTATTTGGTTTGTTAGTTTAGCTCGTTAGTTAAGCAATTGATCAGAGGAATCAACGTGGCGAAAAATATCACACAGAAACAAAAAGGTAAAACAAGAACACATGATTTACATGGTTCAGACAAAACACCTATGTCCACAGTACTTCCGGCTTTCAGGGGGTGACAACTCTTGGCCTGATCACAACGGTAGGCCCAAAACTTTTTAAAAAATTACACACACACACATACGAAAAAAAATATATGTATTTTTAATGTTTAAACTCAATTACCTAATTCAGTTGAGCTTATTTATATTAAAAAAATCCACATCCCAAACCATAACCCAATAAATCCATTTAAAAATAATTTTTTGAACCCAATATAAAAAGATTTTAACAATTCTTGGAAACAACCCTTTACGGTGAGCTGCAACTAGGTTCAATAACTTAGAAACCAAGAAAACATAAAACAGGCCCAGGCCCTCCTCAAATAAATGGGTTGCCCCCATTTGTCATCTAAGTGTCAAACTGGCCCAAAGGCCTTCACAAAACCGAACAACTACATTGCAACTTGTTTAATAAATTTACAAATCAAATCAAACATGATTATTTTAACCACACAGAAAAAAAAGTTATCATTCATTTAAAAGATTCTACATTCTTTTATCTTTTACAATTTTGAATTCCAAATCCAGTTCATCAAATAAATTACTTTCACAAGTTTCAATTCTTTATAAAATTAAAGTTCAATGAACCCAACAGGCCAACACCCCAAAACTAAACCAATATAGCATTTAAACAAAGAAAAAAACACAATTATATATGAAAATGATATACGTTGTAATGTCATATAGATCGTTAAGGCAGAGAGTGATAGTAGTTTGCATAAGGAAAGATGAAAGCTTGTTACATTATTCATTAAAACACAGGGGGGCTATATATAGCCATACACATAATTACAGACGTGGGAATAACAAAAAAACAATACAATACTAATTTCTATCCTAAACAAACGGTACAAGGAATAGACTAATTATTTTACGCAACACGCCCTTCCTCAAACGTACACCTTCACTGCAAGTGATCAACATCTGCGCACTCTCCATTATTCAACAACATGATCCAAACAACCAGCTAACCAACCGATCTACCTGCCAATTTGCTTGGGCCCTTATGTTGAATATATGACCACAAAATGTGGTCACATTTTTTTGTCATAATTACATAAAAGGTGCTATGTCAGCTAGGGGTGATCTTTTCCCGACAGATAGGGCATTTTGATGCAGCCATGAAAGAAAATGTGACCACATTTTGTGGTCTTCCGGTCTGAGTTGATAAGGCAAGCGTAGGTAGGGGATGCGGGTCAATGCCAAGGCTTCTTCTATGGCTTGGTGTGGATACTCCATATTCTCTCAGCTAGAATAAGAAGAGAGATTACCTTCTTACCAGAGGCCAAAGTGTTATGGAAGAGCCTGGCGCAACATTATGAACGATCAACATGTTATGCTCGATCCTGATAAACTGCCAAAGATCAATGTATAGAGTGAGAAAACATATAAAATTAATAAAACATATTGACAACTCACCATTTTAAAAAATTTTCTACTCTTTTCGTCCTTGGTTGTTCTTCTGGTTCATCTATAACAAAAAAAAAATTTGTGAATCACTCAATCCAACATGTCACAACAAACAAAATTGAACGGAGCAAATTAATAACACAGCCACCAAATTGATAAGAAATGCATCAAATTTTATTAGAAAAATAAAATGTGAAATGGATTAAAACGATTTTGACCATTTCCTAACTGACTTAAAAGACCAACACAAGAAAATCTTAATTATGCGAAAAGAGCTATTTTTTTTTGTCAAAAATCAATAACAAGAAATAGATATCGGGGATATCCGAAAATGAGTCTAAAAAGGTTTATATTGAAGTGTTTTTGCAACAAAAACATATCGTTGTTACTGAATTTGCTCATAAATCATAAAAATGATCTACTAATGATATATCTTTCATAAATCACTTCAAAGTGATTATAAAACATCATCATATAACTGTATTTAAAGTCAACAAGGTTAAAGATCTATTTCAAAACAAGCAAACGTGATCGATAGATTCAACAATGCAAGAATTAAATCAAAAGGCATATTTTACCATTCTCAGTCATTGTGTCTTACTTATTACTTCAGATAAACTTGGTATGTGTGTGTATGTGAATGAAACAAAAGGATATAATTCTTCTTGTAGGGTAAAGTGTGGAAGAATAGAGGATACTTATAGCCTGATATTTACATTATGCTTTTACGTTTTAAATAAAAAATAATAATTTAACTCTAAAATTAATGATCATTAATTCTAAATAATGAAGTAACCGACATAGAAATAATGAATTGAACCATATTGTCGGCTCGGCAATGAACTACATCTTAATCAGAAGCTAACATATATAAATGTCCTCATGTATTTCTAGTTAGGCGTGTGAACCGGTGAATTTGTTTAACTAAATGGGCAGTGTTCGTGCCAACCTAACGGGTTCGCGACTGACCCGTTTATTTAATATTTATATTTTAAATATGTGTTTTATGTCAGGAATAATTATATTATTTTTAAAAATAAACCGATTAAATTAACTATAAAAATTAATGCTCAAACATTAATCAAAATAATGAAATAACAGGCACAAAACGTAACAAACAAACCATACAGTCGGCTCGACAATGAACTGCATCTTAATATAAAGCTATAAGATATAAATTTAACAGCTTTATTTTTAAATGAAATGTTTCATGTCACAGGTTAACAATTACATTATTTTCAAAGATAAACCAATTAAATTAACTCTAGAAATTAATGCTCATTATTCAAAATAATGAAGCAACCGACACAAAACGTAACAAACGAACCATACGATCGGCACAACAATGAAGTACATCTTAATCAAAAGCTATAAGATATAAATTGAACAACTTTATTTTTAAATAAAATGTTTTATGTCGCAGGTGAACAATTACATTATTTACAAAAATTAACCAACTAAATTAACTCTAGAAATTAATGCTCATTATTCAAAATAATGAAATAACCGACACAAAACGTAACAAACAAACCATACGGTCGGCTCGACAATGAAGTACATCTTAATCAAAAGCTATAAGATATAAAATTTAACAACTTTATTTTTGAATGAAATGTTTTATGTCGACACAGGTGAATAGTTACATTATTTTTAAAATTTAAACCAATTAAATTAACTCTAGGATTTAATGCCCATTATTCAAAATAACCGACAAAAAACGTAAAAAACAAACCATACGGTCGGCTAGTCAATGTACTACATCTTAATCAACAACTATAATAAGATATTAATATCTTCATGTATATTTGTTGGGAGTATGAACCCATGAATCTGTTAGCTAAATGGGCAATGTCAGGGTGACCAATATATTTGATTTTTTATATTTTAAATATGTGTTTTATGTCAGCACATGTGAATCATTACATTATTTTTGAAAAATAAACATGTTAAATTAACTCTACAAAATTAATTCTAATTAAATAATGATTATTAATTTGTAGAGTACCTTGTTTGTCTCCGGTTGTTGGTGTTTAATAAAGTTTGTTTTTGTTGGTTGTTCGAAAAAAAAATCTCGCTAATTAAAAATAATGAAGTATCCGACATAAAAATAACAAACTAAACCATACGGTCAGCTTGGTAATGAACTACATCTTAATGAAAAGCTACAAGATATAAATATCTTCATGTATTTCTGGTTAGGGGTGTGAACCCGTAAACCTGTTTAGTTAAATGTCCGTGTTCAATTGATCATTAGATACATCACAAAGAAAAACAAATTAAAACCTAGCACAAATTCAATCTCCTAACTTTCACAGCTCTTGTTAAAACTAATTTGTCACGGTTGTTGATTGGTCTTATCTATACAGGGATTTTTTCATTTGCTATTAAACGCGTTAGAGGATAGGTATTCACAAGAAAAATTTTAAAAAGTTGTAATACTAACTCCCAAACAACACAAATTGTGCAACAATAACAGTCCAACCCTTGCTACATTAATCATTAAACACATGTGGCTATACAATACGAATTTCTATCCTAAACAATTGGTACAAGCAATAGACTGCTTCTTTTTGGCAATGAGCATTTCCTAAAGATTACGCCTTCACTGCAGGGATCAACAACTGCCCACTCTTCATTATTCTGCTTGTAGAGAAAGCAATCACCTGATCCAAATGACCCGCTAACCTACTGCTCCATTTACCCAATTTTCTTGTGGCTTTATGTTGAAGAAATGACCACAAGTTGCGGTCACATGTTCTGTCATGACTGCATAACAACTGCTATGTCAGCTCATGAGGGGGGGTTTCTTCCTGACAAATAGGGCACTTGCCCTGAGCTGACATAGCACTTTTGATGCAGCCATGACAAAACATGTGACTGCATATTGTGGTCATTGCTTTAGCGTAAGGCCCAAACATATTGGGCAGTCATAGGTAGGCGGCCACTGCTATGGTCGAGGTGGTGCTACTTGCATATTTGACGATTGTGGGTCACAGTCAATGCGTCTTCTCTGGTTCGTTGCAGAGGTTTCTAATACCAGAGACCGAAGTGCTATAATAATCAACATGTTATGATCTGATCCGGATAGACTGCAAAAGATCAATGTATAAAGTGAGAAAACAAGATAAATTAATCAAACATAAAAAATAGCAAAAACAGATTGAAAACACACCATTTTGAAAAATAAAAATATACTCTTTCTGTCATTGGTTTCTTTTGCAAAAATTAATCTTTTCAAGTAGTCCTCCTGAATATGGTTGTTCTTCCGGTTCATCTATAAAAAAAAGAAAAATAAATTGTGAATTACGGAATCCAAAATTTCACAAAAAATAAAACTAATTTTGACCATGTATCTAAAATAAAAAAAAATTAACAGGATTAAATTGATTTTGACCTTTTAATACAAATTATAACTAACAATGTAATACAAATTATAACTAACTTAAAGACCAAAATAAAAATTCTTAATTATGCAAAAAAAATGTTAAATTTGTCTCAAATCAACAATAAGAAACTACTTTTAGGGATATCCCGAAATCAAGCTAAACAGATTTAAATTGAAGTATTATTGCAACATAAACATATCGTTATTACCGAATTTGCTAGTAACTAATAAACAAGATCTACTTCAAAGTGATTATAAAACATGATATAACTTTAACTAAACTCATAAAAAAACCAAGCTAAAAGATCCATTTCAAAACAAGCAGACGCGATAGATAGATTCAATGATGCAAGAAATCAAAAGGTAGATCATACCATTCTCAGTCATTGTGCCCAGCTTACTACTTCTGATAAACCTTGGTATGCGTGTGTATGCGTGCAATGGTCAAATATCAGAGCCCTTTTTGTAGGATTGAAATGGGGAAGAAAGGAGAATATTTATAGCCTGATATTTACATCATATTTTAAACAAGCAAACAAAATAACACTATTAATTAATGCTAATTATTTCAGTATATCGAGCCAACCAACACAAAAGATATCAAACTGATTGTATGGTCTGTAATGAACTACTTTTTTAATCGAAGACTAGAAGACATAAATATCTTATTGTATTTCCAATTAGGGGTGTGAACCCATGAATCTGTTTAAAAAAAAACATAGGTAATTAAATATTTACATCATATTCTAAAAAAGGAAAAAAAAATAATATTTCAATATATCGAGCTAAATGACACAAAAGATAACAAATTGATCGTACGGTCTGCAATGAACTACTTTAATCAAAGGCTATAAGACATAAATATCATCATGTATTTCCAATTAGGGATAAATCTATTTGGCAAAACTGAAGGTTAATATTTACATCATATTTTTAACAAACAAAAAAAATAACACTATTAATTAATGCTCATTATTTCAATATACCGAGTCAACCGACACAAAAGATATCAAACTGATCGTATAGCCTGTAATGAACTACTTTTTTAATCGAAGACTATAAGACATATATATATCTTAATGTATTTCCAATTAGGGTGTGAACCCATGAATCTGTTTAAAATAACCGTAGGTAAATATTTACATCATATTCTAAAAAGAGAAAAAAATATATTTCAATATATCAAACTAAATGACACAAAAGATAACAAATTGATCGTATGGTCTGCAATGAACTGCTTTAATCAAAGGCTATAAGACATAAGTATCATCATGTATTTCCAATTAGGGATGAATCTATTTGGCAAAACCGAAGGTAAATGTATACATCATATTTTAAACAAACAAAAAAAATAACACTACTAATTAATGTACATTATTACAATATATCCAGTTAAACGACACAAAGATAACAAACTGATTGCACGATCTGCAATGAACTACTTCTTTAATCAAAGGCTATAAGATGTAAATATCTTCATGTATTTCAAATTAGGGGTGTGAACCCATGAATCTGTTTAGTACAATAGATGGTAAATATTTACATTGTATTTTTTAAACAAAAAAGTAACACTATTAATTAATGCTCATTATTTAAATATTTTGTAAGGCCCTGTTACCGGTGCCCTACTTTGGACGTTGGATTTACTCATAAACCCAGTTCTACAAATCAGAGTTTATTAAAATTTTGTGTAAGGCCCCGTTACCGGTAGCCCTACTTTCGTGTTGGATTTACTCATAAACGCAGTTCTTTCATATCAGAGTTAATTAAAACATTCGCGGAACATTAAAAACATTCAAAACATTACATTCCATAACCATAATTCTTGTCTTATCGAGCATTCATAGTCATTTAAAAAAACAAAACATAGTCTTTTAAAATAAAACATCATAGCAAAATCTTCATATGCCAGCTTCGTCCAACTCTGCCATGTGTCCTCCTCAAGCTACCTACCTCATTCTACTCACCTGCGTGCATACTAAAAGTCAGCTACGCTGAGTGAGTTCTAGTTAATCACATAATCATACAATACCTTCTTACATTTCATACTTAACCTCTTAACTTTCTTTCATACACACATAAGTGCATATACTTTCATTCTTACCTTCATACTTTCTTGACATACATAATCATACGTTTTAAAGAGCCTTTCGCCCTATAACCTCACAGATATTATAAGGGTCTGGTCCCTAACATCACAGATATTATAAGGGTCTGGTCCCTAACATCACAGATATTATTAGGGTCTGGTCCCTCTTCGTTACCATACAACCATGCCTTTCCTTCGTTTGTTAACTTTATCACATTCATACATATAAGCAAATACATTATACTTACCTTATACGTAACACTACAGCCTGACAGTACGTGCAATATCCGAAGATCGTTCACGACTAACAAGCAATCATTCATACATTTCACATCATTCATATAAGGCATACACTTATCACTTAGGATAAGTGTATTAACAAACATATCGAGTATGCACACAGCCCCGAAAACATAACACAGAAGTGGGGCTATAAACTCACCTGAATCCTGTTACGCTCTCCGTTAATCTTTATTCCCTTCTTGAGCTGTGCACGGATAACTGTATAATATTTACATGTATCAATTAACTACTACTACTCATGTTGTATTTCTATCTTTATATAACCCACAACGAACGGGGGTCCGGGGGCAGTGCCCCTGGCAGCGGGTCTAGGGGCGACAGCCCCTAGTAGGGTCCAAGGGGCAGAGCCCCTGGCTGGGGTCGAGCTGCCAGGTCAGCTTGGAAAAATTTTATTTACATTAACTGTCTTAACACATTTTCCATTAGGTTTTTAATTTATTAAGCGAACTTAACTTTAGGCGAAGTTAAACCTTAAGCGAACTTAGCTTTGGGCGAAGTTATATAGAAGCGTACTTATATAACCAGCGAACTTATGTATCCAGCGAAGTTAACTAGGAAGCGAACATATAGGGCGAACTTAGCTGATGGCGAACTTTAAGCCGGGCGAAGTTAGGCTTGGCGAACTTGGCCTTAAGCAAAGTTAACCTTGACAGCGAACTTGGCCTTAGGCGAAGTTATCCAGCTGCGGCCTACTGTTCGTCCCCAAACCCCATAATCATCATCGTTTCATCACGAAAGCCTTGAATGCGAGTTTAACCAAACCCGTAAACATTCTTATGTTCATTTTCGGATAAAACTTAACACGTAACAGCATAAAGCATGAATCTTTAAGGCTTAAACGTTTACTACTAGATCTAGGGTTCATTTTACACGAGCCGCACATGTTTGCAGGTCTAACGAGTTCGTTTTAGCATCAAGATCGCAACTTTACGTTTCATTTGTATCCGATCTATACCCGTTCTAAGTTTCAAGGTTAAACGTTACTAAAAACGTAAACTTTAAAGTAAAACGGCTTACCTTTCGGTCTCGGTTAGCTTGCTTATGGACTCTAGATCTTCGTGTATGGCTCGTATAGCAAAGATCTACCACAAACGGATGTTCGCTCGATCTCGTTTTCCCTCTTCCCTCTCGGCCGTAAGGTATATGGTGGTGTAGAGTGTGTGTGTGTGTTTTGAGTGTGTAGAGAATAAGATGGAAATGAATGAGGTTTTAGGTTGGTTTAGGGGATATTTATATCCCTTAAAGCCCATGGACCTAAGGTCAATTCCCATTTAACCCACCTTAATTAATCTAAGTCCATGATCCGTTCTTTACTCGATATTACTTAATTAATAACGCGAAATCACTAAACGTAACTTTCTTTATTTATCATTATAATATTCAGGATGTTACATTTTGCCGATTACATAATACTTCAATCGTCAATTACAAACAGTCTAACTTGTCTTTAAATCATAACATAAATCATAGTGTTTAAACTTTATATCTTTTATCTTTAGATGCCAGCCATTCAGTCGAAGCCATGTGTCATCCTCATGCTAACTCCTTTAACCTGCTTACTTGCGTGCATACTAAAAATCAGCTACGCTGAGTGAGTTCTAGTTAATCAAGCAACTTACCATACAACCATTACATGCATTATATATATATATCCGAAGACACATAGTATGCTGTCTATTCTGCTCACCTTACCACTTAACCACTTAACTGTCACCTACGTCTAAGCCACTTGTTTACGGGAGTACGTGGAGGTTTGCCTCCCACGCACTCACGTTATGCCACTTTAATAACGAAGGCACTTAGAGGCTTGTCCTCCCACGTTCTCTTGTTATGCCACTTTAATAACGAAGACACATATAGGCTTACCCCACCACGTACTATCGTCATGCCACTAACACCCTTAGTAGACCCCTTACCACTTGTATCACACTTTATTCTACTTGTCTACAACACACTTTCTATCAGTTCATCATTTACATAATAAGCAAGTCACATCATAACATTCACACACACTTATAACCACTTGGAGATCATTTTCCTTTGACGACGCGTGCAATATCCGAAGATCGTTCATGCACCATCAAACATTCATCCATACCTCTACATGAGGACTAACTCATACATCATTTATAGCATACACTTACCACTTAAGGTAAGTGTATTCACAATTCACATCGAGTATGCACACGCCCCGAAAACATAACAAGAAAATGGGGCTAGAAACTCACCTGAACTCGGTTACGCTCACCACCAATGGTTATCCCTTTCTTGAGCTGTGCGCGACTAACTGTATAACAATTACACGTATCAATTAACTATCGCTACCCATATCGTCTTTCTAGTTTAATTAGAACCCTCAACGAACAGGGGTCCGGGGGCAGCGCCCCTGGCAGCGGGGTTCTAGGTGTCGGTTCATCATTTCGCGGCTAGATCTAACGGATTTAGGTCCATACAATATCATACTATCATTACCTCATCATTACCTCGGGTCGGAAATCAATTCTTCTTCATGGTTTTGGCTATATAAAGAGAGAATAAGAGAGAGAGATTAAGTGTGTGTTTTGGGTGGTGTACGGAATGAGTGAAATGAAAGGATTATGGGTTAATTAAGGTTTATATATTATGGGTCATGGGCTTAAGCCCATGGTCTTTTCTTCCTTCCTTTTTAATCGAAGTCCATTACCCATATATATTTAACCCAACACTAGCCTATCTAATATTATTATTATATTCCGCTAACTCAATTAATTCACCCAACGTAAATATTATATTAAATATTATTCTAGAAATTTCGGGATGTTACAAATTTCGAGCTAACCGGCACAAAAGATAGCAAACTAATCATACGATCTGCAATAAACTACTTCTTTAATCTAAGGCTATAACACATAAACATCTTCATGTATTAATTAGGTGTGTGAACCCGTAGGGGTGTCCAAAATACCCGAACCCGATTAACCCGACCCGACCCGAACCTAAATAAGCAAATTCGGGTCGGGTTAATAGGGTCAAAAGGCATTAATAGTGATGGACTTAGATTAATAAGGAAGGAATAAAGACCATGGGCTTAAGCCCATTACCCATCATATATAATCAATAATTACTCCATAATCCATTCATTTCCCACATTCCATACACCACCCAAAACACACACTTAAGCTCTCTTTCATCTCTCATTTTATCTAACCGAAACCAAAAAGAAGAATCGATTCCCAACCCAAGGTAATGATAGTATGATATTATATGGATCCAAACCCGCTAGATCTAGTCAGGAAACGACGAGCCGACACCCTAAACAGTTAAAGTCACGAGATCCGGATGGAATCGGGTATAAACCGAGCAAAAGATAAGCTTAGGGGTCACCCTAGCTCAGATCTGGATCGAACGGGACAAGAAATAGTGAAGAACGGTGGAAAACAACTGAGATCTCGCTTTTCTGGCGAGATCCTGGTTTTCCGGCGATGACGACGCTGGAAAGGCGGCGCCGGAGATGTGGGTACGAGGTTAAAGGGTGTTAGAGTATGGTTCTGACATTCTCTTACCTAACCCTAGTTCGTTAGCGAAGAAATAACGAATTAACAAGCAATTCGTTATGCCATTCGTTGAGAAGAAATAACGAATTAGAAGCGGTTCTTCAAGCCATTCGTTAAGTACTTTGTTAACGGGGAACTGACAAATGAACCCCCGGTTCATTATAAAAGCCAGTTCGTTATAAAGGTCCATTCGTTAAGAAATAACGAAGAAGTCCATTCGTTATAGAACTGGATGACGAACTAAAGTTTGAAAGAATGACAGAAGGTCCCTGGACTTAAGATAAAATGGATTAATTACAAAGAAGCCCTCGAACTTTATGAGTTAGCAAATAAAATAATAAATAAGAATTCTAATGAAAAATGTGTTAAGACAGTTAATGGAAATAAAATTTTTCCAAGCTGACCTGGCAGCTCGACCCCAACCAAGTGGAAATCATCAAAGAGCTTCCAATAAAATTAGTGATTCAGTGTAGGTCCGTTTTGAAATCATGGAAGTCTTTGATCTATTCCTCTAAATTCATCACAGCTTACACCACTGGATGTCGTGCTCAACCGCAACATCTACTTATAAGCTACCAAGATACAGACTTTGCGGAAAAATGTATGTTTCGATTGCAAATGACGACACTTTCCCTCATAATCAATGTTTTCAGACCAGTCCCGGACGTCGACCCGGGCTTTACCGGGTCAAAGGTCGGACCGGTGTTTTACCCGGTTGACGTCATAAATAGTTTAAATAAATATTTATTTATATATATAATTCATATACATATAAAAAATCATAATTATAGCAAAGTTTAATGTTTATTTATGTTTTATACATTGTTTTTTGAATATATATGATTTATTTTTTTATCAATAAAGACGTCAATGAAGCTTGGTTGGTTGGCTCAAGGGTAGTTATTAAAGCTTCTATCTCGGAAATGACCCAAGTTTGAATCCAGGCATGCACATTTCATTTTGGATTTAATGTAAATATGGGTTTTACCGGTTGACCCGCCGAGTCACAGGGTCCGGGCCGACCACCACCGGCAAAACCCGGCCGGGTTTTTAGAAAACGACCCAAATACATGACCCGATCCGGTTCAGAGACCGGGTCCCGGTCGGACCGGTCTGACCGGCCGGGCCAGGTTTCAAAACATTGCTCATAATAAGTATTCGTCATTGTTCCCTCGTCCGTTAACTGGCTTAAGGATTCAATCATCGTTGGTACCTCTCATGGATTGGTTTGCATGGCCGGGTTTTTAGAAAACGACCCAAATACCTTACCCGACCCGGTTCAGAGACCGGGTCTCCGTCGGACCGGCCGGGCCGGGTTTCAAAACATTGCTTATAATAAGTATTTTGTCATTGTTCCCTCTTCCGTTAACTGGCTTAAGGATTTAATCATCGTTGGTACCTCTCATGTATTGGTTTGCCTGTACGGTTATTATCGGAATCCGGGTGATAAAAAGTTATGGTCCGAGATGAAGATGGCTGTTATTTGGAATCCGTCGATCAAAAAATCAGTTGCTATTGATATGCCATCTAACGAAGCTAGAACTGCTCTTGGTTTTGGGGTTTGTCCTAAAACTTGTGACCCAACAATTATGAATATAACTGATATGCATGGTGTAACTTGTGGTAGTCGTTGGCAAGTTGAAGTTTTTAGTTTAAGTTCACAGGTTTGGAGAAGGTCATATGGTAATCTGCCTAGTAACTTATTAAAATTTAATGGTCCTTGCTCTTCGGTAAACATAGATGGGTCCATTAATTGGCTTGTTGGAAACACTATTATTTCATTTGATTTGTCAAATGAAGAATTTAAAGAAATGTGTCTCCCAAACAACTTTATTATACATCGAAAGCTATTTTTTATTTAATCATAATGATTCTCTTGCTTTGGCTAGAATGGATGTGACGAAGGATATGATCTTTTTTGATGTGTTGGTGATGGAGAGTGGTGATTCGGGATCATTTATAAGTCGATTTAGCTATAACATACCATATGAATTCGTTGATAGAGTAGGTTTTCCACTGGAATTTAGGAGGAATGGTGAGCTTTTGATGGCGATGTTAGATGTGTATGATAATTTGGCAATACTTGTAGCTTATGCACCCTTCTCAAAAGTCAAAACAACTCAATGAAGTTGGGTTTAAAGGGTTTTCTACGACAGTTAGCGTGAGCTCGTACACGGAGTCTTTGATTTTGCTTGGTTGGGTTTTAGGCGTGAAATGATTAGTGTTTGAGCAGTTGCTTGATATTTCAAATCTATCTCTTTTCGTTATTTAGAAGGTATACACTAGCTTTGTGTCGTATGTTAGTTCGATTATTCTGATATATTAAATTATAATGAATAATGAATATTTTGTTGATAGTCAAGTTGATTTTGGCAACCTTTGTTTTCAAATACCTATACTCTTTTCATTGCGCCAAAAAGTCATGTTGTAGGTTGTCTTAAAATAAACTTCTATATATAAAATCAGGCCCGGCTCCAAGAAAGCAAAAAAAAGTTTTGGGCTGAAGGGGAAATTTTTTTTGGTCTTAATTAAAAAGGAGAAATTTGTTGGTTTAAACAATAAAATTTTTATATGGGTTTACTTGGTAATAGTTTGAGTTGTGTAAAAAACTTTTGTATAAAAATAAGATTAAATATGTTTCAAATGAGACTAGAACCCATAACCTTTTGGTTGTGGGTGATACCCTTTTACCACTAGACCAAGCAAGTGGTTATGTAATTGAGTTTAAACATTAGATATACATATTGTTTTTAATAAAAATAAATAATTTTTTTTAAAAATAAAAATTTCAGGCCTATGGCCGTCGACCACCCCGCCACCCCTATGGGCCGGCCCTGTATAAAATATATACTTTTTATTAACAATTATGCCCCCTCCCCCCCCCCCCCAAAAGTGTGGGCAATCGCCCACCTCACCCTTCCTATTGGCCGCCCTTGTGTGTGCATTGATGGGTTTAGAAGGTATCACTTAGGTGATCAACGTCTAATGGTATGTGAACTCTTGATATAACAATTACAGGTTGCATATATGAGATAAATATTGTATTACTCTTATGAAAATTTTGAGGCCCACCTTAAAGTTTAAGTTTACTGCTATTATTATGAATAAAGAAACTTGAATGCTAAATTGATTCTTGTATGAATATCAAAACCCTATGGACTTTCAATAAATGACTATTTTTGCTCAATCACAATTTAGGGGTGTTTAGGTGAGTTTTTAAAAGCTACTTATTTGTTTTTTAAATAGTAAAAGTTGTTTGGTGAAGCTTTAAATTGGAGCTTTAAAAAAAACAAATAAGCAGTTTTTAAAAGCAAAATTTTAGACACACCATGGGGTTTTTCTAAAAAACCCTCAATAGGCCGCCTGTAGTGTTATAGGCGGCCTATTGAGTGGTTATTTTTTAGAAAACCCCATCAATTTTGTCTTCTTATGTTTTATATTTAATTTTTTTTTATGTTTTCCCCTTTTCTTTTAATGTTTTAATTTTAATTTTTTGTTTCCTTTTTTCTATTGTTTTTATATAATATTTTTTTTAAAAGATGTGTTATTATAACAAAAAAATTTTTACCAAAACAATAAACACGTATATACACCAAACCAAAATATTATTATATACAAAACATAGAGTTTGTACAAAATAAAACAAAATATATAATAACGGTGTGTCGTTGATGTCGGGCCCGTAAACGTCGCATCGTGAATATCGATGTGGTCGTTGACCCTCTGTATGACGCCTGATCCTTGACCATCGTCGTCACCCCGTCCGCGTCTAATGCCCAATGTGCTCGCCTCGTGAAACAAATCATGGCAACTGAAACAAAGTCAGAGTCATACTGGTTATCATTTTACTCATTTTTACCTGCTTACTTATAAATTTGTCAATTCAAGTTATATGCTTTCTACTTATAAATTTGTAAATTCAAGTTATATATTTTTCAATTCAAGTTATATGCTTTCTACATATAAATTTGTTAATTCAAGTTATAGCTTAAATGAAAAAAGGTCAAACCGATCAAAGTCAAACTGGTCGAAAGTCTCTACTGTATAATGTTAATGCATAACATTGTCTTGAATCATTTTATTCACTTAATAATATTATAATCGAAATGATTCGATTAAAAAAATGATCATAAAATAATAATAAATAATTACAAAAAAATCAAGTAATTGGCGACATATAGGACAAAACGCCGCCTATTATCTTCCCTTTCAAATTAAGGTGGCCGGAAAATGGTCGGATTCTGGCCACATTTATTCTCCCCCGTCCAAATCTTCAATAAATCATTAGTAAATCTATAATAACAATAATAGTGAAAAGCGTACCTTTTAAATCTATTAATAACAACAATAATGAAAAACGGCGACATTGATGATGATCAACGACGATGGTGGTGATGAACGTAATAATTATTACGTAATAATAATAGTATTACGTAATAATAAGAATAATAAATAATAATACGTAGTAATAATAATAATAACAAAAATAATGAATAATAATAAATATTACATAATAACAATAATAATTGATATTACACCCATAATATTATTCATTGTTAATGTTATTATTAATATTATTTATTATTCTTATTATTACGTGATTTTATTGTTATTATTATAATTTTTTATTATTATTACGTAATATTATTATTTATTATTATTATTATTACTTATTCATATTATTATTATTGTTTATTATTATTATTATTATTATACAAACACCATCCACTCGTTTTACAACCTTTTACAAAAATATGTCAATCTATATACAAAAATATGTATAACGAGGGTATATACCCGTGTAACACGCGGGTGGAAAAACATGTCAACAAACATAATAAATTTAAATAACAAATTCAAGCAACACAAAACTTCTTCAAACTTTCAGAACAAAACGCTAACCATTTTTTTTTTGAACGGCCAACTAAGTAACGCCGGGTACCCCGTACGCGGCCCCCGTTGGCTAAAGGTAGCCCGAGCCGGCCACTACTCCGGACGGACGGAGCCCCTAGAGGTCCACCTGTAGAGGGATTCACCAGATAAAACCTCGACCCCCACGCCCGCCAAACGGCACGACAGCGAGGAGCCGGTAAAACCAGGTGAGATCAGGACTCGAACCCTGGCAAGCCAGGGTCATCCCTCATATCTCCCATATAAGTTGGTGGTAGTGAAGTTTGATCCACCTACCTCTCACTTGTAAAGTGAGTGCTCTACCATTGAGCCACAACCAACTTATACTAACCATTTACTTTGTCTAGATATTAAAAGTTAAAAGTTACAATAAGTTAATGTACACCGAACAAATAAAAAACATCAACAAAAAACATAAACATTTTCTTTCATATTAAACCACCGTCAACTTCTTCAAACATTCTACCAAAAGAAACTCATTTTGTTTCACCACCTGAAAATTTAATAAAACAATAGCATCCAAATTAAATATATTATAATAAATAATACTATTATTAGAATAAATTGTAAACTTCTTCAAACATTCTACCAAAAGAAACTCATATTGAACACTTATTTTTCATTTTTGACCAATCTTGCAACAAACTTTTAAATCATTAACATTAATATTTTGTTAAACTTTCAAAACTTAAAAACGTTTTACAATAAATGAATTTTCAAATAACTTTGGAAAAAATAACTTTATCATAAAATCGGTTGCTAAATAAGTGTGTGTGTGTGTGTGTGTGTGTGTTAAAAGGAAAATCAAACCCGAGCTGACCCATTAAAAAAATATGTATTTAACTCTAAAAAGTTTTAAAATATAATTTGTTATTATGGAAATGTCAAATCCGTTTTAAACTAATTTATTGACTGCTTAACAAAAATAGTTTGTAAAAACAATCAAGAATTTAATTTGTTCTTATTTGAAATTCAAAATTTTGACAACAAATTAAAACATAACAGGATTAGATAATATTAATTTTGTTAAACGTATTATGTAGTTGAAACATGTGACGACATGAATTCATACCGAACAAATTTGATATTTTGTCAAATTTGGTTACGAAATGATTTATAGATAAATAATGAATATGCCTTTTTAGTTAAAAAAATAGTATAACTTAAAAGTAACTTGTGACGACACGAATTCATACCGAACAAATTTGATACTCTTTTAAAATTAACACAACATGTTTCGAAATAATTACAAAATATTAAAAAAAATGGTTAATTAGTCAACTTCAAAAAATTATGAAAATGTTTTTTATTTTTTAAACATCGATATCGGGAGGTTTATTTTAGAATTTAATTTTGACATTTAGAAATAATAATAATGGTCAAATATAAAAAAATGGAAAGTTTGTTGAGATTGAAAATTATGGAAAGCTTTAAAAGTGGTGTGTTTAATTTATAAAATTACGTATTAATCGGGTTTAATTATGTTATGACTATTAACCATAAATTAAGAAATTATAGTGACTATTTAAAATTAGAAATTTAAATATAAATTCGAAATGATTTATTTAAATTTCGTATTTAAGCAACAACTTATTATATTTTTAGTACTTAAAAGTAACTTATAATGATGATTCTAATTTGAATTTCGAATAGAAGATTGAAATTATTAATTTGGGTGTTTATTTTAGACATTAATTTTAACTTTTAGGCGTAATTAAAAATGATCAAATATAAACAAATGAAAAGTTGGTTGATGATATAATATAAATAGAAATAATAAAATTTTGAAATTAGAAACAATAATAAAAACGATAATAAAATTTTGAAATTAGAATATAAATAGTAATCAAATAGTTTATAAATTATCAAAATAAGGTAATATAACTTATCTTTGAAAATTTTAGTCAACTTATTATTTAAATTATTGATCATTAATTCTAAAATTAAGTTATTTAAATGTAACAATATAGTCTAAATTTTAATGTATATAAAAAAATTTAGTCAACTCATTATTGTTATAATGGACCATTAATTATAAATTAATAGTTAATCATATATCAAAATTGTTTAGAATTACCATGTTCAAAGCATTGACCTACATTGACTAAAAGTTTAAAAAGAGTTTAGATATGTTAATTAAATTGTATTAAAACCATTAATACAATTTATTGAGTTTGACTATCCTTATTACTTATTTAAGTAATAAGGATAGTCAAACTCAATAAATTGTATTAATGGAATACTTAAATTATAACTTATTAATTCGGTTTTTATAACAAATAAGGAAAGTCAAATTAATTCGGTTAATTTGAAAACCTCAAAACTTTATGAAAAGATTTTGAAATGAGTTTAAAATTATGAAGAGTATTAAAACCTTTAAAAATTTGTTGAAATATTGGTCAATTTCCGAATTTAAAAGAAGTTTAAATATCTTGTAATTAAAATCATAAAAACTTTATAACTTATTTATTGGGTTTTCCATATATAATGTAATTGGTTATATATAGAAAATATAATGAATCTTACAATATAATAAAATAATAATGTTTTAAGTCAAATATATTGAAATATAAAAATGGTAAGGAGTAAATGTTTATTATTTCTGTCAAAATAAGATGTAACAACTAATTAGAAAAGATAATAAATTAATAATAACAAAATTACTAAAATTATAATAATTATTTGACTAAAATTTTTCTTTAATACATCGGTTCTGATTAAAATATATTAATTGGACCAAACCAACAACTATATATGATTGATTATATAAAAATCAAATAAATTACATAAATTGTGAAAAATACATAAATACATGAATAATAACAAAAATATACATCAATATTAAACAAAAAATAAGATATTTTATCAACAAATCTTTAACCCATGAAATTAGCTATATCAAGTTGGGAACATAACCTGAAATGAGAAAATTAAATATTATTATCCGTTTTACAAATAATAAATTTTAATCGTGGTAATGTTACATGTTATGAAATATTTACCCAATAATCCATTAAATTCAACTTTAATTTAAATTTGGAAATTTATAAATTTTAAATTACATCGTTTTAGAAATAATAAATTTTAGTGATGTTAACTTTAGACATTATGAATGTTCGTTTAATCAGCCATTTAAAAAGATCAACTTAAAGTTAAATTGAACTTTAGTGTTTGACCAGACAATTTAAAAATGTTTGACCAACTTAAACGTTTGATCAGCAATTAAATAAAAAAATCAACTTTAATTTAAATTTGGAAATTTAAACTTTTTAATCAAATCGTTTAACTTACCAACTTAAACGTTTGACCAGCAATTAAATAAAAAAATCAACTTTAATTTAAATTTGGAAATTTAAACTTTTTAAATCAAATCGTTTGGAAATTTAAACTTTTTAAATCAAATCGTTTAACTTACCAACTTAAACGTTTGACCAGCAATTAAATAAAAAAATCAACTTTAATTTAAATTTGGAAATTTAAACTTTTTAAATCAAATCGTTTTAGAAAATAATAAATTGTAATGATGGTAAGTTTAGACGTTTTGGAATATTGACTTACCATTTAAAAATTTCAAATTTAACTTAAATTTGAAATTTAAAATTCGAAATTGTAATCGTTTTAGAAATAAAAAAAAGTAATCGCGGTAATGCTACATGTTATGGAATGTTAAACCACTGATTTACAATTTATTACTGGCCTTACCGGAAAAAGAATAATGACAATGTCCATGGATGAAACTTTTTATTTAGAACCTAGAAGAACAACATGTAAAAGAAAAATACAGGAAAAATATAAAACTTCAAATAAATATAAAACAACCGTTGTTATAGGTATAACACATGAACCGAAAAACTTACCGGAAAAATGTAAAAAACATAGAAATATTAGTTTAATCGCCGTTTTTGATTTAGAACCTAAACTGATTTAAAAAAAATCAGTTAACAATGAAAATAAAGATAAAAAGGGTTAGATCTACAATAACCGGAAGTAAATATAATGTTACCCGGAAAATCATATAACATTGTTGGCCATTAAAGTATAATATATAACATTACCGGAAAACGATTAGTCTCGATCTACATTACCGGAATATAGAAGATGGTGGGTGGTGGAGTTAGAGAGAGAGAGATTAAATACAAACAAAAAGGGAAAACAAAAATCTTACCGGAAAACCGTAATAACTTCAAAATATCAATTCAATCTTGGATTTTGATATACAACCTAAAGAGATTATTACAAAATCATATAACAATTAAAATAAATATAAAGGGAAACCTTGCCGGAAAAAGATATTACCTTGCCAGAAAATCAAATAACATTATTGGTCATTACCAGAAAACGATTAATCTTAATCTCGATCTACATTACCGGAATATAGAAGATGGTGGAGTTAGTAATTAAGCCGAGAGAGAGAAAAAGAGAGAGAGAGAGAGAGAGAGAGAAAGAGAGAGAGAGAAAACTTAAAATGATGGTGGAAAATTCTAAGGTTTAAATAGTGTGTGAGATGACACATGGCAGCATAATAGAGACTCTTAGAATGGAAATTTGATGAGTTGGAAGCCTAGATGGATAGCCTAGTAGAATGACATGTGGCAAATTGTATTGATTTAATAGATTAGTAAGATGGTATTACAACTTTTTATAAAGAAATATGTCAATGTACATACAATTATTTAGGCAGGGCGTGCCAAGCTTGACTTATGTTCATATACTCGTTTAGGCGGTCTTTGAAAACCTTTTCCCATTCTAGCACATCTGGTTGTGCATATCTTGCCCAATTCATTGCGGCCTTTTGAATTGATATAATATTATAATAATAATCCTAACCGTAATACTAATAATAATAATACATATAATAATTAAATAATAATAATAATAATAAATATAATAATTAAATAATAATGTTCATTTCCCTCGTTATACGGTAAACTTCTACTGGTACGTGGTACGAAGAAGACGACTGGCCTCTATAATCCGACTCACCAGCAGGTAGCTGGTACATTGGCTCACCGTAAAATTGTTCAGGTTGACTCTCGTAAGCGAAATACTCCTGAAAAACGTAACGGTAGCATATATTAGTTAAAACTCAAATAACAACTCTATATTAAACATATATTACCTGGTTTAGATTTGGTAACCCGAGCGGGTGTGCTTGGCTGATCATAAGATTGTTCAGCCCGACTAACGTAATGGTGATACTCCTGACAAACGTAATTGTAACATATTTTAGTTATAAACAAACTAACAAATTTATATTATATCAATATACAACGAAATCTTGTTCAAACCAGGTAATCCCGACGCGCTAGGCTGATCGTTAGGTGCGTATCTCGGCCTATATATAATACAGAGAAGAAAATAGGCCGTATATAGCACTATATGCGGCCTATCGGGTACACCATATAAGACAAACACCCCTTAATAGGTCGCCTATAACAGCACTATAGGCTAAGGGGTGTCTGGGGTGTCTCTAACACAACCCTTTTAAAAGCTCACCCAGACACCTCCTTAAATTTAGGGGTGCAAACGAGCTAAGCTGCTCGGTAGCTACTCGAGATCGCCTCGTTAAAAAGCTTGATCGAGCCTGAACCCAAGCTCGAGCATAAAAGTAAGCCCGTTTAATAATCAAGCCTGAGCTCAAGCTTCACTTATCGAGCACGAGCTGGCTCGCAGCCTAAACGAGCCTATCATTTATATATTTGGTAATTATTAATTAATATATATAATGTTATGAAAAAATAAATGAAAATAAATAGTAAATATATATTATTTTATACATAAAATTATAATAGTAAAAAGTATATAAAAATAATTATAATTGATATATAGTAAACGAGTCGAGCTCGAGCCAAGCTCGAGCTTGAGAATCTACTCACAATCCGAGCTTGAGCTTCGAAAATAGAGCTCGAAACGAGCCGAGCTCGAGTTCGAGCTCCGTGTAAGTTAAACGAGCCGAGCTCAAGCCTAGTCGAGGTCGGGCACGGCTTGTTTGCACCCCTACAGTTGAAATTTTGTATTTCGTAACCCCAAATGCTTCATTCATGACTTCAACTTTGTTCTTTTCACTTCGGCGGTGACTGTTGTTTATCTAAACATGTCTTTAGATGCAGGTAACAGCAAATTTTCAATTTGCAGCCCTTAAGTGTCTGAGATAATGAACAAGATCTTGGTCAATATTGAAGTCAAAATTGAACAAGAACAGTTGCATTTCATTAAAAGTCTTAGTACGTTAACAACAAAGTTGACTTTTACTACTTAACTAAGCAATTGCTGATTAGATACATGACAAAGAAAAACTAACTAAAACCTAGTACAAACTTCAATAGCTCTTATTAAACTAATTCCTCATGGTACTTGATTGATGTTAGCAATCAGATATTGTTTCAGTTATTGAACACATTAGAGGACAGGTATTCACAAAGAAGCATTGTAAACAGTTGTAATACTAACTCCCAAACACCACAAATTTTGCAACAATTAATAACAGTCCAAACCTTGCTACATTATTCATTAAACACATTGGACTATAAGTATATACTTCACAGACATGGGAATACGAAAAACAACAAAATACTAATTTCTATCCTAAATAACTGATACAAGGAATAGACTAATTCTTTATCGCGATGTCCACTTCCTCAAGCACAAGCCTTCACTACAAGTGATCAACATCTGCCCACTTTCATTGTTCAACTTGCAGTGAAAGCAACAACCTGGTCCGAAGGACCCGCTAACCTACTGATCCGCCTGCCCAATTTGCTTGGGGCCTTAGGTTGAAGAAATGACCACAAGATGCGGTCACATGTTTTGTCGTGGATGCATTAGAAGTGCTACGTCAGCTCAGGGGTGATCTCTTCCCGACAGATTGTGCACTTGCTGACATGGCACTTCTTATGCAGCCATGGCAATAAAAATGTGACCACATTTTGTGGTCATTTCTTCAAAATAAGAGCCCAACCAAATTGGATAGGCGTGGGTCAAGGCGTCTTCTATAGCTTGGTGCGGAGACTCCATATATATTCTCTTAGCCATAACAAGAAGAATGAATACATTCTTACTGGAGGCTAGAGTGCTATGAACAAGCCTGACACACCACTATGAACAATCAATATGTTATGATCTGATCTGGATAGACTGCCAAAGATAAGTGTATATAGTGAGAAAACAAATAAAATTAATCAAACATAAAAAATAGCAAAGCAGATTGAAAACACACCATTTTGAAAAAAATTTTACTCTTTTTGTCCTTGGTTTCTTTTGCAAAAAATCACTCTTTTCAAGTAGTCCTCCTGGTTGTTCTTCCGGTTCATCTATAACAAAAAGAAAAATAAATTATGAATCACGCATCCAAAAATTCACATCAAATAAACTGAAGAGAACAAATTACTTTCACTAAGTCTATAAGAAATGGATCTAAACTAATAAGAAAAATAAAAGTTAAAAGGATTAAAATGATTTTGACCCTGCAACACAAATCCTAACTGACTTAAAGACCAAAATAAAAATTCTTTATTATGCGAAAAGAGCTATATTTGTCTTAAATCAATAATAAGAAACAACTTTTGGGGATATCCCGAAATTAGGCTAAACAGATTTAAATTGAAGTGTTTTTGCAACATAAGCATATCCTTAATACCGAATTTGCGCGTAACTCATAAACAATATCTACTTCAAAGTGATTATAAAAATTGATATAACTTTAATTAAACTCAAAAAAAAAAAAGGCAAGATAAAGCATCCATTTCAAAACAAGCAGACGCGATTGATAGATTCAACGATGCAAGAATTAAATCGAAAGGAAGATCCTACCATTCTTAGTCATTGTGCCCTTCTAGCTACTTCTGATAAACCTTGGTATGTATGTGTATGTGTGCAAAGATCAGATATCAGAGCCCTTTTTGCAGGATTGAATTGAAATGGAGAAGAATGGAGAATATATATAGCCAGATATTAGCATCATATTTTAAACAAAATAAATAATACTTTTAATTAATGAACATTATTTCAATATATCGAGCCACCCGACACAAAAGATATAAAATGATCGTGTTGTCGGCAACAAACTACTTCTTTAATCGAAGGCTATAAGACATAAATATCTTCGTGTATTTCCAATTACGGGTGTGAACCCATGAATCTGTACAGCAAAACCAAAGGTAAATATATATATCAGATTTTAAACAAACAAACAAAAATAACACCATTAATTAATGTTCATTATTTCAATATATCGAGCCAACCGACACAAAGGATAACAAACTGCCATCGAAGGCTATAAGACATAGAAATCTTCATGTATTACCAATTAGGGGTGTGAACCCGTGAATCTGTTAATTAAAAACGCAGGTAAATATATACATCAGATTTTAAACAAACAAACAAAAATAACGCTATTAATTAATGCGCATTATTTCAATATATCGAGCCAACCGACACAAAAGATATCAAACTGATTGTACGGTCTGCAATGAACTACTTCTTTAATCGAAGGCTATAAGACATAAATATCTTCATTTATACCATTTAGGGGTGTGAACCCTTGAATCTGTTCATCAAAACCGCAAGTAAATATTTAAATCATATTTTAAATAAATAAAATAATTGAACTCTAGACATTAATGCTCGTTAATTCAGTCAATGAACTGAACAAACTCATCGTACGGTCGGCAATGAACTACATCTTATATTTTAAAAGTGTGTTCTATGTCTACCCTGATGAATAATTACAGTATATGTCAAATAAACCAAATAAATGAACATTATAAATTATTACACATTAATAATTCGGTATAATGAGAATTATATGCCACATACACCAAATAAATTAACACTACAAATTAATGCGAATTATTTTATAAAAGAAAAACAATAATTGTGTTTTTAGTTAAACCATGATGAGTTTTTGAGTGAAAAGTTAGTGAGAGGCCCCAAGCCTACGTGCAATGACGTGGCAGTCTTGTTTTTCAATTTTTAGTTAAAACACTACACAGTCACCTAGACTCAGCCTCTCAGGCGTCCCTCACACTTCACCTTCTTCTCAACCTTCGTCACTGTCGTCTTCAACTAGTCGACAGCTAACACTTCGAAGTGATTCAAGAACCCGCCATTTTCTAACAAACAATTCTAAATAATGTATATATGATATGGGCTCTTTGTTGTTATCAGCAAACTTTCAATTTGCTATTTGCAGCCCTTAAGTGTCTTGAGATCATGAACAATATCTTAGTCAATGCTGAAGTCAAAATTGAACAAGAACAGTTGTATTTCATTAGAAGTCTTACTACATTAACAACAAAATTGACCCTTTACAACTTAACTGGTCAATAGATACATGACAACAAAAAAGTAAAACAAACTGAAGGCGATAACTAACAACATAAATTGTAACAGTCAAAAGCAACTATTCAAAGGCTAGACTCAAGGCGCGATAACTCCTCCATAGCATGCTCCAATCCATCCGCGGTCTCCTTCCACTGCTTTTCAAACTCGTCAATTGACTTCTGAGCCTCGCACAATTTCAGGGCTAGTTCCTCTAGCTTTTGTTTAGCCTTGTCACGGGCCTCCCCACAAGAAATTCCTTCAGCTCGTGCAGCAGCAGCCTTGGCCTCGGCTTCTGCCTTTTTCCCCTCCGCCTTCTTTATTTTGCGACTTAAACGCTTAATTTCATATGTGAGTTCATCTATATCATCTTGCGCCTCTTTAAACGCCCGGTTATAAACAGTGCGCCTTTCTTCCTCCTTGGAGAATTCTAAGGCCATTTGGTCACGGGCGACTTTTATCTCAAAATCAGAATGTGGTTTCTGTTTGACTAGTGCCTCTTTGTCACACTGGTGACTAATAACAGAATAAACCGCTTTGTACAACGGTGAGTAAATCAACTTTGATGTAGGAAATCAACTTTCCTGATTTCCAGTTTAGAATCCACAGAGACGACGGTTTCGTACTGAAACCATCGGATCTTGATGGAGGCTTGAGTTCGGACAAGCGCGGGTGTTTATGAACAACTATGTGTTGATCCTCACTGGATGAGGGGTTGTTGTAACATGTTGTTTGTGTTTCCAATGTTGGCCCTTGCATGCGAACTCGATTTGTTCGGCTTCTTCTAGCTGAACTTTCAAAAAAATTACTACTTTCAAGACAATGTCGTGTCCGATTAGCAATTCTCCGTCTTCATCGTCTGTAACATTAAAATATCAGAATATGAATCACATAATCCAAAAATTCACAAAAAAAGAAAAAGAAAAAAAGCAATCAGATGGAGCAGAACAAATTTATTGAACTTTCTTTTTTTGCATATATATATAATTTAAAAATCAAAACTTACATATTATATATATTTTTAAAGCAATTAAGTTTAAAATATGCCAATTTATTTTTAAAGATTAAAATTTTGGCATAAAAACACCCAAATAGATTTTAGTTATTACATAAGCACATTTAAAAAATAAAATAAATAAAAAAACAACTAAAGAATTAATTAATAAGTTAAACACGCCAACTCGCTGGATTCAACACGAACACGACCCGTTTAGCTGAACATGTTCGTGGTTCGACCCGAACCCGCTTACACAAAACGCAAAAGTAGGCAACTAGAGATATCTTTTTCACAGTCCTCTTCATAACCACTCCTAAGAGATTGGTTATTAAAAATGGTAAAAGCTTTAACTAAACTCAACAAAAAATCGATCCGTTTCAAAACAAGCAATCGCGATCGATAGATTCAACAATGAATTAACAAAATCAAAATACAGATGTTACCGATTTCAGCCATTGTACCCTGCCGTTGATTTGGCTTACGCTGGCGGATATTATATGACATCTTGGCAAACCTCGGTGTGTGTTTGTGCTGGTGTGTGTGTGGGTTTGCAAAGAATAGTGAACAGAGTTTATAGCAGTGTATCTGTGCTTGTGTATGCGTGTTTGCAAAGATCAGTGAACAGAATTTATAGCAAACTTATAACAAACCACAGGTAAATATTTACATCATATTTTAAATAGTAGATTAACGCAAGAATTGAATGCTCATTAATTCCAAATGATGTGCTAGAAGACAGAGAACGTAACAAACTGATCGTACGGTCTGCACTCTGCAATGAACTACCTCTTAACCAAAGGTTACAACGACGACGACAACAACCATACTCAGTAAATCCCACAAATAGCCAAAGCTATCAGTAGGGTTTCGGGAGGATGGGATGTAGGCAAACATTATAGTAAAAGAAATAAATAATATATTGGAACAGTGTAGTATTTAGTACTAGCAAAAGATTTTAAATAAAAATAAATAAAATAATAATAATAATAATAATAATAATAATATCAATATTAATAAAAGTAAAGATTGCTAAGTAGGTAAAGTTATAATCATAACGCATATTTCTAATCAAAACTATTTCTTCCCCATAAAAGTCATTAACCTTTTAATCCTATGTCTCCAAGAAGTCCTATTATCAACCATATCCTCAGTAAGTATAATGCAGCCTGACCCGTATATCTAGAACCGGTGAAAATTATATTGTTAAAAAACTAAAGATATAGGCATGTAAACAAATCCAATGAATACAATTACGAACAGAGCATGTCCGTATTCGTTCATTTAAGTTTAATCGCTTAAATGATCAAACATGAACAATTAAAAAAACGAACGATTTTCTTGTCCATGTTCATTTGTTAAGAAAATGAGGGTGTTACGTTATGTCAGTTTGTTATTAGTATAAACATACAATTCACGAATGTAAACAAACGAACATAAATGTGAACAACAATGTGTAGAGCCTAAAAAGCTATTAAAACTGCACTAAGTTGTAATGGGCCGAAACAGTTTAAATGCATATATTAACGAACGTAAACTAATGAATTGAAGCAAACACATACTAATAAACATGAATGAACAAATGAGACATGTGTTCATGTTCGTTCGTTTAACTAAATGAACAGACATTTTTTTCTAAAATGTGTTTATGTAATTACTTACACTATTTGGGTGTTATGTTTTTTTGCCAAAAGTTTTGAAGTTTAAAGATAAAAAAGCATATTTTAAACATAATTGCGTTAAAAATAAAAGTAAGATGTAAAATTAGAACTTTAATGTATTAATGTGCAAAAAAACAAATCATTTCCAGCCTGTCACATGATTTCCAGGTTCATGTATAATTTTTTAGTCCAACGCGCCAACTGATGAACACGACCCGTTTATCAGCCCTAAGTAGATTGGGTCGCTAGGCACAAGCCGCCTATGCATTAATATAAAGTTCATGTTATCTAGTGTCATACCGTTCTTTTGATCCAAATAACATATGGATCAAAGAATGGTGTTCATAATTCATAAAGAAGCATAACATACAGTTGCTTAAAGATTTCTTGAAATGGTAAACAAACTCCAAATCAATAGAAAAGCAAACACAAAAGTGCAATAATAAAGCTGTAAGTGAGTTTTGAAGCATACCACAAGAACTAAACATTTTGAAACTTGGAGCCATTTTTTCAGCATGCGCAGAAGCAAGCTCGGCTTCATCTTTTGCATTTTTATTCTTTAATTCTTCCTCTAGATAGTCAATGTTAGCTATAATGACAGAAAGCTCATGTTGACCGTCTTTGACCACCGAGTCAACTCCAGGCTTTGTTTCTTTGACCAAACTTTGGCATCATTTGGTCATGCAAATTTTGAAACAAATGCATGACCCTTTTTTCTTTTGTGAAGAGGCGGAAGCTTATTTGTCTCTTTGAAGAAGGAAAACGATAAAAAACGCTTTGTACATAACTGCAGTGAATAAGGAAGTAGTGAACAACTTACAACAGCTAAAACAATGATTGCAGGTTAATAATAATTTAACAGAAAATGTAACTAAAAAAATCATATAGACAATGAACATAGAAGTATAAACCGAAAAAAAAAAACGATTTGAATCAGAGGAAACCAAACCGAAACAAAAACCAACGGTTTGGTTTTATGTTTTTGTAAAAACCGAACTTACGGTTCGGTTTTGGTTTTGCATATAAAAAAACTGTTAAAACCGAACCGATCCAAATTTATAGATTTTCATTTTTTATTTTAAGTAATTTATAAGGCAAATGTATTATAATCAATTAGTTAGTAATTAACAAAATGATTTAAGCTCAAATTCATTATTTTGGGCCAAAAAAAACCGAACCAAACAGTATATGAGAATAATTAGACATTTTGTTAATGAAAAATAAGTAACAACTGATTACTAACTAGGGTTTTAAGTTGAGTCATGTGTATCTTATTAAAGTAACAACCATGTTATTCAATAAATAATCTGATTCAACAATTAGCAAACTTATAATGCATAGAGGATTATCATGAATTAAGCTTCTTATAATAAAATATAAAACTTTACTTGGTCTTCGCCGGAGCTGAGGTGTCCGGTTAGGGTTTACGGTTTACCATAGACATTCGCCGTTGCAAATCTATTTTATATATAATATCAATATTAATATTTTATATTCAAACAGATTTTTATTTTAAACATATGGTGTGATACAGTTTTTTCAAAAAATGAATATTACTTTTTGTATGTTACTATTATTATACGAATCATAAAAACTAAGTTTTATATGATCAAAACTCATTTTGCTGAGCATTTTGATCTGAACCAAATCTATTTTGATAGTCATGGTTATTTGAGAAGTATTTTGAAACTTTCATGCATAACCAAAGATTTAATGTTCACCCAGAGTCAAAACTAATAATTTCTTTAAATGACCCATATTTGTTTTGCATATAATTATTATGACGCAAAGCAAAAGCTATTTTTTTAAAGATGAATCGAACTTATTATGCTTATAACATGTTTTAACCAGAATCAAAGTTGAAAGCTTACTTTTAATGTCCAAACTCATTTTATTTATTACCCATCTTAATATGAACAAAACTTTAATTTTTTTTTATAATAACCTAAACTCATTTGGCTTACATTCCATTATAACTCGAACCCGTTTTAACATGTCAAAGTCCTCGATCTTTAACCCAGAAAAATAAAAAAATGATCGAAACTCATTTTACTGGGCATTTTGACCGAACCAAATCTACTATGTTAGTCACGGTTATTTGGGAGTCTACTGAAACCTTCATAAACGACCAAAGATTTAATATTCACCCAAAGCCTAAATTGATATTTTTTTAAATGACCTGGATTCATCTTGAATATAATTGTTTTGACGCAAACCAAAACTTTTTTTTAAGATGACTCTAACTCATTATGCTTATAACATGTTTTAACCAGAACCAAAATTGACAACTTTTATTTATTAAACGACTCAAACTCATTTTACTTATTGTCTGTTTTGGCCTAAACACGATTTTAAACTTTTTTTTATAATGATATAAACTCATTTGGCTTACATCCAGTTATAACTCGAAGGCATTTTGACCTGTCAAAGTCCTCAATCATTGACTCGAAACAATAAAAGTATTTTAAAGAAAATGATCAAAACTCATTTTAATTGCATTTTGACTTGAACCAAATTTGATATTTTTTTTAAATGACACGAAATCATTTTGGTTATAAGTTTATAACATACGCGCCAGTATTCTTACATTGGAACGTCGACAAAAATAAACATGTCGTGATTGTATGTTTGAAATTTATTAAAACGTATTATATTCAAAGATATAAATGAAATCAAAGAAAAAGAATATATATGATTATATGGGTAAACTTAAGGGGATGGAAAAATAATTATTAATTAAATTTACAAAAGTTGAGTATAGTTGAAGGTTAAATTTGTAATTATATTTTAGATTCATAATTGCATATTTGAGTTGTACTTTATTCTTAATTGACTTGTACATTATAATCAACACCTCAAAATAAAACAAAATTTACATTGAAACGTCAACAAAAATATGCATATTATTAAATAATAATAATAATAATAATAATAAATAATATTTAATAATAATAATGATAATAAATTATAATATTAATAAATTATAACAATAATATTAATAGATATTATAGATAGTAATAATAATAATAATAACAATAGGGCACCCCATTTTGGTGAAAAGGAGGGTTAAAAAGGCCCTTATAATCCTCCTTTTCATCAAAAGGGACCCATATGCACACAAACAAACATTCAAACAAACACACACCAAAACACTTCAATCGTCGTCTATTACTTCTTTTTTTATTATTATTTATATATTAGAGAAATCTGCATTTTGTCTCCCTGGTTTATATCATCACGCGATGGGTTAACCCCTGAAAAAGACTTTGCAAAATGTGGGCCCCTATGTTTCTCCGGCGGGTTCTTCTGACTCCTACCGTCAGTTGACCGTTGGTATTTTAGTAATAATACCAACATATTAAGGGTATTTTAGTAATCTTCTTCTACTAAATAATAAATATAATAATAATAACAATAATAACAATAACAATAATAATAATAAATTATAATAATAGCAACAGTAGCTACGATAATACATACATATACTAATATTAATATCTATATTATCATATAATAATTGTTCTATGTTAGATTCATATAACAACAGCAGTTAATCTTTCTCATCATCATCGGTTCATCTTCATCATTATCAACCTCAAATCCTCAAACCCACCACCAAGTAATCCCTCTTAATATCATCATCTTCATCATCAGTTTCATAACAAGTAATCAAATCTTTCAAATCCTCAAACCCTAAATTTCATCACTCAAACCCTCAAATCTCTCAAATCCCACCACCAATCGCTTCAATAATTCAACCACCACACCCATAAATCATTCTGATCAAAACCCCTAACCTCCGGCACCACGCCGCCGCCAAGCAGCCACCGCCGCCATGGATTCCGGCCATCTTGTTTTTAGGTTACAGACTCATATATATATAAATACCTGAATAGATTTAGGGCCGTACTTGAACATGACACCACGGAACTGATTCTTCCGGTTGATAGGTCTGCCGGTTCCGGCGCCGGAGACGGCAGAGTTGGCGGCGATGGCTGGCGTGTTTGACTTGTGGCCGCGGACAACGCCGGAAAACCAGGAAGTGGAAGAAGATGCAGGTGGAGAATAAGATGAAGATGAGTTGTCTGGATTCATGTTGTTTTCAACCATTGGAATTGGAATTTCATTTGACTGAATGAATGAGTTCTAGGGTTTGTCAAAATGTTTTAACGGTTATGAACAAGACAGATATATATGAGATATGTTTATGTTTATCTTAGCTACTAATAATTAGTTTATTGGTGATTATTAGTGATGATAATTTTCAGGAATTTAAACATTGGAACCCTAATTAGAATTGGGGAAGATGAAGTGATAAAAGTGATAATATATAGTTTATGTTGTATAAGTATACCAAACACTAACTTAGTTCAAGTGGTAGTTTTGGTGCGATGTTAAACTGGAGGTATCGGGTTCGAATCCCGACATTCACATGGTTTTGGGTGATTATTTTTAAAATGAATTAAAGGCTCAGGGGTAAAAACGTAATTTCAATATTTTTTAACAAGTCAATGCTTGGTCAACTGACGGAAGGGCACAGACTGACCCGCCAAAATTTCACTGTGGTCCAAAGTTCGCAAAATCTTTTTCAGGGGTTAATACATCGCGCAACGATATAAACCAAGGAGACAAAATGCAGATTTCTCTATACATTATTATTTAATTATAATAGTTATTATTTATTTATTATTATTTATTTATTAAAAATAGGGGACGAGGTGGAGATGGAGATCAACACGCGCCCCTTACGTCCCTGTTCCTTTAGTCGAGTGTGCCCCAATAGCAGTGACGCTCCTTACCACCGCCATCTACCTTTGACCATGAAGCGAGCCCGTCGGGCGTTAGAAACGAACGAGGCGACGACGTGGACGACGCCTATCAGGGATCGGCCGTCAGACGCTGGGCCGACGACCACGTCAATGTTCACGATGCGACGTTTGCGGCCCCCGACATGGACGACACCCTGTTTTTATACTTCGTGTATATTTTGTTTTATTTTGTACAAACTCGATGTTTTGTATATAATAATTTTTTTGGTTTAGTGTATACGAGTATATTGTTTTGTTTTGAAAAAAAATTGTTATAAAAACATATCTTTTAAAAAAAAATATTATATAAAAACAATAAAAAAAGAAAACAAAAAATTAAAATTAAAACATTAAAAAAAGGAAAAAGCATAAAAAAAATTAAATATAAAACATAATAAGACAAAATTGGTTGTGTTTTCTGAAAAAAACTCTCAATAGGCCGCATATAGTGCTATAGGCGGCCTATTAAGGGTGTCTTTTAAAAAAACCCCATGGTGTGTCTAAAATTGGGACGCCATGAGTTTATGTTTTATGTTTATTTATTTTTTTGTTTTTTTCTTTTCTTTTTATGTTTTAATTTTATTTTTTTGTTACTTTTTTTTAATGTTTTTATATAATAATTTTAAAAAAAAACCATGTGTTATAATAACAAAATTTTTTTACCAAAACAATAAACACGTATATACACCAAACCGAAACATTATTATATACAAAACATAGAGTTTGTACAAAATATATAAAAACTAAAAAACGGTGTGCCGTCGATGTCAGGGGCCGTAAACGTCGCATCATGAACATCGACGTGGTCGTTGACCCTCCGTATGACGCCTGTTCCCTGACCATCGTCGTCACCCCGTCCGCGTCTAACGCCCGACGTGCTCTCCTCATGAAAAAAAGTCATGACAACTGAACACAAAGTCAAACTGGTCATCATTTTACCCATTTAAACCCGCTTACTTATAAATTTGTCGATTCGAGTTATATGCTTTCAACTTATAAAGTTGTCAATTCAAGTTATATATTTCTAACAAGTAAAAGAATATAGCTTAAATGAAAAAGGTTCAAACCGGTCAAAGTCACACTGGTCGAAAGTCTCTACTATATACGGTTAATGCATTACATTATCTTGAATCTTATTCAATTAATTCTATTATAATTGAAACAATGTAATTAAAAAAAATGATGATAATAATAATTTAAAAAGAAAAAATTAACTAATAGGCTGTATATAGGACAAAACGCCGCCTATTATCTTCCCTTTCAAATTTAGGTGGCCGGAAAGTGGCCGGATTCTGGCCATGTTTATTCTCCCCCGTCCAAATCTATTATTATAATAAACAAAAATGATGGTTCAACCACACATTCCTTAATTAGCCTAATATTTTGCCAAGTGTCACCCCTCTATCTTTTCATCTTCAATTCTTAACTATTTATTAATATAAATCATTTAAAACATTCCATAACTTATCTCTTTCACATCAAAGCACCAAAATTATAACATGTTTTTCTCACAATATTTAATTTTAATAAATGAAAATGGTTCTTAATGATTTCCCTCTTCAATATTTGTTTTAAAATTTGAATATAATATTCTATTGTTTTTTACAATTTAATGACTTATACAAAATAAAAGTCTTAATAATTTCATATTACAAAGTGAATGCATTAAATTTATACTTAATCTTATTGTTAAATTAAACTATAAACTACATTTAAATTTTTAATTTTTAAAAACCATTCATAATTTTTAAAATCTTTCACTTTTCGACTATAATTATAACTTCTATTATATTCCAAAAAAAATTACAATAATAACATGGTCAAAATTTAGAAACTAATTTTTATATAATCTTACTATCCTATGTGTTTTTATTAACATTTGTTTATTTCACATAAAAAAACAAATGTTTAAATGTTACAAGTTTTGGACAACCATTCAACAACGATAATATTCATTGTCAGTCATGCAACATGCTCATGCGCATCAAATCTATATAAATACCTTTTAGGAAAATACATGTCAATATGACCAAAATATTTTAGATTCGATGTTATCCAAAACCTATATTTGTTTCATATTGTTTGAGATGTTTTATTATTTTGAAATAGTGAAGCGACTTTTTATAGTTAAGATAATGTTTTTTTATGTTTTAAAGTACTTTTTCAGTTTTTGTGAATTAGTATTGTTTTAAACTCTTAGTATCCGGTGTTTTGATTATATATATTTTTTTTGAATGTTAAACACAGATATTAGTTTATATTGCTTTTATAAGAATATATTTATTTAAACTTTGAGTACAGTTTATTTTAAGTATTTATATTGTATCATTTTTTTAAACACCATTATTCTTAAAAATATAAATCCTTATATCAAATTAATATTAGTATTAAATGATGAGTATATGTTGTAGTAATAGTCGTGTGTTAATAGTAATAAAAGTTGATTAAATAAATTTTAAATATTATATACAAAGAAAGATTTTAGAGATTTATGTTGCACTTTTCTAGATTAATACTAGGAGTGTGTGCGTGGTACGGTTTGGTGTGGTTATTGGCAAAAACCATACTGAAAACAAAAACTTCGGTTTTTGAAATTTTTGAAACCGTTCGGTTTTTGTTTTTTGGTTTAGTTTCAGTTTGGTTTCGGTTTTTGCCATTTAAGCTTGAAAATTTTAGGTCTTAAAAAAGGTTGACAAAAAATAATTAATTTAGGAATAAATAATTTTGTTAATTGTAAAATAATAGACTATTATACATTTGATCAACAATACCTAAGTTACATATTTATTAAATTACTTAATATAAAATATAAAAAATAAAAATTTAGGAATTAGGTTCAGTTCAGGTTTTTCGGTTTTTTTTACATGCAAAACCAAAAGCGAACCCTGAGTGCGGTTTTTACAAAAAATTTCAGTTTTTTTGGTTTTCGGTTCGGTTAGGTTTAGGATTTTTGGTTTTTGCCATTTGAACTTGAAAATTTTAGGCCTTAAAAAAGTTGGCAAAAAAATAATGAATTTAGGTATAAATAATATTGTTAATTGTAAAATAGTAGACTATTATACATTTGATAAAAAATATTGGAGTTAAATATTTATTAAATTCTAATAAATTACTTAATATAAAATATAAAAAACAAAAGTTTAGGAATTCTGTTTAGTTCGGTTTTTTCAGTTTTTTTACATGTAAAACCAAAACCGAACCGCGAATGCGGTTTTTACAAAAAACATTAAACCAAACCAACATTTTTTGTTTGGTTTGGATTATTCGGTTTCGGATCTTTTTTTTTTTGGTTTCTTGTACATCCCTAATTAATACTAGAGATGGAGTAAATCTTCTAATATTCAACGAAGAGGGTAACTACAAAAATGTTGTATATGAAGAAATTTTTAGAGATTAATGAAAATTTACCATCTAATTTTCTTTTCTTTTTATATTTTATGAAAATTTTATTTTATTCAACGTTGTAATACATATTCATATTCATTCATCTAATACCAAATTAGTATAAGTATTTCACATTGTGTTGTTCTTTTGTTAATATAGTTTATCCGTCCCGTGTATACACGGGTATTTAACCTAGTCTTCAATAAATCTTAATCAAATCTTCAATAAATCTAATAATAACAATGATAATGAAAAGCGTACCTTTGAAATCTATTAATAACAATAACAATGAAAAACGACAACAATGATAATGAACAGCGACGGTGATGGTAATGAACGACGACGTGGTGGTGATGAACGTAATAGTAATAGTATTACGTAATAATATGAATAATAAATAATAATAATAATAATAATAATACGTAATAATAATATTAGATAATAATAACAATAATAATGAATAATTATTAATATTACTACATAATAACAATAATAATGCATATTAAAGCCATTCAATGTCTCTTTTAACAGAAAGGAGGGTTAAAAGACGACCTAACCCTCCTTTTTGTTAAAAAAGACCTTGTATGGTTGTAATATTTAATATTATTATTATGTAATATTTAATATTATTCATTATTACTATTATTATTTATTATCATTTCGTAATATATTTATTATTCTTATTATTATGTAATTTTATTATTAATGTTTAATATTATTATTATGTAAGATTATTATTATTATTTAATATTATTATTAATATTATTATACAAACAAACACCCATCCACTTGTTTTACAACTTTTTATAAAAATATGTCAATTTATATACAGAAATATATGTACAACGCTATTACAACTTTTTATAAAGAAATATGTCAATCTACATACAATTGTTTAGGCAGGGCGTGCCAAGCTTGACTTATGTTCATATACTCGTTTAGGCAGTCTTCGAAAACTTTTTCCCATTCTATTGCATCTGGTTGCGCGTATCTTGCGCAATTCATTACGTCATCTAGAATTGATATAATATTATAATAAAAATCCAAACAGTAATATTAATAATAATAATAATTAAATAATAATAATATAATAATTAAATAGTAATGTTCATTTCCCTCGTTATACGGTGAAACTTCTACTGGTACGTGGTACGAAGAAGACGATTGGCCTCCATAATCTGACCCGCCAACAGGTAACCGGTTCATTGGCTCACCATAAAATTATTCAGTTGAACTTTCGTAAGCGAAATACTATTGAAAATCGTAATAGGAACATATATTAGTTAAAAATCAAATAACGACTTAATATTAAACATATATTACCTGGTTCAGATTTGGTAACCCGGGCGTGCTTGGCTGCTCATAAGATTGTTCAGCCCGACTATCGTAATGGTGATACTCCTGACAAACGTAATGGTAACATATTTTAGTTATAAACAAACTAACAAATTTATATTATATCAATATACAACGAAACCTTATTCAAACCAGGTAATCTCGACGCGCTAGGTTGATCGTTAGGTGCGTATCCTGGCCTATATATAATAAAGAGAAGAAAGGGGAGCCGGGTGAGCTCAATTATTCAAAATGGACCAATAGCCGCGTATAGCACTATATGCGGCCTATCGGGTACACCATATAAGACAAACACCCCTTAATAGGCCGCCTATTAAGGGGTGTTTGGGGTGTCTCTAACACAACCCTTATAAAAGCTCACCTAGACACCTCCTTAAATTTAGGGGTGCAAACGAGCCAAGCTGCTCGGTAGCTATTCAAGATCGGCTCGTTAAAAAGCTTGATCGAGCTTGAACCCAAGATCGAGTCCAAGCTTCACTTATCGAGCACGAGCTAGCTCGCAAGCCTAAACGAGCCTATCATTTATATATTTAGTAATTATTAATTAATATATATAATGTTATGAAAAAATAAATGAAAATAAATAAATAATATATTATTTTATACATAAAATTATAATAGAAAAAAGTATATAAAAATAATTATAATTGATACACTAAACGAGTCGAGCCCGAGCCGAGCTCGAGCTTGAAAATCTACTCACAATCCGAGCTTGAGCTTCGAAAATAGAGCTCGAAACGAGCCGAGCTCGAGTTCGAGCGCTGTGTAAGTTAAACGAGCCGAGCTCGAGTCTAGTCGAGGTCGGGCTTGGCTTGTTTGCACCCCTACAGTTGAAATTTTGTATTTCGTAACCCCAAATGCATGCTTCATTCATGACTTCAACTTTGTTCTTTTCACTTCGACGGTGACTGTTGTTTATGTATGTTTCTGTTTGATTAAACACGAAAAACATGATTTTGCAAGGTAATGAAAGGAGAAAAAAGAATTTCTGTTTTAGATGCAGGTGATCAACAAATTTTCTGTCAAAATACCATATACATTATTTGCATATAGAACATACATAGATATGTCTTTAGATGTAGGTTATCAGCAAATTTTCAATTTGCAGCCCTTAGGTGTCTGAGATAATGAACAAGATCTTGGTCAATACGCGATGGTCTTAAAAAACGTGAAAAAACGGATTTTGACTTGTATCTTCTATTTTCCGAACCCTAATCAGGATGGACGACCAGCAGCAGCTATTAGGCAATTTTGGGTGAATTCCAGGGCTACCAATCATCTCTTGATCAATCCTAATGGCCTTCCTCATCATAAATGAAGATCTATCGATTACGATGCTCGGCTAGTCTTCTCCGAATCATACCCGGGATGTATAGTTTGTAACTTTTACAGTTTTTCTCATGTGATTAAGAACACTATGTATAATTGTTTATGGTTGATATATGATTACTGATGTTTAGTATTTCTGTGTGTTCAGTCGGTTTAGGTTTACGTTGGTCTGAACGATTTGTTACCAGTTGCTAGATAATTGATCATATGATTGTTTGATTAGATTAAACATATAATTTCCCTTAACTGAGTCACACTGGCAAGGACCGTTTGATAACCAGTGCCGTGTGTAAAGCGATTATTGATGTCTAAGGTTTTGTCTGATTGATCAGTTTGTAGTTAACCAGTAATAATTAATCTGTTAGGTTGCATGAGATTACTATAGGTTGCTTACTTGAATTCCCGAGTGTGATTTGCTTTGTTAATTGATTGAAACTTGTTAACTCGTTTGCTTGTTTAACTCTAAATTTAAACCATTGCTTGTGTGATCAACACTAAATTTGTTACTTCATAATATTAAAGTTGCTTACACGAATCACATTAACCACATACTCCTGATGAATACGATACCTTACTTATCCTATCTAGATAGTTTAATTAGGTTTTTGATTGACTCAAACGACGGTCATCATCTACCCTGATGAATAATTACATTATATGTCAAAATAAACCAAATAAATGAACATTATAAATTATTACGCATTAATAATATGGTATAATGAGCATTATACGTCAAATACACCAAATAAATTAACACTACAAATTAATGTGAATTATTTTATAAATAAAACAAGAAGTGTCTGAGATCATGAACAATATCTTAGTCAATATTGAAGTAAAAATTGAACAAGAACAGTTGTATTTCATTAGAAGTCTTACTACATTAACAACAAAATTAACCCTTTACAACTTAACTGGTCAATTGGTCATTAGATACATGACAAAAAAAAAAGCAACAGTCAAAAAGCAACTGTTCAAAGGCTAGACTCAAGGAGCGATAACTCCTCCATAGCAAGCTCCAATCCATCCACGGTCTCCTTCCACCGCGTTTCAAACTCCTCAATGGACTTCTGAGCCTCGCCCACTTTCGGGGCTAGTTCCTCGAGCTTTTGTTTAGCCTTGTCACAGGCCTCCCCACTAGAAATACTTTCAGCTCGTGCAGCAGCAGCCTTGGCCTCGGCTTCTGCCTTTTTCCCCTCCGCCTTCTTTAGCATACGACTTAGAATCTTAATCTCATCTGTGACTTCATCTATATCATCTTGCGCCTCCTTAAGCGCCCGGTTATAAACAGTGCGCATTTCTTCCTCCTTGGAGAATTCTAAGGCCACTTGGTCACGGGCAGCTTTTATCTCAAAGTCAGAATGCGGCTTCTCTTTGGCTAGAGCTTCTTTGTCACACTGGTGACTAATAACCGAATAAACTGCTTTGTACAACGGTGTGTAATCTACCCGGAGAGCATCAAGAGATGCGAATGCGTCGGATGACATAGCAATCATATCATCAGCATCATCAGCCTCTTTGATGCAGGAAATCAACTTTCCTGATTTTCAGTTTAGCATCCACAGAGATGACGGTTTCGTACTGAAACCATCGGATCTTGATGGAGGCTTGAATTCGGACAAGCGCGGGTGTTTATGATTGTCCTCTTCTTCACTGGATGAGGGGTTGTTGTAACATGTTGGCCCTTGCATGCGAACTCGCTTTGTTCGGCTTTTTCTAGAAGAACTTTCCAAGAAATTACTACTTTCAAGACAATGTGGTGTCTCAAGTAGCAATGCTCCGTCTTCATCGTCTGTAACATTAAAAAAACAGAATATGATTCACATAATCCAAAAATTCACAAAAACTTACATATTATATATATTTTTTAAAGCAATTAAGTTTAAAATATGCCAATTTTTCTTTAAGGATTAAAAATGTGGCATAAAAACACCCAAATAGATTTTAGTTATTACATAAGCACATTAAAAAATAAAAAAAAAACAACTAAAGAATTAATGAATAAGTTAAACACGCCAACCCGTGAACCAGCCGGATTCGACACGAACACGACCCGTTTAGCTGAACGTGTTCGTGGTTCGACCCGAACCCGCTTACACAGAACGCAAAAGTAGGCAACTAGAGATATCTTTTTCACAATCTCTTCATAACCGCTCCTAAGAGATTGATTATTAAAAATGGTAAAAGTTTTAACGAAACTCAACAAAAAATCGATCCATTTCAAAACAAGCAACCGAGATCGATAGATTCAACAATGAATGAACTAATCAAAATATAGATGTTACCGATTTCAGCCATTGCACCCTGCCGTTGATTCGGCTTACGCTGGCGGAGATTATATGACATCTTGACCTCGGTGTGTGTTTGTGCTAGTGTGTGTGTGTTTGCAAAGAATAGTGAACAGAATTTATAGCAGTGTGTCTGTGCTTGTGTATGTGTGTTTGCATAGATCAGTGAACAGAATTTATAACAAACTTATAACAAACCACAGGTAAATATTTACATCATATTTTAAATAGTAGATTAACACTATAATTGAATGCTCATTAATTCCAAATGATGTGCTAAAAGACAGAGAACGTAACGGTCTGCACTCTGCAACGAACTACCTCTTAACCAAAGGTTACAACGACAACAACAACCATACTCAGTAAATCCCACAAATAGCCAAAGCTATCAGTAGGGTCTCGGGAGGGTGGGATGTGGGCGAACCTTATAGTAAAACAAATAAAATAAAATAATATATTAGAACAGTGTAGTATTTTAGTACTAGCAAAAAGTTTTAAATAAATATAAATAATAAAATAATAATAATAATATTAAATAATAATAATAATAATAATAATAAAAGTAAAAAATGCTAAGTAGGTATAGTTATGACCATAACGCATATTTCTAATCAAAACTATTTCTTCCCCATAAAAGTCCTTAACCTTTTAATCCTACGTCTCTAAGAAGTTCTATTATCAACCATATCCTCAGTAAGTATAATGCAACCTGACCCGTATATCCAGAACCGGTTAAATTATATTGTTAAAAAACTAAAGATATAGGCATGTAAACAAATCCAATGATTACAATTACGAACAGAGCATGTTCGTATTCGTTCATTTAAGTTTAACCGATTAAATGATCGAACACGAACATTTAAAAAAACGGGGGTTTTATTGTCCGTGTTCGTTCGTTAAGAAAATGAAGGTGTTAAGTTATGGTCGTCTGTTAATAGTATGAACGAATGATTCGCAAATGTAAAAAAATGAATAAATGTGAACAACAATGTGTAGATCCTAAAATATTTGACCTACACTAAGTTGTAACGTAAACTAATGAATTTAACCAAACAAATACTAACAAACATTAATGAACGTAAACAACCAAACATGAATGAACAAATGAGACATGTGTTCATGTTCATTCGTTTAACTAAATGAAAAGACATTTTTTTTCTAAAATGTGTTTATGTAATCAGTTACACTATTTGGGTGTTATGTTTCTATGCCAAAAATTTGAAGTTTAAAAATTAAAAAACAAATTTTAAACATAATTGCGTTAAAAAGTAAAAGTAATATGTAAAATTAGAACTTGAATGTATTAATGTGCAAAAAAAACAAATCATTTTCAGTAAAATTTTTGAGTTTGTGTTGGGTTCAACCTGCCAACTGATGAACACGACCCGTTTAACAGCCCTAAGTGATTGGGTCGCTAGGCACAAGCCGCCTATGCATTAATATAAAGTTCATATTATCCAGTGTCACACAGTTTTTTTGATCCAAATAACATATGAATCAAAGAATGGTGTTCATATAGAAGCATAGCATACAGTTGCTTAAAGATTTCTTGAAATTGTAAACAAACTCCAAATAAACAGAGAAACAAACACAAAAGTGCAACAATAAAAGCTGAAAGTGAGTTTTGAAGCATACCACAAGAACTAAACGTTTTGAAACTTGGCGCCATTTTTTCAGCTTGCGCAGCAGCAAGCTCGGATTCATCTTTTACATTTTTGATTCTTTAATTCTTCCTCTAGATAGTCAATGCTAGCTATAATGACAGCAAGTTCATGTTGACCGTCTTTGACCACAGGGTCAACTCCAGACTTTGTTTCTTTGGCATAATTTGGTCATGCAAATTTTGAAACAAATGCATGATCCTATTTTTGTTTGTGAAGAGGCGGAAGCATATTTGTCACTGGCGAAGGAAAACGCTTTGTACATAACTGCAGTGAACAACTCACAACAGCTAAAACAATGATTTCAGGCTAATAACAAGTTAACAGAAAATGTAACTAAAAAATCATATAGACAGTGAACATAGAAGTATAAACCGGAAAAAAACACGATTTGAAACAGAGAAAACCAAACCAAAACAAAAACCAACGGTTTGGTTTTATGTTTTTGTCAAAACCGATTCGGTTTTGGTTTTGTATGTAAATAAAACTGTTAAAACCAAACCTATCCAAATCTAAGATTTTCATTTTTTGTTTTAAGTAATTTATAGGGCAAATTTATTATAATCGATTAGTTATTAATTAACAAAATGATTTAAGCTCGAATTCCAAAAAAAAACCGGACCAACCCCAAACGAAAACTGAAACCTAATGGTTTTTAAATATCAAAAACTGAACCCTAAATTACTAATCAAACAGTATATGGGAATAATCAGACATTTTGTCAATGAAAAATAAAAATGTATGTAAATTAAAGTAACAAGTGATTCCTAATTTGAGTCTATGTATGTATGTGTATCTTATTAAAGTAACAACCATAAAATAATTCTGATTCAACAATTAACAAACTTAATTATCATGAATTAAGCTTCTTATAATAATAATAATAATAAAAAAGTTTACTTGGTCTTCGCCGGAGCTGAGGTGTCCGGTTAGGGTTTACCATACACAGACATTCGCCCTTGCAAATCATTTTCAAGATATTCATATTATATATGCACACTTTATTCACAAAATTGAACTGTTTGTTTTTATAACAACCATTTAGGTTTTTTTTTTATATACTTTTATGCCAAAAATTTCAAGTTCAAAAATAAATTACCTTACTTTTAACTTAATTTCTTTTTAACTAAATTAATATGTAAGTTAAGAATTTTCAAGTACTAATATGCATAAAAAAAAATATTATAACTGTTTTTCAAGCTAAACGAGTCGAGTTCATGTCAATATACGAATATATGTGTCATGTTCAGGTTCATGTGTGTGACATGTTGTGTCAGGTTTGACCTGCTAACCTACAAAAACAACCCGTTTAATGCGCCTAAGTAGAACCGGTTGCTATGTACAAATGTATGAATCTCATTTATGAATTAAATTAATGTTCCAGGTTGTTTGGGCCTTAACTCTTTGAGCCCCATCTCATGTCACACGGTTGTTTAGATCTAAATGACAAACAGTTACACACTAATGATGTTGAACAGTTTATTAGAAACCTTCCAACTAAATGTAAGCATGAACAAAATTGTTTTGTTTATTTGATTAAATGAACAAGCATAAACACATGTTTTGTTCGTTATTTATGTTCGTGGACGTCCATTTATGTTCGCTCGTTTAAACTTTAATAAGTGATATAATTAGTTATAACTATATAAATATAAACATTAATTCATACATTTGAATAAATTGTTATGTATTAGACTTGTTCGTGTGTGTTCATTATTAATGTTAACTTAAGTCTGTTTATGTTTGGTCAAATATGTTCGTTTGAATTTGTTTGTTTACGTTAGTGAACTGTTAGTATAGTTTTAAACGAACAAACATGAATAAACACGATTAATGAACATGTTGATTTTCTTGATGAACGAACATGAACAACAAATTGTTTTATTACGTGCTATTATTTGTTCGGTTCGTTTACAAACTTGTAAGGTTTAGAACCGGACGTGACGCAGAAAATAGTTTTTCTCTACACTAGTAAAAGTGCCCGGGCGTTGCTGCGGGTTCACGCAAATTATCCCCTCGGATTGGTCTGTAGTGTTTGGTGGGGTGTGTATTATCAGTGCGAGCGCATTACCGCATGTGCATATGGTTTGTTGGATTTTGTTTGTGCGGGGATGCGCACTGAAATAGTGTACACATATATATACTGGATGCATCTTGTTTTGTGAAATATTTTTTAATAACGTAGGTTTATTGGTTTTGTGATTTTTAATCAACAAAAAGGATTGGATGTGTGTTAATTGATGAGTAATTAAAATTGAAATTTAATCGAAGATGTAAAAACACTCAAATTAAAGACGCAAAGTTGTCGGTCAACAAATTGTAAAAATGGTATAGTGTTGGGCATGCGCGGTTTGATTATGCACATGTATACTGACGTATGCATATATATTGGATAGATTGTGTTATAAAGTGATTGGTACTCAACTTGCAGAAACAAAAAAATGTCTATTGAGAGGCATTATAAACTGATCTAATATATTGAAAAAATATAACTGATCTTTTCTCCTTAGCTTGATTTCCTATCTCCTTACTTTCTTCTTACAGGGTTCTACACTTAGTCATTAGCACTTTCCCCAATTTTACTTTGTGGGGTGAAGTTGACCGCAACAACGTTATTCTGCAGCTCTTTTACTTTTCATTATGCTTCTGAAATTGCACATGTAAATCATTCAAGACCACTAATAATTAGTAATTAGGATTTTAATACATGTAAAAATCATGCTTTAGATTTAATTATCAATTTGTTTCAAATTATCTTAGTATTTTAGAATACTCATTTCAGGAGTCGCGCTTCGCGACGGGTACGCCGTACGCAGGAACTAATACCAAATTAATAAACGAAATGAACTATACTTGGTTCAAGTTTATGGTTTTATGCATATAAGATTAAACAAAAGATAAATAACAAATATTAATAACAAACAGAAAACGCCAACTGCTCTCGAAAAGCTTGTGCCACGATGGCTTTGCGTGCTGCCGCCAACTTTGGTCCATTTTGACTACAAAAGTCAACTCTTGCCTCAAACCAACTTTGAACCAAAAAAAGTGAAAATTGATCCGAATGTAAAAAATGACTAAGCCAGCTTCTTTTCACAAATTATATTAAATACCGAAATACCCCCGATGGCGTAACCCTTCATTTGACCCTCTTTCATACTGAACAAGAGTCCATCAATCCTAGTCAGCAAAATACCCACTAATTTTTACCCGTTAATGAAACAAAAAGTGACCTGCTGATTGGGTTAAGTTTAACCCGTTAACGAAACTCATATTTTATGCCATCGACAGGGTAAACTTGATACCTGACAACAAAACTTAATTTTTGAGTATTTATTGAAACAAGAATGACACGATTATTAGGTTGAGTTTGAGCTGTTTATAAAACTTAAAATTTACCAGTTTATAAAACTCACCTTTGATCTATCTAAACTGGTTGTGTGGCCTCCTTTTGGTTGTTTCATCTGCATAATGTTAAAGGTAAGTGTTAGTTTATTAGATGTTTACACATGGCGCTAGTACATTTTAACATTTTCATGTATAATAAAATACATGACTAATTGCAAATAATATTTGTTGCAGTTTTTTGGCAAAATTTTTTCACAATGAACCCGAGCCGTTTCTCCCATTCCAACACTACCCAATTCTACTACAAATACATGAACAAATCCGTATTCTTGAACCACGTACTTAACTATGAGATTATTAAATGTAACTAATGTTTACAACAGAATATGACCCACAACCAAAAAAAGATCAACATTGACCCTTTGTTACATTAGTAAAACATACATAAAACAGTATGTCAGTTTTTTCTGTGTTTGATGTTCTTAAGCATTTGATAAACATGCACATGAGAGACACATGAAACGATTTCTGTAGGTGTACAAGATCCTAATTATAAGTTAATAAAAAACTGAACAAAGTAACATTGCAGTAAGCGACCACTGAATATGTTAAGAACAGTTAACTAATTTGTAGTGAATGTGATACTAAAGGCGAAAAAGTATTTGGTTTTAAACTAATTTACTAACTACTAATTAGTAATAAAGTAATGTACACATTCACAACTACTTTCAATGAGATTTAACTACAAACTGATACTTGATGTCAAATATTGATAGCTTCAAATGAAAAAATTGCCATGCAGATTGCGAAAGACATAAAACTAAAATTTGTATTAATTGACCTTTAAAAGTCAAACCGCACATGTTAAACATATGACCCATAAAAGAGAATATGCATGCTCATTATTGCCAACTATAACAAGAACATGATATGCACATGTTTCCTGAAAATCCTAGTTGATGCTGCCATCTTCGCCATCTCTTTAAATAATACTCCGAATATCTACAAATCATTTGCCTGCATTTACTTCTAAAAGGTTATTTGACTGGTGTGCAATTAAAAAAAATAACCCACATTATGTAAATTTAATCTTCACGGGTATGCCTCAACTGATAATTAATGACCCAAAACGTTTGCAAGCTACATAAAAGTTTATTGCAATACAATTAAAGAATAATGCCACAACAATTAAAGAATAATACCTTCTAATCCATTGAATTTTACTTTTTAATTAGTTACAAAATTAAAATAATGAAAATGAGTTTAAAATGCAAACAATCTTACTAAAGAATGTTGCAATAACTGTTGTAACGGGTGCTATTATAAAGCCTTACCATGTTTTCCTTGGAAAAATCTTGATAAGCAATATCTTCTTGAAGAAGAATTCAAAGAAATAAGCAGCTACATCATTATTTGCTATAAACCTGAATAAACATTCAATTTCTTTATAATAATCCAGCTAAAACTTGAAAATTGAAATCAAGAGATGATAACTCATTGTCATATATATGAATGCCAAATTGTATATAAAATGTAGTGAACTTAAACCAAAAAAAATTGAAGGTAATCTTGTAAATTAAATGGTTTCCATACACTACATCAGTAAGAAAAGTCAACATAGTGAAATATACCAGCACATCGCCTACCAAGTCATTACTTTGACTGAATTGATATTTGTACATATTTTTCTTTAGTGTAAGAATGAACCACATGAACCCCCCGTAAGGCTGTAACATGTTTTTTAAATCTGCTAATTCGGTAAAATGTCACGTGTTGGCGATTATTTCTTCCTTTTGCAATTTTTTGCAACGACTCTACTCGATTAGCATTATTGGATTATAAAGACATGCACAACTAAAAAGTTAAGGAAAGCAGCAGTTACAGTCATAGGTATATTCTTAAATCAACTATGCTAAACATAAACTTCAAATACTAACAAAACATAATAATGGTTACAAAATTACCTTTAACAGCAGGCGTTCCAAAAGTAAACAGACTCGAACTCAACAACAGCCTACGTAGCAACATAAAAAAAACTAAAGTTAACAAACCGCAGTACACAGATGCATTCGCAGCCGCCAACTCAAGGCAAGTTTCTTGTAGCTATGAAACAATCCCAAATAGCAATAAATAAAACATTAAACCCAATCAAAATAAACCCTAATTCACACAAAAAAAAACCCTAAATTTGTTTTACCTTTTATTTGAATAAAACTCGGAGGATGTAAGGGTGGTGCCACTGCCACCGACGCCCTTCCCACCACCATCGTAAGGCGAAGAAACAATTAAAACGTAAGGAAATTGAACAATTGAGGTTTCAGTGGATGAACGATTGGGATTTTAAAGGTCCCTATTGTTTAAACAAGATGCAATCTGAGAAATAAAAGGAATTGTAACAGATATCAATTAAATAAGATTGCACCCCTAGTATTGATTGCAATTGAATGTTAATGTCTCCGGGAGTCAATTGTAGCGTCGGGTGAGATGAACTGGAAGGTCGCCGCCGGTGAAGATCATAAATTTAGCGGCGTCTCCGGTATTAATGTTAGCAGCGTCTCAAAATAATGAAATTGCTCCATCAAAAATGTTTTATATCTATAATATAATAATATATATAAACGAAAACATAAAAATCCAACATGTCACGATGTGGTCGCTCCCCATTTTTTTGAAGTCACCAGATTTGCTTGATTTTTAAATCGTGGCTTCTCATGCATTTGACCCGAATTCATGGGTATGGGTCTTACCAAACCCAGTTATTCCTTAAACGGGTTATAACATCTCATTAAATAAAAAATTATTCTCACCAAATTATTGATGTAAAAATCCTATAAAATAGAATATACTAAAAATTAATATCTTATTTATTTTAAAAAAGATATATATATTATTTAAATTAAAAAAACCAATTTTATAGTAAAAAAAATAAACGGGTTTTGGGTCTCATCAAACCATAAGTATATTATTAACTTTCATAAATATTATTTATAATTAAAAAAAACCAGTTTTATAGTAAAAAAAATAAACGGGTCTTGGGTCTCATCAAAACCATATAGCTTTTAAACCGGGTTATAACATCCCATTTATTTGTGAAACAACTTATCATTAAACCATAAGTATATTATTAACTTTCATACAATAAAAAAATATAAATTCAAAATATAAATAAATATTAAAACAAATAATATAAAAAAACCCCAGTAATACAGGAGATAAAAACTAGTGTAATATAGATATAGATAATAAAATTCAAATATTCAATACTAGGTTTTAAGCTTACAACTCTTCCAGTCAGTTATGTTATATTACATTTATCCTCAAAAAAAGTCATTCTTTTACACTAGGTTGCTTCTTCAAATTTGTATCTCTTAAAACAAAAATTCATAAAACTATGACCAGATCTATTTTCCCAAAAACTGCAAATTTGTTATTGCAACACATCCTAAAAAATCAGATTTATTAATATAGTTAAAGCAAACTCCTTATGTAGCAGGTAAGAACACAAACAATATACAGCTAACAGCCCTATTCATATTCAGCATGCCCAAAAGTTATATGATGATATTATTAAATATTAAGTTCTTAAAGGCACATATGAGTTGAATAAAAACTACCAACTATCTTCTGTCAGTCTGTCACTGTGTCATGAACATAACATTTTAATGTGGATATGTGAATTCATTATCTATTTAAAATTGTGGTTTTGTGAGTTCTCAAAAAAGATGTTCAACTTTGTAATATTCCAATAAATTGACACATGTTTTACATAGATTGAAAACCATAAATAAACGAATACCGATATCGGTTCTAATAATACCGTTACTATAGTTTATAGTACCAAGAAACACTCTATTCTAAATACTTCACTTTCAACATTGTTCGGTCATAACCGATTCGGTTGATCATGGCACGTGTACGATACCGGCACTAACTATATAGTTTACAATACCAAAGAAAAAAACACTCTATGTTGCTAATAACTCAGTTCACAAGAAAAATTTTACCATAATGTCAAGAGAAAAAATTAAACACATTGTGTGTTCATCTTTTTTTTTTAAGTTAACAAACAAAGATTATTAGAAAACAACTCTGATAAAAACTAAATGAGCTAAAAAAGTATATTATTTATAACATTAGTGATAAAACTGAAACTTATAAAGAAACATTACAAACATGTTTTGATGAGTTATACCTCATCGATCATTATTCATAAACACGCTTTTTACGGTTAATATAATGTAATGCAATGTAATTGACAACCGACAAGGACAGTTATTATCAATCTGAATAATTGTTTTATATTTATTTAAGAATAAAAAGGTATATGGCATTATGAGACTACCTCTGAATCGTGTGACTATTTCGGGATAGTTGTTATAACTGCGTTGAGCCGTTTAGAAGTCAAGCGATTAAGCAAGTAGCCTCCAAACCAGTAAGTATGTTTCTAAAACTTATCCATTAAAAGGCTCAATGAACCATTAAGCGGTGTATTCTTAAGAGGTTGTCATACAACCTCTTAATCAATTAAAGATCATGTTAGTTAATATTCGAACGCCCTGCTTGCGGTGCGCGCATATAAAGTATATATGTGTGAACCCTCGGGTGGGCAAAAGTAAAATTGCACTAATTTTGACGTTATTTTACCAATCTCGTGAAAATAACGTTAAAGGTGGCGGAAGGTTAATCAGGCATCATGTGGTGGCGTTGATAGCCGAAAGACAAGGGCACATGCACCAATCAGCCGGTGTCCCTGATGATTGAGTGCTATGTGCCTTATGTCCAAGGCTTGATGCAAAACTACTATCGAGCCGGGGGTCTCACCGGAAGCAGCCTCTCTATCCCTATGGGATAGAGGTAAGGCTGTCTACATCTTACCCTCCTCAGACCTTACCATAGCATTGCTATTGGTGGGATATACTGAGTACGATGAAGATGATGATGATGATTAGTTAATATTCGAATTATATATTGAAATCAATAAAAAGTTACATCAAAAGCCTAATGCCAACTCAGCTAGAGCATTCACATTCAATCCATTAAAAAATGTAAATGAATTTTTATAATGTAGTAGTGTTTAGGGTATCGTGAGTGGAGAAGAGAGGAATATAGTGATTTTCTATAAAATTTAAAAGTTATTGTTCACCCCTATAATTTTTTAATATATTTTGAAAGTGGTTGTGAGTGAATGAAAGATAAACGTTAATGATAAATGTATAAAAAAATATTATTTAATTATATATGCAAGAGAAAATGTAATTATTTTTAATGTAATTTTGGGTCTAGAGATAGAGGAAAGGATGAGAATGCTCTAATTCACATCTCTTCCTCTATATATTGTTAGTGGGTGTTTTTGTAATTTAGAAAGGGTTGTGAATGAAGTAGAAATATATGTTATTGTTTTTGAAAATGGTAAAAAAATAATTTAATGATAATAATATTTAAAAGTAGGCTTATATAATTGAAAAAGAAAAAATAAAAGTAGTGTTTTTTAGTGTATGTATAGGAACGAGGATATCGAAAGGGATATGCATGCTCTAATGTAATGTAATAATATAATATAATGTAATGTCATATAATGATGTAATGTGATATAATATAATAGTATTGTTTTATAATAACAAATAAAAAACATAATAATTACAAATGGTCATGTTATTCTATATAAAAGAACGAAAATGAGAACGATGAGAATGTTTTGTAGCTACAAAAAAACCCTTAAGAAAAAAAAAATCATAACTCAAAATATAATTGAAAAAACAAAAATAAATATAAAAACACAAATAATGTTTTCATTGTCTCCCTCGTTCTCATAAAAAAACGCAACGTTGAGGAAAAAAGATAATTATGTCATTTTATTTATCATTGTGTTTGTGTTTATTTCCATCATTGGTTGTGTATTTTTTTTCGTTGAATTGTGTATTTTTTTTTCTTGATATTGTGTTATGGTATTCAACATTTTGTTATATTTTGTTCTGCATTGTGTTATATTTGCAATCTATTGTGTTTTTTTATTTATAATTGTGTCTTTTGTTAATTTTTGACACTGTGTTTTTTTTGTCGTCGTTTTTTTTTGAAAAATGAATGACAGAGGAAACATTTAAGTTTTTAAATTTTTTTAGTTTTTTATTTATATTTGAGTTATGCTTTTTTTTATGTTTTTTTTAAATATTTTTTATGGTATTTTTTTTCCACAAATTCTTCTCATGCTTCACATTTTTGTCTCAAATTGTATTTTAACTTTTCCTTAATAACAAAAGAATCGGAATCAACAACAACATAATAACAACAGATAATCATAAGAACAATATAAATAAATAAAAACGATAATAACAACATCAAAATTGAAATCAACAAACACTTATAATGTTTCATAATCGAAAATTAGAAAAATCCAAACAAAAAATAAGAGCAAACACTTGTAAAAGCATACCTAATATAACAATAAATTGATTCTCATTGTTTTCATACTAATAAGTATTTGTGTTTGATTCTAAAACATATTTAGCATAATATAGTATAGTGTGATGTGATATTTTACGTTATGTTATGATAGTATAATATAATATAACATAACATAACATAACATAATATTGGTTAAAAGTTAAAATTTGAGGGAAATAAACTTTATAATTTTCTTGATTGGTAATGTAAAAAAAATATTAAATACACTATAATTTGACTGTTTTTATCTCAACTTAAAAAAAATTATTTTAGAAATTTATATTATTCTCAAGTAGCTTTATTCTTGATTGGATGGTCGTTTGTTTTATACATTGTATTTTTTTAAATATTATTATATTTTTCTATTATCAAAAAAGTTATTTACAATTAACTGATTGTAAGTTTTTATACTTGTATTATCTAGGACTTGTGGTGAAAGATGAAAAAAAAAGACAATTGTGCATCAATTTGTGTGTGGTGGTGACGATTTGTGTGCTCGACAATTCAACAAACATTTCTCACTATTGAGTGACGAGCGTAGTTAATTAAATAAAATTAAACGATGTAGTAAGTCCAAGAAATATGTTTTTAGTTTGGGTGTGATGAAAAAGTGGAATAGCCTTTCTTTCTTTCTTCCTTTCTATTTTTTTAATGTGTTCTTTGTATTATATAAATTGTTGTAAGTTAATGAAATAAAAATTTTTGTTCATGACCCATGAGTAAGTTTGAATAAACATTGTGCACCCTCCGTAATTTTTTAATGTTTTTATAAAGTGATTGTGAATGAAGGAGATAAATATTATGATGATAAAAACATAAAAACTAAAAAGTATTATTTAATTGTAAAGAAAAAATAAAATATAATATCTTTTAATGTAATTATGGAGATAGAGATGTTATGATGATTTTTTTTTTCATATAAAGTCACTTCTTTTATATTTATAGACTAGATCTGATCCTCCACACAAACCCAAAACATTATCATGCACATGTGACACATAGGTGCAAAAATCAAATCTTACCAAATCTACATGACCACATGTGAGTTACTTTGTACATATGTACACCTTCACTGGTTGAATGAATACATAAGTCTAGACAAAATATTGAAATTGTAGATGAACATACATTGTGAATTTATGATGGGGGTGTTAAAATAAAACGAATTCGAATTATCTGAAAAAAGAAAAATAACTAACAAAATACAAAAGTGATGATGAATACTTTTGCTTAACCCCTCGTATTTTCACGTTATCTCACACACACACACAACTATTACATATTATTAATGTGTTTTTCTTCTTAATAACAATAAAATACAATATATTTCTATAGATTTAATTGTATTTGTCAATGATGTTCAGTCCAACTGGTCAGAGATGGAAAGGTTTACCTACTCGTGTGGGGTTCTAGAGATGGCAATGAAACCCGAACCCGATGGGAAAACCCGAAACCCGACATAATTTGAATGGGTAATACCCGACCATTAGGGTTTGGTATTAGTTTTAAAATTTTTCGCGGGTTTGGGATTTCCAAAATTCCCGATTACCCGACCCGTTTACCCGATTATATACCCGACATAGTTTTTTTATATATGTATTATATATATATTTATATATTAAATACGTAAGTTATATAGTTACTTATATTGCAATTTGTAATTACCATACTTTTTCAACTTAATAAAAAAGGACTTTTGAGTTTCCATTATCTAAACTTGTGTCTCTAAAAAATTACGCTGGCTCCAATCTTCTGTGTGTCTATCAAAAATCGGGTATAATTTTTTATGTATATATATTGTTAATTAATTATAGGAAAAGAGAAAGAAAGAATGAGTGCATTTAAAGCCAAAAGATGAATGAATTTACGTCTTGAATTTTTTGATAGTTGCTAGCATGCTACTTTTTTTTGTTGTATTGTGTTTTCCTTTCATAGAACTTTTGAGAAATACTTATTTGTCCAAACTTAGTTATGTGAATCATTTGAAAATTTTACTTTTTATGGAAATCATTGTTTGTAATTAATTAGTTATGACGAGATTTGGCTGGGTATACCCGACGAGTTTTTTTGACAAAACCCGATAGGAAATCCGAAACCCGACGGGTAATTACCCGATAAAACCCGACTGGTTTGGTATGGGCTATAACAATCGGGTATGGGTTTGGGAATACATAAACTCGTACCAAACCCGACCCATTGCCATCCCTATGGGGTTCTTGCCCTGGTGGTCCAGGTTTGATTCCCGATTCATGTGCACACTTTGAAATATAGACAACACCATTGTAAAGAGGATTAAAACTCGGATAAGTGAATTGTATAGATAATACACGTTTAAAGTCTCCAAACAACCATCCGAACAACCAGTTTTCTTTCGCCGTTAAAAAAGTTGTAACTCAAACACATGTATGCCTAACTGGAAAGTCAGTTTTAGATGTTTAGTGGAGTCGTCGAAAGATATGGTTATGTGGACGGATAAGATTAATTAAAGCTTCGTAATTATTTATTTATTAACATTTTCTAAGTTTGCCTTTTTGAAAAGCTTTTATACATTTATATGTATTTAATTGGCTAGCAAATTCTAGATGTTCTAAAAGACGACCTATTCAAAGCAAGTTAATTACGATTGTTATTAGTTGTTTTTGACCAAATCTCTTTGTTGTTTAATTTCAAAATTTTCCTTTTTAATTGCTATTGTTAATCACGGGGTTAATATTTTTTTTTGATTTTTTAGTTTTATGTTTATAATCTATGTTGATAAACTTCATGCTTTAGTTTACTTACATGAGTAACTATTAAACTATGTACAATGATGATAAAGAACATACACATCGTATGTGCAAAATTCGTTGTAGACATGTAGGACTGGTATCAGTAGTTATATGGTATCAACTGGATGCCGATTAAATGGTTGTTTCTCGCTTCACATTCTTTTTTCATTTTAGGTTTTAAGACGAAAGCAGTAGAAACCAAATGATCGGCTAAGTAGCAAAAAAATATCTTTTTAGCTAATAAAATATTTTCTTAAAAATCCGTAAAAACCCTTCAACAACATCTCTAAAGTTTTCTAAGTGGACGCTTTGATGACATAAACAGTCAAGCCTACTTGGTTTTTTATGTTGTTGCCTTTCAAATTAGAATCCACATAAGCTTGTGTGATGAATTTGTGATATGTGGGGGACGATTGCACACATGTGTAGCAAAGTCGATGGAAGCTGTTGCACCACAATTAGGTTTTTAGAGTTGATTACAAATTTCATGATGTTCATGCTTTTGTGTATGACAATGATCATTAGTCACTAACACATGATTAATCTATGATAAGAGTCATCATTTTTTGGCCTTTGCACGTCATCTTTTGATTTGATTTAGAGCATTCCCATCTCATCCCCCATAATTATGTGAGGGGAATTGGTAAATTACAGGGTGGAGTATTAAATAATTGTGAGTGTAAATTATAAGGTGGAGAGTGAATTATAGTGATGTTTTGTAAATTTGGGAAACATTGTTTGCCTCTATTTATTTTCTAATATTTGTTGGATTGGTTGTGAGCAGAGGAGAGAGAAACTGTAATGATAAAAGTATTATTTAATTAAACAGGAAAGAGAGATATAGCGTTTTGTAGTGTAATTATAGAGATGAGAATGGAGAACGGGATGTGAATGCTCTTATACAAATTTAAAGCCTATTTCAATTTCAACTTTATTTTTTTTAAAATGTTGGTGAAAACAACCTTAAAACATTGTTTTAGGAACTAAGTGTGCTCATAAAAATTTAACACGAGAGGTTTGATGCTTGAAATACGAGGGTGGAGACAAACTGGTCATGGATGGTATAAAGCCATTTGAACTAACAAATTTTTATGATAGTCGTCAATTTTGATCCACTGTCTAATTTGAGACTTGAATTGACTCTTTATCTAGTTTGACTTACCAAAGGGTTTATAGCATAACAGTACACTTTGTGTAATAAATGTGTTTTTCTCATGTGCTTGATGTTTCTAGTTTTATGGTGAATAATTGTATAAATTTATAAACAATTGTGAAAATTTATAAGTAGTTTTACATATGGATGAGCTTGGGACAATACATGTATCTGTACCCGTACCAAAAATCAATCAAAATATGTACCAATACTTGTACCAAATTTTTCGGTATGGTACAGGTATTTCGGTACGGTACCCGTTTTTATACCACTTTGCTTTATTATTTTCAAATCTTCGACGATCTTGAAACCGATACCAGTACGAGTAATAGACAATCTGAACTAGTCCGGGTATCGGTACTTGCACAAGTACATGACGAGTACCAAATTAGTATAAGTACCATATTGGTTGTCGATTTAATGAAGATAATATTGAATATCCTTAATTCGATCGCCGACTTTAAGTGATTTGTTTGTTGGTTCGAGACTTGGATATTATATTATTTAATATTGAATAAGCGTTTGATAACCGTTGAATAATAACATGGTTGAAGAATTTATTTTATATATCAAATATGAAGAATCCTAATTAAACCCCTATATATTCCTAATAGGTACAAAATACCAAATATACTCGTACCTGATTGTACCTATACCGAATTCACCAAAAATGAGTATCAATATCCGTACTAAATAGGCTAAATCGGTACGTGTATAAGTACGTATACGGGTACGGTACGAGTACGAGTATTTTGGACAAAATGCTCATCCATAGTTTTAAATTGCATGTTAGTTAGTTGGTTTTTTTAAGAACGAATCATGATTACCCCTATTTTTGAGTTTAAGTAGTGTTTTAAAAATCTTGATTAATCGCTAGTTTCTCCCTCACTGACTTGTCGTCGATTAATACCGATTTTCCTGATGAATTGAAAATTTTATACATAAAATTTGGAATATATATGTATATTTGAAAATTTATGTATAAATTCCAATTCGATTAATCCCGGCTAATTCCTATTAATTCAATTAATCGCTAGCCCTAGTTTTATGTAATATTACGGAATTTTTGAGCCATAAAAGACAAGTTTTCAAAGTAAAGGGATTGAAAATGCCAAATTCCAAACTCTAGGGTTTATTTTGTAAAATCTGTTTCTTGACCCATCGCGGTACGCGATGGATCAAAAGAGACACCCATTGCGATACACGATGGGGTGTCTGACAAAGTGTGACACGTGTGCCACGTGGCACACGGTGGCACTGTCTGTCGCCACGTGTCACCACGTGGCAACATGTCCGCCATGTGTCGCCACGTGGCACGGCGAATGCCACGTGTTGCCACGTGGCAGGCCTATGCTGTGACTCAGCTGAGCTACGTCGCAGTATGCGACGAGCCACCCTAAGGACCCATCGCGTACCGCGATGGGACCCAATTTCATGTCTATAAATAGCAAGGTCCGGGATTCATTCTTGGCACACCAAAACTCAGCCTTGTTTTCTCTCTCTAACATCTCTCTAAATCCCGACAATCATATTAACGATCCACCTCGATAAACGTGCCCCGATCCCTTGTTTGTGTACCGACGTTTTCTCGAAATACGTGTCACCCTCCACCCACATTTGACCAAGATAGTGTTTGTTCTCGAAGTACGTGCCAACGTGTGTTGAAGATTGACGTTCATCGATTTGCGTGTCGAGAAAAGAATTGATCGAGAAGTGAGGCGGCGTTGGAGTGCTGTTTGTGACAACCGCCAAAAATTAGACTAATCTGGTAATTATCTTAACCGTAATCGCGTATTAATTAGTAAAATAAATACATAGGAATAATATTTTTAGCTAAAGTTTTTGATTTTAGTTAAGTTTTAAAATATGGAACCCGAAAAAGTTCAATTTTGTCGTGTAGCTGACACTATACAGATTGACACCGGGTAATGTTTCGAAACAGATAAATTCATAAACGTGTCAAGATGACCTCGAAAAATTAAATTTTATATTAGGATATTAGAGATAGTATATAAACTTAATTTTAGAAATTTCGAATCGCAAAAATTAGAAAATAAGTAACCAAAAGCCAGTAGAGGACACCGTGAGGACCCGACATCAAGTTTCTCAGAAAATTATGTTTTTCGGCAGACATTGACTGTAATCTAATTTCGCTCAAAATCTGATAAAAATTATTAGAAACAGATGTCGTTTGGCTAGATAAATTACGAGATACGTTAAACCTTAACACCTAGATAATACCACATGTTATTATTTACAAACCAACTCTTTTAATTTCCCACCCCTAGTTCAGCCGTCATTTTCTCACAAAACCACCCACTTGCATTATTATATTAATATATACATACATACATACAATGATTACCTAGATTACTTGGAAGCTTCAAACATGGACACATTCACACTCTATTATCCAACTCATAAACCTATACCTCTTTCTCTCTCTACAAAACCGGTTACCACCACCACTTCACCATCATCACCATTTCAGAAACCACCTTACACCATTGTTAAAGATTAGGAGTTTTGATGGAGGATTAGGCAAATAACAAGGAGTAGGAAGCCAAAGAGGGAACCATAAGCTAACTTAAGGCCACATTATCACCTCCATAGGCACCAAATCGGAAATCCAAGGTAACCCACTTCAAGATTTGTGTATATTAGTTGCTATTTGATGTTTAAAGCTTGGTTTTGGTATGTTTGATAATGTGCATGCAAGTGTAATGTGGATGTATGCATGCATGTGTGTGACCCGTGAGTTTGCATGTGAATGTATAAGATGGGTTTTGTTGATTATAGGACTTGTTATGGTTGCATTTTAACTTGTATAGATTGTCTATATTGATGTTACTTGAGTTTATTTAACAAATGGGTTTAAGTATTGTTTTAATAATGGAAGTAAATGTGTAAATGGTCAAAAGTTTGGAAATGGATTATGGGTAAAAACGCCCATTAGAACCGTGGGTTTTGATTTGGGTGTTGGATTGAAGTTGTAAGCTTGTTAAATGGTAAAATGGTTAAAAAGAAAGAATGATAATTTTGAAAATCCACATACTTGATTTCTTGAAAAAGTTGTAAGTAATAATAATAATGGTTTTAAAAAGATAAAAAGGATATTGGAAAAGGGTTGACAAAAGTGTAGAGATATGATTTTGTTGGAAAGTTACTTACACATGCAAGTAATACAAAAATTTGATTTTGATCATAAAGCTCATACTTGTCTTGTATTGATTTTTATATGGATTGAAAATGACAAACTAAGTGATTGAATGGGACATATAGAAAAGAATAAAATCTACTAGAAGTACTAGGATGCATGAAACATGATAACTTAGATAAACCAGAGCTTGTGTTAAACTTACTAATAAAAGAAACTTCGTAAATTGTACAAGATGTTTTGCAAGATGATTTGATAAGTGAACATAATCTTGTGTGGATGATTAAAGACTTGTGGTTAGGATTACTTTAGTAAACTCTATTGTAAAGATTGTTAGTATGATAATAAGGTTATTAAAAATTGCTACTTACTAGTAATAGAAACTTGTTGTTAAAGAATCAAGAATGTGTTTGTTTAAAAGATGATAATGGAATGAAATAAGAGGTTAATATGGGTTATTAAGATCTGGAAATTTTGGTACATAAACACCTTGTAGAGACTATAGAAATAACATGTTCATTGTGTAATTGAAAACTTAAGTTAAGGTTTGAGTATGTGTAGAAAAAGAATTGTTTTGTGTGCATACTTGGTGCTAGATAATCAAACATGGGTAGGATAATATATTACTTGTTATTATATGTATATTTTCTGTACCAAATGGTTCGGTTTTGACATTGTGACTTAAATAGCTTGTCGGTGACTTTAACGGTCGGAAAGTTCGACTTTTAAAGTGAACCGACATGAATTTTTGGAACTGAATTAAAACAGCTCCTAAAGTCATAATATTCTTATATTTAACATAAGTTAAAGTATAAGAAAAGACAAGAATAGCAAAACTTAAACCAACCCGGTTCGTGTCGCGAAAACCGACACGAAAACGTCAAAAATTGGCTTTTTAAGAAATTGACAACAAAATAAAAACCATAACATTTTTATTGAAAAACTAATAAAACCTGACTAGAAACTATATAAAAAGTGTTTTTGATAATTTAAAACTAAAAGTTTTCACAAAATAACAACCGGCTTGTTTTTAAGCTCAAAATCGACGAAACCGATTATAATAGAGTCAAAATCCTAAATAAAACAATAATTTAAATTTTTCAAAACACTCCAGCAACTAAAGGTAATAATTTTTATAAATTTTAATAATTAATTTAAATTATTAAATAAAACAATTATTAGTTGATTACTACTTGTTTATATTTTTAAGTATGTATTTATAGAATTATAAGTAGTAAACTTTATGTGTTGTGTGCTTGTATGGATTTTTAGAATAAGAATATATATGTATATTTTGGTCAAACCCGACTTAAAATTAACGAACGTGTACTATTATAGGACACGAGCGTTATACGAACATCGGATTCAAAGGTGAGTTCTTCCTCCGAAAAGCATATTGTATATTTATATTCGTATTTACATATATGGTTTGAAAGCGCATTATACTTTACAAATTGTCGTTATTGTGGGATGAATCAATTTGGTTAAATAACTGTTAATCGAATTAGTAAGGGCACATAAATGTTGGTAAATCTATCGGGGTGACGCCCCCCACTTCCATTCGCGTTGGGTTAAAAGTGGGAATATTTCGAGTATGGTACGTTTCGAGTTATCAAATTGGTAGTCATACACGCGTTGTATTCTTAGCTAGTTTACAACTAACGCTTTTTGTGCTAAAAGGTAAAATGCGGGTTTCGTTATTGTGTTGTGCCGTGTAAAGATCGGTATTGTTGGGAGTATAATGGCCGTACATTATTATATTCATGTGTTATTTATATATAAATGTAAGGCTCCGTTACCGGTAGCCCTACTTTCGTGTTGGATTTACTTATAAACACAGTTCTAAATATCAGAGTTAATTAAAACATTTACGCGGAATATAAAACTTTCATAAAACATTACATAATTCATAACTTGTCTTAAAACATCCTTTGTCTTTCAATATTAAAGCATTAAAATTAAAACATCATAAGTCTTCAGATGTCAAACTCTTATTCAGTGCCACGTGTCTCCTCAAGCGAGCTGCCTCATCCTACTCACCTGCGTGCATACTAAAAGTCAACTACGCTGAGTGAGTTCTAGTTAATCATACACTATACAATACACATAAACTTATATTCTTTCATTCATACTTTCTTACTTTCATACTTTCTTTTGTATTAACTTACTTTCATATCTTACGTTATAAAGAGCATTACGCCCTACATTCCTCGAGTATTATTAGGGCTCGGTACCCTCCTTCCTCGAGTATTATTAGGGCCCGGTACCCTCCTTCCTCGAGTATTATTAGGGCTCGGTACCCTCTTTCCTCGAGTATTATTAGGGCTCGGTCCCTCTTTCCTCGAATATTAGTAGGGTTCGGTTCCCTAGTTCTCGAATATTAGTAGGGTTCGATTTCCTCTTCGTTACCATACAACCATCATTTTCTTCTTTTATTAACTTTATCACATTCATACACATAAGCATACATATCATACTTACCTTATACTTAGCGTTACAACCTGACAGTACGTGCAATATCCGAAGATCGTTCACGTACCATCAAGCAATCATTCATACATATCACATCATTCACATAAGGCATACACTTATCTCTTAGGATAAGCGTATTAACAAACATATCGAGTATGCACACAGCCCCGAAAACATAACACATAAATGGGGCTAGAAACTCACCTGAACACGGTTACGTTCACCGTTAATTGTAATCCCTTTATTCAGTTGTGCACGGCTGACTGTATAACAAGTATACGTATCAATTAATTATTACTACTCATATCATCTTTCTAGTCTTAACTACTACCCACAACGAACGGGGGTCCGGGGGCAGCGCCCCTGGCGGCGGCGTCTAGGGGCGGCAGCCCCTAGCAGGGTCCAAGGGGCAGAGCCCCTGGCTGGGGTCGAGCTGCCAGGTCAGCTTGGAAAAATTTTATTTACATTAACTGTCTTAACACATTTTTCATTAGTTTTTTTTTTTAATTTATTTTCTAATCGAACTTGGCTTTAGGCGAAGTTAAACCTTAGGCGAACTTAGCTTTAGGCGAAGTTAAACCTTAGGCGAACTTAGCTTTAGGCGAAGTTGTCATCAGGCGAACTTGGCTTTAGGCGAAGTTAAGCCTCAGGCGAACTTAGCTCTAGGCGAAGTTGTCATCAGGCGAACTTAGCCGTAAGCGAAGTTATCAATTAGGCGAACTTGGCCTCAGGCGAAGTTATCGCTTTGAAGGCGAAGTTATCGCTTTGAAGGCGAAGTTGCCCAGTTGCACGCGAAGTTGCCTAGATCAGCCGCTGTTTTGGTTTTTATTGAGCATTTTGGCGATTTCAACACCTTTGTTAAGGTTCGACATCACCCACTACGCTTCCCGACCATTTTCGGTCGTATCTACACTATAAAACTTGGATCTTTAAACTTCAAAGATCAAGAATCATACCTTTCTGAGCTTGTTTGGATCTTGTTTAACTTGTTATCACAACTAATCGCTCTCTCTCTCGGATCTGGCTCGGTTCTTCCCTCAGCCGGCGGCGGTGTTGGTGTATGGTGTGTGTGTTTTGGAGTGTTAGAGAATATGGTGAAATGAAATATATTTTAGAGTTTAGGGGATATTTATATCCCTTAAATCCCATGGACCTAAGGCCCATTCTCATTTATCCCATCTCAATTAATCCAAGTCCATGATCCGCTACTTACTCGATATCCAATAATTAACGCGAAATCACTAAACATAACTTTCTTTATTCAACATTAAAATTTTAGGATGTTACAATAAATTGTCTATATAATAAGTTTTTATCGGGAACAACTCACCAACATTCGTGTTGACCCAAATATTATTTTAATATACTTTTCAGTAAGTGAAGATTTCGATGTGGCATGGAAATAAGAGCGTGGGATGTTTGAACAAAAGTGAAGTATTGTAAACCGTGCATTAGCACGTGTAATAAACTCTGATTTGTAAAATATTTTCTTATAATAAAAGATGATGCTTTTATTATTAATTATCTATTATTGTTGGCTATCGGCATCTGTCATAACCCGAACGGCTTAAGTTAAGACTTCCGTTGTGTTAAGTTAATATTTTCGGGGTGTGACACTGTTCGAGTCCCTAGGGTTTCCAATACGCCAATAAGGTCAGGCGTAACGACAAATGAATATAATATAATATTATATTAAAGGCTTAAGCCTTAAGTCGAGGTTATACTCGATACCTTGATAAAAGAAAAAGAAAACATAACAAAGAAATGAATGAAAGATAAGATATTGAATATTGATACGTATATATGTGTGTAAGTATATATGTATGTTCTTTGTTATGAAAATATTATTTAATGAATAACGAGTATTCTTAAATAATAAAAGAAAAAGAATACGTTTCTTGTAGAAGAAGAAACGTCGGGTTTTTATATAAACTAAAGGTTTATAATTACTTTTAAACTAAAGGTTTTCAAGTAAATGAGATATATGAACTAAAGGTTCATCGAGGTATAAAACAAGACTAAAGGTCTTAAGCCGGATTGTGTATCCGACTAACAAATATTTATACTCGTACTATAGGTACGAGATAAAGAATGGAAAGACCCTTGGACGGTGAATGAAGCCGATCCTAAAGTGAAAAGGTAAATACGCCCCCAAACTTTTATAAACTTGTTTAAAAATGAGTCAAACATGTTATGTGAAATTGTTTACAAGGAACTACGTGTTCCTAAAATCGTTATAAATAAGGGTATAATCCTAGCCCTCAGGCTGTGGTATACGTGTGTTTGGATCCTTACATAGGTGGTACTACGCGATGAATGGACACATCGCACCACCCTTGGTCGTAGGACGCTCTCCTGTAGGGAGTACGACCGTTGTGTATATTTACGGGTACTTAACTAAGTCGAACGCTGCGGTGTTTGCTGAGGTGACCTAGAGTAGAGGCTCGAGTTTATAATGTGTTATTTAACTTTGTTATTCCTAAGCCACGTTGGGCCGAGGCAGGCGTAGTCTCGAGGGGTAATAAAGTAAAATAAAATATTTTGCGTCGGCGTGTTCACCAGCATTCGTTGCTGACGTATTTTAATGACATTTTGCAGGTGAACAAGATTAGCGCTTGGAATGTCGAAGTGCTACATTTTAATCCGATGGTTCGGATTCATTTTGTAAACTTAATATATGGTGGTTTCTAATTATGAAACAAGTAATACTTTTTGTAACAACTTAAACAGGTATTTTTATAATCCCGTCTTTTGAATATATGTAAATGTTATATTTTGATCCTTAAAGTTTTATAAGTCTTCCGCAAACTAACGCAACTCTGATTTATTTACAATTATGATATCAACTATTGGTCGCATTCCTAAACCTAAGACGAGGGTGTGACATTTTAATTACCCATTTACCTATTGAAAATTAGTAAAGTATATTAATTTGGACTAGCAAAACCAACCATGCTTCTTTTTTTTTAAACTAAACCATTACCTATTACCTACTTTATAATAAAAACCTACTAATTCTTTAATCCAAATACACATTTTGTGGTGCATAGAAATATTCAATGCTTAATCACACTTTTTAATCACATACTTTTTGTCCTTACACTCATTTTTAACACATAATCATAGTAGTCGTTTGGCTAATGGGGTGGTCAAACAAGACAATTAGCAAAAACAATAAATAAGTTTAAAAGGTTTTAGGTGCTGTTTGTTTTTGCTTCAAACATCCTCAAGATGACTGATGTCTGCAGGCGGGCAGACATCAGTTGTGAAGACAGTTTGGTTTTCTAAAAATATAAGATCTGCAAACATCTTAATACATCTTAAAAAAAAAGCTCCTAGGGTTAGCTTCAAACTTCTTCACATTTCTCATCCATCCCCTGTGCACCTCTCCGTCGCTCCTCCACTCGCCGGTCGGCCATCGCCACCACCTCTGCTCCTCCAGACACACTCCTTCTCTTCCTCCTCTCCCTTGGTTCCGGTTGGCCATCGAAACCGCCGCCTCCATATATATATCTGTTAGGTGCCTCCATGAAAACCGCCGCCTCCATGGACCATCGAAACCGCCGCCTCCATGGACCATCACGACCACCGAAACTGCCGCCTCCGGTACACTCTTTTGCCCCATCATGACCACCGAAACCGCCGGAAACTTCCGATTCCCCACCGCCTATTCCTCCTCGGCCATCTGTTACCTCCACCGCCTAATCCACCATCTCACAACCGACCATCTGTTACCTCCACCGCCTAATCCTCCTCGGCTTTTCGATGTGACAGGAACCAGTTGTTGACCAACGTACATATTGAATTTTAAAGTAACAAGAAAAAAAAAACCTCAAACTACACTTTTTAGTTTAACATGTAAACTTATAAAAACAAACGGTCTTAAAATTTCAGCTTACAGATCTTCAGACCACATCTTCAGTTGCAGACATAAAAACAGATGAAATCAGCTTACAGACAGTTTATGTCTGCAAAAACAAACAGCACCTAATTGTTTGTACACTTGGAATGCCAAAGGGATCTCATAACAATAATAATAATAATAATAATATTATTATTATTATTATTATTATTATTATCAAACAACACACATGCTTTCAAGATTTCTCATTTCAACTCAATTTCTTCTTTCTTGATCTTGATCTCTGATTCATTCAATCATCCAAGAGAGAGAAAAAGCAAGAATCTTGAAAGACCAAGTTGTCCTTTTTAACCCTTTGACCCATCTGGGTCCAAGAATCTGCAGCTCTTCTTGAATTTTTAAACAAAGGTTTGCCAGATTTCTTGATGGGTATTGATTCTTAAGAGTCTGATTTGATTTGGGTGTTTTGGGTTTGGGTTTTTTAGTTTAAAGTTGAAAGCTTTAGCTGATTTGAGCTTGAAGTTTGGTGCCCTAATATGATTCTTGAACTTGTGGTTTCTTGATTTTTTTTTGATTTTCAAGATTTTGATGGGCATGTTGCATTAGTTGCTAATAAGTAAATTTGTAGATCAATTGGTTGAAATATAGCTTTTAAGCAGGAAAAAGGTTTTACCTTTTGAAGCTTTATAGTCACTTTTTTGCCTAATTTGTATACTTTTTTGAATCTTTCTTGAATTAGGAGGAGTTTTATAACTGGGAGTTTTTAACTTTGTAACCCTAGTTAGATTCTTGTAACTGTAAGTTACTGATTTTTGCTAATTTAGGGTTGATTTTTATATTTGCATGCTACATTTATGGATAATAATGGAACTTGTAGATGCAAAGTTGAGATCTTGCTGATTGTGAAAAAGAATTTGGAGGTTTTGAGTTAGAAAAAAGATATTATTTTTAAAAAAGATTATGCTTTTAATCTTGTTTTGTAGCATTTCAAGATTTGTGTTCTTTAAACAGTTATTAGGTGAGCCTAATTTGTGTTCCAATGCTGTTTACCAGGTGTTTTGATGTTACAAAAAGCAGAATCTTGATTCCCTGATTATAAATTATATAATATACTGAATCTTGATCATAAATTATATATATTGAGAAGTCAAAGATTACAAGTAAAAGTCAACTGTCTAGAGCTTATTTGAAATCATGGGCTGCGAGTTTTCTAGAATGTGCTCGTGTTGTGATACCGTGCAAGATGGAGTTGTAGCTCAACCTGGTAATGTTGGTAAGTGAAAATACTCATTTTGTTCATTTAGTGTGCTAATATAAATTTATTTAAATATTTAGGCTCTTTACAATTTAGTCTAATTTTGACGTTATTTTACTAATCTCGTGAAAATAACGTTAAAAGTGACGGACGGTTAATCAGGCATCATGTAGTGGCGTTGATAGCCGAAAGACAAGGGTACATGCACCGATCAGCCGGTGTCCCGATGATTGAGTGCTATGTGCCTTATGTCCAAGGCTTGATGCAAAACTACTATCGAGCCGGGGGTCTCACCGGAAGCAGCCTCTCTATCCTTATGGGGTAGAGGTAAGGCTGTCTACATCTTACCCTCCTCAGACCCTACCATAGCTTTGCTATTGGTGGGATATACTGAGTACGATGATGATGATGACAATTTAGTCTAATTTGAATAACTTTTTAGGCCCAACACATTGTTGTTCACTTTTACTTAAATTGGTTTTAATCTATTTATGTTTGTTCATTTATGTTTAGTTATGATTGTTCGTTTACGTATGTGAATCGTTTGTTTGAACTGTTAACGAACAAACATACACGGACACAAACACGTTTATTTTCTTAACCAACGAACACGGACAAGCGTTCGTTTGATTGTAGTGTTTGATCGTTTGTTCGGTCAAAGTTAAACAGGCGAACACGAACATGCTCTATTCGTGTTCATTCTGTTTGTTTACAAGCCTAGACATGCGTTATGCTATGGGTCAATTGGCTAAGCTAAAAGATATGACTAAAAAGAAAACAGGTCAAATAGGCCATGAAAGTCATCTAATTATGGTTCAATTGAATAAAATCGTTTAAAACATTTTATGAAAAGAATCATGTAATTATTGTTAAGTTCGTGTTTTTAAATCAGAAGCTAAGAAACAGTACAAAGAGCTGACCCGTCAGGCCAACACATTTTAAACTTGATTCATTATGAATCTATGATCTGCCACCCGACACGCCTGCTCAACTTTGCTTATCTTGGCACTCCACACATTATCATTATCGTATCCGAAAATGGCTTATGTTTGGTGTATTTGATGTTTTTATTTATTTATATTTTTTCGACAGAAAATGAGTTAGGCGAGGCAAGTGATCTGCCGGCATTTCGTGAATTTTCTGTTGAACAATTAAGGACAGCTACTTCTGGATTTTCTGTTGAAAACATTGTTTCTGAACATGGGGAAAAAGCCCCCAATGTGGTCTACAAAGGGAAGTTAGCAAATCAAAGAAGAATTGCTGTCAAACGGTTTAATAGATCCGCTTGGCCTGACTCGAGGCAGTTTCTGGTAAATACACTATATACAAATATTTTTTTTATGCAGAGTTTTCTATTCATGTCATTGTGTTGGCTAAAGTGTTTTTTGGGACCTGAAGAATTATAATAGGATAATATTAAGCTATTGATGGTTATGCAATTTTACATTGATTTCATTAATTAGTTTTTTATGTCAAGTATGATTGTGTTGATCTTAAATAATCAGAATTGGTTTATTGTTTACATTTGATTATCTACTAGAGTTTGTTTACTTTTGCTTATTTTTAGGGATTGTAATACTTGAAGTAGATATATGCATTCTTTCTTGTGATTTATTTGTTTTTCTTGATTAATAAAAAATGAATATTTTGTTTAAGTATGTTCAACTTAATTTTGTGTATCATAACAGGAAGAAGCAAGAGCTGTTGGTCAGCTTCGGAACCCTAGATTAGCCAACCTGCTCGGCTGTTGTTGTGAAGGTGATGAAAGATTACTTGTTGCTGAATTTATGCCACACGAGACCCTTGCAAAACACTTATTTCACTGTAAGTTAGTAAAAAAGATACATTTTTCTTTTTTTCAACAAATTAAGTTAAAAACAACATTTTGAAGTTAAAGTTATCTTTTTTGAATCTTGAATTAGGGGAAACGCAACCTATGCAATGGGCAATGCGGTTACGGGTGGCTTTGTATCTTGCGGAAGCTTTAGAGTATTGCACTAACAGAGGACGTGCTCTTTATCATGATCTTAACGCATATAGAATCGTCTTCGATGATGTATGCTATTAAGTTTATTTATTTAACTATTATTATTTTGTTCAACTTATAATATCTTTTTAAAACATTTTGTAGGATGTAAATCCAAGACTTTCTTGTTTTGGTTTGATGAAGAACAGTAGGGACGGAAAAAGTTACAGTACAAACTTAGCTTTTACCCCTCCTGAATATTTGAGGACTGGTATTTTTTACCCTTTATTATTTTGAACACATAAATCATATATAAAAATATCATTTTTACCATGTGGGCTAAAAAAGTTTGTATCTTTTATCATTGTGTTTCATTTTCTTTATAGCATATTATGATTTCTTGATTTCATTGATAATTGTTTTTTATTTTTTTTCTTGAAATTGTAGGGCGGGTCACACCCGAAAGTGTAATGTATAGTTTTGGCACCCTTTTGCTTGATCTTCTAAGTGGAAAACATATTCCACCTAGCCATGTATGCGCATATTCTAAAATTACATTCATGTTTTGTAATCAAGAAAGTGCATTTTAGTATATTGTCAAACTGCTTATGTTATACTCTAAATATATATTATCAGGCACTTGATCTGATACGAGACAGGAATCTTCAAATGCTTACCGATTCATGCTTAGAAGGTCAATTCTCTAACGATGATGGAACCGAGTTGGTACGGTTAGCTTCACGGTGTTTGCAGTATGAGCCACGTGAGCGCCCAAATCCAAGATCCTTAGTTTCTGCTTTAACCCCCCTGCAAAAGGAAACCGAGGTAATTTATATATTTTTTTATCATTAAATCACAAAAAAAAGCATTTTTTAACTATAATGTATAATGTATATGCAGGTGCCATCTCATGTGTTAATGGGAATGCCTCAAGGTGGGTCCGCCGTGCCGTTAACCGCACTCGGAGAAGCATGTTTAAGAAGGGATTTAACGTTTATACATGGAGTTATGGAGAAATTGGGGTATAAAGACGATGAGGGTGCTGCAACTGAGGTCTGATTATTGACTTTTTTGCGATTTTGACTATTTTCAATACAAGTGTGTTTGACTTGACTTTGCAGCTGTCATTTGGGATGTGGACTAATCAAATACATGACACGTTGAACTCCAAGAAAAAAGGTGACTCGGCTTTTCGTCATAAGGAGTTTAAAGCTGCAATAGACTTTTATACACAGGTTTGTATTTGTCGTCTTAAAAAAGTAATATCCAAAAAAACATCAAACAAAAGCCGGTTTCTAATGTTTGATGTGTTTTTTTGCAGTTTATTGACGTTGGAACGATGGTCTCACCAACGGTGTTCGCGAGGCGAAGTTTGTCACATTTAATGAGTGATAATCCACAAGAAGCACTTAATGACGCGGTACAAGCACAGGTAATATCCCCTATTTGGCATATCGCGTCTTACTTACAAGCGGCTGCTTTTTTCGCACTCGGGAGGGAAAACGAGGCACAAATTGCACTCAGAGAAGGCACGGTTCTTGAAGAGAAACATGAAGCTGTTTGAAAACTATGTGAGAAAAGGGTTTAATTTGTTTGTTTATGTTGAATTATTTTCGGTACTCGTTTGATAAAATTGTTTTTTTGGTTATTTGTCGCGTTTTTTTATAAAAGATTAGGGGTGGTGTAATGACATGTTTTTTACTTGTTTCTTGAAGGAAAGCAATGACCTTTTTCTTTTTTCATGTTAATACAAAATCTTTGGTGGATGGAATGGATTTATTTTATTTTTTGTTTTTCTTCATGTTATTGTGAAGTTATATATCTTTAATGTTTTCTGTAAAGTTAGGTTGTTTAAGCTTAAAAGAAACTTTAAAAAAACAAAAATGAGTTTTGTTATTTGAGAGTACTCATTATCTGCAATAAGCTTTTCAGTGTTCTTAAGTTGTATTCATACTCTTCAAAAATTTCTTTTCATGAAAAATGTTGTATAAGATGATGCTATAAAAATTCAGGCAATTAATATAATTTTGACATGAGTTATTTGCAACAAGCTTGTTTAATATTTCAAGTTGAATTCTACTCCTGTAAACTGTGTGTTCATGTTGTCTTAATTTTTATAAAATGAACACTTTGAAGAAAAAAGTTCTAAGTGTAATGCTTTTGAACAAGACAAAGAATTAAACAATCTAGTTTTCTTTCTTTTTTTTTAAAACAGTCTGTATAATATATTATATATCCAAATATAACTTAACAAAATATAAAAGTTAAAAATGAAAAAGGCCCAACCGGGTTCGAACCGGTGACCTGTTGATCTGCAGTCAAATGCTCTACCACTGAGCTATGGACCCTTGCTTGTCGTTTTGCTCAGTATCATGTATCTTATCTGGTTAACGAAGTTTAACTGTCTAAGATTAAATTAAAAACAGTACTAACCAAGCTGTATACAACCACACAAGTATCAAGTATGTGAGATAAATCATTCAGTGTAACAAAATATATCATTACTTATATCATAGCAAGCATATAAGTTTTTCATAAAAAAATAATATTATGGTAAGGTTGTTGTCATGTGACATGAAGGCCGCAGGTTTGAGTCGTAGAAACAAACTCTTATAGATATACATGGTAAAACGCGTACATCAGGCCTAAGGGCTAAGTCGGCCTGACAAACATCACAATTGACAAATTTCAATAATAGCCCCTTTCACTAAATATTTGAATGAGTATATGGATATTGGTAAAAAAAAATTATAGATGTTCAAAAACTAGTGTAACTAGTCATATTCTCCAAACTGAACAAGTCGGCCGGCTTGATCTATACGATAATTTAATTTGTATTTGATCCAAACCCTAATACTAGCATATAATCCTTTTTTATTTTACACTCTGACCATAGGGCTATTAACATTTTTTTTACCAACAGACTTTAGCTCAACTGACATGCTCACATGGGAGGAGAGGTGAAGATTTGGATTGCAGGCTATAAGGTATCAAGTTCGAATATGATCTCAACCGGGTTTTACCGCAGTGGGACTTCGGGCGACATGTTTTCCCCGAAACAGGAGATTGTTGGCTTGGGCTACCCAACGTTGTCAATGATTACAAGCCTATGGGGGTCACATTAGGCCATTGGTTTAATGTTATTATTTCACAGTTATTAGTTTAATCCCTTTATCACTTGTATTTTCACAATTCTAGCCTTTACGAATAACGAGCCTAGTGTATTTTTAAGTTTTAACTTTTTTGAACTTTTATGTATTAATTTCACACTGCACAGTTTAGCTCGAGTTGAGCGTTGGCTCGTTAAATCAAAAATATACATATATAATTAAAATGTATATAAATTAAATAATAAATAATAAATTAGTTGAGCCTGAGCTAAGATTGAGCTTGAAAAAATGACCACGAGCTCGACCTCTCATAAGGCAAAACGTGCCGAATTCAAACCTAGTTGATCTTGAGCTCGGCCCGTTTGCACCCATAGTTACGAAGTAATATTACCAACCTAAACATTCTGCATTCATGTTTCCCTTCAAAAAAAATTATACTTGCAGTAACTAAACCCTATCATCATCATCACCGAAAAGTTATTCATATTGTTCCAATGATCAAATTAAATATGGCAGTTTATAAATGTTTGTAAACCATTTTTTAAAAATGGATTTTATATTCCAACATATTTTGTTCATGAAATTCTTTATTTATGAAAGACATAAAATAGTCTTTATATGCATGAAAGTTATCTGACAACTCGTTTATAGATATTGTCTTTGTAAGAGACATGGATGAATTTTTTAATTGAAAAGTTGTTTAACAACTCTTAACAATTCTTTGTTTATTAAGACATGTGTATATGTCTTTAGATTCATGAAAGACATGAAGTCTTTATTTATTTTCTTTTGTTTATTAAGTTCCCAATGAGAAGTCATTTAGTTTTGATAAAGATTAATCGAGTTTTGTTTTGAGAAATCAAATTTTTGTAGAAATGCTTAAGGAGAGATTATTATAAATACCTTTTGAAGCAAATTAGCAGTTATGAAATAAACCATACCTCTTCTTCTTATCCAGCTAAGTGAACCTTTTAAGTTGAATTTTACAAGTGACCAACCCAACCAATCTGTTCCCTACGGCCTCCTGCCTCAACGGTACTCTTATGGCTCCAGGGCTCCAGGTTTTATAAAATTCTTAAAGATGAACTTGATAGATAATAAGAACTGATATATTTATTTCACAACTGTTCTTCCCGAGGGAAGAACTTCTTAGTACTTACATAATACTCTCCTTTAGCAAGGAGATTACTCTCTAATACACATGATTACAAGAGAGAAAAGAAAGATAGAATGGGATCGAGAATGAGATGCCTAAACGTAAGAATCAATCTCCTTTATATAGAGGAGAAGATTTATACAATGGACTAAAATGCCCTTCTAATTTCGTCATGCATGACGTTTTTTAATCGACATACCCATGTGTTGGGTCCAGTTTCCTGGTGTCTTCATCCGAGTAATAGCTGTAAAGTTGAGAGCTATTATCTTCTTTTGTACTGTCTGAACAGTATTTACAATTATGATTTTCATAAGTGCGCTGAAGCTCATGACATAGTCTTTCTTTTGTGACTGGCCCTGCTTCTACTTTATTAAAGATGATTCTTTGCTCCATCTTTTCTAAAGCTTCTTTCTCGTGCTTTGGTAGTGGAAGACTACTAAAGCTGGTAATTACACAGTGGTGACTGTAATAGTTCACTTTATTAAAGCTTCCAGCTTTTATTTTTTGCAAGTTTTCAAGAATTTTTAGAAAACTCTTGATTCTTATTTCAACCCAGTTGCTTGGGTCTTCATATTTTTCTTCCATGACTTTATATGGATTCACAGTTCTTGTTTTAGCAAGACCGATTTCCAGATGGTGGTAACTTTGGAAGGACTTTCCTTGGTGCCAATCTGGGAGTGTAGAGGTACACTTGATGAAGATGTTAGCATCTTTTACTGCTGCAATCTTTTTTTGAAAGTTTTTGATAGCTTTCTTCATTCCTTCGGCCATTAAATTAATTTCTTGTAAATTAGAGGAAGTATAAATATACTTAACTAACCCAGCAGAGAATGCTAAGGAGATAAGTTCCGGGCTTGCGCCTGGACAAAAGACAATTAAACTTTTAGTAGCCTTATCTTCTGTGTAAATGTGCTCGGATTCAAAGTCATTTTGACTTAAAGACCGTGCTTTAGACCATAATGATCTAAATTCATCAAGAGATACAATATCTTGGGATTCTTTTTCTTCTTTCTCTTCAGTAAATTTTAATTTTGAAGGAAATGGGGAAGCTTTTCTGAACTCAACGGTTTTTTCTTGTTTTCCTGGTTTTAAAGGTTCAGGAAAAATTGTTACATTCAAAGGTATTTCTCTTTTTCCAAGATTTGCTGAATAACGAGTGGCTTCTTGTTGGGCTTGTGCTAACTTCCCAAATTTTTTGAATGGATAGCTGGTTCCATCCACGTAACTTTTGACTGTTGACCAGTCTTCGTATATCCCTCTATGCTCACCGTCAAAGATAACATAGAACCTTGTTTTTGGATTTTCTGGTCTCTGTGTGATTTGAGAGTAACTTGGTCTTAATGAGACCTCTTCAGTTTTTGGCAAACTGTCAGCCATCAACGGATTTGATTTGTCTTTACCAGAGCCATTTGCTTCTGGACTAGATGAAGATCTTAGTTCTTCATTAACTTTTCTTTTGCTTTTTTCCAAAGCAACAGGAGTAAGCAGACTTGTTTTTTCTTTACCCTTTGCCGTTTGAAAGGGAATAGATTCAGATTGTCTCCTTTCGGATTCCTGCTCTGAATTAGCAATTGTTTCTAGACTTTCGTCATAGAGTGCTATTTTTTCTTGAATAGACTTTAATTCTATAAGAAGAATTTTTTCTTTGAGACGTAATGCCTTTAGCTCTTCCATGGGTTTTTTCTTTTTACGGAAAAGATTTGTATACTCCACTTGAGGAAGGTTTTAGCTCCTTAAATAGGAGAAAAAAAGGTGTGAATAGTATTCACGATTATTGAAAGTCTCGTGTCAGGCAGTCAGCCAGCACGTTTTTGGTTCCCTCGAGATGCTCAATGTCGAAAGAATATCTAGAAAACCACATTTGCCATCTGACTAGACAGCCTTTGATATAATTGGAATTTGAATTTAAATTTAAATAAACCAATTTATTTTTCTTTTGAAGATTTTTTCGAAGATTTTTATAAAAATTATCCGGGTCTTCATCTTCATCACCCCCCCGTTTATAAAGTTTTATTTTTATTCATCTCGAACTATTAGAGCTATTGCTACTGTCTGAAGATGAATCATAAGTGTAGGTTCCCAGCCGGATCTACACAGGAATATCTCGTAGTACGTAGGTGCGGAATCCCTACGTAACACGATACGAGCGTAAGATGTATAATACGTTAAAACCAAATACAAACACACGTTACAATACTAATAAGACACGTTGTATTGCCACTCTTCAACACGTGATGTTCAATCACTAAAACACGTTCTGGAATCCCTCCTTAAAACAACCCGTAACCTATGTATATATAGTCCTCGACAACTTCGCCTAACAGACTAGGCGAATTTGTCTTTAACTTCGCTTGTCCACAAATTCGCTTACATCAGGCGAACTTGTGAGACAACTTATCTAAAACCAAAACAAAACAAACTAACACGATTACAGACACAAACAAAACACTAGATACTGAACTACTGACATCATGCACCAACAGACTCCCCCTTGGCAGTAGCTTCATATCTCTATCTTCATTCACGTGTCTTCAAGCATGAACGCCTTCTCTGACACAAACAGAAACAACTCTCTTATATTTCTTGGCTTCATCTTTCCATGCAGGAATATAGAATATCTTTTTCTCTTTTAGCACCTGCAGGTCAGCTTGAGACAAATTCACCAAGTGCATCGGATCATACACTCTCTGGACTTCTTGTTCATCTTCATCTTCCATAACCGCTTCAGCTGTTTGGCTATCAACATACCACCACTTTAGATTCTTTAAAACATTCTTGGGCATTTGTTTCATCGGCACTTCTTTCAAACACTTGATCGGCTTATATTTCATTACCATCCAAGGTTTGCCATCAGCTCGCATTCCTCTTTCCTTATCTTCAACAAGCTTCCCTTTCTGCGGCTTTAACAACTCGAACTTTTTCTCTTTTATACTTTCTTTCCACACAATCTTCCCAATAATTTTGGCCATATTATCATCACTTCTATTAATCAACCCCAACTTGGCCAAATCCTTCACCTCACACTCAGGCAAGGTATTCAAAGATCTCAACAACCTCTGAAAGTACTGAATCCCATCAAAACGTTTAATCACAAATAGTCTCAACTGTTCATCATACAACCAGCATATATTACCCTTTTTCGATTCATCATACCCTTTGATATTGTAACTTTTCTTGAACATAGTCGGAACCGCTGGCTTCTTTGTCTTTACGAACCACTGAGCGTAGCCTTCTTTCCATCTCGGCTGCTCTTCCCATTCAGACTCATCAATTTCCATATCTTGACCCACATTTGCCTTATCAACTTCTGGGATATCATGTTCTACATTGTCCTCCACAATCTCCCCCTCTTCAATCTCACTATCAATCACAATCTCAGCTCCTATCTTCTCAATCTCATCAACCGGTAACACATCTTCATCACCCACAATATCATCCAACATCTCCTCCTCATCTACAACCAAAACATCGTCACCACCTGAACCACCTGTTGTACCAGTTGACTCCCCCTGAGATGTGGAAGTCCCAAGAGTTTGGTCAGTTCTTGGCAACTCACCACCTGCACCTTTCGATGCATTGGGATCATCGTCTCTGTCATGACTTTTCTTTGTCCTCAACTCATCGCCCTTGCAGCTCGTCTCCCCCTGAGATGCTAAGAACTGTTTTAAAGCATCAAAAAGTTTACCGTGCTCAACCAGGAGGGACGATTGGATCTGATTTTCGGCAACAAGGCGTTGAATAGCTTGAGTCTGGATAAGATTGATTCTTGATTGTTCAGCCACCACCCTTTCAAGAGCCGCTATCCTTTCAGAATCAGATAAGGTAGCATCAAAATCAAACCGCATATGAGAAACGTCTTGCGCATACGGTGGAGGAATTCCCAGACTCGCTGGAATATCCAAAGCAGGCTGAAAAGTAACCGCGGGTGGTATTGTCACAGATAACCCCTCAGTAGCCACTAATGTTGAGTCAACAAATCTTGCAACGACCTCCGATGGAGTAAGAATAGGAGGTGGCAAAGAAACTATCTCAGGAGGCGAAAATTGAAACGTGGTAGGTGGAGTGCCAAATGATGATGATGTAGTTATCACGGGAGCACTTGAGATGATCGGTCCTGTCACAGTCATCGATGCAGGAACCATGGTCATACCAGATAACGCGGGTGGAGAGAAACGAACCACCCATGAGCTTTCACCAGCTCCCGATCCCTCACTAAATCTGACTCTTTTCGATCGACGTATCAACCGATCTAACTCCTCCTCAAAGTCAGATTCACTGTCATCCGAATCTTTCTTTCTTTTTCCATGAATTCTTTCTTGGGTGACCAGAATCTGTCGTGCTTCAGCAACATCATCAGTGAATCTGACTTTGAGGAGGAGTTAGATCGGTTGATACGAATCTTTCTTTCTTTTTCCATGAATTCTTTCTTGGGTGACCAGAATCTGTCGTGCTTCAGCAACATCATCAGTTGAGGAGTCAGAATCGGTTCTCTCAGAATCAGCTACAGACGTAGCTACCATCGACACATTTACACCAGAAACCTCTGCTACTGAGACCTGAATCTCTGCAGCAGGATCAACTCGCTCCATATCAAAGAACCCTTGGCCACCAAAAGCAGCCTCAAGATCTACCTGTTCCTCCGGTGCCACAACAGGAGCAGCAGGCAATGCTTGCTGTACCACAGGTGGTGGTTGGGGAACATCAGCTTGTTGCGGTGCCGGGTCCCGAAATTCGTCTCCACGAGGAGCAACATACGCAGGGTTTATCAAATAACCAAATAGAGGAGTATGCCGTGGACGAAGCTCTGGTTTACTACGAGCACTCGACGACCTGCATTGCGCGAATATCCTCTTGCTTACACTCTCTACATATCGAATGGGATGGCGTTGAGGTAGCGTAGGAGCTACATGATTCAAGATCTTCTGTAAGAATCTGGGATACATCCAAAACCTTTCACGAGCGACCGCGCGTCTATGACGATCTATCTCATAAAACACCATCTGACTGAAGCTGTAGGGCTTGTTGTAAGTTAGTGCTGTCATAGCTGATTGCATCGTTGCACCCATACCGTCAGTACCAGCTTTACGGCCCGACATGCACACAATCATCACATGCATCAGAAAACGCCATTGATCCAATAAAAATCCCTTTCGCCTCTGAGTGTCACCCAATGGACCTGAATAGCCCATTCGTAAAAATGCACCATCTCTGAATGGAGCAGGAAAGTCGGTTGGATCATCTCTAGTTTCAGTCCCGAACTGCAAGGCGACCCTGATCTGTTCTGATGAGAACTGGACCTCCTGATTGTTTACTGTGGCGCGCATGACCGGAGGCTCAACTCTACAGTCATATTCTACCGTCCTCCAGAAATCTTCAATGTTCGGTAGAGATATGGGTAAAGTTGTAGTAATAGCGTGGAAAATACGCGAGCGAGCAAGGAAGGAGATGATCTCGCGATAATCATCTACACCACTAGCATCCGGATCCAGCGTGATGTACATATTGTGACCCAGAAAGAATTGACGGTTGTTATCACCACATACGTCACCACCAGTACCACCAGCTCCCGTTACAGCAGCCATATCTGCACAACAAACAGTCAAGTTAGAACATCGTAAAAGCAGATCATAACTTCATCTCTTACCATGAGCGAAGTTAAGATAACTTCTAGTGTGCAGGCGAAGTTAGACATAGGGCGAAATTGAGTACAACTTCGCCTTTACCATAACTTCGCCTGATAACACATCAGAACTTTAAATTATATAAAGCAGCAGGCGAAGTTAAGTATAAAGCGAAGTTAAGGATAACTTCGCCTAACTATAACTTCGCCCCTGAACAACTTCGCCCCTGAGTAGATAAAACAATTAAAGAAGCAGGCGAAGTTATGCCTAAGGCGAAGTTGAGAACAACTTCGCCTAAAGATAACTTCGCCTGAATATGAAACGGCATATACAGAAGTTGGATCTTGATTTAATTAGTGAATTTGGTGATAGATGACAAAACGGATATTACATTAGAGATCTTAGACGATCAAATGAGTTACGAACACATTAGAAGGAGATTGGTTAGCGGATGTTTAAAAGTTTGCATGAACGAGGTCACAAATCGAACCAAAACGACATCTGATTAACACCATTGACAAGAATTATAAGTCATACCGACCCTACACACCTTTAACACGGATTGAAAACAAATAATAACAAGGTTCGATTCGTGTTTTAAGTTCGCCGAGGGTGTAAGAGTTGATATAACTTCGCTGAGATTGAAAATATGAACTGGGTTTGACCAAAGTTGACCTTTATATAGGCTGTACATTACACAGGCGAAGTTAAGGTTAACTTCGCTTACCCTTAACTTCACCCTGTAACAACTTCGCCCCTGTAACTTCGCTTTAAATTTACAAAACAGGCCCTTAAACATTTGAACAAAATGCAACTGTCTTTTAAAATCCTCCGTTAAAGATTTAAACTTTATAATCAAAGAACCAAGTAACCAAGCTTTGAACCATAAAACGAAAGATGCAATGAAAATTTTAGAAATTTAGTAAAACGGGATCAAATTTCAGTCTTGACGGGGACCAGCATGTTTTAGAAAAGATCCGAACAGGAATCATACTAATTAAGTGGCTGTCACATAGATCCATGTTCAGCGATATTATGACATAAAGAATCAGGTTGTAAGCAGGTATAAAGCTTAGTATGGTATTCATCGCTTCTGTGATACGTATTAGGTTCAATTAAGCTCAAAATTTAGATGGACATCACTTCAGAGATTGTGATGTCTCCTATCTATTCTCAAAGCGTATTTGGCTTTCCCCAAGTCACCCCGAGTTGACCTCGACCCGTAGTGTCCGATTAAACAGTAGGTACATATCGATCATTAGAGTCTTCATCCCATTCTCGTTCTTAAAGGCTTAACAACACACACATTTTTTTTTACTAATAAGATTAACACAGCTTCAAACAGTAGACGACTGCAAGTCCCGAATCTGGATCACTGCAGGTGCTTGACACTCTATCTTCTCGGGAATCAGAACACTTACGGGCTCGTGTATGACTGGGTAATGACTTTTCTGCCTATCACTCGGAAAGATGTATAAGGAGACATGCACAACTTCTAAATGATTCTCCACTTTAAATCGAGAAGATTTAGTTAGTATCACTTTTACTTTTACGCACCATACAAAGCTAGCATAACATACAATGGCTGTTCTAGAGTCTTTTGGGCTTAATAACTTCACCAGATAGGCACACAGAAATAGTATTTCTATCACTTTCCATGGTTGGATCAATTTTCTTTTAAACATTGTATTGAAACTTCCTATGAAGTTATAGACTTGAAAAATTATATCATCTCCCATAAAAAAATTTTAAATTCTATCGCCCCGATCAAGTCAAAGTCTTCAGGTAAACGGCTATCCTGAAGATCCAATGGATCAGCTGGACCGACCACATACGAGTATGTGTCCTTCTAACTAAGTATGAACGACTATTTTTCAGCGAAAGAATAAAAACCACATCTTAAACCGCCCCGGTCACTTTGAGTCATCTGGTTAATGGCTATCCTCATAATCTACTAGTAGAAGTAAGGACCAAACGTATCCGAAGATATGTCCTTCAAACTGAAGCAACCGACATAATTCTAAGCGATAAAGATGTTTTTTTTTAAACGAATAAACCAGGTTACTCGGGATTGATCATCCCATTAAGTTCAACAAGATTTTGAAAACGATTTCGGTCAAATGCTTTAGTAAAAAGATCGGCGAAATTATCCAACAATCAACCTTTTCTAGCACTATTAATTTCTTCTCAGCACAATCCCGTATAAAGTGATGACGAATGTCAATGTGTTTAGTTTTGCTGTGTTTGACGGGATTGTTAGTTACTGAGATTGCACCAGTGTTATCAATATAAATAGGAGCTAGAGTGAAATTCAGACCGTAATCGCGCAATTGCTGTTGAATCCAAAGAACCTGGGAGCAGCAGTTTGATGCTGCCATGTACTCTGCTTCACAGGTGGAAATGGCTACTGAGGTCTGCTTCTTGCACTGCCATGACACCAATCTTCTTCCCAGAAACTGACATCCACCGGTTGTCGACTTCCTGTTCTGATTGCAACCTCCATAGTCAGAATCCGTGTAGGCTACCAAATCCAGTTCTCCCCCTTTCGTGTACCACAACCCCAACTTAGGCTTGCCTTTGAGATACCTCAGTATTCTCTTTACTCCCTTCATGTGAGATTCCTTTGGGCTGCCTGAATTCGGGCACAAAGACAAACTGAAAACATAATATCAGGTCTAGATGCAGTTAAATACATTAAAGAACCTATGATTGCTCGATATTGGGTGGGGTCCACGTCTTCATCACTGTCTGACTCAGCACCCAGTTTGTGGTTGACGCAAACTGGAGTATCAAATGGGGTGCTATCTTTCATCTTGAAGCGTTTGAGCACATCATGGACATATTTTGTTTGATGAATAAACATCTCATCTTTCTTCTGGTCAACCTGCAATCCCAAAAAGAAAGTTAATTCGCCCATGGCGCTCATTTCGAACCTCTTTTTCATGACTGCTTCAAAATTCTGACACATGGCGACTTTGGATGCAGCAAAAATGATGTCGTCCACATAGACTTGCACTAGTAGAAAATCTCCTGCTTTTCTCTTGATGAACAACGTGCTATCGATCTTTCCTCTTTCGAACCCATTCTCAAGCAAATAATCAGACAAGGTTGAGTACCAGGCTCGAGGGGCCTGATGTAGCCCATATAACGCTTTGCTCAGTTTGTACACATGATCAGGAAAATCAGGGTCAGGGAAACTTGGAGGTTGTTCAACGTACACCACCTCATCGACTTTACCATTAAGAAAGGCACTTTTCACATATAACTGGAACACCTTCATCTCATTGTGTGCAGCAAATGCCAAAAATAGTCGAATTGCCTCCAATCTTGCCACCGGAGCAAACACTTCATTGTAGTCGATTCCTTCTTGCTGATTAAACCCTTTTACTACTAGCCTCCCCTTGTTCCTTATGATTATCCCTTTCTCATCTCTCTTACATTTAAAAACCCACTTTGTTCCAATAGCATGTACATTCTTTGGTTTTGCAACTAATTTCCACACTTCCATCTTCTCGAACTGTGCTAACTCTTCTTGCATGGCTTCGACCCACGAGCTATCCTTTAGTGCCATTTGATAATTCTTTGGTTCAATCTGGCTGATGAAGCAGGTGTACAAACATTCATTTATGATACCCGTTTCTTTAATGCTTGCGTAAACACACGTGTGTTCATTCAGACTTCTTCTTGTTTGAACACCGTCAGACAGATCCCCTATCACGTTCTCCAACGGGTGATTTTTGTGAATTCCAGTAGTCGGAACTGTACTGACCTCCAGATTGTTTTCTAAGTTCGAAGAGAGTTCATCTATGTGAGATTGATGTTGAGAGTGAAATGGATTGTAGAATTCTTCTTCAGTAGGAGCAGCAAAAGTATCAACGGCACTTGACGAAGAAGGTTGACTTTCATCGCATCGCGGACATTGCACAACATTTTCCTCATCGTCATACAGAATCTGTGAAGCAATTTTCTCATCAACTTAGGCTGTGGCAATAGCTTCAGCCCAGAACACCACAGGAAGTTTAGCATCAGCCAGCATGGTTCTGGCTCCTTCAATTAGCGTTCTATTCTTCCTCTCAGCCACCCCATTTTGTTGCGGAGTATACGGGGCGCTGTACTGATGGTCTATCCCTTTCTGTAAGCAGAACATCTCCATCTGGTAGTTCTTGAACTCTGTCCCATTATCACTCCTGATGTACTTAACCTTTCTCCCAACAATATTTTCAACCTTGGTAATCAAGTTAATTACCAACTGAACCGTCTCATCTTTTGCCTTCATAAAATATACCCTAGAGTATCGAGAGTAATCATCGGTTACTACCAAGCAGTATGACGTTCCACCTAGACTCTTTACATTCACGGGACCGAAGAGATCCATGTGAAGTAGGTCTAGGGTACTGACAATCGAGTTAACCTTCTTGGAGTGATGAGGTTTCTTGTGTTGCTTTCCCTTCTTGCACGACAAGCATAGATCTTCAAAGTTAAAATTCTTCAAGGGAACTCCAAGCACTAGCCCATTCTTGACAATGTAATTCATTTTGCGAAGATGTATATGTCCCATTCTTCGATGCCATAACTCGGACTCGGACTCAGTTTCCTTTGACAAAAGACATGACTCTTCTGTTGTCATTTCAGTTGACCTCATATCTATTACATACGTGTTCTTTTCTCTTGGAGCTTTCATCACCACCCATTCCTCTGGAATCTTGAAACCCGGATAAAGAACGATTGCTTCATTTTTAGTAAAGTGCACTGTATACTCTTTGTCACAAATCTGAGACACACTCAACAAATTATGCTTCAGCTCTTCAACAAAATTCACCATCTCTAACTTCATTTTTCCATTTGTCACAGTTCCAATACCAGTGATTCTACCTCCACTCTCTCCAGCGAAACTAACTCTTCCTCCTTGAACAGGTTTCCATTCATGTAACAAATTCTTGTTACCAGTCATGTGCCGGGAACAGCCACTGTCCACAACCCACAGATTGTTTACAGTCCTGTTCAACTGTTCCTGCACAATTAAAGCAAAAGATTAAAATCTGGGGACCCAAGACCTACTGGTCTTGGGTCGATTAAATCTGTTAAACAGCATCCCGTACTTTGGTTGCCCAAAGTCAGTTTAAGGATGATTTCTGTGAGTTCTGAAAGGAAACCTTCTTGAGGATTGACTATGAGGCCATCCAAACCTTAGTGAATTAACTGAATTATAATTGTAAGTTTGGTTGTTAACTGGGAAAAACTGAGATCGATTTCTTTGAAATCTTGGATTTGTCCAATGTCTGAAGTTTGGTGGGTTCGCATTCTTACCAGTATAATAATTACCATACTTTTTATACTCAGTTTTCGGAGGCCTCATTCTTTTAAATTTTCTCTGGTTTAGAGGGCAATCAGCAATAAGGTGTCCTACTTGATTGCATCTAAAACAACTCCTGTGTTCAACTTTCGTCTCAACAGTTGTTTCGGATGTTGAGATTACATTACTACCCGTTTGTCTCACATACGGTGGGACGAACGGGTTTAGGGAAGAACTCTTTTCATCAGGCTTATATTCCTCCCCCCGTTTTAGTAATGTTACCTCTTCCTTTATCTCACCCGATTCGGATGACTTGTCCGAATTTGATGAGACAGAACTAGGAACATAAATCTTAACATTTGGAATTGGCTTACTCGTTTCGCTTTTACTAACTTCAGGTTCTTTAGTCGAAATTTTGACAGGAACTGTCTGATTAATCTCAACATCAGCAGATTTCTGATTACTAGGATTATAAGTATAGTTATGGTTATACGGTGGTGGAACTTCAGAAAATCCAATTCCCCCTTTGTTAACTGGGGAACGTTGAACACTTATAATGTGATCAAGCATTGCTGAGGAATTTCTAAATTGTTCAATTTTTCTGTTTAGTTCCACCACTTTTACCTGGTAATCAGCAATCTGTTTATCTCTTTCAGCAATTAGTTTGGTTTTCTCTTCTAACACTTCATAACTAAGATCAATTACTTGTATTTTATCAGCTAGACTGGCTTTAAGACTTCTGATATCCTTTTCACTAGCTTTTATTTTTACCGAGTAACTGTTTTCTCTAGTTTTAGTATAGTGATGATCTTCTTTTAACGTTTTAAATTGTGCGTCCAAACTAACAAACTGATCAGTTATTGTTTTTAATTGTTCAGACAGATTTTCACATTGCATGCAATGAAGTTCAGAACTTACCTCAGAGAGCTGATCGTTGACTTCTGCCATATAGGCTTGATTTTCTCCCGTCTCCCTCTCACTTCCTTCAGTCTCTATGTTTACCAAATTGGCCTGTTCGAACACTTTCTCAACTTGCAGGTTCCAGTTGTATCCACCATTCTGTCTAGATACCATAGCCCTGTTCTCACTACCTCCCCCATTCTGTTGTGCAGGTCTATTCTGACTACGTTCGACTCTCTCATTTGTACATTCCTTGGCAAAGTGACCATTTTGTTGACAGTTGTAACATCTAACTTTTGATTTGTCAAACCCTGGTCTTTCTCCAACAAACTTTCTACCTGTTTTCTTCATGAATCTTTTAACCCTTCTTACAATCATAGCCATCTGCCACTGCAGATCCATCTCTTCTAAATCATCAGCATCGATCTGATCATAGTCTTCATCCAAAGTTGCAGGGTCGACTATTTTACCTTTGATGTAGTTTTCATACGATGCAATGAAGGATGCATAGAGAGCAAACTGCTGTTCAGCTGATTTAACACTCATGGGCATCTGTGAGTAATTGTAGCTCGGAACGTTTGAGGATACATTACCAGTTGTTGCTTGAGGTATTGAAGAACTCCTACCTCCAGCTACAAAACATACGTCGCCGTCCATATTGAGAATCACATGACCATCTCGAGTTGAGTTGGAGTTTGATTCTCCCTTTGAGTAGTAGGCAGACGATTCTGATTTTGAACTTGAACTTGGAGAGATGTAACATCCTAAAATATTATAATGTTAAATAAGAAAGTTACGTTTAGTGATTTCGCGTTATTAATTTATTTAATATCGAGTAAAGAACGGATCATGGGCTTAGATTAATTAAGGTGGATTAAGTGGTAATGGGCTTTAGGTCCACGGGCTTCAAGAGGTATAAATATCCTCCTAAACCACCATAAAACCCTAAACCTCATTTCATTCCATCTTAATCTCTACACACTCAAAAACACACACATCCTTCACCTCACACGGCCGCGAGAGAGAGAGAGAACGGGACTCGAGTCCAAAATCAAGCCAACCATTATTAGACCTTCGATATACGAGCTAGATACGAGATAACCAAGCAAACCGCGACCACACCGAACGCATAAAGGTATGCCTTTTACCTTAAAGTTTACGTTTTTAGGATCGGTTAGCTTTGAAACTTAAACATAAAGTAAATCGGGTCTAAACGAAACGTAAAGTAACAAACTTGATGTTGGAAATGAACTTGACAAACCTATGGCTATGTACAGCGACTTGTTATTAAACGTTTTAAGCCGAAAGCTCCAAACTTTATGTCTTTCCGGGCTAAGTTTTACCCGAACTAGGCCATGGGAATGATCGCGGAGTTAGTTAACGTAATATCCAAGAAATTCTAGATGAAATAAGGGTGATTTTGGTGATTAAGTTTGAACAGAGACGGTAGCTGGGCAACTTCGCCCGCAAGCCATAACTTCGCCTTCATGCAAGTTCGCTTGCAAGCAAGTTCGCCTAAAGCCAAGTTCGCTAACTGTAACTTCGCCTGGTGATAAGTTCGCCCATGATAACTTAGCCTAAGGCTAAGTTCGCTAATGCTCAACTTCGCCTGGCATATGTTCGCCTAGGGTTAACTTCGCCGATCACTAACTTCGCCTGAGTTAAGTTCGCTGAATGCTTAACTTCGCTTAATGTTAAGTTCGCTTAACACTAAGTTCGCTTACAGTAAGTTCGCTTAACACTAAGTTCGCTTACAGTAAGTTCGCTTAATGTTAAGTTCGCTTAATGATAAGTTCGCTGGAGTTAGCAAATTAGAAAGTAAATTAAAAACCTAATGAAAAATGTGTTAAGACAGTTAATGGAAATAAAATTTTTCCAAGCTGACCTGGCAGCTCGACCCCAGCCAGGGGCTCTGCCCATTGGACCCTGCTAGGGGCTGCCGCCCCTAGACCCCGCTGCTAGCGGCGCTGCCCCCGGACCCCCGTTCGTTGTGGGTTATATAAAGATAGAAATACAACATGAGTTGTAGTAGTTAATTGATACATGTAAATATTATACAGTTAGCCGTGCACAACTCAGGAAGGGAATAACGATTAACGGAGAGCGTAACAGGATTCAGGTGAGTTTCTAGCCTCATTTATGTGTTATGTTTTCGGGGCTGTGTGCATACTCAATATGTTTGTTAATACGCTTATCCTAAGAGATAAGTGTATGCCTTACGTGAATAATGTGAAATGCATGAATGATTGCTTGATGGTACGTGAACGATCTTCGGATATTGCACGTACTGTCAGGTTGTAACGCTATGTATAAGGTAAGTACGATATGTATGCTTATGTGTATGAATGTGATAAATTTAATAAAAGAAGGAAAGGATGGTTGTATGGTTGTATGGTTCCGAAGAGGGTACCGGGCCCTAATAATACTCGAGGTATGATGTATGGTTGTACGGTAACGAAGAGGGAATCGAACCCTACTAATATTCGAGAACTAGGGAACCGAACCCTACTAATATTCGAGGAAAGAGGGTACCGAGCTCTAATAATACTCGAGGAAAGAGGGTACCGAGCCCTAATAATACTCGAGGAAAGAGGGTACCGAGCCCTAATAATACTTGAGGAAGGAGGGTACCGAGCCCTAATAATACTCGAGGAAGGAGGGTACCGAGCCCTAATAATACTCGAGGAATGTAGGGCGTAATGTTCTTTATAACGTAAGATATGAAAGCAAGTTAATACAAAAGAAAGTATGAAAGTATGAAAGTATGAATAAAAGAATATAAGTTTGTGTATATTGTATAATGTATGATTAACTAGAACTCACTCAGCGTAGCTGACTTTTAGTATGCACGCAGGTGAGTAGGATGAGGCGGCTCGCTTGAGGGGACACGTGGCACTGAATAAGAGGCTGGCATCGGAAGACTCAAGACGTTTAAGTTGATTCGGTTATTTTGAAAGACAAGATGATGTTTTAAGACAAGATGTGTTTTGTTATGAAATGTTTTATGAAAGCTTTTATATTCCGCGAATGTTTTATAATTAACTCTGATATTTAGAACTGCGTTTATGAGTAAATCCAACACGAAAGTAGGGCTACCGGTAACGGGGCCTTACAAGAGACTTTCGCACCATACATTCCCGGATCCTGAACCTGATCAGTTGGTGTCTCCTTTCGAACCATGTTGAGCTCAAAATTTTGTAACTTATTGACTGCTGTTTCAAGATCAATATTGGTAAATTCTTTATCCTCTCTCATTAAAACCGTATACATTTCCCATTTTGGTGGAAGAGCATCAAGAAGTTTTTCTACTATCTCATCTTCTTTGTATACAATGGAGTAATTGTTGAGCTCGGTCATCAAGTGGTAATATATGGTGATGATATCGTCAAGGGATTCATTTTTCAGATACTTGAATACAGAGAATTGGGTTTTTAGTAGCTTTGTTTTGGAAGCACGTATCCCCACATTACCTTCATATCGATTTTCAAGTGCTTCCCATAGCTCTCTAGCAGTTTTGTACTTCTTGAATGTATGAAGAATCTCTTGTGGAAGAGCCATCGTTATTGCAGCATGAGCTTTACTTTATGTTTCATACATCTTCTTTTCCTCCTCTTCCATCTTATTGTACTTCTTAATCTGTTCACGACCCTCAAACAAGGCCGTTGGTGGAATGTATCCATCCTGTATGCACACCCACATCTTAGCATCTTGGTATTTCACATACTGTTCAAACCGATCTTTCCAAGCAACAAAATCGGTACCCTTAAGCATTTTTGAAGCCTTAGTTGCTGAACTGGCTTCAATCTCCATTTTCACTAGTTCCGTAATGTTTATTGAAGTCATCGTTGAAAGAAACACGACTCGAAAACACAATGAAAGTATTAAAAATTTTTTTTTATTCTGAACAGTGATCAGATGGCGAAGTTATGCTTAACTTCGCTTAAGCTTAACTTCGCTTGTTTCCTCAACTTCGCTTAAATCTATAACTTTGCTTAAATCTATAACTTCGCTTAACTTCAACTTCGCTTAACAAACAACTTCGCTTAATTGATAACTTCGCTTAATTGATAACTTCGCTTGATTGATAACTTCGCTTAAACCCTACGAACAGTGACGACAACTTCGCCTGATGAACACAAGGTTTTTGCAGGTTTTAATTTGACGTATTGCGAGGTATGCGAAGGTGTAATGGGTTATATTTGATGGTGGGAGATGGGTAAAACACAGAAACTATGTATTTCAACGTAAGCTCGTTCCGCGAATAGTCGAACGGAACGATCTTAACACTCGTGTGATAATCCCGAACCACACAATCACGAGCAAAAGCTCTGATACCAATTGTAGGTTCCCAGCCGGATCTACACAGGAATATCTCGTAGTACGTAGGTGCGGAATCCCTACGTAACACGATACGAGCGTAAGATGTATAATACGTTAAAACCAAATACAAACACACGTTACAATACTAATAAGACACGTTGTATTGCCACTCTTCAACACGTGATGTTCAATCACTGAAACACGTTCTGGAATCCCTCCTTAAAACAACCCGTAACCTATGTATATATAGTCCTCGACAACTTCGCCTAACAGACTAGGCGAAGTTGTCTTTAACTTCGCTTGTCCACAAGTTCGCTTACATCAGGCGAACTTGTGAGACAACTTATCTAAAACCAAAACAAAACAAACTAACACGATTACAGACACAAACAAAACACTAGATACTAAACTACTGACATCATGCACCAACAATAAGTTATTTCAATTGAATATACCTGCATATAGTCATCAAAAATATTTTCCGAAGGATAATATCCTTCAATTTCTGCCTCAGAAATGAGCTTTACCTTTTCTGGGAACTTTTGTCTATTAGGACATTCGTTGGCATAATGCCCTTCTTCCGAGCATATCCAGCAACAACATTTCTTTTTTCCTTGGGGACAAACCTTAGGTTTTTCTTTTGAAAAGTATTTTCCAGGGACGAATTTTCTTTTCTTGGGTTTCCAAAACCCTCTTTTAGTTTTATATTTTCTTTTATATTTCTTTTTGAAATAATTGTTTTTCTCCTCATCGCACCCGAAAGATAATTGAGGTGTATCAGTAATTCTATGGCAACAATTTTTGTTAAATCTTTTAACTGTTTTTGCTTGTTGGAAAAGTCGCAGTAAACAGCAATTTCTTCTTTAACGATTCTTGTAGCAAAACCTAGAGAATGCTTTGTTAAATCGTTCTTTTCTTTATTCCATCGTTCTTTGGCTTTTTTGCCAACAATAGGAATTTTCATTAGGTAAACTTCTATCCAAGAATGATATTCGCCTGTGCTTAGCTTATATAAGTTTTGTTCAAAAAGAGAAGTAAAGTCATCTAAAAGACATATATCACAAAGTTGTGATTGGGTTAATATCCGCCTTGCTTTTTCAAGCAATTTTTGGTTCTCGTGATCTTTATTTGTAAGGAAATCGAGGCCTACGAACATCATATACATGGCATTAATAATTTGATCAAAGAGATCTTCCCCATGTAACTCTTCCTTCCAACTTGTTCTTTTAATAAAATTTTGGACTATTCCTGCGGACCTATGTTCTATTAATAACAATAAGGCCTTAGCATTAGAAAATTCTTCTAGATTAGATTGAATAATCAAACTAATTTCGGTATTCCATTTGTCGATTGTTTCTTTTCTTTGATTAAAGTCAAAGATACAATCAATTTTTATGGTTCCTATTTCTAAATTTTTAAGAATTGGCTGTGATGGAGTCATTTACTAGCTATTTCCTTAAGAATTTCACCATATCTATCAACTTTTTCAGACATAGATCTTATTAATTGTGATTCAGTAAAACTGGATTCTCCTATTCTCAAATGGTTTCCAGTAAAACTGTGTCTAGGTCGGGACACTAGAGGTTGTTTATTGCGAGCAATATTAATTGCCCAATCTTCTTGTAACTGTGAAGGTTCAGAAAATTTACTTCCTTCGACAGTTCCAATTTCTGAGAATATATCATCAATTGTTATATTCTCTTTCTCTTTATACTCAATTGAATGAGTACTATTTGTTAAAGCATACGAGATTAAATATTTAATCGTAAATACTTTATTACCCGGTTCCATAAGGTCGGTTCTTTCACATTGATGTATGAAACTTAATGTTTTATCGAAATCTTTTGAATCTCGATGTAAGACAAATTTAGGATATATGGTAAACATAGATTTTCCATATGCTAAATTTCCTTGTACTGCTCCTAGAAGAGCATCTTGTCTGTTAACAATTCTATTGTCAACTAGAGCCATTTTATAGGAAAATTAATTCCATCTCTAAATTGTGCTTTTAGAAGAATTTTTACTGCTCCTATATGCACCATGTTCATGGTTCTTCTTAACTCAGGTTTCATAGTCAAAAGCCTTTTTGCTATTTCTCCTTTAGTTAAAAGAGGTAGATATACTTCTTCTGAAGTATTTTTTATATCTACTGAAAGTTCTTCAGTATTGAAGCAGTAGAAAATCTTATTTTTTCTAGAGAAAGCCCTTGAGACTAAACTCTGTAAGTGATTAGGTTGGTGAAAAACCGTTTTTGTGTCAAGCTTGAATTTAAGCCTGTTAATTTTTTCTAGTTGATTAAAATTAATCATATAATATGAAGCAAAACCGTTTTCATTTTCTCTAAAGTTTATTACTTCGGTTATTTCTTGATTGTTTGATGATTCACAATCAGTTTCTTTATGATCTATTTTAAGAGACATTTGATTACTAGTAATTTGTTGATTACTAATCCCACTTTTTTAAAAACGAGCACGAGGCTCTGATAGGAGGAGGAGTTACTGTTGACCAGCTTGAAACCCGCAGTCAGCCTGTGGCAGTGTATGTTCTCTTTGTTAAACAGTCGGGTCAAAATAGGCCGGGTTGAGTTTTTTATGTAATATATTATATATCAAATCCGATTAGTAAACCGTATAATCATAGTAATAATTCTATATCTGATAGACATGGTTGTGTGCAAATGCAGTGTGGATTAGGTGATGCATTTAGTTGCAATACATGTCCTTACAAGGGTCTTCCTCCTTTCAAGCCGGGTCAGAAGGTATGTTAGGGTGTAAGCGAGCCATGCTGCTCGTGAGATGCTCGAGATCGGCTGGCTTAAACGAGCTGAAGCCTAAAAATGAGCTCGTTTAGTAAATGAGCCGGTGCTTCACTTATTGATCTCAAGTTGGCTTCTAAGCCTGAACGAGTCTATTATTTATATAATTTTTATTTGATATATCAAATATATATTTTTATAGTAATTCATATTATATGTAAAATTATGATAAAATAACTAAATAATATATATTATGTTAAATATAAAAATTAAGTATAAATATCTATATGTATAAATTATTTAATAAATAACAAACATGCCGAGCTCGAGCTTAAACACTACTCACGAGCTCTCGTAAGTTAAACAAGCCGAGACGAGCTCATGCTTGGCTTGTTTACACTTTACAGTTTACACAAAACTCCAAAACTCTTTTATTTTTAAGAAACCATTGATTCTTATTGCTTTTGATTTTTTACCCATAATAATGCCTTTTTGACATATAATCATAGTTGTAAAAATCCTGAACCAGGCGCCGATTAATTACTGATTAATCCCTGATTAATGCTAGTCTCCACCCCACCGGCCTACTAGCGATTTCTACACACACTCCCTTTATCACCTAGCCAAGGCTAGAATGGCTCGCCTTTTCTTATTGTAAACTATGGTAAGATATTTCATATTTGCAGGTGACATTATCTGAAAATTTTCTTGCTGCTGACCTTTAAAGACCAGAAGAAAGAAGAAAATACTCAACATCACATATGAGTGTTCTTGACGATTTTGATCGAAACTTTGGTATGGAATATTTATAAAAGCAAATAAAGTAATTCATTACGCATTGTTCATAATATGTATACATTTAGCAAAAGGTGAATAAGCCATGATATTGAGCGACTTCTGTAAAACTAACAACATTTAAGTCATAACTTCAATGACTCTTTGGGGCGTTGGCGATTGTTTTCTCAAGAAGCAAGTTGATTTCAAGTTGTTTAGAATCATCATAACATGTGTCTACTAACTCGGTGAGTTTCTTATATTTGGAATCATATATCTTTCGAACTATGAAACCTGGCTGGTCTTTAGCACACGGGATCTCCTTGTTTGGTGGGATAAAGTGAACGCGACACTTGTGCATAACAAAGTTGGCCAGGAACTCGGTCTTATCAAAGCTATAGAAAAGCTCTCTTGACTCACTCGATTCCCACTTTTCACCGTTTTTGTTCACTGCTACTTCAAGTCGATAAAACCTTTGCCCAGTCACTGTAATCCTTCCATCTTGTGTTGCACTAATATCCTGTTTACAGTCATGAATGAACATGAAAATATGTTCAATATTGAATAAATGTAAAAAGTAAAATGAACCATCAACTAATTTTGTAATTTGTAAACCACCATATAATAAACAAAAATAGAAAAACTACAAGAAGCCAAACAAATAAATTTTCCAAAAATACATCAAAAAGTCATTTTTATCGTATGTTGATATATTAAAGTTCAAAACTTGTCTCATGTAGTTGTTATGGAAAATTAGAAACTAGAATAATGGTTTGCCATTCATATAGTCATCAAAATTTGATAAAAAGAGTAAACCGTCAAAATCGTCTATGAGAGTTCGTCATTTTTACGACTTTTGTTCAAACGCAATGATGTTTTTAGATGTTTTTCTTTATTTCTTTCACTATCTTACATAGAATGCAGCGATATAAAGGCTACAATATGAATGCTAACAAATATAGAATGCAGTGATATAAAGGCTATACAATATGAATGCTAACATATGTAAACAAGAAAATATATCATTTTACCTTGACCGATTAAAAAAGATAACTCCTTTTTCATGATATTTTAATAAATTTAGAGTTTAATATAAATTAAAATAAAAATTACATAAACAAAATTAATATAAAATTTAGTGTGAAAATGTGAAATACCTTAATGATAGCCACAGAGGGCTTCATGTTCTCATAAGGGTCATCTGGAGATACAAGAATAGCATCCTCCTGCAATCAAAACACGTCTTAATCTTGAAATCAAAACTAACAAATTATTACATTAAGTAAAAGTTATGTGAACAAGCCGAGCTGCCTGCGAGCTACTCGAAACAAGCCGAATCTTTTTCAGGTAGAGCCCGAGCCTCAAATAAAGCACGTTTAGTTATCGAGCCCGAGTTTGAGCCTTGTGTATTTTTATGTTTTGTCTCTGCTGGATTTTTATGTATTAATTTCACACCCAAGCTTTGGCTCGTTTAAGTTACCACACGGCCTCGAGCCGAGCTTAGACTCATTTCAAGGTTTTTGTCAAAAGGAAAAAATACATATCGTGACAACCATATTTATTCCTTTTGCTTTTAACACTTTTGGTTTCCTCGCGCCAGAAGCTATGAAGTTACTTTTGCCGAGTTCAACGGGTCATGAATAGTAAAGTTAAGTTGTAGAGTTACTTTTGCCGAGTTCAACGAGTCATGCATAGTAATGTTATAACTCAAAGATCAGCCAATGTAGTTTTAAAAAGATTGGGTTTTACAATTCAAAAAGGGTGGCAATGCGTAGCTTGTTGCTCAATGTGATCACTACTTTTTAATATTATATGCAAATTATATAGAAATAACTAAAACAGTATATATATAAATTAAGTAATTAACTAAAAAATAATAAACGAGCATGGAGCATAAAACAAGCATTTTTTTAACAAGAAATGTACTATTAAAAATAATAAAAAAAAAGTAAAGGATCCAATTACAACAAAGATGCATGTAAGCGGGCAACAAGTTGCGCCGCAAGCCCTTTTGAATAAGCATCATGTAGGGAACATCATGGCAGCTTTATCAGCCTATACGAGTCATACAGGCCCTACATGAGTCAGTCGTATAGGTTTCCTGGTGTCAGAATAATCAATTTCTAAAAAAACAACTGGCGAGTCAAGCTCGAGAAATGAGCACTTACGAGGCGGTAAGAAACGCCACGGGCTTCGAAGGCGTTAAAATGATGTATTATCGATTCTCCTGGATTGCAAGAAACCCTGACTGCATCTCCGATTGGCTTTATGTCGCCTCTAACTTCTTCGTATTCGTCCATTGCAACAAACAAACAAACCCTAACATGCAAATAGTAAGTAATTGTCGGTGGTGGTGGGCTAGATAGATATACCAATCCTTGTTTTTACTATTTTATCCTCTCTTTTGTTTTTTTATAAAGGGCTTTATTCCAACGGACTATGTTGTTTTAACCGGGCTCACACTGCTTCAAAGTTTGGCTTGGCATTCATTGGGTAACCATACCGCTAGTTGTCACTTGACAGTCGTTGTACCACCATAAAAGCATAACTCTCTTCGATGGGACGAAAACCCAGGAGGGATCGAGATTCGAACTGACAACCTTACACAAGCCCTAGCTCAAATCTTTAATTGTCGTAATACACCCAAAGTAACATAAGTATAGATCGAACTTGGGCCGCTATTGAAAAAAACTCAAACCTTCCTACAAGTAGGTCACAATAAATTGTATTTTTAACTATAACTTAGCTATTATTATTTATTTATTTAATATGAATAAAATACAGGTTTGGTGCCGCAAGATTCCTCGTTGGCCAAGTGGCGGTCAACGATTGAGCCATGTCAAATGTAATTGAAACCGACGGAATTCGCATCGACTCACTTTCGCAACGCACGAGACCGACAAGACTTACCAACGCTCGAGTTTTACCGGCTTATTTTGTTTTAGTTCAACTAATGTGCATACGAGTGTTGCCACTGGTACATGCGTTAACAAATTAACTTTTTCTATATATATACTATTGGTGTCTTAACGAATTTAACCTATGTTATTTTTGGTTTAAAATTATTTTATGTTTTTTTTAGGGTTTTTATGTTACTTTCCTTGACGGGTTGAATTCGTGTCGGTTCTCCACCTCAAATCGCCTTGCAATACATGCCCTTACAAGGGCCTTCCTCCTTTCAAGCTAGGTCAGAAGGAATGTTAGGGTGTAAATGATCCAAGTCGTTCGTGAGATACTCGAGATCGGCTCGCTAAAAGCTTAAATCGGGACACGCTTAAACGGACTCAAGCCTAAAAATAAGTTTTTTTAATTAATAAACGAGCCCAAATTTCACTTACTTAGCTCGAGTGGGCTCCTAAGCCTTGCGAGCCTATTATTTGTAAGTTTTTTATTTGATATGTTAGATATGTATTTTGTTATTATTATCATATATAAAGTTATGATAATAATTAAATAATATATATTATGTTATATATAATATATATAACTTATTTATAATTTATCTAATAAAAATAATAAACGAGCAAAGTTCGAGCTTAAAAAAACTACAAATGAGCTGAGCTTGAAGTCTTGTAAGTTAACAAGCTGAAATCAGGCTTGCTTACACAATGTGCCCAACACTCCAAACCTCTTTTAAGATTCAAAAGCAATCACTCATTGTGTTCTCGAGTCTCATCTAAGTAGAAAAGGAGAATTAGAACAGGAAAGAAAGCTATAAGAAGGAAAATGTGTGATTATATTTTGTGTTCCTGAGTTTAATGAAGATGAAAAGAAAAGAAAATCCAAATTTTTATTTATACCCTTTAAGTAAACTATGATAAGAAGTTAGATATGAGGGTAAATTAGTAATTGATAAGAGTTAAAATTATACCAAAAATATTTTCTCTTCTAATCTCTGCAATTTGAGAGGTCAAATATATGCTCCCATTTTCCAGGATTTTCCCCTCATTTCCCTTCCCCTCCCATTCTTAAAAAATTATCTGGAACGTGGTTTTTTGTTTTTTTATCTTTTCCTCTCTTTTTCTTTCCTTTTCTTTGTGAAATGAGACTAGGGAACACATGTAATATTATTTTGAATTTTAACCCGTACTAAACCACTGGCCGACTCATACATTTTTTACCAATAATAAGTCAATCGGTCCCTCTTATTCTTGCTGCTGCTGACATTTGAAGACCAAAAGAAAGAAGACAATACTCAAGATCACGAGTTTTACCGAAGATTTTGATCAACGCTTTGTGTGGAAATGGAATACTTGTAGAAGCAAATAAAGTAATTCGTTGAGCGTAGTTCATCATCTATATATACATTTCACATTTAGCAAAAGGTGAATTAGTTATAATGTAGAGCTACTTCTATACAACTAATATATAACTTACAACTTCAACGACTCTTTTGCGACGTTGGCGATTGTTTTCTCAAGAAGCAAATTGATTTCATGTTGTTTTGAATCATCATAACATGTATCCACTAACTCGGTGAGTTCCTTGTATTTGGAATCATATACCTTTCGAACAATGAAACCTGGTTGATGTTTAGCACGCGGGATCTCCTTGTTTGGTGGAATAAAGTTAACGCGACACTTGTGCATAACCGCGCTAGCGGGGAACTCAGTCTTATCAAAGCTATAGAAAAGTTCTCTCGACTCACTCGAATCCCACTTTTCACCATTTTCGTTTACTGCTACCTCGAGTCGGTAAAACCTTTGTCCGGTCACTGTAATCCTCCCATCTCGTGTCGCACAAATATCCTGTTTACATAAGCGAACATGAAAATGTTATGGCCCAAATATGAGAACCCAACCCAAAAGACTAGTCTGGTGAGCGAGAGAGTTCATTAGCTTTTCTTTCTTCTCCAACCACAATCACTTTTAAAATATTAAAAAATTTATACAGGGTGAACAATGTAAACCCAAATTTAACTTTCTCATATAACATTTTCTCTATCCTCTATTCACAACCACTCATGATCATACTATATCATTTACAAACTCACATATTTATAGTGAACGGGTTGAAAATGCTCTAAACCCACATATGTTGCACATACAACCGACGCGAAACAAGTTTCATACTCCGTATCATAAAATGAGTCCAATATAATAATAAATGTAAAATTAAAATGAAGCACCAATTTTTTCTAATGAAAGGAAAATTATCACAAATTGTAACCACCATGTAACTTTAAAATAGAACAGGGAAACATAAATAGAAAAACTACAACAAACCATACTAGAATGGTTATCTTGTACTGTTTTAACTTATGTATTGGTCAATTTAATTACTACTAATTACACATTTGTGATGTGATCGGTTTTATTGTTTGTTTATGTCATTGAATGTATAGTTATATTTACTTCGTAACTTTGAACATATTGGGGTTGTTTGGCAATCTTCTGATAAGTCATTAAGATGCTTGACTAATTAAGAGGTAACTTCTGAACCGTCCACATGTTTTTTAAACTTAATCATTAAAAGATATCTTTTAAGCGAATCAAACACACTCTACCTCTCGCTGATTCAGAGGATGTCTCTTTTAGAAACTAACAAACAACCATAAGTTTTGGATTCAGAGGTAGTCTCTTAATAAAATTGATTCAGAGGTAGTCTCTTAATAAAATCGTTAAAATGCCTTAACGTACATTACGTACGCGGATCTATTTTTTCACGAATCGATTCATGAAATCACATTCAAACATCTCGGAATCGTTAATACATATCCAATCAATCATTGGTTCACCGAAAAAAACAGTTTTGGATGGTTAATCAATTTTTCAATTTTTTTCACAAAAGCTGTTTTTGAGCGTTTAAGTTTTTGTGAGCGTTTTAGGTTTTCGCCTTTGAGCGTCTCGCGTACCTACCGTACGTTAAGACATTTACGTACAGTAACTGCACCCATAAAAATATATATATATAAAAACAAAATTTCCCAATATAAAAGCCTAAAAATGTTCACGTGCTTGTTAAAAAAACAAGTAAATAATGACCGGCTACCGTTGAAGTAACCAATAATTGTTAATGTAGTTAATAATGTTAGAACATTCATATTAAAATCTCTATATCTTCCGACCTTATAATTTAACAAAAAGGTTAATATTTCATTAACTTTAGTGTTTTATCAAATTCTCTCTGCGTATGAATTACTATACCCTTCACTTCATATACTTATATAAATTAATCAACATAAAAATGTGAAATACCTTGATGATAGCCACTGAGGGCTTCATGTTCACGTAAGGATCATCAGGTACTACAAGAATAGTATCCTCCTGCACAAACATGTAAGGATCATCAGGTACTACAAGAATAGTATCCTCTGCACGTCCGACGATCAAACTAAGAGATTGAATAATTTAAAAGAATATTGTTCAACTTCTATTTATTTTTTTATATATATGAAAGTGATTGTGAGTGGAAAAAAAAGTAATTATAAAGATGTAAAAATAATATTTATTTAATTGTATATGAGAGAGAAAAATATAGTGTTTTTTAGTGTAATTATAAAGATAAAAATAAAAAAAACGGTCAAAAATGCTTACAAGTTCACATTGGAGTCTATACATCTCTATAATTTAATTAAAGAACACATTTTTCTTTGACGTTTTGTTTACTTTTCACAAACCCCCAACAGCCAACGCGTCATATCTATCTATATCATGCTCATAACCATTTATTTTATTATTCTTGTTTTTTATGCACTCATAAGAGCATTCAAATCAGCTCTTATAAAAATTTTGTGAGAAAATCTTTAAAAATTTTTAGAGAATGATGAGTGGTTATAAGGAGAGAAGAGAGAAAATTTAAAGAAATAGATAAATTTTGAATAAATTTGGAGGATGTTGTTGATCCTCAATTTATTTTTTAATATATTTGAAAGTGGTTGTGAGTAGGGAGAGAGAAAAGATAATGATAAAAATTTAAAAAAGTATTATTTAATTGTATATGAGAGAGAAAATGTAGTATTTTTTAATGTAATTATAGAAATAGAGAAGGTAATTTGAATGCTCTAATAGGTTATAGAGAATTGAGCCTTAAAATTGAAATATAGATGTATTATTTAGTTTTCAATAAACTTCTTTATTAGGTTATAGAGATAGAGATTTCAATGTAGTGTTGTTAGTGTTACAGTTGTTTCATCTATTTTTACTTTATGCCATATAGAATGCTCATTATCTTAGTGAACTATTTCAGAATGGAACGTCAACCATTCATAATAATTTTGACGTTTCAGGCATGATTCATTCTAGAACACCATCTAAGATGAAACCCAATATTATGAGGAAACCCCCGTTCAATCAGGTTTCAAATGAAACCTAAGACTATAAAGATCTCAAGCCTCAATCACGTCCCCATGCCCTTAGATTAGAAGACCAATTACATAAAAGCTCGTGAATGCTCTTTTTATCATCGTTTTCAGAACTACCCTCAATACCCGAGTAAGCCTTCGACAGGATATCACTTATCCATACTAATTTTGGCACTCCAGCCTGACTCACCCATGAACACCGTCAAAGAGAAAACCCACCATTGTAAGATCGAAAACCCTTTGAATCAGATTTCGAACCTAAAACCCTCTCAAACATTAACCATCACCCCCGATACCTTCTTTCCATGAATTCAATTGTGAGCATCCATTTTAGAAAGTGTTCTACGATTGTAAATCAACATTGGTGGATCTAGATGTAAAGGTTTTTGTAGTTTATGAGATTTGAATCAAAAACATTTTAAGTGTTTAAAAGATGTTAATAGACAACCAACTCCGAACATGTCAAATAGTTAAGTGGTTTTATTGCTTTTTACTTAATTAAACTATTTTCAAAATTTTAAATGACCTTTTGTTATTCTTTTCTTATTAGTCTAATAACTCGTGAAGCGCAGGGTCTCCTACTAGTTTTTTTAAAAAAAAGTAGCATGACTTACGAGAAGGTAACAAACGCCACGCGCTTCGAAACCATTGAAATGGAATATTTTTGATCCTCCAACGCATGAAACTTTAACTGCATTTCCAATCGGCTTTACGCTGTTTCCAACTTCATCTTCTTCTTCTTCATCGTCTTCGTATTCCGTCAAGCCGACCCGCAAAGGTGTTGGTGGTGGTGGAGAGCCGGAACAGTGGCCGGAGGGAATAGAGGGAGAGTCACCATCGGTAATCTCCGCCATGGCTAGGGCCAGTGTGGCAGTGGGCAGGGTCTGATTGTGCCTGTAACCTGCAATATATGGAGGGTGGTGGGCTAGATATACTACTACTTGGTTTTACTATTTTACCCTTCTCTCTATCAATATTTATTTATTGTTTTGCGTTCACACATTTCAATTTGGATTTACTCGTTCTGTTACTCCTACTCTTTTCAGACTATGTTATTTTAACTGACACCATGCTGGATATAGAGTTTGGTTTGGGCGCGTGTTTCCCTAGATACCATACTGTCGCATGACACTTGACAGTCATTGTACCATCACAAGAGCACGACTCTCTAAGATGAGATGAAAACCCCGATGAACTCGAAATTCGAACTGATAGCCTAGCAAAGTCTAACTCAAATCTTTAATTGTCAATATCCACTTCCGACGTGACACAAGTGAAAATCGAACTTAAATCTTCACTGAAGAATCCATCTGGCCCACAAGTGGGGATGTGACTTTAGTATACTTGTATTTTCTAAACTTAATAATTGTGTGTATTTAATTGAATTTTTTTAAATAAATCTATATTAGTACTTTAGGTAAGAGTATATTTTTTTTAAATTATCATTTATTTGCTTAAATAATTTTTTTAATTAAAATAAGTCTAAAAATAGATTATTGATTGAGTGGAAAATGAGAGAGTAAATGTAAAATTAGAGGGTAATGAGTTGATATTTTTTTTTTTATTTTTTTTTATCCGGGAGTTGAACCCAAGATCTTATTCTTTTTAATCTAGATGTTTAAAAATTTTACCTCCGTTAATGGACATCACTTACTTGACAACTTTATTTTTACTAAATACAAATATGAGAATTTTAAATGAAAGTTTTATACCCTTGTGAAACATGTTACTCCCCCGTCAATTGAACAATATCTTTTATCTTTTTATCTTTTTTTTTTTAATTTAATCGGAAAAAATTTGAAGTTTTTTAACTATTTTGAAAAAAAATGTTTTCTTTAACTTCTGTTTATCCATTTTTATTTCTTTTTCTAATTTGGTTCTTACGTATCTTTGTAACAATTTTTTAAATATTTTATATTAAATGATTTGATGTAACACAACTTTATAAGAGTTATTTAACATGACATAATATTCTTTGAAATTATTTTTGATATGTATATAAATATTTTATACAACACAAGCTTATGTAAAAATTAAATTTGATCTTACAATAAATTATAGGATTATTGGATTAAAATAATTCTATCTGAGTTATTTCCTTCTGACAGTCCCACATTTTTCATGTTTTTTGTTTTATGATCCCCTGTTAAAAATAATTAAATGGGTTAACTTTTTACTGATGTGGCTATATGAGTTGTCATTTAAAAATCCAACGTGGTTTTTTATTATTATCTAAAATTAAGTTTTTTATATGCTTGAATCCTTATTAAGCTTCAACAAACCCATGTCGGAGTAGTTACGGCACCACCTCCGCCGCCGCCACAGCAGAATAACAAACGATCTTATTCATCTTCTTTCGAATATGCACCGGAAAAAAATGGATGAAAGTTATCAGTTTCCCAACCACCAACAGCTCTAGTGGAACCAGCAGCAAGAACCAACTGCGTCGTCAAGATTAAGGAACACCGACGGCGAGATTGTCGAGGTTCAAGGTGGTCACATTGTACAGTCCACCGGAAAAGCAAACCAACTGCAACTCCGGTACCAAGAAACGCAAACCCTAATTCTTCAATTGTGAATTTTGAGTAGAACCCGGAATATTTGGGTTAATTTGAGCAACACCCAGATGATAATATTGTTGATATCAACTGGGTAGTTCTCAGAATTCAAGCTTTTTGCCTCCTTCACTTGATTCCGACACGGTTGCTGATACGATTAAGTCGTTTTTTCCGATGGGTACTTCTTCAAATCCAGCGGCGGAGATGGTGCCGTAGCTAGTCCGGCGGCGGAATTAAGGCTCCAATGGATAATTTGGGAGTTATATGGGTGAGGGATTCCACGTAATTTAGATAATAATAAAATAAACCATTTTGGATTTTTAAATGCCAACTCATATAGCCACATCAGCAAAAAGTTAGCCCCGCTAATTATTTTTAACGAGGGATCATAAAACAAAAAATATGAAAAATGTGGGATTGCCAGAGGAAAATAACTCAGATAGGATTATTATTGGTCAACTCATTAAAAATGAGATTATTTTAATCCAATAATTCTAAATTCTATAAATAATTTATATGACATTAGATTTTATACAAATAATATTCAATGTGACAAAATATTTTATCCAAATTATTCTATATTTCTTTTATATGATATACATATGCATACCAGTGGCATACCAGCCACACACACCACTTACGACTCATATGCATACCAGTGACATACTAGCCACACTCACCACTTACAACTCATGTGCCATATGGTTATATATATCATATGAGAGCATTCCCATTCTTTTTTTAATAATCTTTATCTTCAAAATACATGAAAAAAAAATCACCACATCCTATTCTTTATATATTTTTTTCATATCCATAAATCATATGGTTTATATATATGATTGATTAGTGATTTCTTATATTTACCAACTCAATATTCGTCCCATATTTTTTTTTGAATAAAAGACAAATATAATTGCAAAAAATGATTAAAAATGTATTATTTAATTGAATAGCGATAATGATATGTGGAAGTTTTCTAAAAAATGAACAAAATTTAAGGTTAAAGTTAAATTTTAGCTAAATTATATAAATAAGAATAGAATGTGAATGCTATGAAGAGGTTATGTGTGGTCATATGACTATGATAGTAGCTAATCATACAAGAAAAAATGTGTATAAAATTGTATGAGTTGGTATTCTTACAAATTATACAAGTCAAATGATGTGTTACACTGATACGGAAACATATTATGTAATAACAAACTGCACTAACAAAGGCCATATTACCCATATGACCTTTTTTTTAAAAACCATTTATATGGTATGAGGATTGGTGTAATACAAAGAAAAAAAATAAAATATACAAGATATTTGCCCTTGACATGTGACCCAACTGTGTTGGTATATGAGTCAAAATCTTTCAAGAACAATATACAATATCCTGTATTCAAACAAAAGTACAACACCATAATTAGTCTCGTGGGCAAGTGATTTAACACAAAGTGTACACCTTTTAATATAAAATTATCTTTTTATTTTGGTAAAACTCCATGCAAATTCGTTGTATTCGGTACTTATTTGAGTTATTTATGAATTTGCAGATCCGAGCGCCCGCCCGCCCGACGAAGAAACGATGAAAAGATGACGTTTTCGGACAAAAATCAAGAATCTGTCAAAAGTGCATGACCATGCAGAGTGCAGGTGCATGACCATGCTAAGGAAGTGTATGGCCATGCTGAGCAACTGCACCATCATGCACTTTATGGATATGATGGTGCACCTTTATCGAAACCCGTGCACATCTGATACCGTGCCAAAGTGCATGACCATGCTAGGAAAGTGCATGACCATGCTCTGAAACGGCACCATGATGCGCCTTATGTGCATGACGGTGCCACTTTATTGGAACCCGTGCACATCTACTATCGTGCCAAAAGTGAAACTGCACCATCATGCACTTTTTGTGCACCATCATGCACTTCCGAGGGCACGAGCCCGTGCACTATCCGATGACGAGGACAAGACACATTAATTTTGAAAGTGCACTAGCTAGTGCCGGAAATGCACGACCATGCACTTTTTGTGCATGACCATGCACTATTTTTGGAACCTGCAACTCTGAGCGTCGAAAGTGAATGTTTGACTTACCCAAAATAGTGCATGACCATGCACTTTTTGTGCATGACCGTGCACTTTGTCCAGAAGCTTATAAACACTTATTTTCACTTCATTTTGGTGTGTGGAGTCTTGGGGATTCTCTCCCAACCAAGTGCAACAATTTTTGGGGATTCTTGGAGGCTTCCACCAACACAAGATTCATCATTCCATCCTTCAATCCTTGTTTGATCTTAGTTTGCATTCCTTTGTTCTTGAACATGTTTTGTAAGCTTATTTATAGTTTGATTGTAGTTGTATTAAGCCTTATGGGCTAGCTACTTTTGCTATCTAGACAATGTTGAAGCTTTTGCTAATGTGATATATTATCTACGCATGATTTTGATAAATTGGTGTTATTTCAAGAATATGGTTGAGTTTAAGTTGATATTGATGGTGTGCATGCTTGTTATGTTACATAACCTTGTTAGTTTTGCAAATGTTTAGGCATTCATGTTGAAAAACTATGTTCTTGATGTTTGTTTGTAAACTTTGAATGTTCATCTTTCCTTTGTTTACATTATTAAGTTAGGAATGACTAGTAAAAATTAACTTGGTTATATAATTATTGATGAGTATGAAACCCTACACTTAATATTGGAAAATTGATGAGTGTTGTTATGATTCTTGACTTGGTGATGACTTGCTAGTTAAAGTTTCATAAGTTTATATTAATTTCATTAATTTGGCTACTTTAGTGTAATCTTAGGTGGTTAGAATGTTGTTCATGCTAGCTTTCCTTTGATTATGAGACTTTGTTGTTTTGACAAACAAGTTAGTCTATGTTTATCTCTTGATTGAAAACCCATCATGATGATGATTTGCTAGTATTAGGTTGCTTTATTAAAATCTAGTATTTATGTTTAGATTCATGATGTTTTGTTATATCATTGCTATTTTGTCATGTTAGTAGAGTGGATTCTTGTCTATGTAGTTTGTTGGATTGATTGTTTTTCTTGTATTTTTACTTGCTTTGTTTCATTGTATGCTAGTTTAATTAGTTAAATATTCAAATCAAGATTTATTTGTTCGGTTGATCATTTACAAAGATTTAGTACTAGAAAGTTGCCGTGTCTATGGATTGATACTCGGTTCTTACCGACACTTTATTACAAACGATAGGTACACTTGCCTTTCGTGTGTGGTTTAGTTGTAGGTGAAAACATATTTTAAAACCCGATTTGTGTGGAACTTTTACTTAAATATTTATATATATATTCACACACGTCAGCAAGCTAAGCAGAAAACAAATTTGTAAAATAAACTTGTATCTAGACAACATGTGTTAATTATTGTGTACTTGTTTTAACATTTAAAGTATATTTTATTACAAGTTAAAAATGTGTCTATGAGACGCATCTAGACAACATGTGTTAATTATTGCGTTTCTGGCGATGGTTGGCGTTTTAGGTGATTGATGGTCTTCATCCGACTGCTGCCTAATTGTTCTTCTCGACCTTAGCTTCAATAGTTGCTCGATTCGCCTTAGCCTCAACCCTTTAACTGGTTTAGGGCTTCTCATTTTCTTTAGGCTTTTTTTTCACTAAAGGGTATATGAACTTTTTAAGAATAGTTATCTAATGGGTTAGAGAAAGATTATTGAGAAATAAATGTTTAGTTTTGAGAATTAAACAAATAAATATTGAAAATCACATCCATCAACTTCTTAATTGCATAATAAATTGTGAATTTATATCAATTATTTTGTAAGGTTATTGGTGCACCCATGGGAGAGAGAAAACAAAAATAAAGTAAAGGAGTTTAAAGGGTGGTGAGAGAGAATGGAAGGTGTGGAAGAGCATTAAAGACTTTTCATTTAGGTTAAGGGTAGTGGGGTTTGTTGAGTCCCAAATGATCCAATATATTTGCGTTACGTAGGTGTTGATGTGACACATGATCAAGCCCCTTAACCAAGCCCAAAAGGGTGTAGTGGTCTAGACGATCCGGGGCTTGATTGATTTTATTTATTTATTTTTTTTTGTTATACATACAAATATAAAATTAAAATACTTCATTAAAACATAAATAAAAAAGAAAATAAAAAGGAAAAATAAAAAATACATATAAATAACGTTTTTATTTTTGTGTTGCCAATTCTTTCCGAATACCTTTCCGAATATGTTCTTTTTCTTCCTCCATTAGCGCTTGGTCGTATGGCGGTAGGTGGCTAAAGTCTTTGACTAGAAAAACAAAACTCTTGAAACGGTTTCTTTTGTGTCGAGCTTCACCAATCGAGAGGAGGCCACTTGACAATTCCTTAATTTCTTTTTTATAGTCGTTATCGAAAAACAGTTTTTTTTCCCATGATCCCTACTCGGAGGGCGGCTACAACCTTGGTCTTTCAAATGACATTCGGACAAGTTTAGGTCGAAGTCAATCTGATTCTCCGACCCGCTCGAAGAGACGTATGTGCCGGACGCACTAGTTTTTGTACGTTTTGCCCCATCGCCCACGTCCTCCGCACATAGTTCAATCCATTTCGAGCACTTTCTTAACACCTCCCACAAGTAGCCCTCGTCAAACGTCTTCACCACCCCGTACCTCCTCAGCACCTCTTGTTTCCATTCATCACATGTGAATTGGTAAACCGCGAGATCATCGGACCCACTCGGCCGCATTCGGTTAACATTGTGGTTATGTATGTTGGTAGGCAATCCTACATATTTACGAGTATCAGTCCACCGACCCGATATCATATTATCGGTGCGAGCCCTACTCCCCACTTGATCATAAAAACATTCCCGAACCTTGCCCCAAAAAACTCGAGCTCTTTGAAAGTCGGCTACAAAATAAATAACAAAAAATGTAATAAGTACACACAAAACTTAAAAGATATATTAAACAATAAAATTCACGAAATAATTTACCCGCGAACTGATCTTGGGATATTTCAATCCAAGCTTTCGCCAACGCAAGTTTCTATTCTTTAGACCACGGAGTAGACTTCCGCTTCTCCGGTGCCGAAGGACCATCCGCTTCGCCGGTTTTCTTCCTCTTCTTATTATGGGATTGTTTTGTCGGCTTATTCGGTGCCGGCTCCGGTTGTGTTTCCGGGACCGAATAATTGGGTTGTGACATATCCATGAACTCTTGAACGATTCGTCGTCCATGTAGTTAATCCCTCGGGAAATTGAGTGTCGTTGATGTCGATATTACCGCAACCCGAGCCCGACATGGTTTGTAACTTGAGAGATTCTTAAATTATTAGAGAGAAATGTAGTGAGAATGGTGTGTTATTGTTATAAAATAGGTAGTTATTTATAATGGATTTACAAAAAACAAATTAAAATAGCCAACGGCTATTTTTTTTAAAACCAAAACCTCTAACGGCTATATAAGCCCCGCAGTCCTAGCCACGGCGCTCAACCGCGCCCCGGCTCACTTGAGGGGTGTAGCGGTGTTCGCGAGCCACATCAGCAGTCGCGCCCCCGTTCACCCCCCATTACCCTCGGCCTTATAATCAAATTCCAATATTTTATTAAAAAAATTAATTTCTCTCTTTCATTTACAAAACCAACCATACTTAAAATTTTCACTTCCACTAATACTAAGTATATATATAACAAAGAGGATAAAATGACTAGTTCAGAGTTAGAAACATATCAAGATCGTAGAATTGGTCGTATTACTATGAAGCATAGGAGGACGAGCACGTTTTAGTCGGATTGATCGAACGACGATTCAGATTGAAAATAGTTATGCTTTAGTATACTTTATTGTCTAATTCTAATCTTTAATTACGTTTAGCTACATTAGTGTATTTTTAATGAATTTATGTGTGTAAATTATATATAAATTTCAGTTTATGAATTTTGATTGGTAACTTTTATTTTATAAAATTTATATATGTACAGTGAACAAGTGCAAAAGAATCAAATATAAAATAAAAAAGGAAATTATGTTTTGCTTCATCCAAGGTTGGCCGAACATGTCACCAACCATAATCGGGTTTTCGATCACTTTTTTTAATTGCAAAAACCCTAATCAACCAGTCGGTTAGAGTCGGGTCAAAACAATAAAAAATGTTGGATTTGCCAACCAATATGGTCTCAGATTCTAGTTGGAGTCGGGTCAAACAAAAGATCTACATGTGCCACCTAGATAAAGGAACGCGCGGGACCACCGTCAGCACCATACTTTTACGGGGGAGAGAAAGCTCAACGGGGTAGCGCCACCTATACATGCGACGACTGTATAGGGAAGACAACACTACTGCACAGTATGTTATGCGCAAAACGGCCTCCACGATCTCCACCACGTAGGTCACAGAGGGGAGAAAGCGGATATCCCAATTGGCACTTAACCCAATAGCAATCCAGACCTTCGGCTATAAATAGAAGACCTCTCCAAGTTGTAAAAGGATTTTGCTCTCTCAAATCTCATTCGATATTACTCACTACTTACCATACTGGTATTTGTAACTAGGGATGGAAAGGGTACTCCTAATTTTTATATTAACAATCTAAAACATCAACCAATTAAGTAGTGTCTTGTCATTTTTATTCGTAAGTACCCAATACCACCCAAAGGGAGGGGGCATCATTTTTGTTACCCAAAACATCGGGTTCATGAACATGAATTACCACCCGATTTGCAAACCTAAATGGCTTGCGATGGTGTCCCCGAATGAAGTCGAGCCACTGCTTGAGGATGCCCCTTCCACCCTACAACGCGTTAATACCAAAAGGACAAAACTTACTCTGGATAGCGGTATTAAGGTGTGTATTGCATTTGTTCTTTTCAGGTGGATGAAAGTTCCATCCTCATAATGAACATTAGTGCACATTTGTAAGTAGGTTTCAAAGGTGCAAGTTAGTCATTCTAAAAATTATATACATACTATAAACTTATATGCATGGTGCATATTAAATATGCACAAGATACATGTAACTGAACCACTTTGATGTTTTGTGATGATATATCCAACAATAAAAAGAAGTTGATTGAGAACTCTAAAGTCAAGATTTTAGACAAAAATGAACATACAAGATAATCTAGCTAATCAACTAAGCATCAAAATTCTTCACTGCTTAGATAATGTTACAGTTAAAATTCATTCAACTTCCTTCTCTAATCACTTTCAATTTCATCAAATCTCACTCAAACTAGTCCAAGATTTTCTTCTCCTTCTGTTAGACGATTTCTCGACAACTGGAGTACTTTCGGGTACCACTTTTTTCTTAGCCCCCGACCGCTTCCTCTTCTTCATCAATGACTCCAGCAAAGTCATTGTCGGCTTGGTCAATGGAGTAGTTGGACCAGATGCACCAGTCCCGGTTCTATCAGGTGATTTTATCTCCACAATTCCCATTTTGTCCCTGTGAGGACCGTCTGTTGTGGGTCCCGGTGAAGCTGCTATAGTGTTTGCAATAGTGCTATTGGTTCTTTGATTGTTTGACTTTGGATGTGGTTTGACCTTTGGTTGACTTGTGTTTCTTGGAGTGCCTCTTTTTATATTTCTGTGTGAACAAAAATGACAAGTGTATACAATGTTGTTTTGAGGTTGATGTGTCGTTTTCTTGCCTATGTGTCGAGTACGTACATTGTTTTTCTCGATTCGGATGGTGCAGTTGGAGCCTGGATGAAGTATTGATTCACATCTGCACAAACAGCATGGTCATGAGTAGGCTTGCAAATGACTGAACATTCGTTCAGTGAACTGTTCGTGAACCATTCGGCGGTAAGTTCATTTATGTTTGTTTATTTAATAAATGTGCATGAACAAAAAGTTTGTGTACATTTAATTAAACGAACGAACACAAACACGTGTTCAATTATGTTCGCTTATTTATGCTCATTCTTGGATGAATCATCAAATTATTGTTTTTTATTTGTTAGTGTGTGTTCATATATGTTCGTTTATCTTTATTCAATCATGTTCTTAAACTATTCGTTTAGATTTTAAATAAATGAACATAAACGAACAAGAACATGGTCATTATTTAATCGAGCGAGCATGAACACAAATATTTGTCCGATTAAGTGTTCATGTTCGTTCGGTACGGTTACAGGCCTAGTCATGAGATAACTAACATAGTATTATAATATGAGAGAGTTTGTGTGAATGTATGCACCTTTGACAAGTAAATAAAGATGGGTCAACCGGGGCACCAATTGACTCGGAAGAAGTGGCTAAATGGTGACCGAAAAAGGCACCTAACGAAGGTATAACAGTATCCTGACTAGCCCACATTGCAAGGTTCTTGATATGCTGCAACTTTAAAGATGACTTAGTGTTGGTGTGTTTCTTCCCAGTTGAAGCTTCTCGTAATGTAACCGACATTTTCATTCAGCCCATACCCATTAGTAGTGTTAAGCTCGATGGTCGGGCCCTCTGGCCCATTTCATTTAACTATCTTATTAATTAATTATTTTTTTGGGAGCCGGGCCTTTTATCTTATCCTCATGGATAGAGAGAGATAAGCCAAGCCCCTACGGGCTGTTTATTAGCAGAGCCGAACAGTGCTCGTTTACAAGCCGAACTCATTGTTTGGCTCGTTACAAACCGAACTGAATAAATCCGCTCGGTTACAAACTACCCATTTAGCCCAATAACCGATTAGGGTACCAACCGGTTTTAAATGATTAAACCACTATCCAGTAAATAACTGGAAAAAAAAGGTTTGTTTAAAAACAAAAAACCCAATAACAAGTTTTGGAAATCAATGCTATAAACCGGTTTCTAACCGCCGGTTTAAACAGGGTACTAACTGTTTTTTTTTCTTAACCTGTTAGTGTTTAACCAGTTTGTTTATGCATCACTAATCGGTGAAGGTGGCCCACCAAGTCACCAACCATTGCCGTAAATATTGTTTTTTACTAAATAAATCCCTGAAGGCCCAAATGTTGCTTAAGCAGCAGCCCAAACAAAATACACAAATAAACCAACGTTGGCAATCGATTATTAATTAATTGAAAATTTGAGAGTATAAAATATCTTACAATTCATTTTCAAATGTATAGTTATTTTTTCTTTTTTAAATACTGTTATTTTATGTTATTTAACAGTGGTATCTTATAAGTTGATTTTGAACGGTAAAAAAGGCTTTGTGTTGTAAAAAGTAGATTTTGGATTAGAAGGAGCCCGACCAAATAAATCAGTATTATTCAAATATAGTGAGCTAATACTTACACATCTAAAATAAAAATAAAAAAGGCCCAAGGCTCTTCTATTCTATGGAAGCTTTACCCTTCCCACACCGAAAACAAAAAAAAGTTTTTGTAAAATCGTTATAATTATATAATTTTCAAATGATTAAAGATTAAATAACAAAAAAATAAACACACTTAATATGTGTGTGTGAGATTCGGTATTAACTAAATTAATCTACTAAACATATAAATAACTAAAATAATTATGATTACTCTAGTTTAGAAATTGCAGAGTAATAATAATTGTAGCTATTTTTATGTTTTCTCACGTTAGTATTTGATCTTATCATATATATATAAACCGAACCACCTAACCCGCTAATCTTAAAAACAAAATTTCAAAACATCATCATCCAAACATCCATGAATATGTTCCAATCACGTTTAAATAAAAGGCTACGCTACACACGTTAATGTAATAACGAGTTTGGTGATATTTAATTTTTTATTATTATTTAGTAACTGTTTTGGAAGTTTTGGTGTTCGAATTGACAACACTAACCTTTGACATACGATGTATGATCTAAATCTGAAAGAGCAATGTTGTCTTTTCATATGGTTTTTAGCCTCATTGAAGAGAGCAAAAAAGCAAACTTGAAATTGATAGTTCAAAAACTTGGCTCCATTGCTTTTATAAAATTTCAAATTTCACCCTTAAGTTGAGAAAGTTGTCATTTTAGTTCCTGAAGTTTTAGTACATGTTATCACATACATAAATTGAACTTATTTAATCTTAGTTATATTTTCTTTAGAATAAAGCTAACATAATCAATTATTATTTTCTTTATTGTGTTCGACTGATTAACTGTATATGAAAAAAATGGTATACAGTATTAAGTATGTGAGAGTTAACCTATATGTATTAAAAGAGCTAGTTTTTAATTCAATGAAGGCATTAATTTTTTTATAAACCTTGTATCTTTTTGTTAAGAAAAATATGAATACATGATTTGTATTATACACAAGACAAAATAAAAATCATAATCCACTATAGTATAATCCTATATGATGGAGAAGGGGCACACATGTTACAAATCACTATCTTGTTGTGTGTTGATTGAAGACGGTAGTTAAAATTTAAAACTACATGTCCCATCTTGAATATAATTAAGTTTAGAATATATGGTGGTTGCATATTCAAATCCAATGAATGCTAAGACTTTTTGATGTTTAGTAATTCTCTTTAATTGAACTAATAGTTACAATTATTCTTAACATAGAGTAAAATAAATAGTTTAGAAAAAAAAGTTAATATGAAACTCGCAATCTAAAAAAACTTGTTAGCAAGAGATTTGTTTTCAAAAAGAGTTAATGTATTGAAGATGGTGTATATTTCTACTTGATACGACACATTCAAATATTTTCATGATTGCTCATACGCTAGGTAACCTCCACTGAAATTTTAAAAAATGTTGTGTTTATTCTCTAGATTAATGGTTAGATAATTTATTTTCATTACCTTAAATTGAACAAATACTCTTAGCATAAGACTTTTAACTTTTATTTTATTAAAGCCGAATCAAGTGATTGAATACAAATAACATATTACCTGCGTTTTAAACAACTAACATTCTCAACTTGAAAAAATATAATAAAGCTTTACATACTTACCTTTTTTCTAATTTACAAGTAATGTATCATCATAAGATTTCTAAAACCACTAGGGACTCATTTGCATATTTTTCAATCTATAAGGGTCAAATTTAAGCATGAACTCAAACTTATAAAGTTGCAAAATGATTTAAGTTTCAGTCAAAGGAAGCAAGATGCTTTTGGTGGACAAAACCACAAAGCACTCTCACTCTTATTATTTCATTTGACAAAAATATGAAAAACTGTGATACACACACACATGTGTGCATATATTATACACACACACACATAGAGAGAAGCAACAGTAGCAAATAGCCACTTCTCTCTCTCTCTACAATTATCTTTTTGTTCTTTCTTTCATCAAGACACTTGCTTTTTTCAGTTTTGGGGATCTTGTTTGAGTTTGTGATGATGGGTATACTTCATAATTGGAAGAATCATCAAAATATTGCATTTTTGTCAGGAGATAGAAATCAAGATTTTGAAAAGACATGATTTTTAGTTTCTTTGAGGGGTTTTTGTGTCATTGAGATCTGATCACTGGTGGGACACTACAGTTTCTGTTAAAGATTTGTGCTTTGTTTGGCTCAAAATGCAAGAGTAAGTTTAAAGATTTATACTTTTTCAGAAATTATGTTTCTTTATTATGGTTATTATTATTTTGCACACCACATGTTTGATACTTAGTCACAAAGAGAGTCCTGTTCTTGAGGTTTTTTTTAATAACTTTTTTGATGTGGGATTATGTGTGTTGGAAACTTGAATGGTGATTATTAATTGGGATTCTTAATCTTGTTTATTCCTTGTTGATTATCACTTTCCAGCTACTAATGTCACATGCATTAGCATAACTTAAAGTATGTTTATGTGCTAAGTATATATTCTCTATGCTTTTGCTTTGAGTGTAGATGGATCAAAGATTAATTTGTGTTTTTGAGATTTAACTGTTTAAGAAAGTACCAATTTATTCTTAAAATTATGGAAAATGTTTGTTATTGAACCAATATTTTTTTGTGTGTTTTGTAGATTGTGAATTTATAAATGGGTCAAGATTTAGAGCTGGAATTTGAGAAGTATTGTGTGGTAGATGGAAGTCCAAACACGGTTCTTTTATCGCCTCGCGATTCAAGAATTAAAAAGAAAACGGTTAGAAAAGAACCGAGGTGTGGAAATGAATTATTGTTGCATCAAAGCAAGGAAATTAGCTTACGTCGGTACCGAAGTGCATCATGTCGAAACGCTCGGTCAAGTTCAAGTTCGAGAGTTAAAGAAACATTTAAAAGGGGCTCTGTGCATCAAAGTTCAAATGAAGTGTTTAAAATGAATAAGATTGATGGTAAAGGAAATGAAGAAAGAAAAAAGATTGAATTTTCAAGAAGTGATCATCTCTTGCCCTTTGAAATATTTGATTCGTTGTGTGGTTTAGAAGAAGATAAAGGCTCGTTAGGCTCGATTTCAACTTCTTTTTTAGAAATGTCTATGGATTCGATCAACAAACAAGAAGATAATAAAATTCAGTCTACTCCTTTACATAAATCTTTATCTTCTAGATTGGAACAGCCTCATTCTCCTACCAAATTAGAAACCGAAATCCCAAAAACTACCCGTTTTACCCCTTTCAAAACCATGTTTGACCGGAAGTCAAAGTCTCAGAAAAGGCAGAACCTTCCTTTAAAGAAATCACTGGTACATGATTTCCCAGATTCCGGATATAATTTGAATCTTTTCAAGAAAGATTCTTGTAGCTCGGTTGTGTCATCGTCATCTTTTTCATGTTCTTCACCAGCTCACTCGAATGGTGTTTTGAAGCTCGAGAACAAGAACCAGACGCCTTATTTTGAGTTTTTAGTGAAGAATCCCCCTAATGATGTTTTAGTTGCAAAAACGTCAAAAGTGGAAAATGGTAACAATTGGGTCTATACGTTTCACAATGGTCAACATAAACGAAAAGTCAACAGTAAAGATCACAAAAGTAAAGATCTTAGTATAGTGGGCCAGATGCGAGTTTCCTGTTATTTATGTACAGAATTAGTTAATGCAGATAACTCAATGGTCACCGAGTTTGTACTATATGATCTTGCACAACCAGAAAAGGCTGTTTTCCACGAGTCAAAGGAGTCAACGGATGAGTCAAAGGTCAATGCTGACCTTGAAAGTGCAGCAATTGTTGTACAGTTTCCATCTGAGAAAAGAGAGAGCTTCAAATGCAACCGAGGGGATGCAGAAAAGATTGAACCGGCAAGAGTGAGTGTGGTGATCCCTTCAACGAACCATGGTTTGCCATCTGGCGAATGTCGTGGGCCCTCACCGTTACTTGACCGATGGAGATTAGGTGGCGGTTGTGATTGTGGAGGGTGGGATACAGGGTGCCCCCTTATTGTTCTTGGTAATCATAATATCCAGAAAGAGGAAACGTTTAAGCAGCCAGTCAAACTTTTTATAAAGGTAAAAACTTTATATTTTATACTATTGACAATCATTGACCAGCAATATGGAGAAGAATATTTTGACTGATTGAACTTTTTTGTATGTTATTATCAATTTTATACTATTGACAATCATTGACCAATAATAGGATAAATCATTTTGTGTAAACTTTGTAAGGAGTAAGTTTGACTTGAAAAGTCAATCGGTAGACAATATGTCGATTCATACCTGAAATGAGGGCGTTAGGTAGCACCCTAAACTTTCAATGTGTAATTTTGTTGGATATGCTGAACAAATTGAAGTTCATAAACGATACAAGAAGATGAAAAAGATAATTTTGGATCTTGAAAAGAATAAGTTTGACATCAAAAGTCAACGTGTAGACCATTATACTTGCTTAAAATATTGCGTTTTAAACTGTGTATAGTTATTAATGCTGTTATTATAATGTGATACAGGGAAATAAAGAGAATACACCTGCATTGATCATGAAAATGACCGAAGAGGGTCAATATGCAGTTGACTTTCACAACCAGTTGACTTCACTGCAGGCGTTTTCTGTTTGTGTTGCTATCTTGCACAGTACCGAAACATCGATTAATGTGGCTCATGATAGCCGTAGAGAAATGTTGCAGTGTGATTCATTGAGAGTCTTTGTTGAGGATGAAGTCAAACATTTGATTGACGTGTTGGTTGATGAAGACAAAAGAAAACCAGACAAAAATGAAAACCCGCCTTCATTTTTGGTCAATCCACCATTTTCTCCAATGTCACGTGCGTGATTTCGAAAGGGTATCTTTGATTCTCCAAAAGAATCAAACTTTACGCGGTTTTGACCATGATGGTCAAGCACAGAGAAGTTGCATGAAGAGGTCAAAGTTTGGGTTTAGGTTTGGTTTTATAGAAAAGTGAAGTATGCAGATGTTAATGTTACTCTAAAATAGTGGATTCTTTTAGAAACCGGAATTTATGATTATTTTCCAGAAAAAATAGGCTCTTAAATCATCTAGGATTTCAGTAGTTTCAGTAGAAATTTTTGTGTGTAGGATAATAATGTTCATCCATTAGCTTTTAGATTAATCCAAATGTTTGAACTTTGTAATGTCCAGTAGAATTAGCTTACTTTCAATGTTAGATACAATTTGTTTATTTGTTAATCAATTTTCATGTATTGATAATTTCTATCCATCAATCTCATAATGGCAAATAAGTGTCTTAATTTGGTCCTAAAGTTTCAAGTTCAAGGTTTTACAAGTCAGGCTGCACTAGAGAACTTTTATGTCAGTCACATTGCCAAGTTCAAGCTTTGTATAGCAGTGTTATGTTCAACTTTTATAAATGGACAACTGAGATTAATCAAAACAAAATTTTAGACTTTTACCAATTATAGTTATTTAATCATATAATGATTTATAGTTACATGTTTGTACTTTCATAGTGTTACATATTAAAAGTATTAAAAGGCCTAAATATGAAATCATGTAAAACAACAACATATTTTAGACAGTTTAGACTTTTATTAATCCTAGCAATCTGTTTATTATATATTTTTTTTTCAATGATAGCATCATACTTTAATTAGTAAGTTATGAAATTACTTTGTGATCATGGGTAACAAACCTATAAGTAAACACTAACTAATAGTTTTTATCTGTTAAGTGAGTTTTTTTTTCCATACCATATATATAAGGTTCACAAATAGTTGTATCTTGCATGGTAAGCTAAGTATAACACGCGCATTAAAAACACAAGATTAATAAATAAATGCCATACGAAACTTGAAATATCGTATTTTTAACACGATTAAGCGTTTCGAATCAAAACTTTCGAAAAATAATAAGATCACCGTATCAATTTAAAAGAAGAACATATAATCAATCAATGATTCTTCTTAGTTGTACCGAAACAAAATAGGAAATAATATAACCGTATCACGATGGTTATTTTTAAAAGGAAAAAAAACACTAAAAAATTATACTAAAAATTGGCATTCCTATCCTAAAAAAAAAAAAAAAAAAACCTCTTTATTTCATAATATCTCTTAAACCCAATTTTATTAATCTTATAACCATGTTACTGAAATATTATTTACAGCATTAAATCAATACTCATTATAATAATCTAAATTCACAAAACATTAAAACATATAGTGATGAGAGTATCAAATTACAGAAATATTGTAATTATAATCAAGAAAGTATTTAATAACATTTAATGGGCTCTTGAAAAATATTCACTCACACCTTTGTGCTTGCTGTCTGCACTCTTTCTACAATTTCATATAAAGATTAGCAGAACCCATATTACAAAAACCCTAAAGGTTCAATCTTTTAAAAAAATTGAAGCAGAAAAATGGATTCTTGAATTGAATGAAAGATGATCAAATTTATGTGTTCTTGTTCTGAAGGTTAGTTCATATCTTGCATGGTTAAACATTTTTTATTTGCAATTTTGTTATGATAATGTGGAATTTTGTAGGTTTTACTGCAATATGGGGTTCTATTTTTTTTTTTTGTTTGTTATTATTTTTGCCAAATTTTGGTTAATTATTCATAGGGTTTTTAAAAATTCTGTTCACCAATAGGATTTTGCTTCTTTTTAGCATGTTTTGACTTGAATTTGGTCAACTGTGTGGTGTTCTACTTCACAACATTGAAAATATTCAATTAGGTGTCTTTTTTTTAGCATGTTTTGACTTGAATTTGGTCAACTGTGTGGTGTTCTACTTCACAACATTGAAGATATTCAATTAGGTGTCTTTTTTTTTCTTTAATTCCATAAAAAATATCCATATTTGACTTTTAAATGATGTGAAAGTTAAAAAGAAAAATGTTGATAATTAGGTATATAATCAAACTACAAACTTGCAGATGTGGTGTTACAAAACATTATTGTATCTGTCAGTTGTCACAGTTTGATTTGCATATAAATATGCTCGAATTTTCGAATTTGAAAGCGGTTTCTTTTGGGCGATGGAGATGTCGAATGGAGATGTTGATGAACTTATTATTACTTTTTTTTTTTAATTATTTGTTAGAAATTTATCTATTTGATTGAAGGCTGGTTCAAACTCTAATGGAAAGTTATGTAATGCTGCAGGATTTGGTCTGTTACAAGAATTTTTTTTATAGAAAGTTGAATATTCGCACGATCAAGAATCGCATTAAAATATTTGATTTTGAAGTACCCGGATCAAGAAAATGAATGCAAATCAGAATTTCGATCAAATTTGGGGATTTAGAAGGAATGGTGATTCCTCGAGTGACGAGTCAAAGTCAAAGTCAAATTCTGATGTAGGAAATGGTCAAGAAAAGGTTAACTTGGTTCCTAATTTAGTTTCTCCTGAACACGACCATGTAAGCGAAACCCAAAATCAACAAGCTCAAGTTGAGAAAAAGCCGAAAAGAGCCCGGAACACACCTAAAAAGGAGAAGAAAACCAAGAAAGAAGTGAAGACCAAAGTCACCAAACCAAAGAAAGATTCTTGTGCTTCTACTAACATAAAGAAGAAAGGAAATAATAATACTAGAAAGAAAAAGAGCAAAGTTATCAGCCAAATGGCGGGCTTCGATGACTTTAGGATATTTACCAAATCAATTGTGGATGATCTTCGGGATGCAAGAGAAACCATGTTTGCAAAAATGAGAACAGAAATGGATCAACTGGTGAACTCAAAACCGCGTTCCAGATCAAAGAAGCAAAAGGTAAGTGGAACTAATGCCACCAAAAAACCGACCCAAAAGCCCCGTGCAAGAAAACCGCCAAAAACAAAGCAAAAACCCGAGCCACCAGCCTCAAAAGGTCTAGACCGTCCTCAAGAACACGTTGAGAACGACAACCTGAAAGACCCATCTTCGAAAAATCCAATCTTGACTGATTCTTGTCCTAAAAAACCAATCTTGACTGACTCTTGTCCTAAAAAACCAATCTTTACAAATGCTCCAAGTCAGATTATTACTTCTTCATATCTGACTTTACCATTGGTTTCACCAAATGACAGAAAGAATCCAGTTTTGATTGACCCATGTGCTAAAAAACCGATCTTTACAAACGCCCCGGATCAGATTGTTACGTCTTCATATTTGACTTTACCGTTAGTGTTACCAAATGACACAAGTTTGAAACAAAGGTGTAACTTTTCTGCGCTTCAAGCCGAAGAAAGACTTAGAAGCTATGTGCATAACATGGCTGAACCTGCATGTGTTGGAAACGGGTACCCAATGGGATTAAACCATCATCAACGGTTCGATAATTCCAACAGTTTTGGGATCCCGAATGGAAGAGTTCAAGATTTTCAACATGATGCTAGTCTTTTAGGTGCACGGATGATCAATGGAGGGTTAAGATACAGTTCGGGGTTATCGGGCCATACTATACCAAGTCATCTTGCTTCAAGTGGTTTCCGCAATCTTTACCCGAATTAACCGATAAAATGTTGTTAAGGTGGTTCTTGAAGTTGAGTTTTTATGGGGTTTTGCTTGTTTTTATGTTGAATAGAGAAAACATTTTTAGATTTGATAATGTTTATGTTATCTTCAAAAGGTGGTTTGAAGAAGGTGGTGCTGCAGCCTGCAGGCATTGAACTGGTATTAGATGGTTTTTTTTTTGTTTTTTTTAAATTTGTTTCTGTCACATTCTCATTCTATTGACCTTTGTTTATTTGATTTTTGAAAGTCAAGTTATTTCATTAGTTGGGATTATTTCAAATGGTTTGAAGGTAAATAAAGACGAGTCTTGTAAAATATAAAACATGTGACCCGAAAATAATATTGTCAACATATCGAAAATATGCGTGAAAGCATGCCTCATTTTGCACCATGTGTTAGTGTTACTTAGGAAGAAAACTCTCAATTAGGCCTCGGCGAAGATGGACGAGAGCTTCTTCGTGTTTTGTTTGTTTAACATTAACCGAATGAGCATGGATACCTAAACAAACGGAATTTTGTTTGTGTATATTAGTTAAGAAAATGAACATGTTTTTGTAGTCAGATTATTAATTCATTGACATCTTGGATTCGTTTTATTTATTTCATTATTGTCTAGTAGTATAAAGTTACCCTAGGTTATTTTGGGCTTGCTCATTTTGTTTTGGGCCTAAGGCCACAAAGGCTTATGCTGATTTGGTTTGGTTTGGTTTGGTTTGGTTTGGTTTGGTTCGGTTTGTGTGATTGTGTCTATGTGATAAGAAAGAAGGCCATGTCTAGGGCACCTGTGACGCTCACCGAAGGAACCCGCTGGAGATCCAACTGGATAACTCATAGCAAATCGTCGTTAACGGCCCAACCGCCATTCATCGTTTATCGCAGGAACCCGTCCAACTCAAATCTCTCTCTCCTTTGCACACACAAACACATCTCTCTCTCTCACTTTCTAATTTTCTCACCTTCCTCGGCAACAAGTAACCGAAATCCACTTTCTGGATGTGTAACCGAAAGATCGGTGATGCTTTTACCGCTCCCCCCCTAATATGCGTGGTAGTTAGGATAAAAAAAAATAACTAAGTGCTTGTGGTCTAGTAGAGCATTACATTACATTGTATAATCCGGGTCTAATGATGGATTTGATGAAAAACCCATATTGTTTACAACAAGAAGTCCATCATTGAACTTTATTATTTAATATAATCTTCAAATTAAAAAAAAACTAAAAGTTAATAGTTTACATTATCATAGAATTAAATCATTAATTGATTATTGAGCCATCAAGTCTGTTAACAGCACTAAAACAATCAACCATAATGTATGTTTCTTTAATATGCATATTCGATTGGATGGAAATGGTATGAATGAGTTTGTAAATTATAACAACCGGATATATTTGTTTAAGAATTATTCAAATATGTTGTGATCTAAAATAAGCATTATCAACTTTTTATCTAGTGGTAGAAATAAAAATGTAGTTTTAGTTTAAATCATTTTAAACTAGTACTTTATATTTTATGGCATATTTTGAAACTTTATCACAACCTAAAGTGGTTTAACCTTTGAGGAATTATTAGTTTCAGATAATGAAAGTTCTTAAAAAGCGTCTTTAAGACGACATACGTGTCACTTAAATATGTTCTCTTTATTTTTCACATAATCCGTTTTTGAATATTTTTACTCAAAAACATTCATCCTATCACTCACATGCCACATCATCCGTGTCTCATTCCTCTCTTTCCATGTGAGTTTAAAAACGATCAAAGATCAAGCATCATAGATGTTATAAGTTTTGCAACAATTGTTTTACTTGTGTACTATTTCAGCCTTAGGCTTGTTGGTTTAAGAATCATGTTTAGCCTTCCTTCACTAAAGAAGATTGGTTTAATAATATTATTGCTGTTTAATTGTTTATAATGTGGGAAAAAAGAGAAAAAAAGATATAAAAAATTAAAGAAAACCAATAAGTTAACTCTAACTAACTGAGTGCCCGCGCAATGCAGCGGGATGTGCACGCAACTCGACATTGAACGTATAGTACGTGTCAGTACATACGTGTAACATCCCGTTTTTCGGGTTTCGGTTAATAAATGAATGTATGAGTTATTATGAGTCGGGCTAGTGTTGGGCTAAATGGAATTGGGTTATGGACTTGGGTTATGAAGGAAGGAGGAAAAGACCATGGGCTTAAGCCCATGATCCATAATTATATAAATCATTAATCACCCATTTAATTCATTTTACACACATTCCATACACCTCCCAAAACACACACTTAAGCTCTCTCTCTCTCTCTCTCTCTAGCCGAAAGATAGAAGAAGAACCGATTCCGACCTAAGGTAATGATAGTATGATATTATATGAGCTTAAAACGTTAGATATAGTCACGAAACGACGAGCCGACACCGTTAAACCGTTTAAGTCACGAGATCTAGGTGGATTCGGGTATAAACCGAACCTAAGATGAGCTTAGGAATCACCCTAGCTCAGATCTGGATCGAACGGGGCGAAAAACGAGTCAAAACTCGTTTTTCCGGTGAAACCACGTTTTTCCGGCGACGGCGCCGGAAAAGGTGTACGAGGTAAGGATGTCAGGGAATGTTTCCTGACATTCTGACCTAACCCTAGTTCGTTAGCGGGCGTAACGAATTAGCAGGTAATTCGTGTGTTGATTCGTTAAGGGAGGAATAACGAACTAAGTCCCATTCGCTAAGCGGTTCGTTATAATGCCAGTTCGTTATAAAGAGTCCAATTCGTTATGATGACCAGTTCGTTAAAAAGTCTAATTTGTTATGAGGACTGGTTCGTTATAAGAGTTCAATTCGTCATAAGGTTCAATTCGTTAACCAGACCAAACGAATGAGGTCTGATTCGTTATAAAGTAACGAATGGGTTCATTCGTTATGAACCACATTCGTTAAAGGACTGGGACGAACTAGAAGTTTAATAAAATGGTAGAATGGTCCATGGACTTATAAAGGAATGGATTAATTACAAAAAAGTCCTCGAACTTTTAAGTAGCAAATTAATTAACGATTCAAAATGCTAATGGAAAATGTGATAAGACAGTTAATAGAAATAAAATTTTTCCAAGCTGACCTGGAAGCTCGACCCCAGCCAGGGGCTCTGCCCCTTGAACCCTGCTAGGGTGTAACATCCCCAAAATTTTGGTCCAAATTTGACAACTAAGTAAAGTTGAAGGATCAAAATTATTCCCTAAAATAAGTATTAGGGAAAATTTAAAGAAAACAAGATCATTCCATTTGGAAATAAAATATCCCATAAATAAAGTTATCTTATGTTAGTAATATGAAATAAGGAAATTTCATCTCACATGGAAAGATGTAAGAAAATGGAAGCCTTCCATCTAGATATAAATAAGGAATATAATCCCATCCCACGTGAAAAGTGGTAAATAAATGAAAGCTCTTTATAAGTAAGAGAGTTTCCATTATAATATTCTTATATGCCTAGCATGCACCCAGTGGTCCTAGCGGAGGGTGCGAAGCACCCGACGCGCACGGGCTCGGGCTCGGGCACGGGCTCGGGTGACGGGCGTTGGGCGCTTTGATGGCGCACTTCACACGCTCGCATCGCCGCGAGCCGCTTGAGAGTCGCCTTAGTATTTTTGGACAATGGGAGTTAAATCTAGAAGTAACAAGCTACCAAAAAGAAAAATGACTAAAAGTGAAAATTTAAGTTCAGGGACCCATCGCGCTACGCGATGAGCCCAGAACACAGGTCATCGCGTATCGCGATGGACCTTGATGAGTCAGCAGGACACGTGGCAACTTCTAGTATGGGGGCGTATATTTTGCGGCGCCGCGATACGCGACGGGGTTATCAAGACCCATCGCGTATCGCGATGGGTTGCAAGTTCAGCCTATAAAAGGGGGGCTTACGACTCATTCTTTCTCACACTAAAATTCTTTCTCTCTCTAGATTTACTCTCTCCCTACCTTGGTTTCCGTGCCGACCCGACAATCGTCACCTCGTAATCCGTGCCATATACCGACGATACCTCGAAGTACGTGCCACACGAGAATAACCCAACAACCTATCTCGAAGTATGTGCACAACACGACGAACACCATATGTCGCCTCGTTTTACGTGCCAACCTTGAAGTTCGTGCCAAGCTCTAAGGTTTCGACAGGTTAAGCTCTAGCATGCATTAGAAGTAGAAGTGCTGCTTAATCAATTTTGGTAATCAAACTCCGAATACCCGTGTAAGGTAGGGGTTCTGCCCAAGACATTATTTTATTATTATATTATATGGCTTAGACCATAGTCATGGGTATAGCCCAAACCTTAATCATAATATTAAGCTTTAAATATACAAAAGATTATAGTAATGTTTCTTTACAATTAAGAAACACATAATTTTTTATTCATAAAGATATAGTCAGAATATAGTTTCTTCACAATTAAGAAACGTAGCATTTTATATTCATGGAATATAATTAAAATATTGTTTCTTTATGCTTAAGAAACATTAGATTTTACATTTAATACTAGCAGTCAATGAATGTTTCTTCTTGAAGAAGAAACAGATTATAGATGTTTCTTCATGAAGAAGAAACTCAGCATATGATTTAGTAAATAAATAAAAAGACTATATGTCTCGATATTTTATTCAAACAAATGATCAATCAAGGTTTAAAGCTATAAAAACCAGACTACGGGTCTGTAGCCGGATCAAGTAACGATCTGGATATTTATATAAACCTATTTATAATAGGTCAATCAATCAATCATTCACAGTCAAGGTTTCAAACGAGATCACCGATCATTCAGAACAGACAATCACAGGTGAATACGTTCAAACCTTTTATAACGTGAATACGTTAACCTTTTTAATCAATCAAAACATATTTATACTCGATAAGATGAACGGGGTGTTTGTCTTAACAAGTCAGTCAATATTTACATGAGATTATGTGATCTCTAAAACGTTATAATACAAGATAGAAAATAAAATCAACTCAGACCGAATACACATGTGTCTGGATCCAAACATAACTGTTCAGCCTATCAGTAAATGGCCAGGTGGCCGCGGGCTAACGGTCATAACTAGTTCTCCTTGTAGGGGCTATACGCATATAGCTCGGGGGAACAACTGTGTGTGTGTAGGGGATTGGTACAAATCCCAGATGTGGCCGTGCATCTGCTGAGTGTAAAAGAAAACTATCATTGTATTGTAATTGTCATTCAAATATTTTAAAGAGTCATACGTGTTCACCAGCATATAGCTGATGTATTTTTCCCACATTTCAAGGAAACATATTAGTATAGATAGCAAGGAACATAATCATTCATGATGATAGACGCTCGCAAGGTATAGATGGCTCAATTTTAAATCATTAAAATATTATAAACAAGATTTAAAAATACGATTTATAAATCAAACACTCGGGTATTTATTATTCGAGAAGTTTTCAAATAAATTAATATTATATTCAAACCAAAGTCTTCCGCTAAAATAAACCGCAACTCTGATGTATTTATAAAACAGGTACCAACTATTTGTCATATGCCTAGGCCCTAAGCGGGGTGTGACATAGAGGATGCCGCCCCTAGACCCCGTTGCCAGGGGCGCTGCCCCCGGACCCCCGCTCGTTGAGGGTTATAATTGGACTAGAAATACGATATGGATAGTGATAGTAATTAATATTCGTAATTGTTATACAGTTAGTCGTGTCCAGCTAAAGAGGGGAATAACCGTAAACGGTGAACGCAACCGCATTGAGGTGAGTTTCTAGCTCCACTTCCTTATTATGTTTTCGGGGCTGTGTGCATACTCGATGTGATAGTTAATACACTTACCTTAAATGGTAAGCGTATGCCTTGTATGATTTATGTATGATGATTGCTTGATGGTGTGTGAACGATCTTCGGATATTGCAAGTACTGTCAGGCGGTAGTTAAGGATATGATTGGTATGTATGATGTATGAATGATGTATGTATGGATATATATGATATTATGATGTATGAATAATGTATGTATGATATGTTGATGGTACGTGAACGCTCTTCGGAGATTGCACGCATTGTCAAGGAAAGTATGTAAAGGGCAGGTATATTATGGTAGTACGAATGTAGGGAACCGACCTTGATAGTATCAGCGAACGTAGGGAACCGACCCTAATAGTACCGGCGAACGTAGGGAACCGACCCTAATAGTAACGGCGAATGAAGGGAACCGACCCTAATAGTATCGGCGAATGTAGGGAACTGACCCTAATAATATTGGCGAAGTTAATAGAGCGAAATGCTCTTAAAACATATATGTACGAATGGAAGTATTATGTAAGTATGAAATAAAGGACGAAAGTACGAATGTATGTACGCATGTGAATAAATATGAAGGTGTGTACCTTCGGAGCTGACTTTTAGTATGCACGCATGTGAGTAGAATGAGGCAACTTGCTTGAGGGGAAGCACATGGCATGGATTTGAAGACACTGACATCTCAATGAAGTGTTATGTTATATTATTTTAAAAGACAATGTTTTAAGTTTAAATGATTTGAATGTTTGTTAACAAGAATGTAAGGCCCCGAACCCGGTAGCCCTACTTTAGCGTCGGATTTACTCATAAACACAGTCCTTCAAATCAGAGTTTATTAAAACTTTTCGCGGAATATAAAACATCAATCATTTGTTACAAAACATTAAATCTTTTCTTTGATACCATAACATAAAACTTTATATTCAAAACATCTTTACTTCTTTCTTCAGATGACAGCCGTTCAATCCATGCCATGCGTCATCCTCTTGCTAGCTCTGTAATCGGCTCACCTGCGTGCATACTAAAAGTCAGCTACGCTGAGTGAGTTCTAGTTAATCAGGTATCATACAATTTATTCCCATATATTACTTCCCGTATCCGAAGACACATATTACTACCTTAACCTTGTATAAATATCCATAGGGGGATCGTCACGTAATATTTATTAAAAGAACCATTACCATTACCCTACCATATATAATTTCCATAGGAGGAACACTATACTATCCATAGAAGGAACACTTTACTATCCATAAAAGGAACACTATACCTTCCATAAAAGGAACACTATACTTTATTATTTAATATCCATGTAAGGAGCTAGTCACTTCCCTTGACGATACGTGCAATATCCGAAGATCGTTCACGTACCGTCAAGCAATCATTCATATATTTCACATTATCCATATAAGGCATACACTTATCTCTTAGGATAAGTGTATTAACAAACATATTGAGTATGCACACAGCCCCGAAAACGTAACACATAAATGGGGCTAGAAACTCACCTGAATTCTGCTTCTTTTTCTGATAGCTGTAAATCCCTTCTCTAACTGAGCTCGGCTGACTGTACAAGTTACACGTATCAATACTCGTCTGATCTAATCTGGTGGCCTAGTATTAGCTTACTTTAACTTATCGCTTTATAATTTATTTTCTAATCAAACTTAGCTCTAGGCGAAGTTAACCTTAGGCGAACTTAGCTGTAGGCGAAGTTACCAGCTAGGCGAACTTAGCTTTACAGCGAAGTTGCCATCAGGCGAACTTGGCTTCAGGTGAAGTTGTCGTCAGGCGAACTTGGCCTCAGGCGAAGTTACCAGTTAGGCGAACTTAACTTTACAGCGAAGTTGCCATTAGGCGAACTTAGCTTGCAGGCGAAGTTCATCAGGCGAACTTAGCTTGCAGGCGAAGTTCATCGCGTTGAAGGCGAAGTTGCCCAGATGCAGGCGAAGTTACCCAGACAGCCGTTGTTCGGTTTCTTTCCAGCATTTTGAGCGTTTTTAACACCCTTGCTATGGTTCAATATCACCCACTACGCTTCCCGACCATCTTCGGTCGCTTATACACTAAAAAACTTGGATCTTTAAACCTTAAAGGTCAAGAATCATACCTTTTTGAGCTTGTTTGGATCTTGTTTAACTTGTTAACACAACTAATCGCTCTCTCTCGGACCTGCCCGATTCTTCCCTTGGCTCAGCCGGTTCCGGCGAAGTTAGTGGGTATGTGTGTGTTAGGGAGTTTGGTGAAATATGAAAGATATTTTGGGGTTTATGGGATATTTATATCCCTGAAATCCCATGGACCTAAGGCCCATTCTTATTTAACCCATCTCTATTAATCCAAATCCATAACCAACGTCCATTACCCGACACTAGCCCGACCCATACCAACTCCTATTCTTTTATTTATTTCCTGATAACCCGAGTAAACTTTCCCTCTATTATTAAGTAATATAATTAATATTATCTTGAAATTTCGGGATGTTACAAGTCTTCCCTCCTTAAAGAGGTTTCGTCCCCGAAACCTAACTTATCCCTTATAAAAGGAAAACTTCTTATATTTACACGCTTTATTGAATCGCCTTCGTTTTCTGAGTTACCCTTCTTACTTCCGACTTTGCAGTTATCGAATGGTGGTCACGTGTATTAGCTATTTAAGGTAGCTTGTCCATGAGGCCCTCAATGTACCAAGTCTCGTTTCGATCTTTAAGAGGCTTTGTCTTATATCATATTAATGCTAAAGCCTAAGTCGACACTCTATCACAACACGTCAATTTATCATGACTAACATGCATTCAGACAATTCGTACCATAATTAATAAACACCAGTCTAAATTTCAACATAAATCAACACGCATCGAGTCATCAATAAGTTACACATAGATTTAATACTTATGGCTAGCATCTAGCCTTCTTGAATGGCTTCTCTAAGCATACGGAGGAATCTGTTAAACCTCAAGCACTCTTCTCTCCTTCATGTCCTCCCTTTGGCTTCTTGCAATCCCTTGCTAGGTGCCCGCGTCCTCCACAGTTGTGACACCTATGGTAATCATTACATTCCCAAGAGGAATGTCCTGCTCTTCCACACCTGTAGCAAACACCTAATCCCTTTCTGCACTCTCCGGGGTGTCTCTTCCCACATTTTTCACAAGCAGTGAACCCCTCTTGCCTTGCCTTCTTTTTGCGTGGATCCACCTCATTGGCTTCCTCTGGTTCTGGGGTTGGGTTCTTTTTCTTCGGTTCCATCTTCTCCCCTTCACAGTTGGCAAGGTCCTCATAAATCATCTCGGCCAATTCCACGGCCGAGTCAAATGTTGCGGGCTTACTAGACTTAACCAAAGTGCGAACATTCCGTGGAAGTCCCCTTACGTAACACTTGATCCTTTTAGCTTCGGTGTTCACCATGTCAGGTACCAACCTAGACATGCGGTTGAATTCAGTAGTATACTCCCGTTGTGTCATCTCTCCCGCTTTCAAATTCAGAAACTTCATCTCCACTCTTTCAACTTCTGTATCAGCGCAGAACCTCTTCATCACCATGTCCTTTAGGTCATTCCAACTCATCGCCTTGATCTCTTCACGGGTCTTCCTCTGCTCCACACTCTCCCACCAATACATAGCCTCATCTTCAAAAGATTAAGTGGCATAACCGACAGCTTGGTCAGGACGGCACTCGCTAATGCGGATAACCTTATCCATGGCGGTTATCCACTGAAGAGTAGCGATTGCGTCTCTTAAACCAGTCAGCTTAGGCGGGTCACAACCTTTGAAGGACTTATAGTTGCAACTGCCTCGGCCCCTCTTCCTATCATCATCTTTCACAGACTTTACCTCACTCGAGTCACCCCTTTCCCTCTCGTCATCCTTTCTATTGTTACCACCTGCCCCTTCAACGGTTCGTTCACGGCTTCCAGCAGATCCTTCGGGATTCAGGTTCTTCACAGCAGCAACTACAACTTGAACAATGGCTGCTTGAACCGCAGGGCTAAGTTGAACTTCTTCGTTGTTGTTCTGGTTTCCTCCAGCGGCGCTCCCTTCATCTTCGGTGTGGGAAACTTCTTCTACCGAGGGTTGCCGGACAAGACGAGGCCTGCCACGACGTCCAGTGCGACCCCCAGTTCCCACAACTTCTCCAGCTCCAGCCATCAGTATTCTTAAAGGGACAACACAAATATCATCACTCAAGGAACTATTTAGTACAAGGATAGCAAGGCTAACAGGTAATAACAGTGGCCAGCTGTGACTAGCTGATCACGTTGCTTTCCGTGTCCTATTCGCTTCCCTTTATGAGTCTATTTGTGCTGGTTCTACTTAAGCAGTTAGTCAAATCAAACAATCAATTACTTCTATCCTTATCGTTCACGTATCTTTTCTTTCTCATTAACATATATCATTTAATCATACACCTTACCTTTACTGATTTTTGCTTGAGCGACACATGGCATTCTTGAACTGGCATCTTCTTTCTTTTCTTACTTAAATCCCATTCTCTGTTCGAGTCTAAGCATGTAGGATGCTTAAATCTCTCGAACATATGCTCTGATACCAACTTGTAAGGCCCCGAACCCGGTAGCCCTACTTTAGCGTCGGATTTACTCATAAACACAGTCCTTCAAATCAGAGTTTATTAAAACTTTTCGCGGAATATAAAACATCAATCATTTGTTACAAAACATTAAATCTTTTCTTTGATACCATAACATAAAACTTTATATTCAAAACATCTTTACTTCTTTCTTCAGATGCCAGCCGTTCAATCCATGCCATGCGTCATCCTCTTGCTAGCTCTGTAATCGGCTCACCTGCGTGCATACTAAAAGTCAGCTACGCTGAGTGAGTTCTAGTTAATCAGGTATCATACAATTTATTCCCATATATTACTTCCCGTATCCGAAGACACATATTACTACCTTAACCTTGTATAAATATCCATAGGGGGATCGTCACGTAATATTTATTAAAAGAACCATTACCATTACCCTACCATATATAATTTCCATAGAAGGAACACTTTACTATCCATAAAAGGAACACTATACCTTCCATAAAAGGAACACTATACCTTCCATAAAAGGAACACTATACTTTATTATTTAATATCCATGTAAGGAGCTAGTCACTTCCCTTGACGATACGTGCAATATCCGAAGATCGTTCACGTACCGTCAAGCAATCATTCATATATTTCACATTTTCCATATAAGGCATACACTTATCTCTTAGGATAAGTGTATTAACAAACATATTGAGTATGCACACAGCCCCGAAAACGTAACACATAAATGGGGCTAGAAACTCACCTGAATTCTGCTTCTTTTTCTGATAGCTGTAAATCCCTTCTCTAACTGAGCTCGGCTGACTGTACAAGTTACACGTATCAATACTCGTCTGATCTAATCTGGTGGCCTAGTATTAGCTTACTTTAACTTATCGCTTTATAATTTATTTTCTAATCAAACTTAGCTCTAGGCGAAGTTAACCTTAGGCGAACTTAGCTGTAAGCGAAGTTACCAGCTAGGCGAACTTAGCTTTACAGCGAAGTTGCCATCAGGCGAACTTGGCTTCAGGCGAAGTTGTCGTCAGGCGAACTTGGCCTCAGGCGAAGTTACCAGTTAGGCGAACTTAACTTTACAGTGAAGTTGCCATTAGGCGAACTTAGCTTGCAGGCGAAGTTCATCAGGCGAACTTAGCTTGCAGGCGAAGTTCATCGCGTTGAAGGCGAAGTTGCCCAGATGCAGGCGAAGTTACCCAGACAGCCGCTGTTTGGTTTCTTTCCAGCATTTTGAGCGTTTTTAACACCCTTGCTATGGTTCAATATCACCCACTACGCTTCCCGACCATCTTCGGTCGCTTATACACTAAAAAACTTGGATCTTTAAACCTTAAAGGTCAAGAATCATACCTTTTTGAGCTTGTTTGGATCTTGTTTAACTTGTTAACACAACTAATCGCTCTCTCTCGGACCTGCCCGATTCTTCCCTTGGCTCAGCCGGTTCTGGCGAAGTTAGTGGGTATGTGTGTGTTAGGGAGTTTGGTGAAATATGAAAGATATTTTGGGGTTTATAGGATATTTATATCCCTGAAATCCCATGGACCTAAGGCCCATTCTTATTTAACCCATCTCTATTAATCCAAATCCATAACCAACGTCCATTACCCGACACTAGCCCGACCCATACCAACTCCTATTCTTTTATTTATTTCCTGATAACCCGAGTAAACTTTCCCTCTATTATTAAGTAATATAATTAATATTATCTTGAAATGTCGGGATGTTATAAAGAAATGGTGGATATGTAACATATTGGTTTGAAGTTTAATATTCCGCGAATGTTTTAATTAACTCTGATATTTAGAACTGTGTTTATGAGTAAATCCAACGTCCAAATGTGAGGCACCGGTAATGGGGCCTTACAATACGCCATCTGATGACAATGTGCACGTAGCCCGAAATTTGACACGTCACTCGTGCAAAACTAGTTGCGTGTAATCGAAGATTGAACACGCGTAACCTGCCCGGAATGCACGTTACTGACATTAAAACATGCTTAACCAACACCACGCGTGTAATTCATAACGATTACCGGTGCAGGGCGCTATGTTGAGCGCTTACCAAGATTTGGTTATGTGCGTTATGTGGTGCTGAACACGCGTTTATCGGCCCCGGTACATGTAAACAACGATATTTGTGTAACTGGTGACGAAAATCAAGAAGCAAACCTGAAATATACAGTAATTTCAAATAAATCACTTTTGTAAACCAACCCGATTTGGCCCTAAACCTGTTCCGACTCGACATCGGTCTGACCTGACCCTATCTACTCGAACCCGAACCAAATTAACCATTTTTCTTGTATCGACTTGTTCTAACCCTAATCCACTTTTACAAATGACCCAAGCTCACCTGACTCGACCTGTTACCAGTTCTACACGGTGATCGTGTAACATGCTAACTTTTTAAAACAAAAAAATATAGCAATATCATACTCAAATTAAATAGAATAAAATACTCATTTTTATGATGTAGTTATTTTTAAAAAATTATTAAGATGTGAAAAGATATGGCTGTTAAAAAGTCGAGGGGTAGTTGGTTTTGAATTAGGGGGCATATGTGTAACTATTATATAAATTTACAAAAAATGTAGTGAAGTTGAGGGACCAAAGTTATAAATATATTTTAAAGGAATGAAAAGACTTAATTACCCTTAATTTTTATATTTTTGATGCATTGTGTGTTGTACATAAAGTATTGAGTTTGGTACCTCTTATATATAGATATAGATATAGATATACATATAGATATAGATTTGTTGATTAGAACCTAACAAATGAAACTAGCTCACGTCGAAACAATCAAACTAACTGAAATTTCTTAACACCAATTGAACTTATTTGATTATCCATACATGGGCTGATCAAGTATACCTGGGCACAAATGAATGCTTGTTAGTTGTTACGCAACATCGTTACTATTGTTTTTTTTTTTTTTTTGTGATATGTTATAATACGAAATGTATATATCTAACATTAAAGAAAATGATATCTTCTGATGCTGATAAAGATAAACGAGCGCTTTGAAAGTAGTTTAAAGTTTTTAACATAAGCCAAATAACTTTATATCAATGTCCAATGTTTATGTTTCTTAATTTTAAGATGTATGTTAACAATTTTATATACTTACAGTTCGTGATTTCTGCCACGTGTACCAATATTGGAAAGGTGAAATGACGTGGAATTTGTGGCTGCGCTAAATGGTAGCCGTATATATTGTGGGGCGGTCGGTTGGTTGGTCGGTGGGTTTTGTTTTGCTGCTTGCTGATGCATTGAACCTTAAAACTAAAATCAATGGGATTACTTTCTTTACATTATATGGATGCCACGTGTTCCAATTTTAGTGGCTTGGGCGGTTTGTGTCAGGTGTTTTTTTTAACGTATTTCATTTTTCTTATATTTTGTATTTAGTTATTTTAAGTAGACACGTACTACAAATTAAGATGCACCTTCAAGTTTCAATGCATATGGGAGGTGATTAACAAATTATTCACAAAAGATTCTTTTATCATAATGTGGATTTCACGCACAATGTTTAGTTTTAACTTTTAAAACATGCAATGATGCAATATTTATGAGTGTCAAGAAATTTTTGTGCACGGGTATATTTGATCGACCTATATATACTCATTATTAAGGTACTTGGCTTAAAATGATTCTAAGAGATGCAACTAGGTTATCATTTTGTGACTTAGTAAAAATTTAATTAATTAATTCCTCTTATTGATATATAACATTTTAGTAATTTGTGATAGTAACTACATATAGCTGTTTTTGTGTATTTATTTCTCGTTCCTAAGTAACAAATTTGGGTTTACATAATTAGCTCAAAATAAGAAAAAAAATAATGAAAATAATAAGATAATAGACCGTTATAACTAGTAAAATAAAATTTTGAAAGTAAATAGCATATAAAAGTAGTTAAAAAGAAATTACTTTTTTTTTTACTTTTATAAGTTAATAGATATATGAAGCATACAAAAATGAAGTATTTAACTTAGAAAATTTAACACTTTTTATCTTTAAAATCAAAATTTTACTTCTCTAAAATACCGCCTTGCTTATTTTTATGTGGCTTACAGAAAAAAAACAATACGAGATATGCGAATTCTCTTATTGTTGTTATTAATTGTACACTGTGGAGTTTTTGGGTCGGTATAAAAGTATGTTATTAAAAGAGTTATACAAATATATAATATGACCACATAAAAAATAAATGTGACTTAAGAGTGAAGGTCCCACACAAATGATTAATTACAAAAGAAAAAGAAGTGGCTAAGTGGAATTGGTTGTATACCGGGATTCATGTGAAGATGATGGAACACCAGGATGGCATCTTCTTCCATGAGTTGTATTTTTAAAATAATAAATCATGGAAACCAAATTTCTTAAAACTACCAAGGTATTCATGGAGAATTAGTGTAACTTGTATTTTAGGATTAACAAACATTTAAGTTATATCTATGTACAAATCTTTTACTTGGGTAAAAATATACAAACACCTTAGCGTATCATTTTATTTATCATTTAACATATGTTATAGTGATCATTCGCCATTCACCTTAATATTTTTAATACAAAAAAAAAATATTATTTTTATAACAAAAATTACTAGACAAAATATATAAATAGAGGATTGATTAATTAAAACTTATCACCGATAATTTAAAGAAATATTACATAATGAAAAATTTTAAAACTCGTTTTCATTAACAAAGTTTAAGCACAACCTATTTACCGGTTTTATTAGGTTTGTTGCCGTGGCCTCGTGGACTGCAAAATAGGCTTCAAAATCTGATGTGACGTATCTTTAAAGCCAGGCACACCGCACCGGGGCGGTAAAGAAGGGGCTTCAATGAATTATCAAGAGGTAAAAGAAAAGCTTCAACATATGGTGGAGCCCAAATACTAAAGGGGTGAGACTTTAAACCACAAGACAATGTTAAAAGGGTGATATTTAACGTAACGTAATGTAATTTTATCTTGAGCTTTAAAGCCCCTTCACAACAATCAGCCTTATGGCCTAAAAATAATTTTTTAGCTAGAAAATAAATTAACATATATAAAAATTATCATTCAAACAAAGTTTCTACATACTAAACAATTTATTTCACAAAAATATACAACTTTTGTAACAAACTATACATAAACATATTAAATGTTACCTTTGATATGCAAACTTTGATCTAGATATCAATTTCCTTTACCAAACCCACCAAACCCAAAGTTATTTTTAGAAGCTAACATGATGACTTCTCACCTATAAAAACCACTTAAACTCCCTCCACTTCTCATCACAAGCTCACTACTTTGTGCCTAAACTTAGAGAGACAGTAAACCTTTTCTAGAGAGAGAAAGGTAAGAAACAATGGAGGGTAAGGAAGAAGATGTTAGGCTTGGAGCCAACAAGTTCACCGAGAGACAACCCATTGGAACATCAGCTCAAACTGACCAAAGATTACAAAGAACCACCACCAGCACCTTTGTTTGAGCCTAGTGAACTGTCTTCATGGTCCTTTTATAGAGCTGGGATTGCTGAGTTCATCGCCACTTTCTTGTTCTTGTACATCACTGTGTTGACTGTCATGGGTGTGGTCAAGTCTCCAACCAAATGTGGGACTGTTGGTATTCAAGGTATTGCTTGGGATTTTGGGGGTATGATCTTTGCACTTGTCTACTGTACTGCTGGTATCTCAGGTATGTTATTATTATCTACAAAACCCTTGTTTTCTTTTATGCTTTATAACTGTTAATTTGGTAAAGTTAAGTGCTTTTTATATGAATTTTAGTTTTGATCTAATTGTATGCATTGCCAAATTGATATTAAAGGTTTCAGTTTCTGTAAAAATAAAAAAAGTGTGTTTCAAGATTAAGTTTCTTGAATTTTACATTTGGTCTCAAGAAAATGTTGCTTTCCCTTAAAGTTCCAGTTTTGTTACTGTATTAAAGTTTCATGCTAACCCTGGTTTAACAGAACATAATTTTGCTTGATATGATATGATATGGGCTATTGTTGTACTAAATTAAAAGTTTCATTTTCTTGAATCATACACTTAATTTTAAAGAAAATGTTATCTTCAACTTTTGTTCTTTGGGTTTCATCATTGATTCAATTTTCTATTAACACACTTTAGATTGGTTACAATTTGCTTTAATATGATATGGGTTGTTTTTATTTTGTGTAAAAATATAATCTTTATATGTTAATCATGTTATCTGTTGATTCAAAACAGGAGGACACATTAACCCAGCTGTGACTTTTGGTTTATTGCTGGCAAGAAAGCTATCTTTGACCAGGGCAGTGTTCTACATGGTTATGCAGACCCTTGGAGCCATCTGTGGCGCGGGTGTGGTCAAGGGTTTCATGCACAAGAATCAGTTCAACGCTCTGGGAGGTGGTGCCAATTCTGTAGCCCATGGTTACACCAAATGAAGAAACACTAAGTGAACCCTGGGCAGATTATAGATAATCTGGGGGTTAAGTAATGTTTCCCACGAGGATGAGGTCTAGCAGAGAAGGTTGTTCTTCAGGGGACCTGCAAAACAGACACCGTAAGCTCGTCACTGAGAAGGGGTGGGGTTCCTCCTTGTGACCACCCTCCGGCGTGAGAATCAGACTACATTGCTCTGAATATAAGTGTATATTAAGAGATTGCTAGATAAGATTGAGATATCAGATGATGTCCTTACCATTCCAAGGTGTTGGAGTATTTATAGCCGAAGGTAGGTTTCCTAGAAGGTACAGCCGGCTGAATAGTATTCCTGTTCCACCAACAGTGGACTACGCACAGGCCATGCTGGTTTGTGAATAGGCTACGGCCAACAGTAAAGGTCGGCTGTACACTGTTCCTTTACTGCCGGCTACGCACTGTTCCACCAACTGTAGGCTGCGCACGTCCCATCGTAAGGGTTGGTGAGTAGGCAGCGGCTAATAGTGACAAACAGTACTAGAGGGTGCTCCTCCTCGTATTGTTGTCGGTGAGCTGTCACCCTGTGATTGGTTCATGGGCTGTTCTGGTCAAATTGTCTGTTCCGCCCATACCTTGGTAGGTATAGTACGAAAGATCTTCCAGAAGCATACGGACTGGCTCATTTAGGTGGGAGTATTCCTGCCTTCCTCATTCCTTCATGTGACTACTAAAGTAGGTAATGCCTTGTGCGTGTAGCCTTGCTATTAGTGCGGGTAGCCTTCCCTGATGGCTTGTATCCGCAGCTGCGGGAACAGGCGGGGTACTTCACCATTGGGAGGCTTTCCCTGCATGTACAGCTGGCGTACTGCGCGTAAGGTTCTCTGAGCATGGTGGGTCCTGCTGGAGCAGTTGGTCGTTGCGCAGACGTCCCTGTTCAAGGTGAGTCTTGCGGGTCCAACTGGGCTCTGCTGTGACCTACCTCTTCAAGTCCCCCCAGTCCAATGTTCTTCTCATGAATTATTAATAAGTGAGGTGAACTTTTGGACTTAGCAAGGGGTTTTGAAAAGGGTTTAGATCTTAGGTTTTCCGTGGTGATTCTCCCCGCGGTTTTCCTGATGTCACGCAGAAATTCCCGACTTTTCTGCTTGATCTTAGGGTATGAAGCGGGTAGGTTTGTAGCCTTCTCGCAAGTCAGGAGCGTTGAGTCCCACTTGTGTGGATTCTCCCTGGGGTTTTGATAGTTTTCAACATAGTGATCAATTATGCTAAAACCACCAATTCCATCTTGGAGTTTCAAACAATATAGTTCTCGACGATCCCGTCATGCGGGGATGTTATTCCCGTTTCCGCAAGCATGGCCCAGAAGATCCTTCTTGGTTTGAATTCCCTGCAGAGTGCTACGTATGTGAAGGGTTTTGCCTTGACACTGTACCCGCACTCGTCTTACGGTTACTTTATTCCCAAGGTATTCCTGGTGCCAATTCCCTGCGGGTGCTAAGTATGTGAAGGGTTTTGCCTTGACACTGTACCCGCACCTGTCTTATGGTTACTTGGTTACCAAGGTAAGGGGTATTTTCCCGCCTACTTTTGAATCTTTTTTTTTTTTTTTTTTTGAATTTTTTTGAAATTCGAAGAGTTGGTGAAAGGATAAGAACAGTCCAAACCTCTGAAACGTCGTGCGACGGTTTCTTCTGACTGTGTCAGGACGTGCAGGAAGTTATGGTGACGTGACAGTACATGGTCATTCCAGACGCTTTTTCAGGCGCGTGGGCGCGAGTTTTCGGGCGCGTGGCCGCGAAATTAATGGTACGCGTCCTTTCAACAGCTGTTGCCAGCTTGCTTTTTGCCACGTGTCATAGTTTCATTGCACCTTCGATTTCTCTCTCCTCCGCATTAAATTCATCGCATTAATTGCGATTAGTATATAAAAGGGGAGAGGGTTCTCTGTAATCCACACTCACTCTTCTCTTCATCTTAAGAACGATTTCCGGCGAATATTCATCTTTCAGTCGAGCATTCTCTTGAAATCGTTTTCTTCTCTCTTTTTGCAAGATGTCGTCTCGTGATCTCGAATCTACAGCCGATGACAAGAGTACTGCTGGCGAGTGCCAGTGTGCTCTGCCTAGCGATCTGTATCAGTACATCGTCAGGAAGTTCATGCTCGAGTCTCTCGAGCCTGAGTTTCCTGAACCCCACCAGACGGTGTATGATGCCCCCAGAGGCAAGATCGGGGTTTATGCTGCATTCTTTGTTTATGGGAATCTTAGGTTCCCATTGACAAAGTTTGTTTACCGTGTCTTTGAGAGGCACGGTGTGCACCTGACCGAGGTGCACCCGATGGCGATTGCCAAGATTCGGCACTTCGAGTGGGTGTGCCAGATTCTGGGCATTGAGCCCTATGTTGACGGCCTGATGACCTTCTACACTTGGAGGTGCATCCAGGGGTGGTATACATTGATAACCCGGATTAAGGGTTTGAAGATCTGCGCAACCGAGCGCAGTCTTCGCTCGTGGAAGCGGGAGTTCTTCTTCATATCCGCTCACGCCATCCCCCTTGCCATGAAATTCAAGAACGGGCAAGCACTTCCCAGCCTTCACGCCTCCAACTACGAGGAGGCGGAATGGTTTTCGAAGATATCCCGAGTCCAATCTCCGGTTTACCGGTTTGCGGAGTCCGGGATGGTGATGTTGGGGATGAGCCGGGTGTGGAAGGAGGCGGATGCGCGAAAGATTCCGATCGTCCTCGAATACGGTTCGAACTCTGTCCCTTACGGTATGCTTTGTTTCTTTTTGTTGATTCTGAATTTCTTCTAACTTTTTTCCTGTTTATTTCAGAGCGGAACGACTTGCAGTCGCTCCTGAACCCGCGGGAGGCTGACGGTCCCGCTCGGATGGGTACTCGCGCTCTAGACGAGAACGAGTTGCCCATCCTAGAACAAACTGCGGATCGGTTCGTGGAGGTCTATCCGCTAGGCCACGAGATCCTTAGCGCCAGGCGGCCAGGTAAGGCGCTATTCGACCCTCGACCCCTCAATGTTGAAACCTCTGCTGAAATTCCTTTAATCGTATGTTCTGATGAGGAATCCGCAGATGGTCCTCCGTTGGTGCGGAAGAAGAAGGCTGCCGGCGGGAAGGGGAAGGAGAAGGTGGCCTCCACTGCCGATCCGGCGCCTCGGTCTGATTCGGAGACCGAGAGCGAAGAGGTGGCGGGGAATCCCGGTGGTGATAAGACCACCGCTCCGGAGGCTGCGACTGTCACCTCCGGAGAGCCCAAGAAGACGACGGTGAGCGGCGCAAAGAGGCCGGCTCCATCGGGTTCGTCCCCGCCTCTCCGTACCTTTAGGCTCAAGAAAACCCGTAAGTACAACTTCCTTTAGCTTTTATCTTCATAGCTTAATATATATCCTTTAACACTTCTCTGTGCAGGCGTGGATGTTGACACATTCCAGGGTGGAGCGCAGAGGAGTACCTCTCCGCCAATGACGGTAGGCTTGGTCAGCCTACCTGAGGCGACGACCCAGGCGCCTGCGCCTGCTTCCGCTGGTTCAGTTGCTCACTCCTTTGAGCCGACTGTTCCAGCTGTGATGACGTCACCGCCGGCTGTGAGTGCTGTTTTTACCGCATCTTTCACCGAGCCGGCGGTTACTTTTGCTGCGGATTCCTCGGCGGCGACCGCGGCGGCTTCTACCATGCCTCCGTCATCGGCAACGACGGCCGATCCGTCAGGTATGCATGGGGCTTTGCGCCAACCTCTGCCTCCTTCCCATCTGCCTGACCTCTTGGATGGATTTCCCTTGGGTTCAGGTGATGGATTTGGCGGCTATCGGCCTGTAATTGACCCTACAGGTGCGCAGGGTTCTTTTGGCCCATTTTATATATATATTTTTTTATCATCTTTTCCTAACTGCTTTATGTTTTTTGCAGTGTCGGATTTCAATGAAGTGTATGTTCCACGATGGAACATTCGCCGAGGAACAACCCTTCGCACCCCTGTGGAGTGCGTGGAATGGGCTCGTCACGCTGCTCCTAGTGGTGCATTGGGGGAAGCCATGGCTAGCTACCAGGAGGGTAGGCTAACCAATGAGCTTTGGGTTCTCCTGGCCCGGATGCAGCCGCGCGTCGAGCTGCTTTGTCGTGAAAACGACAAGTTAAAAGCAGCTCGCCTTAAAGAAGTGGCTCAGGCGCGGGCTGTCCGGGAGGAGAACCAAAGGCTTTCCGCAGTGGCTGCGGAAAAGGAGAAGGCCTTCAAGGCCCTCGAGGTTGAAGTTCAGGCTCGACTCGAGGCCCGTTCCAAGGCTGCCCAAGCTGTTAATGAACAGCTTCGGCTGGCTAAGGAAACTGCGAGGAACGCAACCGAGAGGGCCACCAAGGCTGAAGCTGTTGCTGAGCCTCTACGCGTGGAGAATGAAGAGCTTAAAGTCAAATTAGAGGCTCTCCAGCAGGCTCATGATGCCTTGGCGATGGAAGACGCCAAAAAGCTCCAGGAGATCTTGGACCAGAGGGGGGTGCTTGACCATACTGAGCGGAAACTAAAGGGCGTCGTAGAGGCTGCGGCTAAAGAAGTGTTGCTTGCCAATCTCAACAAGAGTGAAGCCGAACGCGCCCGTAACGAAGCTCAAGCTGCCCTCCAAGAAGCTCTGGTTGCCAAAGAATGGCTTCTTCGAGAAGCGTTGTCTCAGGTAAGCTTTTCATGTCTTTACGCTTTTCTTTGTAAGTAGAAAGGGTTCTGATACTTGTATATTTTCTTGTAGGTTGTGCATCGGGTCTTCTCAGAGACGTCTTATGACGATGCTATGAGCGCAGCCCTCAACGCTTCTCATAAGGATGGGGAAAATGCCGGCTTCCTGCTTGGTCTAGGGTTCGTTGAGAAAGGCATCCCGCCTTCCAACTTCCCTTTGTACAATGTTGATACTGAAGCTGTTTACGACCAAGCAGTGAATCAGTATGCCGCCTTCCCGCATCCGGTGGTGGAGAAGGTGAACGAAGTCGCTGCTGCTGATGATGGGCTAGCTATCCTTAAAGCTTTCCTTGAACCACCACGCTCTACTGATGGAGCGGGTCCAAGTGGAAGTGGTCCTGAAGCTTGATTCTGAAGATCCCTTTCCACCATTAGCATAGATTTTTGCTTTTGTATAGCTCTTTGTAATATTTGAATTTTGATGAAATAAAGATTGTGTTAGTTCTTTGCCTTGTTTATCTTACGCATGTTTTGATCTAACTTAGCAATTCCTTTAGTACTTTGATAAGTTAACTTTTTAACGTGGTAAATTATAAGTTTGTTTCGCTTCCTCTTTCATGATTGTGCGGGTATGACCGTCACTTACACTTAGTAGGATGGCTTAACTTTACTTATATCTGACCTGCGTGGAAGTTTTTCTCATCTTTTCCTTTGAAATTTTCTAAGTGTTCAGAATAAGTTAACCTTTGAACGTGGTAGATGATAGGTTGAAGTTTTGCTTCCTTGTTCGTGATTGTGCGGGTAAGACCGTCACTTGCACTTACAAGGATGCAAAACTTTACTTACATCTGACCTGCGTGTAGGTTTTCCTTATTTTTAGCGTTGTGTTTATGCGGGTTTTGCCGCCTTCCACACGTAACGACTTACTTCTTCCCCCATTTATGCGGTGAATACCTGCACCAGTGTGGGAAGTTCATAAGTCTAAAGGTAAGGCTATCAACACATTGTGAAAGGAGAATCATTTCCATTAGAAGTGGCTCTAGGCCTTTTCTTTACAAATTTGGAATTGATCTACATATAACATTTGCGTAATTGAGCTCCATTCCATGTTCTTGGGATGGGAGTGTCATCGAGCCTTTCGAGCCGGTATGCGCCCTTTCCCAGGACTTCTTTAATAATGTAAGGCCCTTCCCAGACCGGGGCCAGCTTTCCTGGGCGTTCTTGGTTCGAAGCCTCGTTGTTACGCAGTATGTAGTCTCCTATATTGAAGTTGCAGAGTTTTATCTGCGTGTTGTAGTACTTTTGCATTTGTCGCTTTTAGTTTTCTTCACGCACTGCGGCTAAGTCTCTGCGTTCCTCGGTTAGCATAAGGTCCAACCGTCTTTCCGCATCATTGTCTTCTGGCTGAATCAAGACCCTTGGTGAGGGTAAACTAATTTCGACCGGGACCATGGCTTCAGTGCCATAAGTGAGGCTGAACGGGGTTTCTCCCGTACTGGCCTTCTTCAGCGTTCTGTTTGCCCAAAGGACGTGCGGAAGCTCGTCCGCCCAGCCGGATCTGTGTTCCAAGAGTCTTTTCTTTATGCCTTCGACGATGCTCTTATTTGCTCTTTCCACCTCACCATTACCTTGCGGGTGTGCCACTGAGGTAAAGGTGTGGGTGATTTGAAGTTCTTTCAGCCACTGTTGTAGCTTCTTGTCAGCAAAGTTGGTGCCGTTATCGCTCACCAAATTCTGTGAAAGTCCAAAACGACAAATAATAAATTCCCAAATAAATTTTTTGATATGTTTCGCGGTTGTTTGGGCTAAGGGTTTTGCTTCTATCCACTTGGTGAAGTAGTCGATGGCTACCACTAGGAACTGAACATTTCCTGCTGCTGTAGGAAATGGGCCTGTCACATCGATGGCCCACTTCTGAAATGGCCATGAAGAGGTGACTGGAAGAAGTTCATTCTTCGGGCGGTGCGTGTTGGGTGCGTAGAGCTGGCAAGACCTACATTTTCTGACGTATGTCAGCGCATCCGTATGCATCCCCGGCCAAAAGTATCCCGCGTTATTTAGCTTAGCTACAACAGCGCGGGGACCTGCGTGTATTCCACAGATGCCTTTGTGTACTTCCCTTAGGAGGTAGTCAGCATCTTGGTTGTCCACGCATCTCAAAAGTGGGCCAAAAAAGTTACGCTTGTAAAGAATGTCATCGATGAGTTGATAATTCAGTACTTTACAGCGTAGTTTTCTTGCCTGGGCAGATTATAGATAATCTGGGGGTTAAGTAATGTTTCCCACGAGGATGAGGTCTAGCAGAGAAGGTTGTTCTTCAGGGGACCTGCAAAACAGACACCGTAAGCTCGTCACTGAGAAGGGGGGGTTCCTCCTTGTGACCACCCTCCGGCGTGAGAATCAGACTAGATTGCTCTGAATATAAGTGTATATTAAGAGATTGCTAGATAAGATTGAGATATCAGATGATGTCCTTACCATTCCAAGGTGTTGGAGTATTTATAGCCGAAGGTAGGTTTCCTAGAAGGTACAGCCGGCTGAATAGTATTCCTGTTCCACCAACAGTGGACTACGCACAGGCCATGCTGGTTGGTGAATAGGCTACGGCCAACAGTAAAGGTCGGCTGTACACTGTTCCTTTACTGCCGGCTACGCACTGTTCCACCAACTGTAGGCTGCGCACGTCCCATCGTAAGGGTTGGTGAGTAGGCAGCGGCTAATAGTGACAAACAGTACTAGAGGGTGCTCCTCCTCGTATTGTTGTCGGTGAGCTGTCACCCTGTGATTGGTTCATGGGCTGTTCTGGTCAAATTGTCTGTTCCGCCCATACCTTGGTAGGTATAGTACGAAAGATCTTCCAGAAGCATACGGACTGGCTCATTTAGGCGGGAGTATTCCTGCCTTGCTCATTCCTTCATGTGACTACTGAAGTAGGTAATGCCTTGTGCGTGTAGCCTTGCTGTTAGTGCGGGTAGCCTTCCCTGATGGCTTGTATCCGCAGCTGCGGGAACAGGCGGGGCACTTCACCATTGGGAGGCTTTCCCTGCATGTACAGCTGGCGTACTGCGCGTAAGGTTCTCCGAGCATGGTGGGTCCTGCTGGAGCAGTTGGTCGTTGCACAGACGTCCCTGTTTAAGGTGAGTCTTGCGGGTCCAACTGGGCTCTGCTGGGACCTACCTCTTCACCAAGGGTAGTGGGCTAGGTGCTGAGATCGTTGGTACTTTCGTCCTTGTTTACACCGTCTTTTCGGCCACCGATGCCAAAAGAAGTGTAGTGACTCACATGTTCCGGTATGTCACTCTTACAACATTTATACTTGTATCCATAGCTGATATTTTATCTTGTGCATATCCACAAATTTTTTATAGAATTAAGTAATTTTAACTTACAACATGACACCATATTGGTTCATGTTGAAAGACCTTAATTAGCTTTTGTTAATGCGCATATGAACTACTAATAAAGAATCTCGAGTTTCTTGGTGACCGATTTACGATAATGGATAGCATAAGTCTCTTACTTAAAGATTAATCTAACTTTAATTAGTATTCTTAAGTTAAACTTCTTATTGACAAAAGTTTCATACACCCTTGTCTTTAATTGTTGCACTCTTTTGTCACATTCTATACTTTTCATACTAAAAGACATAAAAACCCTGATGTAAATATAAAAGGGATCACAATAGATTTCCACTTATTCTCTGGATAATGACCAGACTACCTTTTGTGTTGTTTTTTTCTTGTGAGGAGAATATTGGAAAGTTTGGCTAGTAACTTTATGCCTATATATCCTTTTTTTTTCTTTTCTTTTGGCATTTATGTTAGTGATGATGATGTTCACATGTGAAGTGCATTCTCTTTATGTTTTCTAGTCCACTAGTGCTTTTCATGGTCATACTCATGAATGTTCTAGATAGCTTTAAGTGGAAGGTCATATTTGTCATTTCACTATAAAACCTATAGGTCATTAGACATAACAATCAATCTGGCCTGAAACTATGCAGGCCCATATCAGGCCCAATAGGCATTTGTTTACAACTTGTAGCTTCACATCTAACTTGCAACTGTTTTCAGATTTTGGCCCCACTCCCAATCGGGTTCGCAGTGTTCTTGGTTCACTTAGCCACCATCCCCATCACTGGAACCGGATCAACCCTGCAAGAAGTCTTGGAGCTGCAATCATCTACAACAAGGACCATGCATGGAACGACCACGTAAGTCGTCAACATTCTAAAAATACGTCAAGATTGCATTTTGATATAATTTTTGTACATTTATGATGAATGTAGCAAAAGGGTTAATGCGCGTTTTATAAATTTTGCAGTGGATTTTCTGGGTTGGTCCGTTCATTGGCGCCGCACTTGCTGCTGTGTACCATCAAATTGTCATCAGGGCCATCCCCTTCAAGAGCAGGTCTTAAATTTGAGATGGTGTGTGTGTAATTATGGTCCTAAAATCGATGCTATTTATATCTAAGCTCTTTGTGTTTGTCTATAAACTTGTTATGATTTGAAGTTATAATATGGAATCTTGGGCTTTATGGTTCATGCTTCATAATATTAACCGTTTTTGTTAATCAATTTTGTGATTAAATGAATGAGTGAAACAAGAACTCGTCTTGAAGATGAATGTATTAATCGAAAAATTCAAATGCTCCAAGTATTTAAATAGATGTCTATTCTCCACATAAGCTAAACGGCTAGTGAATGCGAACATGGCGAGTGAGAACCGTGAAGAACATATTCAGAAGTATAAGCGAAGTAAACACAGTCTATTCTTTATAATCTTTTTTATTTTTATATACATGTTTAAACACAACATTACATATACACACCACACTCCCCTGGTTCTATAAAAAACACACAAAAACAGCACTCAAACATCATTCACAGAACACAAACCGAAAAGAGAATCGAAACCATGGACTGTATTACAGAAGAAACACCGAATTGTACTTGTCTAGTTCACTTTGACTTGGTCAACTCCATACTGAATTCCCATAGTTTCTTTGCCAACTCGGCATCTTTGGCGTAAGCAGTTGGTTCCGCCACGTTATTGTCAGCAAAATACTCGCCACTAACTCCGTTCACCTGTGGGTTTAATGCCAAATAGCATGTAGTTGAAGCTCCCTGAAACCAAAATCAAGTAACAGTTGCCATTAATCACTTACATCTTGTGGGAGAAGATGCAAAAAAGAACAAACCTGTGGGATATTCTTTTGAAAGTACTTAAACAATCCATATATGAAAACTGTAAGAAAGAAGAAAAATATTAGTTTATGACAAACCCAACTGGAAATATCTGTAATTACCTGACATAAAGCTCGAGTGACGTGAAAGATTGGTAGGAATGACTCCAGGATGCAACACATTGACAGTTATGTCCGCCCCTTCTTCCTGTACTCAACGATGAAAATGCAATTTATCACAACACGACTTAGCAACGACCCGTATGGTCTTATTTAAGTACATGGTAATCATGTGTTTGATATATTAACAATCCTAATAATTACCTTGAGGCGCCTGGCTAGCTCCTTAGCGTGTAGAATACTAGCAAGCTTTGCTTGCCCATAAGCATCGGAACTATTGTAGCTGAAACGTTGACGGTATAGCGAACGCTTAGATTAAACATGTCATGAATCTGGTCTTCATTTGTCCATTAGAAAACATGCTAAATGAACGGACTTAATTGATACGTACCTTTGTTCATCATTTAGCTTGTCAAACCGAATCCCTCCTTTGTAAGTCGTCCTATGAAGTAGTGATGAAGTTAAAATAATCCTCCCTTCACGACCGCAGTTTCTAGCAGTAACTTTCATTGTATCCAACAATAGATTCGTCAAATGGAAGTGTCCTAAATTTTAAGTAAACGCGACTTCAGTTATGAATATATTTTTCCTAGTAGAAACAAAAGTGTGACATACTGACATATGAAACAGAACATACACAATGCATGAAAACATTGGTCGAAGACGTACCAAGATAGTTAGTTGCAAACTGACTCTCAATTCCGTCTTTAGAAAGGGAAAATGGAGACATCATCACCCCTGCATTACAACTACAAACGACAAAATCAGTCGATTCGACTAGTGCACTTCAAATTAAATATATACATGATTAAAGACAACTGTGTTGCATTTTACATGAGGATATTGAGGGGTAGACCCATGGAAATGTACTCATTTGCAAAGTTTCTGACAGATTCCAACGAACTCACATCAATCTTCATAACATCAATCCTAGCACCAGGGATACCCTTTATTATGTCTTCCTTGCATTTTGCAGCGGCTTCCATGTTCCTGGCTGCCATAACTACATGTACACCACGCAACGCTAGCACACGTGCGGTTTCTAGACCAATACCACTTGTAGGTCCTGAAAACAGCAAACCTTTTTATTAGATGATGAAAAACAAAAGATACAAAAGCATAAAAGTTCATAATGTTTATAGCCTTATAGGCATATATAACTATCAAAAATATCATGTAAACAATATTTCGTGAGCCAAGTCTCAAATCTTTCATGAAATCACAAACAATTTTCATCAGCCACTTTTTGAAAAAAGAAAACATAAAACAAAGCACAAAATCAAGATTCTTTTCAAAGTTCATGCTGGCTTCTGTTCTAATGGACGGTTAACGAAAGTCCCAGTTGAATTCTCAAAGCAAAACGACCTACAAATCGCGGAAACTTTGAATATCTATTAAAATGAAGAGAGGAACAAACCTGTAATGATGGCAGTTAAACCATGACCATCAATTCCTTTTGTAACATCTTCAGCAGTGTTTTTGGCTGAGAACCCTGATTCTCCTTTGCATGCAATTAGCCAAGTCATGCTTTCAAGAATTAGATACACCAACAATGGATGGTTTTCAGGTTTTTATAGTAGTTTTGCTTGATTAAGGTTGTGTAACAAGTTATGCCAAGGGTTATATACACTCTAAGAATCTGGAGTTGAATATTTGTCTCTTTTCTTAATTAAACTCACAATGTTTATACAGATGATCAGTGGATTTGCATCACTGTTAATAAAACTCAAGTTTTAGTGATTAGATAGAGATCATATATTGTGATTGCATTATTATATTAGAAAATTAAATCTAGGGGAAGGTTAACATACAAATGAAATTAACGTGCTAAACATGAGAATCAAGTGAAGTAATTATATATACAGGTAGAGTAATTATGTAATTACATCATAGAGTAATTATGTAATTACATCATAGAGTAATTATGTAATTACATCATAGAGTAATTATTATAGATTAATTACATAATTACCCTACTTGTATATATAATTACTCTACTTGATTCTCGCGTTTGGCACGTTAATTTCATTTGTATTTAATCTAAACCCTATATATACTAGTTTAAACAAATAAGTTTATCTTATTTCCAAAACTAATTCGGTTAACTTTAAAAAATTGATCAACAAGGAGTGATGAATTGTGAAATACGAATAGATTCATACTAATAATGCACCTTTGATAATTATAAAAATAGATAATTAAAAAAAAAGATTCTTAACTTTAATTCCAGCTATTTGGTATTAAACTAATATAGAGATCTCAGTGGTTGTTTGATATATGCATTTTACTTAAAGTAACTTTAATTTTTTGTATTGAGAATATAACAATCATACAATTAATTTTTAAAAAAGTTATTATTTAGAACTTATTCAAAAGGGCTAGAACGAATGTTCTAGACCAAAGGAGTAGTAATCTAATAGTACTCTTGTTACTTTATTTACGGGAGGTCGTTGGTTTGAGTCTCGTTCGTGACAAAATGTCATGCGAGCCATAGATTTTACTATAGTGAGCCTTCGTGCAATGGGGCGCTTCATATTCTTGGATATGATAACTCAGGGTCGTAAAATTCTATACCAAATTCATGGTCACCACATCATATATATAAGTATTTATAAAACGATGATTGCGATAGTGGCCCAACAAGTAGGCGATCTACTACCGGGTATTGTGTTCTGGTTGGGCACACTTGTGTCATGGAAAAACAATGAGTGTGTTATGTCTCAATTAAGTGCAGAATCAGAGATTCGGAGTATAGAGTTGCGGCACAACGTGTGAACCTTTTTAGCTTGGAACCTACTTGGTGAGATTGTGATCGGACAAACTAAACCAACGAATCTGTGGCTTGAACGATAATGCGGCATGCAAGCAACCCGATATTCTATACAAAACTAAACACATTGAAGTAGATTGTCACTTCACTCGAGAGAAGCTTGAAGATAAGACGATCATCACTAATTAGTTAGCTGATGTTACATGGAAGTCGGATTTTCCACATTATGCTTCACCCTGAGGGGAGTGTTAGATTAAATTTAATATGTAGCTCAATTGGCCATAAAGAGGTTTTGTTGCTATAAATATATAATTGTGATGTAAGTATATAACACAAATATATAGAAGGTTCCTCTAATTTCATCCTTTGCAACATAACATATAACCCATACATGCACATTACACAACCACTAGTGTTTCAAAAAATCATGCAAAAACAGCACTCAGTAAACAATCATAATCCCCATACAAAATAAAATGACAAAAGAATATAGAACATGAACTATATTACAAGGGAAACATTAAATTAAACTCATCCATTCATTTTGACTTGGTCAGCTCCATACTGAATTCCCATAGTTTCTTTGCCAACTCAGCATCTTTGGCCAAATTGGATGGTTTTGCCACATTATTGTCGGCAAAATACTCGCCGCTAACTCCTTTCACCTTTGGGTTTAATGCCAAATAGCATGTGGTCGAAGCTCCCTGAAACAAAAATCAAGTAACAATAATCAATGATCGCTTAATTACAATTTAAACATGAAATTAATAGGAAAAAAGATGCGAAAGTTACATACCTGTGGGATATTCTTTTGAAAGTGTTGGAACAGTCCGTATAAGCAAACTATGCCAAGAAAGTAGAAAGATAAGCTTAACATCATGTGAAAAACAAAAAGAGATTACATTTCTTGAATCCAACCAGAAAGATTTATTATCACCTGCCATAAAGCTCGAGTGACGTGAAAGTTTGGTTGGAATGACTCCTGGATGCAATACATTGGCAGTTATGTTCGCCCCTTCTTCCTGCACTCAATGACAAAGATGCAATTTGTCACAACACAATTTAGCAATGACCGTATATTGACATTAATGTGTTTGATTGTCAATCCTAATAGTTACCTTGAGGCGCCTTGCTAGCTCCTTAGCGTGTAGAATATTAGCAAGCTTTGATTGCCCGTAAGCATAGGAAGCATTGTAGCTGAAAACAATATGTGTATTAGGTGAATTCTAGTGCCATAAATGTTATCATATAATGAAAATGCTCATTAAGATTTGAATGTTTTATGTTAGTCATATTGTAATATGTAATAAAGATAATATGCTGTAAGAATGGACTTAATACCATTGTTCATCATTTAGTTTGTCGAATATGATCCCTTCTTTGTAAGTCATGCTATGAAGCATTGATGAAACTATAACAATTCTCCCTTCTTGACCGCAGTTTTTAGCAGTGGATTTCATCGTATCCAACAATAGATTCGTCAAATGAAAGTGTCCTGAGTTTTAAGAAGTAAACATGATTTCCGTTATGAAAACCTTTCCAAGTATGTGAAATAGAGCATACACAATGCGATAAAAGATGTGCCAGTGACATACCAAGATGATTAGTCGCAAATTGACTCTCAACTCCATCTTTAGAAAGGGAAAATGGACACATCATCACCCCTGCATTACAACTACACACGACAAAATCAATCACTTAGACTTGTGCAATGACAATTAAACTTTAGGTACGATTTATGAAAAAGTGTAGCATATCTTACATGAGGATGTTGAGGGGTAGACCCTTGGAAATGTACTCATTTGCAAACTTTGTGACAGATGCCAGTGAACTTACATCAAGCTCCATAACATCAATGGTAGCACTAGGGCAACCCTTTATTATGTCTTCTTTGCATTTTGTGGCGGCTTCCACATTCCTGGCTGCCATGACTACATGTACACCGCGCAAACATAACACACGTGCGGTTTCTAGGCCAATACCACTTGTAGGTCCTGAAAACAACAAATATTTTACATGATGAAAAATAAAAGATATATAAGCATAACAAATTCATAAGCCTAACTTTTTTATGTTTATAGGTATAACTACTTAAGGTTGTTGGAATGGTTGGGATTTGGGAAACCATTCCAATTAGCAACCTCAATGTTTTTAAGTCAGTTGAATCAGTGTCACACGCTTTTGTAAAAAGAAGTAAAAATGAAGAGTTCACCATTACAATTGGGACCATCCTGTGAAAATGTGTAATGTCAAATCATATGTATGTATGCTTTTAGACTCTAGATGATTTGGGTCGCCAATTGAAATGGCAACCTTGAAATTTCCCCTCGTATTGACCACCGGATGACAAAACTATATGTGGCTTTAGGGGTTGCTAAATAGAATGATGACTACCCCTTTGTGTTAAAATGACAAGTTTTTGTCCCTTTGTGATACATGGGGGATGGGGTATCCGAAACAACAAAACTCAAAAACATTGCAATCACTTCTAAACTTGAATAAATTTTTCTATAGAAAATAACATAAGATAAACATTAACTTGTATAAATTCAGGGTCGGTCTATTGGTTTGAGATTAGGATGAACGTTTTTGAGTTAAAATCTCTTATCTGGTCTACCAAAAAGCCAATTAATCTAGTTTTGGGTTTGAACCCGACTTTCAGTTGATTAGCAGAGCATTAGTCAAGTGAGCATTGGTGAGGTCTTGACAGGTCCTCATGGTCATTAAAAAAATGGACAGTAATACCCTTTGATGTATGGTCCTTATGAAGAAAATAAATCAACTAACATAGTTTGAGCATTTATTAGATGAATAGATGATATCCCAACATAAATGCAACACATTAAATTGCTTCAATATCAAAATGAGCAAATTATATGTGGACCAGGAAATTGTTTTTGATGTATAATACTTTATTGCCATGAACAAAACGAATGATTGTGTTTTCAGACTTAAATACAACTACTTGTTAGTCACCGGGCCCATCGTGACAAAGCGTACCCACACTTTCTAATTTGGTGTTCAATTTCTATTCTTATCATAATGAATAATAATTTCAGTATTTTCTTTACAAAAAACAAGTTAGAATAACGATTTTTGAAATGTACAGCCGCCTCAATTTTATTTTTTTATTTTTTTTACCTAAAATGCATAATAAAATTAAAGCTCTTTTCAAAAGAAAATTGGTTCTAATACTTTGACTCCCATGCATGTCATCTATGAGTATAATCATATAGCAGGAACTTTATCATCAAACAATCTCAAAACTAAAATTACCTACATATTGTTAGTTTTGTAGGCCTGTTGTTTAGACCCGATTTATTAGTTGAAGTCAAAAGAGGAGACAGATGCGGGGCAGTCGGCCTAAGCAACCCGGTTTATATTTCTTGTTTAATAAATAATAAGTTACAAACCCCAATTTTGTCTATATCTCACGTTATGCACATGTAATTGATGTCACTCAATAAGAATAACTAGTTGCCATTCGTGCATGTAGACCGAACTGTGTTAAATCCTCATATTCATTATTGTTTTTCGCTTGTGTTCGTTTCATGTGAGTGTGCAAATCCTAAGACATATAATTTGTTATTTTTTAGAATTTGGGCTTTAGAAAAATGGGGGCATGAAGCCGCGGTAACTAGATCTCTTGATGGTTATAGTGAAAAAATTAATGATAAAGCTAACCGCGACTGATAAGGATAAAACGTCAATAACTATCTGAGTTTTCAAACTAGATATAAAATAATAAACAATGAACAAATTTCAAAAGCCAGATGAATTCTCGAAGCAAACCTGTAATAATCGCGGTTAAGCCATGACCATCAACTCCCTTTGTAACATCTTCAGCTGTGTTTCTGGCTGAGAACCCTGATTCTCCTTTGAATCCAAATAGCCAAACCATGTTTTCAACAATTAGAGAGACAAAAGACACCAAAATTGGATGCTTGTAGGGTTTTTTTGGTAGTGGTTTGATTAAGGTTGTGAGACATGTAATGCCAACAAGGCAGGGGTTATATAAGAATCTGGATGTACAGGTGTGTAAGGGGTAAATCCGTAAATAAACAACATGTTGAACATATGACAACAAGAATGTGCTGTTGAAGTTGCCAAATATGACTTCCATAGGCTTAGTTTGAAATGTGAACCGAAGATTCTACATATGTTGACCTTCATTATATATTCTGCTCTTTTATTTAACGTGTCAGAAATCATATAAATTATTGCCTTAGAAGAGTTAGAAGTTTATTTTTAAGATTATTAACTCTGATAAAATTTAAACAAAGTTATTTTACACAAGTTGTCTTAAAGGTTTAGATGTTTATCAACTCAGTTCTTAGTGAATTCGAAAAAGCGGTTATCGAATCAGAAAAATAAATACTTTTTTTAAACGATAGCTTCATTAAAAGACAAGTAGCAAAATGCTGAAAACTACAAACCAGGTTAAAAAAATTACATCAGTTTTTCTAACATAATAATTTAAATGATATTTTTTTATAAAAAATAAACCAATAACTTTATATCTTCCACAATATATTCTATGAGATTGATGAGTGACTTTCTTAAAAAAAATAGCATTATTTTTTTTTTCCTCCAAACACATCAACAAGTTGTCATGATGATAACAGAGAACTTTTTTTTACCTATAACTATTTTTAAATTAAGTGATACTTGTTATGGTCCCTAACGAGCCTGTTTTCTTTTAATATATTCTATTTTTTATTAGTTAAAAAAATACTTATTATGGCCATTTATTAATTATAGGGCATTAATGCGAGCAATTAACATTAAACTAATCTTGCACATGTAGATCTTCCATTTCACATAATGGAAACGCGTCCTCTTCACTATAACAATAATGTACTTTTTTAATTTATTAAACTATTTTTAATTTATTAAACTAATCTTGCACATTCAGTTTTTCCAATAAAAAAACTTTAGTAACAGATAGATTTTTAGATTTATTTTCTTATGGTCTTTTTCTAAGCGATCCTTTTCATATTATTAACCTTGCCTTGCACATTCAATTTCATTTTTAGCAAAATGATTAAAAAAAAAGAAGTAAACTTTACTATTATTTTAAAACCAGAAAAAGTAAATAAGAAATTAGAAAAAAAAACAACTTGTATAAATAGTTTTAGAAAGTAAACTGATTATAACATTTGAGTTGTTTTTTAACGACTAAATATTACACTATACAAGGTTTAAGCCTTGAGCTTCTATTTCATACTTTAATTATCTTACCACCCCACCAAAGCATACGTCGTTAAAATGATATATGCATTGAATGGATTCAATTTAGGTTAGATAAACAATTAAATGGATGTTATTAGATGGCTTCAAAATTGAAAGTGGTTATGAAACAAATGAACTAATGAAGTAAAGTTATATCATAGATTATAAGTTATCCAAACTATGAGGACCATTTTACAAACTCTAAACTTGTTGCGAAAGATAAGATTAGTTGACATAATTACCCATCTTATGTCATTAATGACATAGAGAGAGAATATTAAGAAGATATTTCTAGAGAAGCCGACGTTTAAAAGTCCAAGAGCAATGCATCTATCCTTAGTTTAGTTGGTACAAAAGCAAACATTATTTTGTTAGTGACGTCATATGATAGAACTTTCCGCAATGTATCTCTCCTCACACGAGCATGTAAAATTATTCTTATTCACAAACCAAGAAAATCCAATTTTTATTTATAAAATGAACTAGGTTAAGTACCCGTGTGTTACACAAGTTAGAATAAATAAATGTATTCAAACGACGTCATTATAAGAAATACAAAAAAATGTGTTCAACTGTTAATATAAATATGTATTATACGGTATATTAAATTACATATTAAACAATATGAAAAAATATATATACATGTCGGGAATTCATAAATATCTAAATATTTCCTTTTCATTTTTGTTACAAATAAAATAAAATTTATTTAATATTTTAACTCATTTGATATAAAAGCAGTGTTTAGAAATTGGACCATAGCGGCTGTTCAACCGACAAATAAATTAAAAAAAATAAAAAATGGTTGGTTGTTCGCAAACCAGCTTTTAAACCGCAAAAAGAACCGAAAAAATAGCCGGGATAACATTAAATATTTTTAAAATTGAGTAGCTGTACACAATAGTTCATGCACCATAGAACCGCCTAATGATAATAATAAGTTGGATGCACTACCTTGTCTTTTATAAATGTTAGTTTTCTTCTTAATTTCTCATTGGAGCAACATGGGATGGGATATAGTTTTATTTGGAACCTTGAAGTGTCAAGTGAGTGACACAAAGTTGGTCCAATTAGGTGTCAAATGGCATAACCATGTTTTTGTTTATTATATTAAAGATGAGTTTTCATTGTTTTCTTTTTTCAACGGCACAAGAATATGCATTGTTCGTATTAAAGAAGGTAAGAAAGATAATTATTTAGATGGGATTAAAACAAATGTGTTTGGAAATTTAAATTTTTATTTTTCAAATTAAATTCAAGTTAAATTTAATAATAATGGAATACCATTTGAAATGTGTGACAACAGACCCGCAGATACATCGACTGAAACATTAAAACAAATAGGTGCAACCTTATATTTAAGTTGTAATATAAAATAAACACATATCCCATAAAATTTAATAATAAGCAGGTAAACGAATGATACTTTGTTGTATAACTGTTGTTAGAATCATTCTCCGAATTTATAAGGTGAGCTTTCAATCTTTTAGACATCGCCTTATCATTTGACAAAATAAATATATTTATAAAAGGAATCATATGAATGGTAGAAGAAGTATAAAATAGCATTAACGATGAATTTAAAGTGTAAACAACATGAAGAAAATTAAAAATGACCAACCACCTCCTATAGTCCGATTTAGTTTATACGGCTCATAATTATAAAAATTGTAAACCAAACCGTTGGTCATGATTTTACACAATTATTAGTGGGGTACCACCTTTATGTTTATTGAATCGATGACGAACGATCATTTTTTATAAAACAACTTCATTTTAATATTCGAGTGTCAGCGTAATTAGTTTTTATTTTGTATATTTATTTAGTTATGGTGCATGTTATTTAGGGGAGCTATAAAAAAGTTATCATCCAATAGGTACATGTAAATTTTATATGAAAACCACGTGTAATATGACGTTTGTAACACCAGTATATAATATATGTATAAAACTGTATAAACATAAACAACTGATTTTAAGGAGAATTTCATTTCAAGATGGCAAGTTTGGGCGATTTAATGGTTTTAAAGGCAACCAAGAAGACACCTAGTTGATATACATGTAATACACATATGCTTAAAAGTGCGAAGAATACAATATTAATATATGACGCGCAATATAAAATACGTAATTGGATGTAGGAGTTGATGTAATTAAGGTAAATTGATTGAAGAGGAGTAGAGCTATGAAGGCTCCTCAGGTGTGTTTGTGAATACGGACACTGTCAAATAAAGGTGTTTAGTACTAAGGAATGAAGGAGACCAAAAAATTTTAGTTTTCGTTGTTGTTGAAGGAAATCGCTAACGGAAATAAGCAAATTTTATGGTAACTAATAGCTATTGTATATTAGTTGTCTATGTAATTAGTGATACATGACTTAAAGGAAATTACTAATTATTAATTGATAATGACATTTTGTTTTCATAGAAGAAAGAAGTCAAAACAACTATTATGATTAAATATTAAAACAATATACAATAGCTATTTCTCATGGTCCATGTGTTATCAACAATGAGTATGTCGACTACAATAGCCACACGGATCGTGTAGATGGCCTCAAGCTAGGTCCGTGTAGCGATTGAGTCAGAGAGTTACCAATTTTGGCAACAAGCCATAAAGTGTCATGCAATAAATAGATGCTAGCTAGCTTATCCAAGTTGTTTGAGCATATAATTGAAGTCAGGAAGAGAACTCTTTCATGCATCCTTCACCTTGAGGTGATCCTAAAACACACACACATACTTTCCAGAGAGATAGAGAGAGAAGTGAGATTTCAACTCTTTGAAGTAATATCTCAAGCAAGACCTAAGAATGCAAGGCTGTTTCGAAACGTTTCCAGAAGCACTAAGATCATATCCAAGTCTTGTCCAAGTTATTCTAATCCAAGTCTTGTCCAAGTTATTCTAAGTGTTTAGAAGCTTGTTGAGGTAAGAACTTGTTTTTAACCCATTAGTTTCATAAGTTTTGATTAGGTTTATAGTTCTAAACCTCATAAGGCGAATTAAGATGATCCATAGTGGTTCACAATGATTAATGCCATGTTTTGGAATGATTAAAATGGTTAGATAACAAATGGATTAAGTTTGGCTCGAAATCAACATAATTGAACACGTACATATAACACGAACTATGTGATCATCTATAAAGTTTGTGTAGCAGTATCTTCATGTATACGTAATTTCATAGCCACACAAATTGCGTGGTAATTTAACAAACCCTTATACGGTTTGTGTAAAGGTAAAAAAATATTACCTTGTCAAGTTAAACAGATTTAAACCCTTAAGACCTTAGTCGAACATCTGTTTTATACGAGGTACATATACATAAACTAGACCCTGTAAAAAAATATAACAACATATATTACATATGTAAAAAAATAATGTTATATAGGGTTTTACAGGCTTTCTCAACTCAACTGAGTTTTCATTCTATACATGCCTTATTAGTTATATAGTTAATTCCATCATAATTTTACATAGAGCATAATGTAATTTAAATATCTATTTAATATATTTCAAAAATTCATATAAACAATAGGCTTGTTTACACTTGCTTGCCTACTCGAGCCTGATAAATACGTAAAGCTAGCTTGGGTTTGAGCTCCTTTATTAAATGAGTTTAGTTTTAGGCTCAAGCTCAAGTCCAAGCTCATTCTCATTGAAGCTTGACTTGACGCGAGCTTCTAACAAGCCGATTTCGAGTAAATTGCAATGGCTTGACCTGTTTACACCCCATAGTTGTAAGAAAGCTTGAAAAACTTAAAAGTTGAGAGACTTTGTATGAACTTAGAACACTTAAACACACAAAATATATTTAGCAACAAAATGGTAAAGCTCAATTTAGTGTTCTACCCTGCCAGTTGCCACAACAAAATGGTGAAGTTCAATTTGGTGTTTTTTGCATTATTGTTACTCCAATTATATTTCTAACGTAATTAAGTCTTTGCAAGTGTATTTTATATCTATTTCGTTTCTTATAATATTTATTATTAAAGTTATGAACGATACCCTATGATTAAAGTCCATGTCTTCAATACTTAATTCATGTTTGTTGGAATTTGATACCTTTCTTTCTAGCTCCATTTTGCTTTATATTTCTTAAATTTTCATTATAAAATATGCTTGGCATGAATTTTACTAATGAAACTCCAAGTTGATGTTTTGGTATATGAAAAAAAAATAAAAAACGATGACAACTAACTTGTTGGCGAAGAACAAACTAGAATTAATTTCTTACCTTATGGATGGGTTCACCACAAAAGACAAAGTAGTTAAACCCATCGACTTTTAACTCTAAGCTATCTCATAAGCTTAAATGATCAAAGGCTCGTGAGCATCTATTTGATAGGATATCAACGGTAACGCCTTAAAGTCTATGCCCCCTATATAAAGACCGATGATCACTATAGCACGTGGTTGAGTTAAGAAAGTCTATTGTCTAGCAGATAGAATTCTCACTCTTGGAAGGATAAAGTCCCACCGGCAATCGAGAGAATGTGAGAAGCGCCATGCCCTTTTGAGCATTTGAGCTATCCATAAGGAGCGCGCTTGGTCAAGGAGTTCCTTTACAAAAGGATGTCTTTGACACCTCAGGCATCACATTCTAAATCCATTTCTTTCACTACTCCTTAAGAATAACTAACTTATTCTCATGCTGGAGGTTAAAGGAGACCCCTATTGTGATAAGCTAGTTGTTTGTTTATTGTGCAAATCGCTTAAATCCTTAACTCTTGGATCCATTTATACTATCCCCTACCGTTATTTATTGTATCAACATTACCTATATTCCCAAATTTCGCAGTCAAATTTTAAATGAAAAATAACATTAACTTCTCTTATTCAATTCATATCAACAAATAGTCAAATATACAAAACTAATACCAATTATAAAACGTTGTCAACTTTTGATAATAAATAAATCCTCAATAATGAAGGTGAACTTATAAGTAATCATCTCTCGTTCACATTTCAAACCGTAGAAAGGAAAGTTCTATCTATTGGATGAAGAATGGAGTCATAAGTGGCAACTTGAACATGTTCTCATTATCTGTACACACTATTGTTTGTTTACGAATTTGCCCCTGACACACCTGTACAGGTCAACGGTCATCCAGATTCTTTGAGTGTATATAACCCTTACCCCCCTGGCAAAACTTGTCTGACAACCTTAACAAATTATTACTACAAAAGAACCTTAAAACCATCCAACTTTTTTGTCTCTCTAATTCTTGAAAAACATGCCTTGGTTGTTTGGATTCAAAGGAGAATCAGGATTCTCAGCAAGAAACACAGCTGAAGATGTGACACGAGGAATTGATGGCCATGGCTTAACAGCTATCGTTACAGGTTTGTCTCTCGATCTCTCTCTTCTCTCGTGGCGGAACCAGGACTTCATCAGGGTCATTATAAGGCTATATTCTCTAGTGGCTACAACTAGAGGATCCATATATTGTTTTTGTATAGAAAAATCACGAATTTATATTTAAAAAGACAACAAATTTCAGTGGCCGGAGGGTTAGTGGATCATCTTGACCCCTCTAGTTCTGCCTCTGTCGCTCTCTAAATAGATATATCAAGTATTCAAAATTTATGCAACTTTTAGATTGTTTTTCTTCAAGAACTTCTCTGGGATTTTTATTTTCCTTCCATTAGATCAACATACACATGAAGTTATAAAAGAATCTTGATTTTATGCTATGTTTTGTGAATCAAGTGGGTGATAAATTATTTGATCTAGTAATTAATGCTTAAGTCTTGTTGATGTTGACTAATTAGGAGCAATCACAGCTTTCAAACTTTTTCACCATCTTTCTTTCTACATAAAATATTGAGACTTAATTCATGAAATGGAACAAAAAATCGGGCCCAATGGCTAAAAAATAATCGTATCAAATCTGTAAACACTGCCTATTATTCGATTTGGCCACTGGCAATAAAATTTTGTTATAGACAATACTTTAATACATGTTGTATATATATTAACCGATCATAAACTGTTACATGGCTCTGTTGTTTAATTTCAGGACCTACAAGTGGTATTGGCCTAGAAACCGCGCGTGTGTTAGCTTTGCGCGGTGTACATGTAATTATGGGAGCGAGGAACGTGGAATCTGCTGCAAAATGTAAGGAAAACATAATAAAGGGCTGCCCTGGTGCTACCATTGATATTATGAAGATTGATGTGAGCTCACTGGAATCTATCACAAACTTTGCAAATGAGTATATTTCAAAGGGTTTACCACTCAACATCCTCATGTAAGATACATTACATTTTAATCTAAAACTTGATTTTAACTATAAAGTGTAAGTCTAATCAATTGATTTTAAATTTGTCCGCAGTGGTAACGCAGGAGTGTTTTGTCCTCCATTTTCCCTTACCAAAGACGGAATTGAGAGTCAGTTTGCAACTAACTATCTTGGTATGTCTCTGACCAATGTTATCATGTATTGTGTATGATTCATTTCACCATGTCATACTTTGTTTCTTCTAGGAAAATATTTTCATGATGGAAACCATGTATTATTCTTGTAATGTAGGACACTTTCATTTGGCGAATCTGTTGTTGGATACGATGAAAAATACTGCTAAGAGCTGTGGACAAGAAGGGAGGATTGCCTTAGTTGCATCAGACTTTCATAAGTTGACTTACAAAGGTGGAATCATGTTTGACAAGCTAAATGATGAAAAAAGGTATTAACTGTGAAGTCTATTATCTATATAATTTCCTTAAATAGAGATTAAAACAGGATCCACATAAAACATTCAAACCTTAATGATGATGAATTTCCTAGATTTGGTAATATTTATGATACTAGAATTCAACAAATATCCCTGTGTCAAATTTTCAGCTACAATAGTTTGTATGCTTATGGGCAATCAAAGCTTGCTAATATTCTGCATGCTAAGGAGCTAGCAAGGCGCCTCAAGGTAATTCTTAGAATATTTGGTTTTAGTTTTGTCAGCATTTTGGTCTTAATTTTGTGTTGTGACTAACGCATGTTTATAACCGAGTTCAGGAAGAAGGGGCCGACGTAACTATCAATGCATTGCATCCTGGAATCATTGCAACCGATATCTCTCGTCACTCGAACTTTTTGTCAAGTAATTACAAATTTTTCCATTTTGGTTTTTCCGAACAATTATCATTTTTCTTGTTCATAATGTTAAGTTTATTTTTCAACTTTCTTGACATGTATATAGTTTGCATATATGGAGTCTTCAAACATGTTCAAAAGAATGTCCAACAGGTTTGTTCCTTTTCTCTTTTCTACATTTTTCCTGGATCCTTAATTATTTTTTGATATGGATTAAATGGAGGCCAAATACGATGTAAGTCATAACTGAATACTGATGATTGTTACTTGATTTTGGTTTTAGGGAGCTTCAACCACATGCTATTTGGCATTAAGCCCAAAGGTGAAAGGAGTTAGCGGCGGATACTTTCTCGATAATAATAAGGCGAAACCCGGCAGTAAGGCCAGAGATGATGAGTTGGCAAAGAAGCTATGGGAATGCAGTATGGAGTTGACCAAGTCAAAGTGAAATAGGTAAATATAAATGGTGTTTCCTTTGTAATATAAGCCATGTTTTTTATTCTTTTGTTGTTTATTTTCTTGTGTGAACATTGTGAATGATTGTTTTGAGTGTTGCTTTTGCTTGTTTTGTATAGAACTGGGGCTTTGTGGTGTGATGTGCATGTATCCAGTTATATGTAGTGCTGTATTTGATCATGTATAAAAATATCTTTTTTTTATAATTAGGTTGTTTAGTTAGTTTGGTTAAGAAGCAACTATTTCTAACTAACAAACTAAAATAACCCATCGATAGAAACTCATTAGTAGGAAAACCAATGTTTGAACGGTTAATTATTTCTAGTGTTTCACATGTAAAAGGGCTAAATGGTGAAGAAGGGGGTCAAAGATAAAATTGAAATCATAGGAAGAGATAAATCAAAAGACATAGAAGAGATATTGATAATGATGGATTATAGAGATAATTGTTAGAGTAAGAGATAAAATTTATTTATTAATTGTTTGAATATGATTATTAGGAATTAAAGTTTGAGTAGGATTATTATAGTTTTTCAAGTATAAATAAATGGTCCAGGGTAATTGCAATGTGTGGTTTTCGTTCTTAGTTATAACAAGAAAAAAAAAGTCGAATAGGTTGTTCATATATCGTGTGTTTTCAGTTCGAGTTTGGGACCCGATTTCCAGTAATAAAAGTAGTGTGTGGTAATTCTTCTTACCTTGCAAGACATTACAAGCACTTGTTCAAGCAAAAATTGATATTCAAAGGTGGCTTAGTCATTCACCAAAAGGAGCTTTCAGTAGCCTAGATTCAAGGACTGATCAAACTGATAGTTAGCTAGTGAAGTGGACGTGATATCCAAACTAAATGAAGTAAAACGCAAAAAGAAAAGAAAAGCCCAAAATTGCCAAAACCAAGGAACAAGTTTTTGGTTGGATTTCTAGGGATTATTCTTTAAGTGATGACTCGCCAAGAAATAAATTGTTTCCAGAAAATAAAATCAAGTTGGTCAGTTTTCGGTTAACCTTCCCGAGACAAAAATTGTCCCGGGAACCCATGTCTATTTAAACGTTGAGTGCATGCAGGGTCAATCAAGGAGGACCATCAAAGTACTTAAATAGTGGTTGCATCCGGCATATGATGGGAGACGAACACTTGGTATTTGATGCTAATCCATTCGATGGTGGATTCGAGTATTTCGTAAGCGACATGGGAGGACAAACGTCAAGGAATGGAAACGTTTCATATGGTACTTTTTGCTTCAACAACGCCAACCTTGTTCAAATGGCTCAACCACAACTTTAAACCTTAAACGTTCAAAAGTAGATCTTAGGGTTTCTTTTAAATGAGTCGTTTCCATTTTTGGGATCGTTTCTTTCATTTTTAACATCAAGTTCGTTACTTTAAGGTTCGTTTATAGCCGATCTATTATAGTTCCAAGTTTCAAGGCCAAACGTTTAACAAAATACAAACTTTAAGATCAAGAACATACCTTTATGAGTTCGTTTGGTCTCGGTTAGCTTGATTATAAATCTTGAATCTTGTATCTATCTATATATCAAGGATCTATCTATGTTTGGCTTGATTTTGGTCTCGTATCTCGTTTCTCTTGCTCACGGCCATCTATATATAGTAAGGAAGGTGTGTGTGTGTGTGTGTGTTCTTGAGTGTGTGTAGAGATTATGGAAAGGATGGAATGAGAGTTAGGGTTTTAGGATGGTTTAAGGGAGTATTTATACCCCTTAAAGCCCATGGACCTAAAGCCCATTACTCTTTAACCCTTTTAATTATCCAAGTCCATAATTCTTTCTATATTTAATATTAATTAACTATTAACACTCGTTTTTAAATCATAGATTTCTTTTATTTATTATTATAAAATTTGGGATGTTACAAGTCTTCCCTTCTTAAAGAGGTTTCGTCCCCGAAACCTAGCTTATTCCTTGAAAAAGGAACACTTCCGATATTCACGCACTCTATTGAATCGCCTTTGCTTTCCGGGTTATCCTTCTTACTCCTGACTTGCATTCATCGAGTGGTGATCATGTGTTTAAGCTATTAAGGTAGCTTGTTCGTGAGGCCCTCGATGTACCAAGTCTAGTCTCGTCCTTTCAAGGGACCTTGTTTCATACTATTAAACACTATTGTCTATAACGACATTTTATCACAGCATAAATAATCATTAATAACCAACTCAATACAACACACGTCACAGATAAGCATAAGTCTGTAAACATTAACACAAAACAAGTTCTTGGGCAATCATAATTAAAACAAAATAAAACTATTGCATAAGCAATTATTCTTTCGTCGAGTGTTCCTCCCTGAAGTTGTCCTAAGTCCTTACCCCCTTTGCACCTCCAGCCTCTGATTCCTTGCAATCCCTAGCCATGTGGTCAGCTTTTCTGCATTTGAAGCACTTCGGACGATCAGGGCATTCTCGAGAGTAATGCCCACTCTTTCCACACCGATAGCACCTGTCTGTCCCAGTCTTGCATTCTCCCTGGTGCACTTGCCCACACGTCTTACATGCATCCTTGTTCCCAACCTTAGCCTTCCTCTCATCAGTTGTTGTCACCATTTCGCAAGACCGCTTAGCAGATGTAGCCCATTTCTTCTCCTTCCTTTCCTCCACCACCACATCGTCCTCAGCCAGGTCAGCATAAACCACTTCTGCCAGCTCGACAGCCGAGTCAAAAGTAGCAGGTTTATTTGCCCTGACTAACATGTGGACTTTTTGTGGCAATTCCCTCACATAACATTTGATTCTCTTTACCTCGGTGTCAACCATATCAGGCACCAACCTAGACATTCGGTTGAATTCAGTAGTATACTCACCATGTGTCATCGTTCCGGCTTTCAGGTTCAGAAACTTCATCTCCGCCCGCTCAACCTCGGCGTCCGCACAGAACCTCTTCATCACTAATTCCTTCAGATCCTCCCACTTCATGGCCTTAATCTCGTCCCGAGTCTTCCTCGGCTCCACACTTTCCCACCAATACATCGCTTCCTCTTCAAACGATTGGGAGGCATAACCGACAGCTTGATCGAGACGACACTCGCTAATGCGGATAATTTTATCCATGGTGGTTATCCATTGAAGGGTAGCGATTGCGTCTCCCAAACCAGTCAGCTTCGGCGGGTCACAACCCTTGAAGGACTTATAGTTGCAACCGCCTCGGCCCCTCTTCCTATCATCAACCTTCACAGACCTTACCACACTCGAAGCCTCCCTCTCTCCATCATCATCTTTCCTACCACCACCTTCCGCCCTTTCAGCGGTTCCTTCACGGCCCCCAGCAGACTTTTCGGGATTCATGTTTTTCACAGCAGCTGCTACCGCTTGAGCGATGGCAGTTTGAATTGCGGGGTCCAGTTGAACTTCTTCGTTGTTACTCGGATTTCCACCGGCTACACTTCCTTCTCCCTCAGCGTTAGTAGCTGCTTCTACTGACGGTTCTCGGACAGCGCGTGGCCTACCACGACGTCCCGTACGCCCTCCTCTTCCAGCAACTTTCTTAGCTCCAGCCATTCATATTCTATAAGGAAACACAAACGTCATCACTTAAGGAACCATTTAGTACAGGGATAGTAAGTCTAACAGGTAATAACAGTGGCCAGTTGTGATTAGCTGATCACGTTACTTTCCGTGTCATATACATTTCCTCTTATGAGTCTATTTGTGCTGATCTAATCTTAAGCTGTTAAACAATCAAACAGTCAAGAAATCCTATCTCTATTACCAACATATCCTTTCCCTAGCAATTAACATATATTTTACCTTTACTGAGCTTGCTTAAGTGGCACATGGCATTCTTGGACTGGCATCTTCTTACTTAAATATCATTCTCTGTTCGAGTCTAAGCATGTAGGATGCTTAAATCTCTCGAACTTTGATCTGATACCAACTTGTAAGGCCCCGTTACCGGTAGCCTTACTTTGGCGTCGGATTTACTCATAAACACAGTTCTGCAAATAAGAGTTTATTAAAACTTTCGCGGAATATAAAACTGTAACCGTTTATTACAAAACATTTAATCTTTTCTTTAAAACCATAACATAAAATATCATATTTAAAACATCGTTTCTTCTATCTTCATATGTCAGCCGTTCAATCCATGCCACGTGCCATCCTCATGCTAACTCTTTACACATATTCACCTGCGTGCATACTAAAAGTCAGCTACGCTGAGTGAGTTCTAGTTAATCAGGCGATATACAATACATACACATATCATACAATCATACATATCCGAAGATACGTATTCATACTTAACCAGGTACCCTATTTCCATACATACATACATACATATCTACAATCACTAACCTCAGACTACCTAGAGTACGTTCATAGTCCGCCGTCTATACCTGTACTCAAGGTCGTGAACACGTAAAAGGTCTGCAGTCCTTACCTATGTTCACCGATCATGGTATGTGCAAGGCCCGCAGTCCTTCCTTATACCATCCTACATTAACAACACGTACAAGGTCCACCGTCCTTCCCTATGCTACCACAGCACAATTACAGCACGTATAAGGTCCCTATGCTGGCTCCTAACTGAAGTACGTATAAGGTCCGCAATCCTTAACCACATTCTCATCTATCATCTATAACACGTATAAGGCCCACAGTCCTTAACTACGCCATCACATGCCAAGTCTATGTCCAACGAAAGTTAGAGGGATTTGCCATCCTAACTTACTACGTCAGACGTAGAACTCACATACCATTCCTGTACCTGCATACACTTACTTCACATATACAATAAATACATCATAGCATAAGAACACTCTAGGCGTTCTTCACATCATTCATTTAGCAATCATACTCCTTGTCGGTACGTGCAATATCCGAAGATCGTTCACGCCCCGACAAGAATTCATTCATAACGACCATACATCATCCATATATAACATTCATATCTTTATTTACAATCCTGACAGTACGCGCAATATCCGAAGATCGTTCGCGTACCGACAATCAATCATTCATATCTATCACATATATCATATATGGCATACACTTACCACTTAAGGTAAGTGTATTAACTAATCACATCGAGTATGCACACATCCCCGAAAAACATAACAAGGAGTGGGGCTAGAAACTCACCTGGATCCTGTTTTTTTCTCCGTTTATCGTAATTATCTTCTTTAATTGTGCCCTGCTAACTGTACATAGGGTACATGTATTAATATTCGTGCCAAGTCTAGAGTAATCTATGGGCGTTATATTAGATCACTTTATACTTAGATTATTTATTTAAATCCTAAGGTATACGGCTTGTAAATTATTTAATGCTCTTTTTTTTTTTTTAATATTTTAGCTTACACCTTAGATTATCCTTTTGACGTATAATGACGTGGGTACTCGTATGCGTATATTTATACACACATATCTAACTCACGGGTACTTATATGTAATTATATATAAATATAATGTATTCGGGTCTTAACGTGATTGGATCTTTATTATTGTTAATTATACTATAAATAACCCAAGGCATTGCAACGAGTTTGTCCATCTATTCTGTAATCGAGTTTATATGTTTTAAGTGTTTGAGTGACGGAGTGATCGAGTGGTCGGAGTGTAATAGGGTTCGGGTTTGTAATTTGGGCTTGGGCTCGATGATTCACCTTGCACTCCCCTTCTCAGCCCAACTGATCCAACCCACCTTGTACTCCTTCTGGCCCAAGGCTGTCAAGCCCAATACTCTCAAGTGACTCATGTGTGTAGGTATACGAGCCAGATGAGCAGGTCCAAGACATAATCAGTTCTATTGTAATCGAGGCTCAATATAATCGATTTGAAGCATTTGCACGCGAGTTCTATTGTAATCGATTTAAGGTTTGTTGTAATCGAGTCTCAATGTAATCGGCTTCAGGGTCAGTCTGTTTCAATAATTGTAATCGAATTCCTTTAGGAATCGATTAAAATTGTAATCGAGTATGTATATTGAAAGCGAGTGCAGCTGTAATCGAGTTTATTCGATTTGTTCGTATCGGGATCCAATTGTAATCGAGTTTATTTGTAATCGAATTCCAATGTAATCGATCTGTGGTTATTGTAATCGAGTTCGTGGGACTCGATTACAATGTAATCGATGACCCATTATGCTTTTAAGTATTGTAATCACTTTTTGATTGTATGCGAGTTCAAGATTAAGCACAGTGTATGCGACCTGTGTGTGTATATATATTGTATGCGATATGACTGCTGCAAGTATTTGGGTCACATTGGGTCTTAGACCCACTGTTCGTTCATTATTATTATTATTAACAAACGGATCTTTAATATAATATTAACCCATCCTGAAAGCGCTCTCGTGGTCGTTTTCAGATAAGGCTCAGCTCGGCTTGGGAGATCACAAAGCTTGGATCTTTAAACCTTAAACGTTCAAAACTAGATCTTAGGGTTTCTTTTAAATGAGTCGTTTCCATTTTTGAGATCATTTCTTTCATTTTTAGCATCAAGTTCGTTACTTTAAGGTTTGTTTATAGCCGATCTATTATAGTTCCAAGTTTCAAGGCCAAACGTTTAACAAAACACAAACTTTAAGATCAAGAACATACCTTTATGAGTTCGTTTGGTCTCGGTTAGCTTGATTATAAATCTTGAATCTTGTATCTATCTATATATCAAGGATCTATCAATGTTTGGCTTGATTTTGGTCTCGTATCTCGTTTCTCTTGCTCACGGCCATCTATATATAGTAAGGAAGGTGTGTGTGTGTGTTCTTGAGTGTGTGTAGAGATTATGGAAAGGATGGAATGAGAGTTAGGGTTTTAGGATGGTTTAAGGGAGTATTTATACTCCTTAAAGCCCATGGACCTAAAGCCCATTACTCTTTAACCCTTTTAATTATCCAAGTCCATAATTCTTTCTATATTTAATATTAATTAACTATTAACACTCGTTTTTAAATCATAGATTTCTTTTATTTATTATTACAAAATTTGGGATGTTACAAACAATAAGCCATAAACTAGTTTTAAACACATAGTAAACAACCTGACATGTATCCATACATGAAAGACTTCTGCATAGACGCATAAGGAACTGTAAATTAATTATATATTAATTCCAAATACATGTATGCATCTTAACCAAGAACAATAAGAATTTTACCAAAGCATGAAACAATTAATAAAGAATCCAAAATCGAAAACAAACAAGTCCATAAAGTATTCATTCAAACCCAGACAGTTAAAGAAAACTAGCTACTCATAGTCAAGGTCAAAACACAAATAAATAAACAGCTCGTTTCATCGAATAATATAATAAAGTTGACCTGCATGTTTTATTTAATACCACTTCTTGACCTCCATGCTAGTCTGCTTCTTTTTTGTTCTTCGATGATGAATAGTAGCTTTTAAGAGCCCCCCCCCCCCACTCGTCCAGCTCTTATATTGTACCCTCCAAGATGAAGACTTCCCAGCCTCCAAATATATATATATATATATATATATATATATATATGGGAGGGATAATTTGAGAACTTGATAAGTTGCAAGAACTTTAAAAACTCAATATAAACCACACATTTAATTAAATGAGTATAGAACATGTGGCTGTGAATAAATCTGATTAAAAAATTAATCACGAGAGAGAATAAAGATTTTTGATGATTACACAAGTTTAAATGTTAGCTACACATGTGTAATAGGTCGATTCGGTATGTAAAAAAGTACTGTAATTTTTTATACGTTACTTACATTTACGTATTACATATGTGTAAAAAAAATTGTTACGTTGAGTTCTTTCGAGTTCTTAAAACTCAAACTGGTTCTCAAAAGAAATTAATCATATACACACACACACTATGAAGTGTCAAAACCAATTGAACGACCAAGGGTGTCTCCAATATTTGACGACACTTCTTTTTAAAAGCCCTTTTGTTCAACGTGGCTTTAAAGCCTACCCAAGAAAGAAAAATAATGGGAAAAATTAACGTATAAATAAAATTAACGTGCTAACTGTGAGAATATAAACTAAGAACCTGGGATTCTTAATTAATTAATAGTAGCTCAAAAATAAAGTCTTAGTTTTATAATTGGAATTTCAAAGCTCAAAGCTTCATTCCTACATGATATAAAGAAATTCATTTAATGTCATTTTAATCTCATTTAAGAATAATCAATCGTATTTATTAAATTTGAACACAATTTTCATACCTAAAACAACTCGTTTACTATAACTGAATTCAAGATATTTTTCCTTTAAATCAATGTATATAATAATAATAATATCTAGTAACATATAACATATGTTTGACACTTCACTCATCGGTCTCAAGTTTAGTATAAATACCCCATTTTAGCTTGTTGCTTCTTAAAAATTTATAAAACCAAATACGAACCACCTTAGACCAATATTTAATAAAAAGTAACTCCAAAACTAACTCAAAAGTGTAAATATATGTAATATATATATATTACGTAGGATTAGGTTCATTTCAGAAGTGATTGTTATCACTTCTCGCATGAATCATCCCTTATATATAACTTATGAAAACTCACCAACATACGTGTTGACAAATTATCTATTTTAACCATACTATAGGTGTTAATGTGTGAAGATTGAACAAGAAGAAGGTTTAGATGACCTTAGGTTATTAGAGGAGAATAAATATTATTTACTTTGTATTGTTTCTTTTCTTATGAATTCGTATGTGTACTTGATAACAAATTACATTGTCACATTTATTAGTGTCATTATGCGATGAGCAATTAACGTTACGTCCAGACGTTTTTTCAACCATTAGTTGGGGTGTGAAAAATTTCTTCCAGCTTAGACACACAATGGCATATGTATATGGGGACTAGGGGTGCCCGAGATACCCTCAGCTTTCTAAACTTTTTTGTCGAAATGCAATTTTATGCATCTTATGCCCTTAAAACTTTAAGATCTATCATTTTTCATGTAACAAACCTCTTTCTTAATATGAAAAAAGAATTTTTCTTCTATATCCGTCACAGACACATCCCTTATTTTGGTTCAAAAATTAGAGCCACATTTTACTCTGTTTCCTGTTTTTTAAACCATGCATTAGTTGTCACTCTCTATTTTCTTCACATTCTCTATATTTTTTTAATTTTACATTAAAAAATTTCCATAAGTGAAGCATTTGTCAACCTCCCCCCCCCCCCCTCCCACGCCTCTACAAGATCAACGGTCATTAATCCAGCCTGTGTGTGTATAACTTATCCATGTTGGCATATATAACTTGGAGCACAATCTTGAGCAAACTACAAAAACCCTAATAGAATCCAATTTTGGTGTCACTTTTTCCTACAGTTCTTGTAACAAAACACTATAAAAACATGCCTTGGCTATTTGGATTCAAAGGAGAATCAGGGTTCTCAGCAAGAAATACAGCTGAAGATGTTACAAAAGGAGTTGATGGCCATGGCTTAACCGCCATTGTTACAGGTATCTCTCTCTCTCTCTCTCTCTCTCTCTCTCTCTCTCTCTATATATATATATATATATATATATATATATATATATATGGTTTGGATCAAATACAAATGAAATTAACGTGCTAAACGTGAGAATCAAGTAGAGTAATTTTATATATAAGTAGAGTAATTATCATAGAGTAATTATGTAATTACTCTACTTGTATATATAATTACTCTACTTGATTCTCATATTTAGCACGTTAATTTCATTTGTACGTTAACTTTCATCTATATATATTTATTCTGCAACTTTTAGATAATTTTACTTCAAGATTTCATCTAAGACTTACTTTATTCACTAGAAAACAAGTACACATGAAGCTTGAAAAGAATATTGATTTGTTCTTTGTTGGTGATGAATAAATTTTGTTTGTGATTTGATCTTGTTAATGCTTAAAGCATGTAAATTATTGAAACTTAATTCATGAAATTGAACACCGAATTAGAAAATGTAGACAGGCCACTCTGCTAATGGGGCTCGGGGACCAACAAATACTCATATTAAGTCTGAAAACAACATTAAGAGCATCCACAATAGATGTTTTGATGATGTTTTTAAAGAGAGGGAGGGTGATATGGATGAAAGAGGGTGCAATGTGGAGGAGAGAGGGTGATGATTAGTTCTTCAACAAAAACTATCAAAAACATGGATGTGAGAGTGACTAAGAGAGAGTAGAGCAGTGAGATAATTGGTGTTTTTAAGAGGATTAGACTAATTGCAATTCACAATCATTTGATTCCTTTGCCTTCTCCAGCTTCATCCAAGGGCTAAGATTAACCCAAAGTCATTTTGTTTCACTGGGAACAATATAATATATAATGCCAATTACATTACATTGGCGTAATTATTAATACTCTACTTATATTTTGTTGTAGCGTAAATACACTCTATTCATAGTAATTACGAAAATGTCACCAGTCACCTTGTAGACTTTTTTTAACCACGTATACTTCAAATGCTTAGAGTTATATGTATTGATCTAAGTCCTACATATAATAATTTTTCATCATCTAATAATATTGTTGTTTCCAGGACCTACGAGTGGTATAGGCCTTGAAACTGTGCGTGTGTTAGCTTTGCGCGGTGTACATGTAGTTATGGCGGCTAGGAATGTGGAAGCCGCTGCAAAATGTTTTTAAGGAAACCATAATAAAGGGTTGTCCTGGTGCTACCATTGATGTTATGGAGCTTGATTTAAGTTCAATGGAATCTGTCACAAACTTTGCAAATGAGTACATTTCCATGAATCTACCCCTCAACATCCTTATGTAAGATACATTACACTTTTCATTGATTGTATCCAAAATTTGATTAAAATTAATGTATAAGTCTAAACAATCAATTTTTGTCATTTTAGTTGTAATGCAGGGGTGTGCGCTCCTCCATTTTCCCTTACCAAAGACGGAATTGAGAGTCAGTTTGCAACTAACTATCTAGGTATGTCTCTGACCAATGTTTTCATGTATTGTGTATGATTCGTTTCACATGTAATATGTTTGTATATCTCTTAGGAAAAGATTTTCACAATGGAAAACGTACATGTTTTCATCTTGTAATTTAGGACACTTTCATTTGACGAATCTGTTGTTGGATACGATGAAAACTACTGTTAAGAATTGTGGACAAGAAGGGAGGATTGTTTAGTTTCATCGATAGTTCATAGAGTGACTTACAAAGGAGGAATCATGTTTGACAAGCTAAATGATGAAAAATGGTATTATAACTATTATATATGTATATCTTCCTTATTACAGACTAAAACATAACCCACAATTAAAATTCAAACCATAATGAAGATTTTCTAGATTTGGTACATCACATAATATCTTTTTTTTCAACTTTTCAGCTTCAATAGTTTGTATGCTTATGGGCAATCAAAGCTTGCTAATATTTTACAAGCTAAGGAACTAGCAAGGCGCCTCAAGGTAATTATTATTATTGATAATCTCAAACATAAACTAGCTGGGCTCCCTTTTTATCTGTAACTTTGGTCTTAGTTTTGTCAATTTACGGGTCGATGCTTAGTTGTTTTGTGACAAAATACATGTTTATTATGAGTATAGGAAGAAGGGGCTGGCATAACTGTGAATGCATTGCATCCTGGAGTCATTGCAACCAAAATATTACGTCACACGAGCTTTTGGTCAGGTAATTACAAATTATTCCACTTTGGTTTTTCATAACAGTTATCATTTTTCTTGTTCATGATGTTAAGTTTAATTTTCAACTTTCTTGACATATATAGTTTTCATACATGGAGTCTTCAAACATGTTCAAAAGAATGTCCAACAGGTTTGTTCCTGTTTCTCTTTTTGCATCTTTTCATATTTTCATTTTGGTGAATATATGGATTATATGAGAGTACAACCAGTGGCGAAGGATAGTTGGGGTAGGGGGCGCTCCCTCCGGTTTTTTTGCGCAGTAATGTAAATTTACCCGTTTTCATCCGACATTTTTTGTACGTAATGTAAATTTACCCGTTTTCAACCAAAAATTTGATCCCGACCCCCTCCATTTACGGTTTTTTTAATATATAATTTCGCATGGCCCCCTCGACATCTTCGTCCAAGGTTCGCCACTGAGTACAACCATAAAATATAATTGATAACTAACCATTGTTACTTAAATATGGTTTTAGGGATCTTCAACCACATGTTATTTGGCTTTAAAGCCAAAGGTGAAAGGAGTCAGCGGCGAGTATTTTGTTGACTATAATGTGGCAAAACCAAGCGGTGAGGCCAGTGATGCCGAGTTGGCAAAGAAACTTTGGGAATGCGGTAAGGAGTTGACCAAGTCAAAGTGAATCAAACAAGTTTAATAGTTTAATATGGTGTAATGTTTGCATATATCTATACTATATATAATACACCAAACAATGGCAAATTAAAACACTCATTTTTAAGTAATTTACAACACTTAAAGCATAAAATACATGTGTAATTAAGGGTAAACTTGTTTTTTAAACACAATTCACTCAACTTACAAGTTTGCCCTCTCATTTTTAACCATATCATGTTTTTAGTTTCAACTTTAAACCAACTTCTCACCCACGATTTTTAAACGACAATAAGTTTTTTATACGTTAATATTTTTGTAAAATTATTGCACCATAAAAACACGTATTTTATTCTCTTTAATTTGTATATAATATTATTATAATTTTTTCAATTGAAAAAATTAATATGTTACGTATGGGTGTTCAATGCCGGTTTTGATTGTTTTTAAACGAAAACTAAACCATTAAAAATTGAAACAAAACTGTTATTAACGGTCTGGTTCTGGTTTGGTTTAAGAGTTTAAGCTTTGATAATAAAATTTGCTTAAAATGATTATTAATATAACCGTATCATCAATTCCAACTAAGTCAAAATATGATACTTGAAAGGATAAAGGAGGTAAAAAAACGACTGAAAGTTAACAACCCAGCCGGAAACCAAACCGCTGACCAGTTTAAACGGTTTCAAGGTTTTAAACCGAACCATGACCACTTATAATTGTTACGTGATTAATAAATTCCGCGTTCAAAGACCCGCTGCATCGCGTGGGCACTCGTCTAGTATCGAGTTATATGTAATGTTGTATTTGAATATGTTTGTTGAAATATATGCCTATTTTAGTTTTAATGTCAAACATATGTTTGTATAAATATTCTTTAAAAGGTATTGTTTTTTTTTTCAATCAGCAACGTGCATGCAGTCGTGTTGATTAGCCATCGTTATTCAGATCAATCCTTATCTTTTGCTTGCTCTTCTTCTTCATTCTTTATTGAAGTTTTATCCGTTTGGCCGTTATGTGTCAACCGTCATTAGTCACATTTCATTAAATATTATTATCGGCTAATAAATTATAGTTTAGGTTAATTCCCTAAATTCCCAAGTATCGTGTTCCACACGTTTATTCTTCTTAAGTTCGAGCATGTTTTAAATTTAGGACAAACCGTTAGGAGTCCTCGTGTGACCAACCAACTAGCTTAAACCATTTATCCGTTACCGCCTTTATATTTCATGTGAGTTTCATAACCCCATTTTTAACTTTTACATTTTGGGGTGTAACATGTGAAGAATTAATTTTGAATATTAATAAAGTTAAGGGTTTATTATGTTATATTTATTTTACTTAATTGAATTGTAGTAGGTTTAGAAAAGATATGTTTTGGAGAGCAAGTTTAGTACTTCTATAAATAGAGTCTAGATTACTAGTTTTATTTGATAGAGTCAAGAGAGAGTCAATGAGTCCTCATCTCCATGTACGTTTGGTAAGTTCGTGAAGTTCGTTTGATTATATGAAAAGAGTCGAGAGTTGTCACTCCAATATCTCGTGTTCATTTGTTTAATAAGTTCGTTTGATATGATTGTTTGATCAGTCTGGGCCAACAATTGGTATCAGAGCTTAGGCTCGTTGAATACAAGTTTCGGTTTAAAGTCGGTTGGGTTTAGTTCTTTTGGTCCGTGTTCGATTAAAGAAACCTTTGTGTTCGAGAAGTGGGTTTGTTAGCGCCGTCAAAATAAAGGAAAGTTGTGATTTAATATTATACAACACAAATTGTGTTTGTGTTTGGGAATAACACAACCGACGTCATAAAACTATAATTTGGGTTTGATATTTTTATTCCTTGTGTGGAAAGCTAGTGTGTCACACCCCGACCAAAGACGGAACATGCCGGGCGTAAAGTATTGATTGGACAGTAGCTCAAAAGACACTAATTAAAGTGACAATAATTATTTAATTCATTAATATTAAAACAAATACACAATTATAATAATCAAAACAGTTACATCATATTTAATGTTTGGATAAAAATCATAAGGTAAAAACTAATATCTTCAATCTTGGTCAAAGTAAATTACTTGTACCTGAAGCATGTATAAAAATAGAGTTTGTCAACACGAATGTTGGTGAGAATACATAAGTTTTAGTTTTATATATATATATAGAGAGAGACAAATCACAATTCATGTGTAAATGATGAGTATTTCAATTCTTATGAAAATGTAAACAACTAAATAGATGTGGACCCGTTCTTATTGATACGAAATCAACGTACTTTGGTAAATGTATGATCATACTAGATGAGGATGAGATACCAACCACCAAACATAAAATAAACAATTAAGCACATAAAGCATTATCATAGAACATGCAATAATCACACATAAACATATACTGAATTGTGTTATGAATAGATGAATAAATAAAAATGAGTAATTTAAATAGGGTATACATGCCACCCCCAAAATTTAAAAGATGAAAAAGGGGGATTTCTAAACTCACATTAGAGATAAGGTAGATGATAACGGGGAGACGGGTAAAGTGAACAAGTTAGTTAGTTTCCGCGATGAGTCCCGACGAAACGCCCTAGTTTCAAGGTACAACAAAAATAAATATTCGGATGCTATAAAAGAACAAGATTCAATAATAAGGGTTTACAACGGATTTGGGATTTATAAAGAATTTAATATATTTTATATACATTTTATATAAGTTGAAAAAAAACGTAACCATTAATTATTCTCACAAGTGATTTTCTAACTATAAAATTGCTAATATTTATTATAGGATTATGTATTTAAACGGAAAAAAAAACTTATCTTGATGATCAGCTCGTTTAGACGAATAAAACTATTCTTAGTTTAATTCTCTTTTAAAAATTTAGGTTTTAAATCTAGAAAATAATAATTTTATAAATATATGTAAAACTTATATGTTTATATTTACACGTACGGAAACATTAATCGAGATTTATTTTGAAGGTTTAATGAAGTTTGGTTTGTTAACCGAGTGAGAAACGGTATTGATTTACAAAATATTATTAAAGGAATAAATTTTTAAAACAAAAATAATTAAAACAAAAATAATTAAAACAAAATAAAAATAGCAAAATCGGGCCTGGGGAATCGAACCTGCGCCCCAGGCCGGTTCATTGTGTTAACGCAAACGCACTGGCCATCTGGGTCAATGTCTAATCTGATTAGAAGCTGGCAAACAATAATATGTATACCTAATTTCAAATCATCCCCAAAATCCTTAAACCCTGGAAAGAACAATCGATCAACAATGATCTTATACCCTCTGTCAATCAAAATTGACAGAGGGGTTTTCAAGGGAGCATGTAAACGCACCATAATCACTCAACAATTACCTCGAACACGGCTGGATTTAATGATAACGAAGGGTGGGTTCGGCTCAAGAACACGAGGTTCGAAATTGATATTACACGGCTTTTGGGTCACAATTGAGTTAGGGCTTAGCTTAGTATTGATGTGAGGATAGTGCAGCTCTGTTTAATTGAGCAAGCGACGAGTATTTATAGGGTTACCAAGGTCATGAGCCGCGGCTCGTGATAATGACGATTTGGTGGTTATTTGCTGTCAATTTCCATGTTTAAACAAAAATGTAAACGCGTTTGTGGTATATTATTGACTTGGCGATGTAAATTCCTTGATTTTCGGCGTGTATTATGGATTAAAGATGGTAATGGATGTGGGTGTAGGGTGGTGACGGGTTGGAGGGGAAAGGGTTTGAATTGGGTTTGCAATTTGGTCCTTGGTCTTTATGGTTGGGTGCACAAGAGGGTATAATTTAGCTAGGGGGTATTATTGCATATAGTTCATAGTTATTATCAATAATTAAATAAACGAAATATATATACTTAAACGAATGCGGGAATTTATTTAGTAACGTACGTTAGAATAATAAATGAGGCAAAAGAAAATTAAATGGGTTGGGTTTCGGATTTGAAAAATAACGAATGTTACAAGATTCACAACATTTAGAAATTTCGTCCCGAAATTAAAGAAAACATAACATAAAGAAAGAAAGTAAGAGTCTAAGAAAGTAATGTTTATATACACATATATATATATATCAAAAATAACAAAGATCTTTAGGTGACCCAAATAACACTTATATATAGGATGTACCAGGGGTGTATCCAGTATGCCCTTATCACATCGATATTTGTACCGTTAACCAAAATCACCCTGGGTTCCGAGTTATGACACACAATCGTATTCACCATGAGTTCCATGCGAGGATTTCGATAATTATGCGTGCACTCATAATTATTTAGATCGTCGCATGATGCACATGGTTCGTCCCGTTGTGCGGGTTTGAAAACATGGGTAAAATAAAACTCCATTTTTTTTTATTTAAATAGAATCATTTGATTGAGAGCAATGAACTTATATAAATATGGGAAATTTAATGATCATAAATAACTAGTAAATAATCTTAAGAATAATAATAATAAATAAATAAAATAAAATTAAAATATAAAGAAATTGTTTGAAGTTAACCATCGAAAGTGATAACAACAAAATGAAATAAATAGATAGAGGAAAATCATAGAAGTAACTTACACACACGATGTAAAGAAAATACTTGTGACGACGACAAATTCACGCAATAATCGGTTCACACAACAAACAAGTCACATGACTTATGAATATAATAATAGTTGAGAGTTGAAATCAAGATTATAAAATCGATGGGATGAGATAAGAGTACCATGAGAATGTGGTGAGTTTGGAGAGTTTGGGTAGCCATGTATTAAAATATCGAAATAAAATTTGTACATGTGACTCCTATTAGATAACTATGTACAAGACATGTTCATAGTCCCAATTTCCAAAACGTTTGTAGGAAATCGGTCATAGGTAGTTTATGATACAATTACGGTACTATTAGATAACTATGCACATCACCATGCACATAATCCCGGTAAATAACCGGTCATAGACCATATAAATCAAGATAATAAATTGTGTGACATTAAACAGTGCACTAAACGACATAATAGGAATAATTGAGAGATTGAATACCATTATAAATAACCAAAATTCTCATTCATAACAAAACTGGAGATTTAATGAAGTTAATACATTAGATTTAAATGAAAAGAACTAAATAAAAGAAACGTCTTTTCGTAGCATGTCTTCATAAAGGGTTAGGCTTAAACTTGGGAACCGTTGATGTAACACACTTGTCCTTGAGTAGCTTGGTCACTTGAGGTTGATTGGTTGATTGGGATTTGGTTGACTTGAATTGGTTGAATGGGTTGGGTTTGAATTGCTTGGATGGGTTGAGCTTGGATTGGTTGAAGTTGATTTAATTGGGCTTGGTAAGCTTGATATTGAGCGGTTTGGGTTGGGTAGGATTGAATTTGGTTCATGTGTGCGAGTTTTGGGCATGCATTGCGAAAATGGCTAGGGTCTCCACAATTGTAACAAGCTCTAATAGTTGATGGTGCTTAAGTAAAAGGTTGAGCATAAAGTAAAGTTTGGGGTTGGGTAAGAGGTGAGGTAAATGGTTGCATCATGAGTTGGTAGCGTTCACGACATGTGGTAAAGAGGTGGCCAAATCGATTGCAGTGGGTGCATTGTCGACACTTGAGGTTAGGCGAATGGTGAAAGTTACACGTATCACATAATGGGTGGGGTCCTGTGTAGGGTTTCTTGGTGGGTTGGGCTTGTGATTGGGCCAATACATAGTTTTGGGAATTAGACTTTCTTTTATTGCTGCGGTAATGAGGAGAGTTGTTGTGCTTGAAGGATTCGGGCTTAGAAGACTCGGGTTTGGGAGATTCGGGCTTGGGTTCTTTGGTGGGCTCGGATGCAGACTTATCATTGGGCTTCTTGAAATTTTTCCGCGTCAAGGTCCCGGCCTTAACGTGGTTTTTGGTGAGGGTACCGGCTAAGGTGATGGCATCATGGACGGTTTGAAGGTCACCACTTAGGACAGAATCTTGGATTTGCATAGGCAAACCCGAGATGTACTTGTCTATTGAGCGTTCAAGGGGAGTGACCTTGTGGGGAATGAGAAGGCTCAGTTCATGGAAACGATCGTTGTAGATGGTGTCATTTCCACTTTCTTGTTTCAAATTCCAAAACTCCTCTTCCAACTTCCGAAGCTCATGTTTCGAGCAAAACTTCATGAGCATGAGTTTCTTGAGGTCATCCCATGGCAAGGCCATGGCAACCTCAGCGCCAAGCATGCGCTTCTCACTGTTCCACCAATTGAGGGCATTCTTCTTGAGCATGCTCGAGGCGTAAGTGGTTTTCTTGTCCTCAGGACATTCACAATGGAGGATTATACTCTCCATTTCTTCAAACCATTGGAGGAGAATGGTAGCACCGTCGATACCGAAGTATTTGGGCGGTTGGCACTCTTGAATTGTTTGAGGGGGTAAGAAATTGGGTTCAGAGTTGTGGATGATGAAGAAGCATTCACAGTTTGCAATTGGGAGATGATTGTTGGGAGGGCTTCCACGATTCCCTTAACGATGGGGGATGACATGCTACGGCCCAAGTTGCTGGTGCGACGGTTACGGTTGATAAGACGGGAAGAAGACATGCTACAATGACGACACGTGAAAAGTTTATTATGTTTTGGAAAAAAAAGAAAGAAAGAAAAGCTGTATAACTATGTGAAATTTCGAGTTTTGTGAAAATTCATGAGAATACAAGATAAAATTTTAATAAACTTAACTTAGAGTATTGATGAAATTGATAATTTGAAAAAAAAAATTCATTCTTAACAAAATAAAAAGAAAATTTAAACAAAAATCTCATCGTTGATTTAAGAGTGTTATCGTCACATGACCACGTTTGATACAATGGGGGTAGAAGATTCGGGTATGTTTGGTGTGATATGCTTTGGCCTAATAAGTTCCACACCCTTACTAAACACTCCAGGAAGGCAACCGGGTCTCGCGGTTGATTGAGATTTATGCGCATTGCACTTCCTTAGGCTCGCAACCCTTGGTGTCAAGTGTTCGGTAAACAAGCGTGTCACTCTTACAGTTACTACATATCCGTCACACAAATCTTCCTCAAGGAGAGGGAGTGGAAAGGCGGGATTTCTTAAGAAGTTTCCCATTTTTTAAAGTTTGAAAACAATTTTGAGAGTAAGGCATAGCCTCAGATTAAGTGTGTGCTTTTGTGTACAAGAATAATATTAAAGCATTAAATAGTATTTAAGCTACTACAATCAATAATATAATTCAGGGTGTAAACACGTAAAGGCATATCACGTATAGGGACCTTAAGCATGATACTAGGCCGTTAAATCTAACCACCTATCTTATAGCCTTCGGCTCTGATACCAATCTGTCACACCCCGACCAAAGGTGGAACATGCCGGGGCGTAAGGTATTGATTGGACAGTAGCTCAAAAGACACTAATTAAAGTGACAATAATTATTTAATTCATTAATATCAAAACAAGTACACAATTATAATAATCAAAAAAATTACATCATATTTAATGTTTGGATAAAAATCCTAAGGTAAAAACTAATATCTTCAATCTTGGTCAATGTAAATTACTTGTACCTGAAGCATGTATAAAAATAGAGTTTGTCAACACGAATGTTGGTGAGAATACATAAGTTTTAGTTATATATATATATATAGGGGATGGTTCATGCGAGAAGTGTAGTTGTAGTGAGAAGTGCGAGAAGTGAATCTCAACCGTTTATTATAAAAATCAATGGTCAATAGTACACAATGGCAGTTTTGTAAATTCTTTGAACATTTAACACTAGTTTTCTGGAAGAAAAGGGCAGGATGGTCTTTTATATGTAGCTTAAAATAAGTTGTGTATTAACTATCCCTGGTTTCAATCGTAAACGGCCCCTGGATACACGTGCCATGAAATCCTCTTAGAGTTGGTGATGTGATACACACAATCGATAAATTTTAAGGCGATTGATTCAGTTTGTAACTATAAGAAGCAATCAAAAGTCCCTGTTATGTACAAATTGGGGTTTTAGGGTTTAACTGGTGTTGTGCTAGGTGCGACAGAAACTGAAACCGCGGACAAGAAATTGAAGGTATGCTGGCTAATTTATGTTGTGTCTTGTGTAATATAGTTCTTTAGAAGTTGCAATCTGCGTGCTACATGAAGTAATTGATGGTTTTTTGATTGATTTTTCTTACAGAGCAGATGTGGTTGGGTTGGTCTGTGTAGGTTGTAGGAACAGTTATGTTTCATTGATATTTGGTTAACACACTCATGAAATTTTGTTTCCTTGTTATAAAAAGATTGAAAAAGGTCGATTTTTGTTACGTTGTGAATGGTTTCTGACGAATTTGTGTAGGTACAGTTAGGTTTCAGTAAGATGTGGAGTCTTTGTTAATGAAGAACATACATGTTGTCTAAATTAAATTTTTGCAAATACCGTAGGTTTTTATAGGTTGAGTTTTGTTTTAATGTTAATGAATGTACTGAGTGGTGTTTGGTGGTGTTAGAAGTTGTTTACAATTCATGTTTTGGTTGTCTAGTTCCTAATAAATGAGAGTTAGTCATAGATGTTAGTGGTTGTGGATGTACTTTCACTTGAATGTATGACATGTGTATGAGTCTTGGATGAGTTGTGGGTTATTGTGTACTGTGGGTGTAATGTTTAATTTCTGGTTGCGTAGTTTACTTTGTATGTTTGTTGTACTAGTTGTTTTAGTTAGTAGTGACGTAAGATATGGCATTCCTTTGGTGTGTTATGGATGTAAACATGGTAAACCATCTGTGTAAGATGCAACATGCTGTTATTGTATTTGCCATTAGTCTATTTAGCTACTGAGTTTTACAAAAAAGAATAAAAATTTAACTTGATATGTAATTGCAGGTGAGAAATCTCAAAATTTAACTTGTTACTGTGTAGCTGTATAGGGGGGGGGGGACTGTGGATGACGTGTATAATGGTTGTTTATTGTGTAGTTTACTGAGTTTATTGTGTGTGTGATTTGTTTATTGTGTATGCTTATTTAGGCAATGTGTAGATTGTATTATGTGTAGGCTTGTTGCATGTGTAGGTGTATGCAGTGTGTTTTCTGTGTAGGGTTAATGGGTTTGTTGTGTAAATAGTTTATCACTGTGTAGGGGTAACTACAATTATGCATGCATGTTGTTTACTGTGTAGCTTATTGTTTTCTGTGTAGGCTTGTTGCCTATGTAGGTGTATTTAATTTGTTTTCTGTGTAAGATTAATGGGTTTGTTGCGTAAGTAGTTTGTTACTGTGTAGGGGGCGACTACGGTTGTGTATGCATGTTGTTTACTATGTAACTTATTGTTTTCTGTGTAGGCTTGTTGCCTGTGTAGGTGTATGCAGTTTGTTTCTGTGTTGGGTTAATGGGTTTGTTGTATGAGTAGTTTGTTAATGGTAAAGGCGACTACGGTTGTGTATGCTTATTGTTTTCTTTGTAAGCTTCTTGTGTATGCAGTTTGTTTATTGTGTATGCTTATTTAGGTAATATGTAGATTGTTTTTTGTGTAGATTTGTTTTATGATGTTAGGTTGTAGAGATTTTTTGTATGGTATGTGTAGACTTATTTGAAGGTTTTTGGTTGGTTTTGGTGTATGATGTTAGGTTGCTATATAGTTATGAAATGGTGAATTGTTGTGTATGTGCTTTGTTCACTATAGAGGATTTTACTTAATATGTAGGTTGTTGCTTGCACACATCAGTTTCAAAACTGGTAGTACCCCTAAATTTATGTGTTTGTAAGCGGTTTATTTCGTTTTTTATATAACTTATTTATAAATTTTTTATTTTTATGTACAGGGACTATACTTTGTGAGTTACCAAGGATTGTTGGTTATCTGAAAGGTTGATGCATTTGGTTTGTTAATACCAAAATGGTTAAAATTTAAGTGTGAAACAGAAGATAATTGTGCATAGTCCGGAAAGATAAATTAGGATTGTGTAAGAATATATGCTCTACGTAGATTTATGATTATCTATTTAATCTTTATTTATTTCGTTGGAGTATATGTTATTAAGAAGGTTGTTTGATGTTTAGTATTGAAAAAATAGAAAGCTAGTTTTAGATTATTATTATTATTAATATTTTTTATTTGGTTTTTTAAACAGGCTGAGAGGCATTTAGCTTTTAAAGACTTCACAACCTCACGAGAGTTCGGTTTGATGAAAAAAAATACTAAGCACACACTCGGTGGTGATATAACTAGAATGACATTAAAAGACATATGTCGTTTATAAACATCTGTGGCGAGGATTCTATTAGTTATTTAACTTAAAAACGAAAAGGATCACATATTAGGGAGGTTCTAAGTTTGGATCGAATGTTTAGTTGATCAAGGAATAGTAGGATAATGTCATACTTTGTTTTGTGGTTTTTACCCGTTTTTTAACCCTTCTGTCTATTTTAGAAATCTAGTGTATGTAGGATCAATAGTTTGTTGTGTAAGGAGTAAGAATGAAATGTTTATGAATTACAATGTATGCATGTAACTATTTGTTATGTAGGTACAAAAGTAGGTATAATAAATAGTTTGTTATATATGGATTAATTATGAAAGTGTTTATGAATAACTTATTTATCCATTAATTTGGGGATAAAGAAGAAAAGGAAACAGATTTTCGTCGTATATGATGCATGTAGATTTTCATCAATTGAATCACAAAAAAAGGAATAGGATAAAATCGATTTTTTATTATCGAATATATTATTGGTTGAATTGGACGTAAAGTTACATAATGGGATTAAATTATTTGGGTTCAATAGAATTTGAAAAAATCGGTTGGCTAGAATCTCGTGTGAGTTATTCACAAATTTGGAAAAGGTGATAGTAAGGGTTATTCACAATTTGGAAAAGGTGATAAATAATAAAAAATAATTTTAATAAAAATTGATATGTAACTTTCCCGGTAGTAAAGTTACTTACCAAGAATATAAGAATTGGTTTTTTACTTATTTGCCATTAAAATAAAATAAATAGAAAAGAAAAAGGTTAAATTGTGATTGGTTGGATTTATTTCTCGCACTTCTCACTCTAAAAATATTTCTGAAATGAACCTAATCATATATATATATATATATATATATATAGATAAATCACAATTCATGTGTAAATGATGACTATTGCAATTCTTATGAAAATGTAAACAACTAAATAGATGTGGACCCGTTCTTATTGATACGAAATCAACGTACTTGGGTAAATGTATGATCATACTAGATGAGGATGAGATACCAACCACCAAACATAAAATAAACGATTAAGCACATAGAGCATGCAATAATCACACATAAACATATATTGAATTGTGTTTTGAATAGATGAATAAATAAAAATGAGTAATTTAAATAAGGTATACATGCCACCCCCAAAATTTAAAAGATGAAAAAGGGGGATATCTAAACTCACATTAGGGATAAGGTAGATGATAACGGGGAGACGGGTAAAGTGAACAAGTTAGTTAGTTTCCGCGACGAAACCCGACGAAATGCCCTAGTTTCAAGGTACAACTAAAATAAATATTCGGATGCTATAAAAGAACAAGATTCAATAATAAGGGTTTACAACGGATTTGGGATTTATAAAGAATTGAATATATGTTATATACATTTTATATAAGTTGAAAAAAAACGTAACCATTAATTATTCTCACAAGTGATTTTCTAGCTATAAAATTGCTAATATTTATTATATGATTATGTATTTAAACGAAAAAAAACTTATCTTGATGATCGGCTCGTTTAGACGAATAAAACTATTCTTAGTTTAATTCTCTTTTAAAAATTTAGGTTTTAAATCTAGAAAATAATAATTTATAAATATATGTAAAACTTATATGTTTATATTTACACGTACGGAAACATTAATCGAGATTTATTTTGAAGGTTTAATGAGGTTTGGTTTGTTAATCGAGTGAGAAACGATACTGATTTACAAAATATTATTAAAGGAATAAATTTTTAAAACAAAAATAATTAAAACAAAATAAAAATAGCAAAACCGGGCCTGGGTTAATCGAACATGTGCCCCAGGCCGGTTCACAGTGTTAACGCAAACGCACTGGCCATCTGGGCCAATGTCTAATCTGATTAGAAGCTGGCAAAAAATAATATGTATATATAATTTCAAATCATCCCCAAAATCCTTATAAACCCTAGAAAGAACAATCGATCAACAATGATCTTATACCCTCTGTCAATCAAAATTGACAGAGGGGTTTTCAAGGGAGCATGCAAACGCACCATAATCACTCAACAATTACCTCGAACACGGCTGGATTTAATGATAACGAAGGGGGGGGGGGTTCGGCTCAAGAACACGAGGTTCGAAATTGATATTACACTGCTTTTGGGTCACAATTGAGTTAGGGCTTAGCTTAGTACAACCGGTTGAACCGGGTTATACCGGGAGGTTCAACCGGTTGTTTAGCTTACCTTATAATTTTCTACAAATGTAAGTTCAATTCAAAAATAACCCAAAACTAAATGATTCTTATAACAAAAAATAATTCAAAAGTTAATTCATATTAAGAAAATAATGCAAAAACAATCAATTTTAAAAAAATAGTTCTAAAGTTTACACGTTTGAATGTTAATTGTTGGGTTAAAAGTATTTTTAAAAATATATGGGACGCAAATAACAAAAATTTCTCGGGCTTAAAACCGGTTTGCCGGTAAAAACCGGTATTTTAGACAAAAACCGCCGGTACGATGTTCAAGCAAACCGGCCTTAATATCATACTCAAAATACCGGCCTAGTGTGCGAAATCCGGTTTAACCGGTTCAACCGGCCGGTTTGAACCGGTTTTTATATTAAAGTTAAAATTAAAATAAAGATTACGTCATTGTGTCTTTTTGTTTCTTATTGTGTCTTTGTGCTCAACATTTGTCTTTCTAACTTATCATTGTGTTTTAGTCATTGTGCTCAATATTCACTTAATTTGAGAAAAATAGTATTGTGTTCATTGTGTATTACGTTCAAGTCATTGTGTAATATGTAGAGTTTCATTGTGTTTTACATTTTGGTCATTGTGTTATATGTATTTACCATTGTGTCTTACTTTTCAGGCCTTTATGTTATTATGTATTCATTATTGTGTTTTATGTTTCAGGTTATTGTGTAACATGTGCCTTTATGTATTAGATAATTTATTGGTATTTTTCATTATATTTACAAATTATTACACAATGGTATATTAGTAAAAAACACAATGATCAGTTGAAAGACACAATGGCGAAAAAAACACAATAACGAAAAAAGACACAATGGTAAGCAAAAAGACACAATGGTTAGCAAAAAGACACAATGACGTAATTTTTTTTTATTTTTATATAACAAAATTATACTCATAATAAAGATAAAAAACGCTTGTTATTATGGTGAAATTATTATTTTTTAAATATAATATGAAAAGGTTGCAGACGTTTAAAAATGTTGAAGGAATTAACATGTGACTTGCATGTGGAATATGTACTATTACTTTTATACCCTTTGTCCTTTGGTCCATACTTGACACATGTCAATTAACTATAACTTCTCACACTTCTCATCTTTGTTGGCCTTTGTAAAATAACTCAAACGAATATTGTAATATATCACTCACGTTGCCATCTATTGTGATCAAAGTGGTTTGTAAAAAAGTAGGTCAATAAGAAAAGTGAGGACGTGGAAATAATTTGAAATTCACATCCAATTTCGTGAATGAGCAAAGTAGCGATTCTAGAGCAGACTATTTGTTTGCATTGGTTCTAACGTATAGGAGTAAGGGGTTCAACACCGTTAAGTGTTTACTGACTGGAAGAAAAAATCAACTTCAATGATCAGTGATAAAGAATCGAATCCAAGAAGTTCAGGAACAATGAAAGAATCAATAGGTGGTTTTGTTTTGCAAGCACCGAAGTTAACTTCGACCAACTACGCTTCATGGTCGGTTATGGTGAAAAATATTTTGGGTGCTAATGGTTTGCATGATGCGATTGATAAGGAAAAGGGGGCTGGAATTGAAGAAAGAAAAAAGTTTATGGCATTGGTGTTATATATTCAAAACCCTACCTGAAGATGTGATGCTTCAGATGGCCAAGTATTCAGAACCGAAAGATGTTTGGGAAGCGTTAAGAGTTCGTTATCTTGGTGCAGAAAGAACTCAGAAGGCTCGTGTTCAAATTTTAAGAACCGATTTAGATGGATTGAAGATGGGGGAGACAGAAAGTAGATTATGCAGCGAAGTTGGGTGGAGTACAGTTAAAGTACAAGAGTTTGGGAGCGGTACTTGAAGAAGAGGTTTTGGTAACAAAGTTCTTGAATTCTATGCCGGATAAATATTTACCTGTTGTTTCTTTGATGGAGCTACTCACAGACATCGAAAAAATGACGTTTGAAGATGTGGTTGGACGTTTAAAGGCATATGAAGAAAGAAACAAGTTCAAGAATATGAATGGAAGTTCATCCCAAAATCAGCTCTTGTTCACCCAAAACGAAAAGAAAGTTGAAAACTACCGAGGACATAGTAGAGGCCGTGGAAGATACAATGGACGAGGAAGAGGGAACCTAAGATGGAATGGTGAACGTAAGAATTATGAATGGTGTGAATACCGAAAAAAGAACAATGAAGAATAGGAAGATAGAATAAAGTATATAACGTGCTACAAATGTGATAAGATTGGGCACTACTCGAATGAATGTAAAGAACCAAGCAAAGGGAATGATGAAGTGAATTTGACAAAGAAAGAAGATGATGTTGATCCTTCTTTGCTTATGGCAGTTTCTTCAATAAAGAAAATAATTTTGAATGAAAAAAGCGCTATCCCTGGTGTTTGAAAAAGATGAAAAGAATGAAGGTACGTGGTACTTAGGCAATGGTGCAAGTCATCATATGTCAGGAAAGAAAGAGTATTTTACTACCTTGGATGAAGGAGTTTCGGGTCAAGTGAAGTTTGGTGATGGATCCGAGATCGAAATCAAAGGTAAAGGTAATGTGACTGCGTTAAGTAATATTGGTGAAAAGAAAACGTTTTGTGATGTTTTCTATATCCCAAAGTTGAAGACCAATCTTCTTAGCTTGGGAAAGTTGGACGAAGAAGGATCTAAGATTGAAAATAGCCAATGAGATATTGAGGCTATATGATCAGAAAGAGAGATTGTTGATGAAAGTTCAGAGAAATCTGAATATGACGTACGACATCAAGCTTCAGGTATGTTGTAATCCTAATGACATTGAAGTTGAAAAGAAAGAAAGTTATGATGTGAAACTGATTATGAAAGTGAAGGATATTCGGTATGGAACGATCCCGAATGATTTGTTTGGAGTTCGTGAAAGTATTGGTCAAGAACGAATTTATGAGAAGAATCGAGTTGAGAAAGAAAATGACAATGTGGTTTCAAAGTTAAACACTTAAGGAACGAATGCTAAGTTTAAAGAATCGGTAAAGCAAATATGTTATAGTCTTTAGTTACTTAGAATGAAGGGATTTTCCTTAGTTGGACATGTAATCCAAAAAGAAAAGAGGTGTTGATGGTGATAATTTTTGCTACCTTGTGGAGACTTTGGTTACTTAGAAATGAAGGGATTTTCTCCGGAAGGATCGCGTCAAGTGTCAACGTATTGGATGATATCAAAGAACTAACCTTCCTGTGGATAAAAATATGTTATAGTCAGTTTAAAAAAATAATAACAATAAAAATATGTTATAGTCAGTTGAAAAGAAGGAACAAATGCAAGAAGAAATACAATTCAAGACTAAGGGGGTGAATGAAGGATTAATCTTGAATATTAATAAAGTTAAGGGTTTATTATGTTATATTTATTTTACTTAATTGAATTGTAGTAGGTTTAGAAAAGGCATGTCTTGGAAAGCAGATTTAATACATCTATAAATAGGGTCTGGATTATTAATTTTATTTGATAAAGTTAAGAGAGAGTCAATGAGTCCTCATCTCCATGTACGCTTGATAAGTTTATGAAATTCGTTTGTTTTGTTCGTTTGATTATATGAAAAGAGTCGAGGGTTGTCACCCCAATATCTCGTGTCCGTTTGTTTGATAAGTTCGTTTGATATGATTGTTTGATCCGTCTGGGCCAACATGTTCAAATTTACAATGCTCATTCATTTTCAATACAATTCATATACATGTTGTAACATCACGAAAATTTCGGACCAAAAATACCAAAGTCCCAAAAGTCCATGGACCAAAAATGAAAAACTTTGAATTCGCGGCCGATCGCGATACGCGACGGCCTTGGGCACAACGCCATCGCGTATCGTGAAGGCGATATCTGACAACCCGACATGTGTCCTGCCACGTGTCATCATGTGGCACTCCAACTAACACGTGTCACCACGTGGCATAAAGCTATGACAATGTGACACGTGTCCTGCCACGTGTCACAACGTGGCATAAAGCTTGCCACGTGGCACCGCATCTGCCACGTGGCAAACCTGATGCGGTGCCACGTGGCAAACCTACCTGTGACTCACATGCCTACATCGTGATATATGATGGCATGATCAAAGGACCATCGCGTATCGCGATGGGTTCGATATGCAGCTTATAAATAGAGGTGACCACCCCATTCTTTTTCACACCCATTCTTCACAAAACTCTCTCTAGATATACTTTCTCTCTCTAACATCTCTCTAAAAATCACCTCGATAAACGTGTACCGACCACCTCGTTTTCCATGACCATAAAACTCTGACATTTTACCTTGTAATCTGTGCCATTAAATCGACGATACATCGAAATACCGACGACTCGACATTCCACCTCGAAGTACGTTCCACCTCGAGACTAGAGGTCTTAAGCCGGATAGTATATCCGACTAACAAAAAGTTATACTCGTACTATAGGTGCGAGATAACAAAGAAGAGGGAAAGACCCTCGGACAGTGTATTGAAGCTGATCCAAAAGAAAAGGCTATACTCGTACTATAGGTGCGAGGTAGCAACGGGAAAGACCCTCGGACGGTGTATTGAAGCCGATCCAAATCGAAAAGGTGATTACGCCCCAAACTTTACAACTTGTTTTAAAATGAGTCAAACGTGTTATATGAAAAAGGTTTACATGGGACTACGTGTCTCTAAAACATTTATAAACAAAAGTAAAAGCCTACCCCTCAGGCTGTCGTGTACGTTTGTCTGGATCCTTACATATGTGGTACTACGCGGTGTGCGCATCGCACCACACCTGGTCGTGCTACTCTTTCCTGAGGGGAGCACGACCATGTGTATACGAACGGTACTTAACTAAGTTGAACGTTGCGGTGTTTGCTGGGGTACTTAGGTAGAGACTTGAGTTTTGTATTATAACTTTGTTATTCAAAAGCACGATGGGCCAAGGCTTGCGTAACCCTCGAGGTGTAATAAAGTAAAAGAAAATATTTTTAGCGTCAGCGTATTCACCGGCATATCGCTGACGTATTTTTTTTACATTTCAGGAAATTACAGTATCAAGAATTGGAGCCATTTATGAAGTGAATGTTCGCAAAGTAGAAATGGCTCATTGTTTTAAATTATTGAAAGAATGTAAACAATATGCTTTGTAAAAATCAAACAAGGTTTATAAATAAAATACTCGGGTAATTATTATCCGATACGCTTTCTAAATAAACTAAATAATATTATTTATAAATAAAGGTTTACAATTAAATTGTCATTTCAAAAATATATTAATATTTATTATAAATTAAAAGACTTCCCCGAGAAGCTTTTTTTAAACAAAAGAAATTATATTTTATTAATAATGGTTTTCAAAAGTATTAAAAGTATTCCGCTAAAACAAACTCTGATACATTTACAAAACCGGTACCAGCTATTGGTCACACGCCCAGACCGTAAGTCGGGGTGTGACACATGTGTTTGTGTGTTATTTTCCCATTACATGATTGTATATGCTTTATATGACTAAGTGCTATTTGTTTACTTTACTCGTAGTGGGAGTGTCTGACGGGACGTACCCACGCCTCTTAATAATTCGGTCTTGTGTCGAATAGAATGGAGTTCCTGATCATTACGCTTATCAGTTTGGCTTTGTGATTAATTGAACAGGACTTTTATTTTATATTTTTATTTTTCGCATTACTTTCTTGAATGGTTAAATATATTGAATACATGTGAATTGTCATTTTCAAATTATATATATATATATATATATATATATATATATAAAACTTATGAAAACTCACCAACATACGTGTTGACACATTATATATTTTAAACATGCTACAGGTGTTAATGTGTGAAGACTGAACGAGACGAAGATTTAGATGATCTTTAGTTATTAGAGGAAAATAAATATTATTTACTTTGTATTGTTTCTTTTGTTATAAATTCGTATGTGTACTTGATAATGAATTTAGTTAAATAACTTATATTGTTGCACTTATTAGTGTCAGTGTGCGATGAGCAATCAACTTTACACTTGACGTTTAATATGTCGTCGGTTGGGTTGTGACAAATTTCTTTCGGTTTAGCTAGACACACAGTGGCAGATGTGTGTGGGGGACCAGGGGTGCCCGGGATACCCTCAACTTTCTTGGTAAAAAATAATTGTATGCGTCTTATGCCCTTAAAACTTTAAGATCCATCGATTTTTCATATAACAAAACTCTTTCTCAATGTGAAAAAGAATTCTTTTATATCCGCCACTTGACACATCCCTGTTTTGATTCAAACTAGTATTATACCCGCACGCGTTGCGGCGCGTTAAACGATGAAAAAAATTAATTAGTTGTTGCAGGCAAACTAACAGTAATGTTGTATCAAATAATTGACATAAGCATGAATACACCTACATGCATGCCATGTAAAAAAATTTCAAAATATACTTTTCATATCAGAAGTATCCTTCTTGGGAATCATATGCTAAACTTGAGACAAACTATGGTTGAAATGTCTGCACCTGGAGGGTTGCATGGTTTATCCTCTGCTCAGATTGTAGTACGTATGACATAGAGGCTTGCCATGGTTCTGCTTATTGTGATATGACATAAATAAAACATTTGTGTGTTGTATCATTAAGCCCCATTGCTCCAATATGCATTCCTTTTCTTGTGCAGAAGTAGATCTTCCTGTTTGCATTATACCCAAGTCAAATAAAAGAACAATGAAAGCATTTGCTTGACTTAAAAAGTCAAAATGACCCACAAATGAGATTAAAAGACACTTAACTGGCCTGTTAGGAATTTTTAATAGATCTTACATTTGAAACTCTTGTTTGACATCTCTTTGTCTGTGTAGACGTATCAAAGAGTTGTGTTTTGTACATAGTATGCATTAAAATGTACCATAAACTTTCACGAAATGTACTTGTCTGCATTAAGTTAATTAAGAAAGAACCAAAGTGCATGCAAGTTTTGGATCAACATACCAAATGTATACTTCCAAGTATTCCCAAAACAAATTACGAAAAAAATAAGATTACTCTAAAGAATGTCACATGCTATACATGAGTAAATATAACCTAATTCACATGCTATACATATGCAAATACTACGTAATCACATTGAATAGTATCTAATAGTCATAGGGTAAATTGTTATTCTATTAAACTAATTCAGCTGAAAACAATAAACTGCATCATTCTATTATTATGTCGTTTTGGGATTTCGTTGAACACTTGGCGGGCACCAAAAACGCAAAGACATTAAGTTAACAAAACCCATTAGGAAACATCAAACACAAATGCATAATAAAAGCATCAAACGAATGCATCCGAAAGAAACAGAGAAACTACCCAATACATGCATTTGTCGCTAAGTAATGGCAAGAAAAAAGTGAAGCGTCAACAATAAGAACACGAACATAAGCGGAAACTGATTTAGCAGGAAATTAGAAAAAAGGAGGCACTTTTTGGTTTAAGTATTGTCTAATTTAAGTATAATCTAATCGAAGCAACAAAATGAGATTAACTGATTGTGCAGGAAAGAAGATGAAGGCAGTTGATTGTTAACCGGGTGATTGAAAAGTTGAAGTAAACGGTCATTAGTTGGTAATGGTGTGGAAGACCTCCGATTTAAGCAATAGTGTTTGATGGATGCTGCTCAACAGAGCAGAGAATATGAAGGAAGGAAGAAGATGCGGGCACTGATATATTTCTTTGTGTTAACTAACAACTTTTGTATTAAAAAGTTACCTCGAGAAAAAGATAGTTGTACACCACACTTAGACAGTTGATGAATAATACTTGAATGTGAGGCAACTACCATTTGCTAATATATACATATATATAATAGCCACATTTTACTATGTTTCCATTTTTTTAAACCATGCATTAGTTGTCACTCTCTATTTTCTCCACATTCTCTATATTTTTTTAATTTTGCATTGAAAATTTTCCATAAGTGTAGAATTTGTCCCCCCCCACCTGCCTTTACAAGATCAATGGTCATTAATCCAGCCTTTGTGTATATAACTGATCCATGTTGGCATATAACTTGGAGCACAATCTTGAGCAAACTACTACAAAAACCCTAATAGAATCCAATTTTGGTGTGCGTCATCCTTTTCCCTCTGATTCTTGTAACAAAATAGTGTAAAATCATGCCTTGGCTATTCGGATTCAAAGGAGAATCAGGGTTCTCAGCCAGAAACACAGCTGAGGATGTTACAAAAGGAGTTGATGGCCATGGCTTAACCGCCATCGTTACAGGTCTCTCTCTCTCTATATATATATATATGTGTGTGTATTTTGCAACTTATAGATCATTTTACTTCAAGAATTCATCTAGGACTTTAATTTATTTACTCACTAAAAACAAGTACACATGAAGTTTGAAAAGAATCTTGATTTGTTCTTTGTTGGTGATGAATAAATATTGTTTGTGATTTGATCTAGTTGCTTAAAGTTAGTACAAGTTGACTAATTAGGAGCAATCACAGCTTGTAAATTATTGAAACTTAATTCATGAAGTGGAACACAAAATTGGAAAATGTAGATAGGCTTTGCTAATGGGGCCCGGGGACCAACAAATACTCGTACTATGTCTTAAAACAATACTAATATTTAACGGTGTTCATCGCGTCAATCCGATCGAGTTTCAGGTTAATCGGGTCAGGTTAGTCGGGTTTTTCTTAGAAAATATCTAACCCACAACCCGACCCTATTAAGGTTCGGGTTAGTCGGGTTTGGGGTTTGTCGGGTCGGGTTAGTCGGGTTAATCGGGTTAACCATGCTACTTTATAACTTTAAGTTGTTTTTTGTGTTTATAACTTGTAGCTTGTAAATTTTATTATTCCACTCAATTTTTAATTTATTTTACAAGTAATTGTCTGGACTTGTAAACGAACCAAACGGACATAAAGAAAAGCATGTCTGTGTTCTTTCATTTAACTTTTAACGAACACGAACACGTAATCGAACAAATATTTGTGTTCATGTTCGTTAGTTAAAAACTAAACATGTTCGTGTTCGTTTATATTCATTCATTTAAAATCTAAACGAAGAATTCACGAACATAAATAAGCATAATTAAACAAAAATAAACAAATATGTACATACATTAACGAACACAAAAATACATTCACGAACATAAATGAACACATTTAAATAAACACAAACAAACAAATATAAAACATATTAGGAAGATATAATTACTAAATGTAAATAATATTTAAATCCTCTATAAAGCTTACATTATTGCATTTATAGTGCTTATTTCACCTTTTAATCATTGTATTTAAAGTTAAGTATCACCATTAATCGGGTTATTCGGGTTGACCGAAACCTGACTTTTTTTCAAAAATGAACCCGACACCCGACCCTATTAACTATTCGGGTTAACCCAAATAACCCGATTAATACTTTTTGACTCTGTTTAACCCGACCCGAATTTGCTTATTCGGGTTCGGATCAGATTAATCGGGTTCGGGTATTTTGTATACCCCTACTAATATTAGTCTATTATTCGATTTGTCCATGGCAATAAAGTTATATAAATTAATGTTCGAACTTTGAAAACTCACGTCTTGCCCAATTATATTTGCCCAATTGGAAAACTTATTTTGTTGTAGAATAATAGTTCATATTATACTAAACAGCATAACTACAGTTTACACGTGACATAATTATTAATACTCTACCTATATTATATTTTGTTGTATCTTAAGAACTCTATTCACAGTAATTATGTAAACGTCACCGTGTGGACTTTTTTTTCACTTCGTATACTTCGAACGCTTAAGGTTTTTTGTATCTGATCTCAACCCTATATGTAATAATTAATTTTCATCGTCTAAAAATATTGATGTTTCCAGGACCTACGAGTGGTATAGGCCTAGAAACCGTTCGTGTGCTGGCTTTGCGTGGTGTACATGTAGTTATGGCGGCTAGGAATGTGGAAGCTGCTACAAAATGTAAGGAAACCATAATAAAGGGTTGCCCTGGTGCTACCATTGATGTTATGGAGCTTGATCTAAGTTCATTGGAATCTGTCACAAACTTTGCAAATGAGTACATTTCCATGAATCTACCCCTCAACATCCTTATGTAAGATACATTACACTTTTCATTGATCGTATCTAAAATTTGATTAAAATATACAATTCTCTAAACAATTGATTTTGTCATTTTAGTTGTAATGCAGCGGTGTTCAATCCTCCATTTACCCTTACCAAAGACGGAATTGAGAGCCAATTTGCAACTAACTATCTTGGTATGTCTCTGACCAATGTTTTCATGTATTGTGTATGATTCGTTTCACATGTAATGTGTTTGTATCTCTTAGGAAAGATTTTCACAATGGAAAGCATGTTTTCGTCTTATAATTTAGGGCACTTTCATCTGACGAATCTGTTGTTGGATACGATGAAAAGTACTGTTAAGAACCGTGGACAAGAAGGGAGGATTGTTTTAGTTTCATCAGAAGTTCATAAAGTCACGACTTACAAAGGAGGGATCATGTTTGACAAGCTAAATGATGAAAAAAGGTAGTAACCATTATGTATATCTTCCGTATTACAGATTAAAACATAGCCTACATTTAAAATGAAGATTTTTCTAGATTTGGTACATTTAGTGTACTAGAATTCACATAATATCGTTTTCTCAACTTTTTAGTTACAATGGTTTCAATGCTTATGGGCAATCAAAGCTTGCTAACATTTTGCACGCTAAGGAACTAGCAAAGCGCCTCAAGGTAAATTTACGGTCGTTGCTTAGTTATTTTGTGACAAACTAAATGTTTATCATGAGTATATATAGGAAGAAGGGGCTGACATAACTGTCAATGCATTGCATCCTGGAGTCATTGCAACCAATCTTTCACGTAACTCGATCTTTATTACAGGTAATTACAAATTATTCCACTTTGGTTTTTCATAACAGTTATCATTTTTCTTGTTCATGATGTTAAGTTTATTTTTCAACTTTCTTGACATATATAGTTTTCATACATGGAATCTTCAAACATGTTCAAAAGAATGTCCAACAGGTTTGTTCCTTTTCTCTTTTTGCATCTTTTCCTATTTTCATTTTGTTGATATATGGACTAAATGAGAGAGTACAGCCATAAAATGTAAGTGATAACTGGCCATTGTTACTAAAATTTGGTTTTAGGGAGCTTCAACCACATGTTATTTGGCATTAAACCCAAAGGTGAAAGGAGTCAGCGGCGAGTATTTTGCTGACAATAATGTGGCAAAATCAAGCAGTGAGGCCAATGATGCCGAGTTGGCAAAGAAACTATGGGAATTCAGTATGGAGTTGACCAAGTCAAAGTGAGTTAAAAAAGTTTAATACGGTGTAATGTGCACGTATCCAGTTATATGTAATGTTGTTGTATTTGAATATGTTTGTTGAAATATATGCCTATTTTAGTTTTAATGTCAAACATATGTTTGTATAAATATTTGTTAAAAGGTATTGTTTTTTTTTTCATCAGCAACGCGCATGCAGTCGTGTTGATTAGCCATCGTCATTCAGATCAGTCCTTTTCTTTTGCTTGTTCTCTTCTTCTTCTTTGTTGAAGTTTTATCCCCTGCTAGGCCGATATGTGCCAACCGTCACTAGTCACATTTCATTAAATATTATTATCGGCTAATAAATCATGGTTTAGGTTATTCATACTTTATTTTACAAAGTATTACTGAAACTAATTATTTTTTCACTTTATAGAACTAAGGCTACCGAGCTTTGTAACCATGTATATGTATTTAGTTATTCTGTGAGAAAACTTAAACCAGGGTTGGTAAGCTTGGATGTATTCTTAGAATATATAAGAAAAATCTTTATACTATTAACTAATGCAGCAATGTTTTGCATATGTTATTTAAAAACTATAATAACCATGTGCTAATTGGTTTCCAGCATAAAATATACACCAGCTGTTCTAGAAACACTTTGGCGGAGTCAATGGTCAACACAAGTGGAATGCTTGTTCACATCTTCAACTTGAAGTCATTTGATTTTCCATACAAAAGAGACTAGAGAGTGTACGTATAAAGTCATAACAATTAACAGTCAAAACTTGATCTTGCTCTCATTTCTTCACTTCAAACTATTGTGATCTATTCACAGATTTGGTGTCAAATCACTACAAAAACCATAAAAGTCTTCCAATTTTGGGGTCAAACAAGTGTAAAAAAAGATGGAACCGAGAGTCGGTTTGCAACTAACTATCTTGGTATGCCTTTAACCAATGTTATCATGTATTTTGTCACACTTTTGTGTCTCCCAGGAGACGATTTTCTTAATGAAAATCACGCTTTCTTCTTATGATCTAGGACACCTCCATTTGACAAATCTATTGTTAGATACGATGAAAACTACTGCTAAAAAGTGTGACAAGAAGGGAGGATTGTTTTAGTTTCATCAGAAGTTCATAGGGTGGCTTACAAAGGAGGAATCACTAGCATGTTTTCATTATTACTGTATGTCTAGTTTCTTTATTACAAATCAAAATAGGATCCGCTTAAACAATCCAACCTTAACAAGAATTGGCTGAATGTGATAACATTCGAGTACTAGAATTCACCTAACATCCATCGTCAACTTTGCTACAATAGCTTCTATGCTTATGGGCAATCAAAGCTTGCTAATACTCTACACGCTAAGGAGCTAACACGGCGCCTCAAGGTATCTGTTAGGATTGATAATTTTGTCAATATATATACATGTTGTTGCTAAGTTATGTTGTGACAAATGGCTTGGTTATCATTAAGTACAGGAAGAAGGGTCGAACATAACTATCAATGCATTGCATCCTGGAGTCATTGAAACCAATCTTTCACGCCACTCGAGCTTTATTTCAGGTAATTACAAGGTTTTTGAAAAAGTGTGATCCTTTTTCTTGCTTATGATGTTAAGTATATATATAATATATCTTGCTACTTTCTTGACATAGATTGCATATATGGATTCTTCAGACACCTTCGAAAGAATAACCCACAGGTTTGTTCCTATTGTCTTTTTGCATCCCTTCCTATTTTTATTTTCTAAATGATAACTGATAATTGTTACTTGATTTTGGTTTCAGGGAGCTTCAACCGCGTGTTATGTGGCAATAAACCCAAAGGTGAAAAGAGTTAGTGGCGAGTATTTTGCTGACAACAACATGGTGAAACCGAGCAGTAAGGCTAAAGATGTTGATTTGGCAAAGAAGCTATGGGAATACGGTATGGAGTTAACCAAGTCAAAGCGAACTAGACAAGTTTAGTTGATGGTTTTGCATGATTTCTATAAAATCTACACGATGTGGTTTTACTTCATTGGATTCAAACCCAGGACGTATGAGCATTTAACAGACTTTATCAGTACTATTGGCCATCAACACCGGTACTCAAAGATTTCAAAGAAAGATTAAGTTGTCTAGCTATCCAATTTCTTTACAGGGAACATATTTTGGCATGTAACAAAAGCGACCTTCAATTGTTGAAATAATAATTAACTAGGTAACATAACGCCACTCATTGCACCGACACTACAAGGCGAGTTTTGTCGGTATCAGTTCAGTTTGTTATGGCACCGACACTAAATCCAAACAATAAATATGTGAATGTTTAAAAAAGTATCGACACACATACATCTTATGATTAAAACGACACAAATTCGGTTAGTATCCGTTATAGGGCTGTTCACGAGTCGAGCCCGGGTGGTTTCGAGCTCGGGCTCGAAATTAAATGGGGCAACTCAACTAAGGCTCTAGCTCGATTTTGAAGTTGAACGAGATTAACATTTAGCCAACGAGTCGAGCCATGATCGAGCCGAGCCTAGGTTGATTTTGGCTCGGTTACAAAAATGAGTCAACTCAGCTCAGGATGTTCCAAATCAAGTTTTTTTAGCTAGTTTTATTTGAGCTTTTATCGAGCGAGCCCGAGCTTCGAGCCTCGAGCTTTTTAAACAGCCATAATCCATTACGGTACCGACACTAAATCCATAAACTAACTTTAAAAGAAACATGTATAAAACAAAATTCAATGAAGCTCGAGCGTTGTGGCGGCTAGTCGACGCGAATTCAATCGGCGTCAGCTAGATTCTTTGCGGTACCGGAAGTAAACACAAAAATTAAATTCTTAAATTGACCATATTTAAAACATAAAAGAAAGAACAAAAATTCAATAAAACCCGGGCGTTTCGAAAACTATTCGACGTGAATTCAATCAGTAACGGTTAGGTTCGTTACGGTACCGGAACTAAGCCCGAAAAATAAACTCATAAAGTTAGCATATTTAAAACAAAAGGAACAACAAAACTCGATAAAACTCAGACATTACGGCACAAATTCAACTTACTATATGTTAGTGTACCTTTCTTTTCAAATAATAAGTGTAAGTATAATTTCAGAGCAATGATCAACAATAATCATGTTACTATCATCCCTTATAGCCTCTCTCAAAGAATCAACAACTCAATCCAACTTATCAAAAGCCTTCAACACATTCTCTTTGATAATAATCCACAAACCATTCATCTTATCACACTCACTAGCTTCTTTAATCGCATGCTGCACCCAAATGAACGCACTTTCACAAGGCAAACAGCTGCACGCCTACGCAATTTCATCTGGGTTTCACTCGTCCCCTATTTTAGTCCCAAAATTAGCCACATTTTACTCTGTTTCTAATCTTTTAAACGATGCGTTCATTGTTGTTAAAAGTTGTCATTTTTTACACCCTTTGCCTTGGAATGTGGTGATTTCTGGGTATGTGAAAGCTGGGTTTTGTAAAGATGGGTTGTTGGTGTATCGAAAGATGGTTTCGAAAGGGGTTAAACCCGATAATTTTACCTATCCGTCAGTTCTTAAAGCGTGTGGTGAAGAATTTGATTTGCGGTTTGGGAGGGAGGTTCATGGGTGTGTTGTGGAGTCCGGGTTGGAGTGGAATTTGTTCGTGTGTAACGCGTTGGTGTTTATGTATGCAAAATGTGGTGAATTGGACGGCGTAAGGTGTTCGATGAAATGCCGGTGAGAGATTGTGTGTCTTGGAATTCGATGATTTCGGGGTATGCGTGTAAGGGTATGTGGAGAGAGGTGTTTGAGGTTTTCGAGTGGATGGAGAATGAAAATGTGGAAGTGAATATGATCATTTGGAATACAGTTGCTGGAGGGTACTTGAAGACCGGTAAGTATAGACAAGTGTTGAAGTTAATGTCTCGGTTGAAGGCGTGTGAATTGGATTCGGTGGCGGTGATTAATGGTTTGGGTGCGTGTTCTCATATCGGTGCGTTGAATATAGGTAAGGAAATTCATGGTCTAGCTATTAGAACTTGTTGTCATGATTATGATAATGTTAAAAACGAGTTAATCACGATGTACTCAAGGTGTAAGGATCTTAAATATGCTTGTATTGTATTCGATTTGGTTGAAAACAAGAGTGTGATCACTTGGAACTCGATAATATCAGGTTTTGCACATTGTGACAACTCAGAGGACGCCACGTTTCTATTTCGCGAAATGTTGGTTTCCAATATCAACCCGAATTATGTGACGATAGCAAGCATACTTCCCGTTTGTGCTCGAGTAGCAAATCTACAGCACGGTAAAGAATTCCATTGTTACATTACGAAACATGAAGAGTTTAAAGACTATTTATTACTATTTAACTCACTTATCGACATGTATGCAAGATCGGGTAAAATATTGCTTGCTAAAAGACTGTTTGACTCTCTGACTTATATAGATGAAGTGACCTACACTTCACTCATAGCTGGTTATGGAATACAAGGCGAGGGTCAAATGGCTGTTGACTTGTTTGAAGAAGTGATTCAGTCAAACGTAAAACCAGACCATGTGACCATGGTTGCGGTTCTGTCAGCTTGTAGTCATTCGGCTCTTGTTGACCAAGGTCAAACTTTATTCAAAAAGATGTATGACGAGTATAATATAAACCCTCGTTTGGAGCATTATTCGTGTATGCTTGATCTTTATGCGAGAGCTGGATTATTAAGTAAAGCAAAAGGAATCATAAGTACAATGCCGTATGCGCCGACGCCTGCCATGTGGGCGACTGTGATTGGAGGGTGTAGAATCCATGGAAACAAAGAGTTAGGAGAATTTGCAGCTGAAAAGCTGTTGGAAATGAGACCGCGAAATGCAGGATATTATGTTTTGATGGCTAATTTGTATGCTGATTACGGGTGTTGGGAAAAGCTAGCTAAAGTTCGGGTTTTGATGAGGGAATTGGGTGTGAATAAGGTCCCCGGTTGTGCTTGGTTAGATGTAGGGTCGGGATTTACCGAGTTTTTGGTGGCGGATACTAGGAATATTAAGGCGGTTGAGGTTTATAATTTGTTGGATGGATTGAGTCAACAGTTGAAAGAAGCTGGTTATATTATGTCTTCTGATAAAGATGAGTTTATGGAGGCATAAAATGATGATAACATGTGAGAAGGTTTATCTGCTTGTTTAGGTATGTTTGGGTGTATGAGTTAAATACATGCAACATGGATGTGTTAGCTGTAGTACTATTTGAATATATTGATTACTAAGTGTGTTATACAAGAGGAAATTTTTTATTATCATTTTTGAAATCTAATAACACCATAGTTCATATGTAACCAGCAAAATTTATAATATCAAGTATACACATTTTTATATTTTTGACATAAATATCTTTCTCATTTGTGAGAATTTAGGTTATGAGAGTTTGATGTGCAAAAGGGTAGAATGGTCATAATAAGTAAATATGAAGTCATAAGTGCTACAAATGTTTGTATTTGATATTACAATTTTTTAGTTGAGTAAATATCATATGAGTATATCTGAAATTAGCCCTATATGTAAACAAAAGAAAGGAAAATGTTACTACCCAAAAAATTTAGTCCTTGTTTAATGTAAAGAAATTTCATTTATTATTTTATTTTTAAGAAATTTCCAATGCTCTTAAATGGGGTCATGTATCCCAAGCCACCATTGCTGACCAACATTTTTGTATGAGTGGAAGATATTGTTTTACATATTTCTCTTTTGTTTTTATTATAAGTCAATGTTTAAAAAGTCATGCAGGAAATTTCTTCCTTATTTACTGTATCATTTCTTCATTAATATTAATTTGGGTACCACATCATCTCACACCTCTGTATATTCTCCAGTTATACAGATCAGAGCACATCAATGAAATCTTCATCGTCTTATTCTCAACCCACACCAGCCACTTCTTCTCAGTCATGTAACTGTGATGTATTTCTTAGTTTTAGAGGAGAAGATACCCGCAAGACCTTTGTAGATCATCTCTACGCAGCCCTTGTAGATCGAAATATCTGTACTTACAAGGATGATGAAGCACTTGCCCGAGGTGAATCCATCCGTCAATCCCTCTTCGAGGCTATCAAAGGATCGCAAATTGCTGTCATTATATTCTCAAAAAGTTATGCAGACTCTTCTTGGTGCTTGGAAGAACTTGCATATATTATGAAGTGCAAGGATCAAAGAGGGCTAATTGTTATGCCAATATTTTATGACGTGGTTCCCTCGGAAGTCAGGAAACAAGAAGGGGACTTCGGAAGAGGATTTGCCAAACAAGAGGTGCGGAATTTTAACAAAGTAGAATCATGGAAAAAAGCACTTGTTGATGCCTGTGAAATTGCTGGATGGGAACCAATAAACATTGCAAACGGGTACTTTACTTTCGTTACTATTTGAAACGTTTTTACGTATGCTTAAGCACAATGGCGTTATAACAAGTATGTGTAAAGTCGATTTTGGTGTAGTGGTCCTGGTTTATTTACAGATCTAAGTTGCATTATAAAGCATTACCTTATTTTGTTGGTCATTACTGCAAATAAATGTGAGCGTACACTAATTATCTATCTATATTTGATATGCAGACATGAATCGAAAGTAATCAAAGAAATTGTTGATTCAATTTCTGATAAGTTGTTTTCCATAGATTCATGTGTTGATGAAGACCTTGTTGGGATGAGTACTCGCTTGCAAGAGCTGGAAGCACAAATAGATATCGAATCACATGATATGCGCATGGTTGGGGTATGGGGGATCGGGGGCAGTGGTAAGACTACTCTAGCATCTTCACTTTATATGAAAATGAATCGCCATTTTCAAGGTCATTGCATTATTGACAATATTCGAGAGGAATCAAGCAAACATGGTGTAAAAACTCTGCAAGAAAATTTTCTATCAAGACTTTCGAAAACGAAAATGGAATTGCAGAGTGTTGAAGAAGGAAAACACATGATAAGAAGTAGGCTAAAACATAGAAATGTCTTCATTCTTCTTGATGACATCGACGATTGTAAGCAACTAGAAGCTTTAGTTGGATCACATAATTGGTTTGGTAGTGGGAGCCGAATAATAATTACAACTAGAGACGAACATTTGCTAATAGCCCACAAGGTAGACCTTGTATATCCTGTCACATTATTCTCACATGAAGAGGGTCTTATGCTTTTTAATAAGCATGCATATAACAAAGAGAACCCTGTAAATGATTATGAGATGCCTTCCTCACATGTGGTTTCATATGCTGCCGGGCTTCCATTAGCACTCAAAGTTTTAGGTTCCTTTTTATATGACAAAAACAAGAAGGAATGGTTGAGTTCATTGTCTAGACTAAAAGACATTCCAGAAACGGAAATTGTCGAAAAGCTCAAAATTAGTTATGATGGACTTAAAACTGTGGAGAAACAATTATTCTTGGATATTGCATGTTTCTTTAGAGGGAAAAGCACAAAAAACACTTATTATCATATTGATGATGCAATGGAGGTATTTGAAGCTTGTGGTTATCACCCTGATATAGGAATAAAGGTGTTAAGACAAAAGGCTCTCATAACTATTGTGGACGGTAAGTTTGATATGCATGATCTAGTCCAAGAAATGGGACATTACATTGTTAGAGGGAAGCATCCTAACAATCCTGAAAAACATAGTAGAGTTTGGAAAGATGAAGAAATCGTAAACATGTGTCTTGGGGATGCAACAATGGTATATATTAAGTTATCCAACTTTTCAAAATACAAACTATATTTGATGCACACGTTCATGTATACACACTCTCTTTTAACTCAATCATACATTTGTTTTCCTATATTATAGGAAAATGACAAAACTGAGGCGATACAACATCTACATCACTTTCCTCCTTATGGTCATTTATCACTGTTTTGTAAGAGTGTATCAAACATGAAGAAACTAAGGTGGCTTAGTTTGACTCTATACAATAATTGTAACGAGAATGTTGAAGGGCCTACTTTTCTTTCAAATGAGTTGCAATATATTAGATGGTACAGTTATTCCAGAAGTCCATTTCCGGACCGTTTCCAACCTATGAAGCTTGTTGATCTTAAACTGTCTCACAGCTTGCAAAAACAACTTTGGAAAGGTTACAAGGTATTTCAGTTCCTTATTTAATTAAAATATAAAATCAAGAGGATCTGGGGTGGCTAATTCAATTCACACCTTAATAATTGGCGTACATGTATTAATACAACCTCTAAAGAGGGGCGATTAGAACTTGTCGTATGCTCTTGTTTATGTTATATTATTATTATAATAGTGTGTGTGTGTGTGTGATATATACATATATATGTATATGGGGCTACAACACCATTACACCCCTAAAACAAAAACCCACATTTTGCTGACTGGGCGCCACATGGCGCAAGTCGCCCCATTTTGTAGCCCCTCCACTACACATAGCCTAATAGTTATCATAAATTATGTTATTAACTTGTGTATTCTTTTACATATTAATTAGCATCTACCCCGTTTGAAAGTGCTTGAACTCCAATACATGAAGAATCTACTCAGCACGCCAAATTTTGATGGAATCCCATGTCTTCAAAAGTTGACACTCTATAAGTGTGAAGAGTTACAAGAAATTCACCCATCACTTGGAAAGCATGCCAGTCTTGAACATATTAGTGTGTCATATTGTTGCAAGTTAAGAAAATTTCCAACGATTGTCCATATGGGAAAACTAGAGACCCTTAGAATCACACGTTGCCACAAAAGTTTGGGGTTCCCAGAGATCAAATCAAACATGAAAAGCTTGGTAAAGTTATACTTGGGTAATATGGGGATAGATGTTCTCCTCGCATCAATTGGAGACCGATGTCCCAACCTTATCTCTCTAGACTTGGTTAACTGTTCTTACTTACAGAACAAAGAAGTCAACTTTTATGGATTAAAACATTTAGAAGAGTTCAGATTATATGGACCGAATCGTTTGAAGATGCTTGACCATATTTGTTGCTCATGGCCGATTAGTAAAGCCGTTTGTGGAAGAGATTGGTATAGAAGTCGACTTTCTAACTTTTGGTTGCGGTTGGTGTTCCCGCAATTGACACATAACTTACAAAAGTTGGATCTCGGTTGCTGCCATTTAAAAGATGGAGAAATCCCATGTGATATTGGTAAATTAGTCAACTTAGAAGAGTTAAATCTAGTACACAATGATTTTACGCGATTAGATTTTAGCCTCTTGCAACTTACTCGACTCAAAATCCTTACCATTACTTATTGCAAGCGGCTTGTTGAATTGCCCAAGCTCCCACAAGGTATGGTTATTCTCATAGCAGACTATTGCAAATCGCTTGCAACAGTTGGAGATTTTTACACGAATTGTAAATGGTTATGTCATGTCTCACTTGTGAGAGGAGGTGATGTAATTGATGGCAGCAGATTACTACATTCCATGCTGACCATGCTTGAGGTATGCAATTAATTTGTATAGCCTTTTGCCTTTTTTTTGAATATTTATTAATTAGGATCAACTGAATTTGTGTTTATTAATTAGGTAAATGCTATTAAAAAACACTCGATGATTTTGAAACTTGAAGGCCTTGAGGTTGCAAAGGGGTTTAGACCTCCACTTCTTAGAGGAAGTAGATGTAGATTAAAACTTCCAGAAAATTGGTTCAACGATTTTTCTGGATTTTTAATGTGCGCGGTTGGGGCATATGACCATTCCTATTATGCAGAAATGATAAGTATGGAGCAGGTGAATAGTGGTATGGATTCTGAAGATGATGTGATCTGGGAAGAGAGTGATAGTGATCAAAGAACATTAGTTTGGTATGTTCCATTTGCTTCATTAAGTCACATTGCATGGTGGGACTCGACACACAAAGAGATTTTGTTCTCCTTGGGACTTGGAGATGCTTATCGGTCATTTAGTGGGTTTGGAGTTAGATTGGTTGCCATGAAAACCGGAAGTGGTCCGTTAGAAACTGAAATATCTAATTATGTACCTAACTTCAGTATTGTACAAGACTCGCAATATGCTTTAAAGATCATGTTCACATATAAGTATGAAATTGTGCTGAGTGGGGGTACGCACTTTGAAGATGACATGGATTGGATTGAGGATCGACTCAAACCCAACCAGCAACAATTTTATCCAGGTTCTTAAGTTTAAAAGTAGTATTTAAATATGATAGCAAAGTAACTTTATTATTTCTATGAGCTACTTATTTAATTATAAGTATGCATTTCATGTTTCACAGCTTGTATCGTTTGTTAAATCTTCTAGTTTAACCCCTTTGACCCGTTACAGAAAAACAAATTAACAACGCATTTGTAAAAAAAATGGGTGGAAGTTGCTACCTCAAAGTAATACCACACACCTCCAAATACAAAAGAAATCATTGATCTAACTAAAAAGTGCATGTTTAACTTGTTACACATCCCACTCATTTTGTCATTCTGCACACGGGTTGAACAACCACGATTTAGAACATCCACGTCGGGCTATATGTCTAAAGGTTTGATTCCTTGTGGCAGCCTGCAAACTTGGAGGGAACCAGACTTCACCATTGTGGAGCATTGAGGATTGTTACATGTTTGGCTCTAGTTCGTAGCAGACTTGGAGTATGGGTCCCTCTTCTCTCTTATACACACCCATATTTTATAATATACACATATGCATACATATTTAATACTTTTTAATAGGGTTTGTAAACGTTAATTGTTGTGAACGAAAGTGGGGTTTTTTGAGAAAAAATTGAAATATGGCATTGCGATTATATGGCGATTTGTATGTGTTTGTTGTTGTGGATGCTCCAAGAAGTTTGACTTGACACGATGCAAAAAACAAAAAGACCTACTAAAATAAATTATAACTATGAGTTTTTTTCTTGGTTTTACATAAAAGAGAGTCATGTTCCTCTTTCAATCTTCTATCATTTCTTTCTCTATAATAATTCCTTCATTGTTGCATTCAAATTATCTTATAATCAATCACAGTTTAAAAGAGGACAAATACCACAAAAAACTAACATACAGATAGAGATCTTATTCGAGTTTGTTACTTAATAGTCTTTTGTAATTGTGGGAGGGGGTAAGTGTAAGTTCTATTTCTATAAATAAGGGTTAATAGTTAATTAGACCGGGGGGGGGGAGATATTACATAGTTGTTAGGCTCATTGCAGTAGCGTGAGAAGGGCATAGCCCTGGACCACTTCGGTGGTTAGTTACCCAATTGTAGATCCTTGAGATCATCTTCTTCAATTCAATATAGTTTACACTTTTGATTTCATCTATTCTATATTCAGTTCCTATCATTGGTCCGACCTGCTTCACCTCTACTCTCCTTTCAATCATCAAATTCCAGATCTGGTTTTTTATTCAGATCTCAGATCCGATTCCGATTCAATTTCAGATCCAATTTCAGATTCATTCTCAGATCCGATTTCAGATTCAATCTCAGATATGATTTCAGATTCAATCTCAGATCCGATTTTCACTCCTTCAATTTCATATTCAATTATGGTGAATCAAACATCTCGTCTCGATACTCATGACCAGCAGATCACTCAATTACAGCAAGACGTTGCTAAGATTAAGGCATCTTTGGCTGCGGCTCGATCGGAATCAAGCGAATTTCAAAAAACCGTCCTCGCTTGGATGAAGCAGCAGGATAAACTACCAATTGATTCTCTATCGTCTGGATCTGGTCTTTCAGGAAACGGAGGGGTTTCTTCACAATCGCCGTTTAATTCTGACGTTGATATAGTGCACCGTCTGGTTTACCATGGGCTGTTAAGAAGGTGAAGTTGCCTGAGTTTTTCGGTTTTGATCCTCAAGGCTGGATCGAGAAGGCTAATTTGTTTTTTGATCTCAATCACTCTTCCGATGCTTCTCGTTCGCATCTTGCTCGATTAAGTATGGTCGGTGTTGCCTAGCACTGGTTTACAATCATCCTCCATGTTCGCCCTTCTTTGACCTGGATCGAATTTCAATCTGAATTGATACAACGTTTCAGTGGTCTCGCAATTCAAAATCCTTACGAACACTTAGCTACTATTCAGCAATCAGATTCCATCTTTGATTACATAGATGACTTTGAGTATTTGTTGTTGGTTCCTTACTTACCGGAGTCCCAAACTGTCGGTTATTTTATCGTGAGAATAAAGGATGATGTCAAACCGAGGGTTCGTTTACATCGTCCATCTTCTTGTATTGATGCGATGTCTTTGGCTAAGGATGTTGAGTTAATGCTTCGGCCATTGGATTCCACCACGTTGCTGTCTCGTTTTCGGTACAATACACGTGCGGGGCTTCCATCGTTGGACTCCGGGATTGGACATCGTTTGCTGGGCAATACGATGTCCAAACAGGTTGGGACTTACGGTCCTGCAAATGGAAATATAGGATGTCGTGATCGGGGTGTTCGCTCCTTATCTCGCACTGAGTGGGAGGAACGCAGGAAGAAAGGACTTTGCTACAAGTGTGGACAACATTATAGTCCAGCCATAGGTGCCCGGAGAGTAAACTTCGTGTGTTGTTGCTCGGGGATGATGAATCTGATGGACTCAAGGGGATGAATTTTCAGTTGGAGCATATGGACAATTCCCACACGGATGGTTTCACTCTTCCAACTGTGGGGTCTTTTATCAAGCCTTGAGGACAAGTCTTGTGTTATGGGGGAAGTATTGATAGAGATCTTATTCGAGTTTGTTACTTAATAGTTTTTTGTAATTGTGGGAGGGAGTAAGTGTAAGTTCTATTTCTATAAATAAGGGTTAATAGTTAATTAGAGGGGGAGAGAGGTATTACATAGTTGTTAGGCTCATTGCAGATAGCCCTGGACCACTTTTGATTACATTAGTTACCCAATTGTAGATCCTTGAGATCATCTTCTTCAATTCAATATAGTTTACACTTTTGATTTCATCTATTCTATATTCAATTCCTATCACATACTTTCTTTTTATGTTTACAAAAGTCTCTAAACTCAAATTTTGCATATAAAAGTTCTTCCACTTTTTAAATTTGAACATAAATTTGAGTTTTATTTTAATTTATTTTTTAAAAATACGTGTGACCGGTTGCATTAATTATTTTGCTTACATGGAATTCTTTATTACTTGCGTGATTTTTTTGAACGATCTTTTAATATTAACAGGATAAAGCCATACTTAATAAAATTTGGGTCTTATGAGAAAAGCATATTAGGCTATGCGTAGTGGAGGGGCTACAAATCTGGCGAATTGCGACACGTGACGGCCAGTCAGCAAATGGTTCGAATTTGTTTTTAGGGTGTAATGATGTTGTAGCCCCCTCCAGTGTCACGTCACCATTTTTTATTATTTTTTATAATTATATTCAACAAATAAAACTCATTAAATTAAATAATTAAATAAAAATACATTAAAATTAAAATAGAAACATTAAAAAAAATAAATAACAAAAAAAGAAAAAACTAATATCCATAATATTCGTGCATTTTTTGAAGTCGTCGTCGTTGCAATAATGCAGCCTCTTCGTGTTCACCGGCCGCTATGAGCGATTCGTAGTCTTCTTTCATTTATTTTAGTAGAAGCGTCTTGGCTACCCTTCCCTGATATTCGGTGGTTGTTTTCATGTCGTTTCCCATACCCTCGGCACGTGTTTCGAAACGACCGAACACCTCATGTAGTTGTTCGGCTTGTTCACTGATTTGCGACGACGACGAACCCTCCCCTGTATTTTTATTATTTTTTCTTGTTCTGCCATGGGGTCGAGCCAACTCAGGTACTTCGTCGTCTAAATTAACTGCGTCGTGTTCGTCAACGAGGTTAAAGTTACGAGCATCGGAAGGTGTGTTTGGTGTGCTCGGATTTGTCGACGACGATGTCCTCGACTTTTTTGAAGGCCGGGATGATGCGCCGGCTCGTCGAGCGACCGGAGGGGTGGGTCCCTCGTTCCATTTCGCGCATAGCCTTAGTTTTTCCCAACATCGTAGTTGCTTGAACGGTTTCCCAAGCCACCCTTTAGGATGCCCTTGAGATCGAAACTCGGTTAACGCTTGGGTTTGGATGCTGGCGTCGTTTTGCCCACTACGCCAACCGGACCCGCACAAGCGGTTGTATATCTCGGCAAACTTTTGGCAATCTGAATTAAGGTGCTTCCAGTGGGCTTGAACCGCTTCTTTGCCCCGGTAGTCTTTGGGTTTACCCATTATCATGAGCTAAGCTTCAAAAACTTTCTTCGCTACAAATTTTAATTATTTGTCACAATTAGTATAGATTTTTAACAAACAATGAATAAAGTTATATAAATAGTTAATATTAAAATACTTACCGACGTCGGGATCCTCCGAAACGTCGATCCAAGCCCTCGCGAGAGCAACTTCCTCGTCCTCGGTCCATTGTTTGTATAGATCACGTTGCGCCATTGGCTCACCCGGTTGTTGCTTTTTTGTGTTTACGCCCCGGCTTTTGGCTAGAACCGGAAGCCCGTGCCGTTTGGGTCTCCGGTACCGTCTCCGGGTCCGGTTGGGTAGACCTGAACGCCGGCATGAGGTTTTGGGGCATGAGGTAGTTGGCATACATGTTTAGGGTCGGGTCGGCTAAACCAAACGGAAAATTTTGGTTCGATTGGTTTTGGGTGTTCGGGTTCCATTGCATGTTTACGTTCAGTTGGTTTTGCGAACCGTGGAGTTGACCCGAAAGGAGGGAATGGGTGTTTCGGTTGGTTCGGGTTGTTTCTAGGATCCATTGTGGTTGTATTATTGAAGAATTTTGTTATGTGTAGTGTATGAAATGGATATGGGTTTGGAGAAGAATGGTGTATGTATATATATATTGTTTAAATTAAAATTGTTTTTTTTAAAAAAAATATTTGACCGTTTCAACGGTCACATTATTATTTTATTATTTTCTTTTCACCAACAACGGAGACAAATCATTCTCGCCCCCCCCCCCCTATCGCCCCACATTTCGCCCGGGGGGCGGTGTTCTCGCCCAATTCGCCCCACATGTCGCCCAGTACGCATTGTCTTACTGCCCGCTAATATGTGGATATATTGCTTGTCAATGAAAACCGTGCGTGGATGATATGAAACGATTATATAAGTTAGCCAATAATAACTATAAAACTTAATATGTGGATGCATGATATCATACAATGACAAATTGGTGACACCAAACAAATTGATAAAACAACTTAGTGATATCAAACAAATCCGTATAATAAGTTGGCATATCAAACAAGAATATTGAACGGCTGAGATAAGCGTTTGTTCTTATGGTTTGATATCAAGTTTATTTAATGGTTAGATTTCTAATTACATAGCACAAATCGATTTCAAGTTGTTTATTGATTTTGGATTACGTTTCCCTTTCTTTGGCTTTAATATATATCACTCATATTCTTGCCTTAAAAGATTGTTTTTTATATATACATAAAAAGAATGTCATGTAAGCAAATTAATCGGTGTTATCAGTTACATGTCTTTTTTTGGAAAAAGAAACACACTTATGTTCAAATTCAACAAGTGAGGGACTTTTATATTCAAAAATTAAGTCGAGGAAATTTTTATAAGCAAAGACAGAAAGTAGGTTGTCTGTGATATTTGCAAACGGAAACTAGAACATTAATTTTAATTCAAAACCAGGTGCACATGTATAACTCATTTATCCATAGACCTTTATTGTGCTCTTCAGTCTTCACCAAACAATTTTTCTTGGTGATTTAAATTCATGAAATTTAAGGAACTAGGATAATGTACATTAATTGTCATGTTTATTCCTAGGCAAGCTGTTCTTGTGAGTTGTAACTGACGTTAACATTGCTATTCGAAGTTCACAATGTGGCCTCAACTTATTTGAGCTTAGGAGTCTCCTCGGGCCATGGCTAGACCAAGGCTATTTATAAATAAAGTGGAGTTTTAGGCTCCCACTTGAACAATGTCTTATTTTAAAAAAATGTTTATTTATAAAAATATGTAGTTAACGTAGTTCACTTTTTGCCAGTATATAATGGTAAACTCTACTATTACATTTCGGACGCATGTTTAAATCCTCACAACCAGGGCGGGCCCATGGGCCATCGAAAACAAGTTAGGTTTTTAGGTCCATACTTAATTAAGGCCTTCAAGTCCAAAGAAACATTATATATAGATATATTATAATTGATAAAGTAAATTCAAAATAATGTATTGATGTGGTGATATAAGTTTTATTTTTAGTAAAGTATATGTCATGAGTTCAACACATGTAGTAAACAAATATTTTTCTTAAAAGTCGTCATAAAAAGGCCCTAAAATCTTATTTTGATTTAGGCCTTTATGTTCGTTGAGCCAACTCTACTCACAACGTTCCAACTTAAAATTATCATGTTCTTTACATCTCATGAAAATAGATTTCGAATGTAGAAACAATCTTAGACAGTGTGTAGTGGGCTGACATGTGGGGAGAATTTGGCAATAACACCCCCCCCCCTTCGGGCGATAAGTGTGTGTGGGGGGGGGGGGGATGTCACCTGGTGATGAATGAATATAATGATAAAATGACAAAGTGACCGTTGGTATGTCTCTACGTATGAAAATCACCCCTACAACAACATTACACCCATAAAATGTAAATTGTTCATTTGCTGACGTGACGTGACGTGTCGAAAATCGTCTCCATGTTGTAGCTCTCCAATACACAGTCTTGTAAAAAAATCCTCTTATTTATAAAGAACTAGGATTTAGAACCCCGCGCTTCGTGACGGGACCATTAAACCGAACAAAATATATGTAAAAACGTTAAACCATGAACGCTCTGCGAGCCAACGCGAAAGCAGTCTGTATCGGGTTATGACATTGAAACTAAACAAAAGAACTAAATCTATCAATACAATATACAACAAATTATCATACGTAGAACCAAAAAAGTCGGCACGTTACATCTGCAAACCAATGTAAATTCGATTAGTATCGGCGACACCAGCACCAATCCGTAAACATAATTTAGTAAGCAATTAAAAAAACATATTTTAAATGCGCGGTATCAAACGTCGAAACACGGATATAAAAACATGTTATGATGGGATATTTTTAAATCATGAAAAAAGTTTCGGTCATTATAAAAACGAACTACAAGAAATACGAAATCAAAGTTTAAGAAGATCATTTAACCGACAAACAAAAGATGTGAAGCCAACACTTGACCAAGTTAGTTTTATATATGTTGTTTAGTAACTCTAACTATAACTAATAATATATTAAGAATTAAGAAAGTGAAAGTAATTATGTAAATTCATAGTATTTGCACCCTTGACCAACTTGGTTTTATTTGCAGTTTAGCTTTGATTCCAACTAACAAAAATATTAAGAAAAATAAATAATAAATTGAATAGTGTTTTAAGAATAAATCTCCTTTTTAATATATATAATAATTAAGAAAATATCATACAAACTATATTTTCCCATTTCCTTGTTTTGGTCACCGCCGGAATACGCCAACAATCAACCTAGTACTAAGTTGTCAGACCTTGGACTTAGGTTTCTCAAAATCGAAGAAAAACATGTGGATATTTGGTCGAAAAGGGGCATCTGGGTTTTCAGCTTCTTCAACAGCAGAAGATGTCACTAAGGGAATCGATGCAACTGCTTTAACCGCCATTGTTACAGGTAATCGATCTTACTACTTTACCATTGTTTTCTGTTAAACTGATAATAATAATAATAATAATAATAATAATTGATCTGTTATGGATTCACGGTTATATAACTTGGTATCTGGATCACATGATTCTATTTACTAGGAGCGTGCACTATTAGGGTTGGGCTGGGTCGGGTTTGGGTTGGAACCTAAAAATCGAAAGTTTTTGAATTTTATAAAATCATTTGGTTTGGTTTCGGTTTTTTGGTTTGGGGCTAAGACAGAAACTTTGGTTTTTGAACTTGTAAAAATCCTTCGGTTTTGGTTTGGGTCGTTTTCGCCTAAAACCGAAACTTCTATTTTTTTGAATAATATATAAACCATTCAATTTCGGTTTCGGTTTTTACAGTTTTGCCATTTGAGCTTGAAATTTTTGGGCTGAAAAAAAAATTGCCCAAGAAAATCAATTTGGGCCAAAATCAATAAAATCATTTTGTTAGTTATTAGCTAATTGATTATTATACATTTGAGCTAAAATATGTGAGTTGCATATTAATTAAATAAAAATTCTTATGAATTACTTAAAATAAAATATGACTAAATATAAATATGGGTTGTTCTTTTCGGTTTTTAGTACATGCAAAACCAAAACCGAACCATAAGTTAGTTTTTACATAAACTTACAACCAAACCTTCATTTTTGTTTCGGTTCGGTTTTTTTCAGTTTGGTTTCGGATCAGTTTTTCGGTAGTACATGCAAAACGAAATCCGAGACATAAGTTTGTTTTTTACAAAAACATAAAACCAAACCACCGGTTTTTGTTTCAGTTTGGTCTTTTTCAGTTTCATGCACACTGCGTTTACCAGTTTACTTCATAATTTGTGTATGTTCAGGAGCTTCAAGTGGTATCGGCCTTGAGACGACCCGTGTGCTAGCATTGCACGGTGTACATGTAGTTATGGCAGTCAGAAACACCGAAAGCGGTCAAAAAGTCAAAGAAATGATCGTCAATGAAATCCCCACTGCTAAAATTGATATAATGGAGTTAGATCTTATCTCTCTCGCGTCTGTTAGAAAATTTGCAGCCGAGTTTGTATCTTCAAATCTTCCTTTGAATATTCTCATGTAAGAAACTATATATTATTATTATTATTATTATTATTATAATTTGTTTGTATTGTTGGAAGTAATAATGCAGGGATTATGGCTTCACCATTTCTGCTTTCAAAAGACGGGATCGAACTACAATTTGCAACGAACCATATAGGACATTTTCTGTTGACACAACTTTTACTCGACACCATGAAGCGTACGTCTCTTGAACAGAATAAAGAAGGGAGAATAGTCAGCGTGTCATCCGAAGCTCATCGGTTTGCTTACAAAGGAATATTTTTTGATGATTTAAACAAAGAATCAAGGTATAGTAAATATTAACAAATCACAATATTTTAAATTAGTCAATACAAAACAAATTTTAAATATACAGAACTGAATTGTACTATGCAGTTACAACCCGGTGTACGCATATGGACAGTCAAAGCTTGCCAACATACTACATGCTAAAGAATTAACAAAACACTTCAAGGTGAAATTTGTGATGTTTAGTTTAAATTATTTAATAATTTATTAAGTGTATGCTATACAATTTCTGTATCAAAAATCAGGAAAATGGAGTGAATATAACTGCAAACGCGCTTCATCCAGGATCAATTGCAACTAATCTTCTACGTTATCACAATATTATCAATGGTAAAAATCCAAATCCTTCGAAAGTTTAATTTCCGCGCTATTTTATTAAATCTTTTGTTAATCTTGATTTGTTTTTTATTTAGGCGTGGTTGAATGGGTTGGGAAGTACTTTCTCAAAAACATTCCACAGGTTCGATAAAATTCTTAAGCGCTATTATCTATTCATTATGTTTTAACCGAATAACAATGTGGAGAAAGTAATATATTTGAACTTAAATGATGTTTAGGGAGCAGCAACTACATGCTATGTCGCGTTGCACCCGCAAGTTAAAGGGATTAGTGGTGAATATTTCATGGATAATAACATAGCCGAACCGAATTCATACGCCAAAGATGCAAAACTGGCTAAAGAACTCTGGGATATCAGTTTAACCATGGTGACTCCATAGTATAAATATTGTTAAAGTGTTATGGTATGCTTTTGTGGGCATATGATAACCAAATTGATATGTATTTTGGTGGTTGAATTTTGTCACATTTTTCTATTTATACAAGACAAATGAAAGTATTGTATTTTGTTAATTTGTTAGCTATAGGTAATTATGTGTATTCATTCATGTGTGAATATCTTGAACATCTAAACAACTTATTCAAACCAACTAGGAAGGACTAAGGAGGTTATTTATTACTTGCATTTAAGTGTTTTAAGTTGGAGGCTCACCAAACACGAACTGGACGATCTCCAAATTTTTAGAACTCTAAGCCCGTTTTTTTTGCTAAAATTAGTGATGATGTGACGAAGAAAAATGCCCTTAAGAGACATTAACCATTACGTGTAGCATAAGTGAGCGACGATATATGGTTTTCACTACACTTATTTTAATTTTTATTATCTTAGTTAGACACCTTGTCCACTCTTTTTAATGACTACTTGCATACAAATCACCTTTCCTACTCCAATTTACTAATTGCATTAACTTTTTATTAATATTATAAGACTATTTCCATCTATGACACCCACAAATGCATTTGATCAGCTGTCATATCATTTTCTACCAATCGTTTTAACACACTTATAAACATTCTTACATTTTCCACATTATCACAATTTTTTTACGTTTATTTTCTGATAAAGGGCTACTTGATAGTAATAATTGAAATATGAATATACTCTTTGTAGTTTTTTCTTTCCTACATTTCAATATAAGTTGTAACTCTCTAATCAGCAATTGTTTTATTAGTTCTAAGTAATGGTATCCAATGTTGTTTTATTATAGTTTGGCTATAGATTGTCGTAGGTAGAGTAGTTGAAAGTTGAAACGAATACAAAAAGAATATTGTAACTTGTAATCCGTAGATTATACATTTTTGAAAACCGTAGACCATCACATAACTAGTAACAAACAAAGCGATTAATAACATTTATAGTAGCTATATCAATAAGGCACCGTCAACACAACACCTAACTGTTACAGGACCCATACATAAAAATGTCAAACCGCTAAGTGTAATCAACGTCACAAAGTCACTCATCTTTGATACCATATATATCTGTAGCAACAATTTCTGGTGGCATTTATTATTTGTATTTATTTTAACCCCCATCTGTTTATAATTTATTCCCCACATATGTTCCTGAAAGAGCATCATAGATATATTCGCATTAAACACTTTCATTGTTATGTATAAACAATAATACTGATACAAAAATGTACAAGTTATAAACATCAGTGAAAACTTTAAAATATAAACAATTAGTATGATTTTATTACTTGTCTAGAATTAATGGTTATAAGAGCAAATAGTTGAGTGTTGGTAATATATGTTATTACTTTCATGAAATAATAAATAGGATTATATTTTCGTATTATCTTTCCATTCCAAGTTTCCAACTACCGGTCGGTGTCCATAGCGTGTAACAAAAGCTTGATTTCTATTTAATAGCCTCTTCTTTTGTTGCTTATAAATACCTACCAATTCACTCATTTTAAATTAACTTCAATCCCTAAATCTCTCTCAGTTCTCTCTCGGTGAGTGACAGATCAAGATTTTTATCACTTGAAGTCATTATCGCATGAAGTCGTTTCTGTAAGCAGTTTTTTCAATAGCCAGTATTCTACTTTAAAGAGCATTCTTATCCATCCATTATATTCTACCTCATAATTTAACTAAAAATTATTTATTTTTTTTTTTAATTTTATCTCTTTGTTTAAAAAACCTACCACATCTCATTCCTTATTTTTAATTACAAACACTTATTTAATTACATTTCTCGTTTTTATACGCTCTCATAATTTGATAAGGGTGAATAATACTAGTTTTTAATTTTGTATGAAAAGTTATTGTATCAGTTTTATATAAAAAGTTACTGTAGTACTTTTTTTTATAAATGAAGGTTGATCTAGAGAAATAGGGGATGGGATGTGGTGCAATTTTAGAAGTTTTTTCTAAATACATCTAACATGATTAAACTTTAGACCTTCAAAAGGAATAAACACCTATTACACCACCGGATACCATTAGACCAAATGTCCTTTAATGTCGGTGGTGGTGTTGTTCCCTACATTTATATATACATATATGATATGTTGTACACTACTAGATTGTATATCGTACATTGGTACAATACAATAAACACTTTTATTTTCTAATTTTACAGGCTTTCTTGTTGACGGGTGTTATATATTGTGTTACTTAACCAAAGATTTGTGTTGCCTCATTTAAGTAAACGACCAAATGGACTCATCAACTTTGCTACTTATTTTAACAGCAATAGTAACATATACCATTTGGTTCAAGTCCATCGTACACCGCACGAGCGGTCCACGTGTCTGGCCGATATTCGGCAGCTTACCTAGCTTAATCCTAAACGCTAACCGTATGCACGAATGGATTGCGGAAAATCTCCGCACGTGCGGCGGCACGTACCAAACGTGCATATTCCCCATCCCGTTTCTAGCCCAAAAGCAAGGTCACGTGACAGTCACGTGCGACACGAAAAACCTCGAACATATTCTCAAAATCAATTTTGATAATTACCCAAAGGGTCCCACGTGGCAGGCTGTCTTTCATGATTTACTTGGTGATGGGATATTTAACTCTGATGGTGACACGTGGCTGTTTCAACGTAAGACAGCCGCGCTCGAGTTTACAACTCGTACGCTTCGCCAAGCCATGGCTCGGTGGGTGAGCCGAGCCATTAAGCTGAGATTCGTTCCCATATTGGAAACGGCTCAGCGGGAAACCAAGCCGGTTGATTTACAAGATCTTTTGCTTCGGCTTACTTTTGATAATATATGCGGCTTGGCTTTAGGAAATGACCCGCAAACGTTGTCACCCGGGCTACCCGAGAATGGGTTTGCCGTGGCTTTCGACCGAGCCACAGAAGCCACGTTACAAAGGTTTATTTTGCCGGAGGTGATATGGAGGATGAAGAGATGGCTTGGGCTTGGGATGGAGGTTGAGCTGAGCCGAAGTATGAGCCACGTGGAGGAGTATATGACAAATGTGATTAATGAACGTAAGATGGAGTTGATGAGTCAGATGGACTGTGGGACACCACATGATGACTTGTTGTCTAGGTACGATGCTCTTTTAGTTTTACTCGGTTCAGGTTATTCGGTTTAACAAATTATACGGTCGTAAATTAAAAGTCAAAATCCGAAATGAGTAACTGGATTCCAATTCAGTTCGGTTTTTGACTCTTTGACCGGATAACATGATAAAATACCCTTTTTATTTTTTATAATTTAAAAATAATTATATATTTTTAAGTCAAATACCATAAACCAACATAGCTTCTGTTTTATTTGTAAAAGACCCTAATTTTGTACACATAAAACCCAACATATTATCTATTTTCTCCTAAAAGTTTTCTAACTATATTTACACATTAAAAACTAATATACTTTCTATTTTAATTATAAAATATAAATTATTTATTTATTTTATTTTCAAATTTGACATGTTAACGGTTTTCTTATAATATAAACGGAAGGTATGTTAGTTTCTTATGTGCAAAATAAGGCTAAGCGCCTTTTTGGCTTTTACAACAGAAAACATATCGTATGTTAGTTTATATTTTATAATAGAGAAAATTACTGTTTGCGTTTCTGTGGTTTTAAGGAGGAGACCCAATGAGTCCCCAAAAGAAAATTTGAACTGGTTGAGTCCATGTGGTTTAAAAAATGAACTATTTGAGTTCTTGCTATTACTTAACTATGTTAGCTTCAAGGGTAGATCCGACATTTCACTTCTATATATATACATTGTCACTCTGAGTCCTTGAACTTTCATAATTGGTCACTTTGAGTCCCTTTCACCTTTTAACAAAAATAAATAAACTTGACAAACTTTTTTTAACAAAAATAAACAAACCGAACCACCTTTTCAACAAAAATTAACGAACCAAACTACTTTTTAACAAAAATAAACGGACCTAACTAACTTTTGAAGCAAACTAAACGACCAAAATCATTTTTTTTAACAAGTAGTTCATTTCATTTAACAAAAATAAACGAATCAACCTTCTTTTTTAACAAAAATAAGCGACCCAAACTTGTTTTTTAACAAAAATAAACGAATCAAACTATCTTTCTAACAAAAATATACGAACCAAACACGTTCATTTAGCTTAGTAAAAATTAGTAAAAAAGTTGTTCGTTTATTTTCGCAAAAAAGGTACTTCGATTGTTTATTTTTGTTAAAAAAGTAGTCTGGTTCGTTTATTTTATTAAAATGTAGTTCGGTTCTTAGTTCTGTTAAAAAATAGTTCGGTTCGTAATTCTGTTAAAAACAAGTCTAATTCGTCTATTTTTGTTAAAAAATTAGTTTAGTTCGTTTTTTTAAGTTTTTTTTATTTTTGTTAAAAAAAAGTTTGATTAATTTATTTTTGGTTGATTATGGTTTGGTTAGTTGTTTATTGGTTGATTGATTATAGTTTGGAAGTTAATTATGTAATATGGAGGTAATTTTAAAGAGGGACTAAAACTAAGCAATTACTTAACCACAAGGACTCATATGAATCATAAAAATGGTAAACTAGTAATTTCATATCTGGCAGGGATTCAAATGGTTCATTTTTGAAACCGCAGTGACTCAACCAGTTCAAATTTTCTTTTGAGGACTTATTGTGCCCCCGCCTTGAAACCACAAGGACGCAAACAGTCATTTTCTCTTTATAATATGAAAAAAGACAATTGTTAAAAGATTTTTATGAGAAAAAAATGAAAATATATTGGTTTTTTTATTATACATGTTATTTTTTTTTATTAATATATGCTATTAAATTGAATTAGTTTAAATAAACTTGGGTTAAGATTGTAATCGAATTGAAACCGAATCACCATTTTAATTCGGTTTAAAACCATTTGGAAAACTGAAAGATTTCTTTTTTATCGGTTTCGGTTCATTTCAGTTTAATCAGTTTCAAATCGAATAATAACATACCCTAAACACCCCTATCTCTAGGTTCATGAAGAAGAAAGAATCTTACACGGATACATTTTTACAAAACGTGGCACTCAATTTCATCCTCGCTGGACGTGACACGTCATCCGTAGCGCTGAGCTGGTTCTTCTACCTCGTCACCCTAAACCCTAGAGTTGAAACAGAAATCCTCACCGAACTCCGCACCATCCTAACGTCGACACGTGGACGTGACACGGGTCAATGGCTTGAAGAGCCATTAACCTTTGACGAAGTTGACCGTTTGACTTACCTCAAAGCCGCCCTAACCGAAACCCTCCGTCTCTACCCGTCCGTTCCCGAAGACTCCAAACACGTCGTCAACGACGACATCCTTCCATCGGGTGACTTTGTCCCCGCGGGATCATCTATCACGTACTCGATCTATTCAACCGGGAGAATGAAGTTCATTTGGGGAGATGACGCGTTGGAGTTTAAGCCCGAGAGGTGGTTATCGAACGACGGGACGAGATTTGAGATGAAGGATCAGTACAAATTCGTTTCGTTCAATGCGGGTCCGAGAATTTGTTTAGGGAAAGATCTCGCGTATTTGCAGATGAAGTCGATAGCGGCTGCGGTGTTGCTTCGACACCGAATATCGATCGTTGAAGGTCACCGTGTGGAGCAGAAGATGTCTTTGACATTGTTTATGAAGTATGGGTTGAAGGTGGAGCTTCGGCCTAGGGTTTTGACGCCTTTAACGGAAAATATGGCGGGAGTTTGATATGGGTAGTTATGTTTGTTATAACGGTAAACATAAAGTACGACACTTATACTTTATGATATGGTATTTATAGTTTCTTAAAAGCAGTCACATTCAAACACTACAAACATTTGGTTTTTAATTTATATTTGATTTTTATAGGAACTACTACACACTTAAGTAGATGTGGTTTACAAAATCTACATGGCGTGACGTTTTTCATCTTTTGGTGAAATCATTAAGGAATATATATGTGTTATGTGATGGTTCTAGAAAAATGTAAAATGTTGTGTTACGTCATGTGAAAAACTCTTTAGAAAAATGTATAACATTATTCACACATAGTGGCTTTGTTTCATTTTCAATACTTTTAATTGTGAGATGGAGTTGTTTGATTGTTTAAAAAATAAAATAAACAAACAAACATAACATTCCGCCCAGAATGTCGTGGTTTTCCCGACGCCATCACCCGAAAACGCCCCTGAAGATACACGAAACGTACCGGGTATAGCTCGGATCGTCTTCTACGGGATGATGTAACCAAATCTCGCTCTCCTCCGCTCAAATCTGCAATGGTTTTTGGGGGTGTGGAGGTGACTGCTAAGAAATCTCGAGAATCTCTTGTTTACAGACACAAAAATGGTTATGGTGGTGGCTCTTATTGAGAACCACACTTAATAAGGAGGTGGAAACCTCCTTATATAGGGAGCCTCATGGCCACCATCATGGTACCCTAATGGGCCTAGCCCAGTTAGGGTTACCTCCACAAAACCCCCTCAGCCCAATAATATTGTATTAGTCCATATAATAAAATAAGCCAAACATAATAAATTAAGGTCGTAAGCCGGGTTTAGTACCATACCCCTACAAGCCCCCCAAGTCCAGTGTTGCTCCTAGGCGTGCAAGCGTTTAGGTGGAGCGCTGGACTTCATAAGGTGTGTTAGGATATGAGGCGGTTTTTTCCCCTTTCTTCGGCCTTGTCTTTATTGTCTTTGAGTTTTGAGAGGTTTTCTTCATGATGGTGACATGTTGTGATCCTTATGATAATAATGGTGCACTGGCATGAATAAGATATAGCACGCATCATAACAATAGTGGCGCGGGGCCTGATAAAAGATAGAGTGCGCATCTCGATAATAATGTAATGCAACTTACGCGCGAGGCAGCTGTAACACCCCGACCAAAGGCGGATTATACATCGGGGCGCCACATATTGTTTCATTACTCGTGACACTATTGGGTGTCAATATTTAATAAATACATTTATTCACGCACGCGCAAAGTAAACAAGATAACATAAAACATCATAAATCAATATATTATAAATCATAATATTCGAACAGCAAAGACTTGTCTTGATACATTTTAATCTAGGTCCAAAATAATGAAAACTTCCTACGTGTCCACAAGCTCCAAAACAGCTACTGCAAACCTGAACATGTGTTAAAATAAACGTCAAACACTTGCGTGTTGGTGAGAAATCAAGTTTAATAGATAATAATAGATAACAATAAATCTGCGCGCAACACGTGTATGTCTGGTGTTTAACAAGGGTGCAATCAGATTGTGATCAAGCCTAGATAGATCATAGCTCATAGTTCATAGTTCAATCCGTGCTCCCAATTGAGCACAAAAACGAGAAAACATCTGTGCAAGTGTAAACAAAGAAAACCGTAAACGATAGGTCTCCCGTGTTCATCTAATGGATCCATGAAAACTTCGGAATAGGCCGAACAAAGCGGTTAATGATACACACATACAAATAAACAGCCAAGTAAACGTCCTCAACACATGGGATACTGCGCGACTAAAGTTCATAAACAAGTTTAAGACTCTAAGTTTGTATAAACACATGAGCATCCCAAAACATTAAAAGCAAAAAGGGATTAGGTACGAGATTACTCACTTGATAAACGATGCGGTGTAAGATAAAGCAAGAACCAACTTTAAACAAGCACAAGTTAACCTATAATTAAAGATTATTGTTTTAATGATCTGTTTTAAGTCTTGATATAAGTTAGCATAATTAATAAGTAAATTATTATATATAATATATATATTACCGGAAAAGCAGGACAGAACAGGGAGGAAGACGGAGGCAGAGAGGGAGGCGGCAGAGAGAGCAAGGAGAACAGGAGAGATTAAGTGTTTTGTGTGTGTAGTGTTAGGAAAAATAATACTATTATTTATAGAGAAACCCTAGGGAACACAATCCCTAGAAAAAGGGGAAAAGATCTCAAAAAGTAAAAGATTCCAAAAGCAAAAGATATCAAAAGATATGGCAGCAGGGAAAAAGAGAAAAAGCTGACAGGGAACAGTAAAAAGCAAGGCAGTTCAGAAAAAGGTACTGGTCAAGCATGAAAAAAAGCAGATCTCAAAAGATAACGTCAGTCACTTTTTCTGCCAACCAATGGGGTTGGTGCGCATGCTGCGCCAAAAGTGGCTTTTCAGACATAAAGCAGATTAGGTCAACAGCACAAAAGATAAGACAACACAAAAGCAAACGGCTAGATTAAACAGAAGAAAACTCAAAGGGTTCAGCGCGAGAAAGCTCGAGCGCGAAGGCAGACACAGAAGGTCAAGAGAGCGCGAGCGCGAAGGCAGACGGAACCAACCTTAACGCGTCGCGGAAAGAACTACATTTCTAAGCGCGCCGCGGGAAGAATCACATTTCTTAGCGCGCCGCGGGAGGAACTAAAATTCCTAGCGCGCCGCGGGAAGAACTATAATTCTTCGCGCGTCGAGGGATGAACTACGATTCTTAGCGCGCTGCGAGAAGAACTACAAATCCTTAGCGCGTCGCGGGAAGAACTACCGTTCTTAGCGCGCTGCGAGAAGAATTACAATTCTTAGCGCGCTGCGAGAAGAGTTCGTCTCGCGTATCGCTTAAACAGGTGGTCTTCACGCAGGATTCCTTGTAAGGGGTCTGGCGCGTGGAGCTGCGCAGACAACCTTAGGCGGGAAGGAACAAAGGACAAGCAAAGAGTTAGAAGAAAAAGAGGGAAACAAGGCGTAAGGGCGGGACGGCGACAAGAGGGAAAAGAAGGCGGAAAGAGAGAAGGAGAGGGACGGGACGGCGGAAAGAAAGAGAGAGAAAGAGGCGGGAAGGAAAATATATTATTATTATTAAAAGTAAAATATAAGTATAAATAAATACTAAATCATAAAAGAAAGAGATCGGGTCAGAGAAACGGGTACCTGGGTCGGGTCGGATCGGGGCAGATGTCACAGCAGCTTACGAGCTATAAAAATAATGAAGCTTGCGCACGAGGCGACTTACGAGCTATAAAATAATGAAGCATGCGCGAGTTGCGGCTTATGAGCTATAATATGATGATAATGACTGGCCCACAAGGGCCTCTTATACGCAGGATGACTATCCCGGCTTGTCTTCAAAATAATAATGGAGGCACAAACGGCCAGATAATAATAATAATGTCATAGGTGCTTGTGCGACTCGTAGCCGAACCTGCAAAAACATATCAACTAAAAGTGGATGTATTACAAGGTTCCCATCCTCGGGCAAATTATGAGGTGTGCCCAACCTACGTTGGCGCGTGGCCGTTTGGGATATTATTAGGCTCCCGACCTTTATGTTTGGCGCGTGGCCGTTTGGGACATTATTAGGCTCCCGACCTTTATGTTTGGCGCGTGGCCGTTTGGGACATTATTAGGCTCCCGACCTTTATGTTTGGCGCGTGGCCGTTTGGGACATTATTAGGCTCCCGACCTTTATGTTTGGCGCGTGGCCGTTTGGGACATTATTAGGCTCCCGACCTTTATGTTTGGCGCGTGGCCGTTTGGGACATTATTAGGCTCCCGACCTTTATGTTTGGCGCGTGGCCGTTTGGGACATTATTAGGCTCCCGACCTTTATGTTTGGCGCGTGGCCGTTTGGGACATTATTAGGCTCCCGACCTTTATGTTTGGCGCGTGGCCGTGTGAGACATTATTAGGCTCCCGACCTTTATGTTTGGCGCGTGGCCGTTTGGGACATTATTAGGCTCCCGACCTTTATGTTTGGCGCGTGGCCGTGTGGGACATTATTAGGCTCCCGACCTTTATGTTTGGCGCGTGGCCGTGTGGGACATTATTAGGCTCCCGACCTTTATGTTTGGCGCGTGGCCGTGTGGGACATTATTAGGCTCCCGACCTTTATGTTTGGCGCGTGGCCGTTTGGGACATTATTAGGCTCCCGACCTTTATGTTTGGCGCGTGGCCGTTTGGGACATTATTAGGCTCCCGACCTTTATGTTTGGCGCGTGGCCGTGTGGGATATTATTAGGCTCCCGACCTAAGATTCGGATGTCTTCCATCGCGATAATGTAGTGGTGGTATACCACGATAGTCCCCCAGTTCATTGCTGCTAAATAATGTTAGGAGCATTGAACTTGTAATAATAAACTTGTTAATAAAGTTTTAATCACATGGGCGGATGAGGGGCTGTTATGAAAAATTGGAAATAATTCCTTCCTCTTTTAAATCTTTTTGCCTCTGCACGTTCCTGCCACCATTTTGAACATTTGGGATGGTTGCATGGAGTTTGTAATTGCCGGAGTTAGCGTTGAACTTCAAGAAGGTCGCATGCGTTCCGCGACGGCGGAGTTTTACCCACCGGATCAAGTTGGTGGAATGTGATACGCGACTGCGCGCAAGCATCATGGCGGTGCGCATGTAGAGTGGCGGAAGGGTTGATCTGCGACTGCGGTGGCAGAATGTTGATCCGCGGTGGCGCGCATGCGACGTGGCTTGTATTCCACCCTGCTATAGTGGCGCTGTTGCGTTACAGTGGCGCTGTTGGTATGCTAGTGTGTATGTGATCCGCGGTGGCGGGTGTTAATCCGCCGTGCCTGTTTTTGTCCGCCTACGCGCATGAGAAAGCGGTTGACACGCCGTGAACAGATTACAAATAAAAAGCATGGTGGTCTTCGTGATGGCGGCCTTCATGTCTTCCCACTTGAACAGTGATGCGGATGCAAGAAACCAAATTTTTTGAGGCGCCCATCCATAATGACGCGGTGTTGTTCCGTGACGGCGCCCACGCATGTGGCGCAGTGTTCTTTTGTGACGTGATTGCGTAGTGGTGATCCGCAAGTATGATGGCGGTGTGTTGTTTAGCGATGCGCATGCACGGTGGCGAGGTGTTGGATCGCGGTGGTGCGGTGCTCGGCGCCAGCGCGCATGCGTGATGGAGCGCTGCTGCTTCATAGCGGTGGAACTCATGCATGGTGGCATGCACCATGGCGCCCAGATGGTCATCCGCGGTGGCGTGTACGCGTGGTGGCGCAATGACATTACACGGTGGCGAGGTTCACTTGTCGTGGCGCGCATGAATGTTGGCATTGTATTGTACCACGGCGAGCGCATGCGCGGTGGCGGAGCGTTGTGCCACGGTGATCATCACAACTTGCGGCTTGCTTGCCGGAGCAGGAGGCGGCGTGGACTCTAATTGCCCGCCATGTTTTGTTTTTTCCGGTGATGGGTTTTTCAATGAAATTCTTGGATGATGATAAGAAAATTGGAAACTGGACCCACCTGTGACATTAATATTAATGCCTCCTCATGCTGGACAAAAGACAATGTCATCATATTTTATGTACTATTGTACACTGTCAAACGTGAACCACCCATTTTTTCATCAAATTTTTTTTTATAAAAAACGTAGCAGATCTAAAAGCTTCGATTTTTTGCCGGATGAACTCTTATATGAAGATCTCTGAGCCGGATCTTGGCTGTATTGCCGGAAAAAATGCAGATCTCGCACCGTGAGAATTTTAGGCCACCAAAATAAAGTAGATTTGGACGTTATTGTGAGATCTAGTTAAAACCGTCACAGATCTAGTTCAGAAAAACTACTAGATTCGGATGGTATCTGAAAAATTATCAGATCTGAAAGGGTTTTCAAATTTATTTCACCCTCTTGTTCTTCCAAAAACAGATATAGAAGTCAAAAAGAGAGAGTCGAAGATGAGGTTCGTTTTCATGTCCCACGGATGGCGCCCATGAAGAAACACGAAACGTACCGGGTATAGCTCGGATCGTCTTCTACAGGATGATGTAACAAAATCTCGCTCTCTTCCGCTCAGATCTGCAATGGTTTTTGGGGGTGTGGAGGTGACTGTTAAGAATCTCGAGGATCTCTTGTTTACAGACACAAAAATGGTTATGGTGGTGGCTCTTATTGAGAACCACACTTAATAAGGAGGTGGAGACCTCCTTATATAGGGAGCCTCATGACCACCATCATGGTACCCTAATGGGCCTAGCCCAGTTAGGGTTACCTCCACAAAACCCCCTCAGCCCAATAATATTGTATTAGTCCATATAATAAAATAAGCCAAACATAATAAATTAAGGTCGTGGTTTTCCCGACGCCATCACCCGAAAACGCCCCTATGCAGGATGTTGTATGTTAACTTTTATTTTGAGCTTTTTAAAATGTACAAGGGAGCAAACTATACAAGAATTAATACGCTGTATTATTCTATTTACAATTGGTGTATGTTTTTTTTTTTAAATGTACAAGGGAGCAAACTATACAAGAATACGCCACAATGTATTATTCTATTTACAATTTGATGTATGTGAAAAAGGACGCATAACTGTACTTTTAAGTTTTAATAAAGCTCGAACGATCATGGAGGGAATCAAGACGAATCCATTCATTTGAATAAAAAATAAGACGAGATCTAATATCTGACCGTTAGTTTTTAAGATCTAAAAAACTCCTTAGTCAAACCTACCTACCTACCTATCACTCACCTCATTTTTAATATGCTGTTGCTATCCCCATCCCACGCATAAAGTTATATTTAATTTATTTTTTAAATATGCTAATTATATAGGAGGTCTTCTTATTTGGTTAGGTTAGATGAATTATTGTGTGCATTTTTGGATTAAATTGGCAGTGATCAAGCTGGATGAGGGTAAACCAACTGTTGGTACAATTAAAAAGGTATAACTTTTAATGGAATTTAATTATTTCATAATATTGCCAAAAACGTGAAAATGAGTTGTTATAACTTGTTAAAAACAAAACTAATTAGAAGGCCAGTAGCTAAGTATTATATAAGAAATTGCATAATTGCCAGAGAATCAAATCTACTTTTCCCATTAATTAAAAGACAACAACAATATTAGAAGATTACAATATCAGTCCCCATAAATCCATCCAAAATCCAAAACTTGCTACACACCATTGATCCCAAAATTTCAAAAGATTATATAAATTGCAAATCATGAATCCAACATTAATAAAGAAATGCACAATATATCCCATAGTAGAGGTGTGTATGGTTTGATTATGTTATTAGCTCCAACCGATTAACCAATCAGTTTTCAGTTAATCGGTATGGTTTATTCGGTTAGTTTGTTGGATTTCGTTTCGATTAATAACCAAATTAAACTTGGACTAAAACTTTTACTTAGAAATACATGAAATGAATACATAAATATATAAAATGAGCACATTGAAATGAAGATATAATTATATAAATAGTGGTATAAATACATGAAATGGTTCGGTTCGGTTATCTTAGTGTACAACTTATATGAAAATATGAATGTATCGGTTTGGTTAACTTGGTGTACAAAATAAACAATAACCAATCTTTGATTAATTTAGTTTATGGTTAATTTTGGTTTGGTTTAGTCAATTTTCAATTTTAATTTTAGTTAATAGTTCGATTATTGCTTACCCCTGGCCCATGAAAACTAGTTTACTAATAATTTTCAAACTTAAAAGATGACAACAAAAACAACAATACATTTTACATCAAAAGATTTACAAGATCAGTCCCCATAAATCCATTGAAAACCCAAACTTGCTACACATCCAATCATTGATCCAAAAAAGTTCAACAAATTATATAAACTAGTATTTCGACCCCCGCAAGCCGAATCTTAGATCTTGGTGATCGAGAGTCTCGATTTTGATCATCTGGCTTGAAGTAAATCAAAGTTTTCAATACCGTACATAAGTAAAAGAAAACGCAGTCAGTAAACAGTAACTTCTTGTTAAATTGTGTACATTTTGGAACATGGTGTAAGATTTGAATTATATATATTTCTATTCTAATGAGCTGTACATTGAGTCCAATACCTTGGCCACTTAACTACTCAATTCAATTTTCAAACCATTTAATCTTCCAAGACATACACTTATTATAATTTAATCATCTTGGAGATCTAAAATAAAAATTATTGATTGGAGTAATAACATAATATGACTCGAGACCATGCCAGTCAGTTATTTTCCTTGAAATATACAAACTAATACACTCAGTAAATAACACAATGGAATAGATTGGAGAATTATAACCATGGTTCTAAAATAAAATTATAACCATTTTCCATTAATTATAATCATAAATGTACTTTTGGCGAATTATAACCACTAAATTAGTACAACCAAATAAAGCTCGGAAGAAAGGACCGACATCAGGTGTGCTCAGATCAATTTCAAACCATCATCATAGCAACCTTTCAGCCCATAAACCATCACTAAAATGAGTACAGTCTCGTCATATCAACCTATAATCAGACCATCGCTTCAAAGTTATATAAACATCAATCTGAAGAGGTTCAGACCTCAAGCAATCATCACAACCTCAAACGCCACATGCTGCAAATCCACAACCACCATAGACGACCCAAAAGTCGCTGGCAATATAGTAACCACAAAGAAAGTCAAACCAAACAATGAACAACAACCGATGGGCTAAAGCCCACAGGAAGATACCAACAATTGCTGCAAAAATTAACCAATTTCAAGTACATGTTGTACAACACGTGAAGCACAATGTACACTCAAACCAATGACATTTCCGAAACATACCGGCCAATAACAACCGATGGCACGCAACGCAACCTTGAACACCATTCAGGCCATAAAACACCCAAATACCACCACTAAAACACCAACACCGCACAACCCTTCCGATTATTTCCCCATTAAAAGGCCAACGGACCACCACCGCCACCTAGGGTGTCCGAATGGAACCCGTTAACGTAGATGGGATGTCGAACACGATGGTGGCGACGACCTTAGTAAAGGCCATCGGACCACCTAGGTTTCCAAATGGAAGCCGGCAACAACAGATGGGATGTTGAACACGATGGTGGTGATGACCTCGGTGGTTGAAGACAATGGTGACTGTTATAAAGAAAATGAAACGGTGGGATGTAACTGAGAGAGAGAGTGACTCACCTGAGAATAACGACACCTTATCACTCACTTTTGAATTCTGATGGCATGTGTCATCACACAAATAATAATGAAACCTCTTGACTCAGCTTTTAATGCCAGGTGTTATCAAACCAAGCTTTGAGATCAATGTATAACTAAATTAGCAAAGATGACAACAGTTAAAGCATAAGATAGTTGTCTAACAGTTAAAGCATAAGATAGTTGTCTTTTAATATATATATATATAATTTCAAATCATGGGCACAATATTATTATATTTACCTTATGATCACTACTTTCTATCTTAGCAATCAAACAAAAACCAACAAACAAAAGAATAAAATTTTATCAAACACTTAAAACAATCACAATCTTCTAACTGAACTTTGCCAAACTTCAACACATTGTTCATCTTTCCTTGTAACAAACATTTTATTCCCTCCGAATCCCATATTCGTGACGCGGTTACCACCCAAATCCTTCGATCGTCCTAACACATTCTTCTTAAAGATTCGGTCTTTACCGTTATTCGAACAACCCATTAAAACTTCTGACCATAATCCCAACTCCCCTTGCTTACTACAAAACACTTGATTCCCATGTGTTTCAATCTTGCAACCAACCCCTTGTTTCTTCATATTATTCACATTATTATTAACTTTTCGGGTGTCACCAAGACAAGTCCACGAGTTTAAAGATCCAAACTTTTTCAAATCAATATACGAAACCTCGCCCGAATTCACACCAATCTTGAAAACACCCGAAAGGGTATCCGAAACTGTAATATCCGAAAAACAATCAATACTTTCCTTAATTTCCCAGACTGCATTCCCAGACCTTAAATCCCAAAACTTTATGTTTCCTGACACCCCGGTGGGTCCGCTATGCGACCCGGAAGCCATTAACAGGTTAAGACTAGGAACCCAATTCAGTTTAGTTGATGGGATTGCAGAACCAATATCAGAACCAAAGATTTCATTATTCGCAATCTCCGAAACAATCTTGAAACTATTTAGATCATAAACCATGATAGCATTCGAGTTCCTTCGGCCAGATTCGAAACTAGTGAACAAATACTCATTAGAAAGCCCAATTGCTTGAACAGTTGAGCTTGATTTAGTTGCATTATCCCAATTAAGAGTTTGTGAAACACCACCCAAATCAAGATCAAGAATTTGCAGCCCATTAAAATCTGTAGCACCAGCTGCAACAATGTTGGATGACAAAGCTAACAAAGAATCAACAGCTGCAAAACTGGTCAAAGTTGTTGACTTTCTTTGTAAACACCAATCAAAAGATGTGATCTTGCTACCATGAGCTACATGAACACACCCATTACCAGTTGTGGCAATAGCAGAGGGTGAGTCCCTGCCACTAAGCGGCAAAATGACCGATTTTTCGAGATCAAACGGTTCGAATTGAGACGGGTTTGATTGGGATTGAACCAAAACATCACCAATCCCATAAAAATTGGCTTCAAAGATAATATCTTGAATGTCAAAAGATTTAGCCTTTGATGGGAGATTACCAGTTCTTAATAAAGAAAGAAGGATTGAGAACAATTCAGGGTCTCTGTCAATAAATGGGATGTGGGTTTGATCAAATGGGTTGAAAAGATTAGAGAAAATGGTGTTGGAGCCTGCAAGGGTTAAGGTTTGTTTGGTGGTTTGGAAAAGATGACCACCCACATCAATGGTGATGATATTGGTTGATGATGGGTTGTGGTTCTTGTTGTGTGAGAACCCATTTGAGATTGGGTTTGATTGTGAGAAAGGTGGCATCTTTTTGCAAATTGAGAATTGGGTTTGATGTTTCTTGATGATTTGTTTATGAATATGAAAGAAACTTATGTATGTATGTAATATTGGTGGTGGGAGTGATTGGGAAAAACTGGAAAAGGTTTGATTTTTGTAGAGGATGGAAGGCAAGAATAATATTATATTGTGGTCTATGATATTTGGGGGTCAACATAGGAGGCTGGTAGTTTGTTTTGTGGTAGGAAGTTTCCAAGCTGGACCAATGCAAAAAATTATTATTTTTTAAATAAAGATTTTCTTCCGTGCTTTTTAATTTTGTGAGTTTTATTGTTTTTACTCCGACCATGCATTGTTGTCTCAATCGGACTCATATTGACTGTAAAGTTTGGCTTGGGCATTTCCTTGTCGCTTGACAGTGGTAGTGCCACCATAAGGGCATAACTCTCTGCGAAGCACACGATGGACTAAAACCCAGGTGTGCACATGATTCAAACTGACAACCTCGCAAGATCTAGCTCAAATCATTTATTGTCAATATCCATTCTAAATGAAACAAGTGTGGATCGAACTTTGATCTTCATCGGAAAACTCAAGTCTTCCTACCACTAGGTCACAAGTGGGGACCAAATGGACCAATATAAAAAATTATTGATTAATTACACAATTAATGAAATTAATTTTAAATTATTTTGTAAACGTGTAAAATGGATGGATATAAAATAAGGGAATCTTATGAAGGGATTGCAAGCAAGTTGTCTAGTAGATAAATTAGTGGGGGTCTGGGGATGGATATAATAACTTGTGATTAATATTTAATAATATTAACATGTAAGTGATGTAGCAATAATACAATATATACTATTGTTTGTCAAACCAAACAAGATGATACAATGATCAATGGAAACTTTACCTTAGTTTGACCACATATTTGGACTTTGACAATTGACTATAACATTCGTGCATATTTGTGAACCATGATGTTTTTGGTGTCTTCTTGGAAATTCCCTTATTTCTGACCAAAGTTTTGAAATCAATTACTGCCAAGATAAACTATTCCAAGATTCCAGAAGGGTGATGCCAAGCCAACATCCCTTTCTAGATGTGTTTACTAATATACTCCCTGCCTTTATCATATTAGTCATCACATTTGATAAAGACAAAAATCGTTATATAAGCGTATAGCCCTGATATACGGACGCATAGTTCTTAAATACCCCTTTATACGGGCATAAGTCATATAGCCATGGTATACTGTACTACGGACGTATAGCTTTGGTATACAAGTGTATAGTTTTTCAATTAATAAGAACATATTGTCTCTTACTAGATCAAGATTAAAAACACTCTTTACACTTGAATCTAACAAGCAACCATAGAAACAAAATGTAACAAGACTTGTATGGTCATTAAAAGTAGTACCAAGTGAAAATACCAACTTCTCTTCCCAATTTTCTTGCTTAATCCATTTGTTCATAATACACTTTATACACAACATTAAGTCTAAAAATAAGAAAAACCTGTCTCGTGTTCATATGACTAAAAACTCGACGTGATGGTCAGTCAGATGGCACTCGATGAGCTACAACACTAATGTTCAAGCTCACATGTTTGAATCTTGAACCGGAGCAAGTTTTCCTACTAACCTTACAACAAAATTTTTTACTTATGAGCTTATTTAGCTTACATATATATATGCTAGTGTTAGGTTATATGCCCCATTTAACCTTGAAAAAAAAGTTCTTTTCACAGTAAGAACTAAGAACACATCAGTCATCACTATCCTTCCAATCCTTGGTTACTTGATTTCTTCATCGTGGCGTCCAATCATTAGCTGACACTTGGCTGCATCATAGGAAAGAAAGACCAGTTCTTGATTGGCCCGTGTTCTTTCCCGATAACTTTCTCGTTAGTCCACCAATCGGGTTCGGCTCCATCCGTACTATCAAAGTTGAATTCTTTAACAGATCCTAGTGTGGTGGTTGATCTATGCCTCTGATGTCTCTCCATGTCATCACGGCATTCACGTCCGTTTGCCAGGTCAGCACAACGTCTTCTCTCGACACATCTGACCACTTGTTCGGGCGTCACCTCAAACGACACCCTATGATCAACCAAATGATGTTGATCGTCTTTCCCACTTGTCGGGAAGTGAACGAAGTGGGGCCCACCGTAATTAAAATCCCCATCCATGAACGGGGACGAGGTGCCCGAATTGGAAATTCCCGAGCTTGGTGATATCAGCTGGCCCATTGGGCTTCCGGGGTACAGATGATAAGATTGAAGCTCATAAGGTATAACATTGTCTTGGTCACACGAGCTCAAAAGCCGAGCATAAGGAACCTCAGGAGACGAAGGTGTGGTCATGTGAACCGACTCTGGTGGGGGTGTAAAAGGGGCAGTGGACGGCTCAGTGGTGTAAGTCGAGAACACTGGTGGTGACACTAATTGTGTTTCGTGGGCATACGGGCCAATGGCAAACATGTTAGCTGGCCCGCCCGGTGAGTACATACTCGCGGAGACGGATGTGAAGGATAGGAAGCCGCCAGGCGAATGGGTGGCTGATGGTGGTTCTGAGTGGAGGAAAGATGCAGGAGACGAAGGCGGGGCGATAAAGGGAAGGACTCTTGAATTTTGCTGAGACATGTTTGAAGGCACTTGAGCCGAGGCTGTCGAATAACTGGGCTCGGGAACAAGAACAGCATGACCAATTCTCTTGCTATGCTTTTGTGATCCAAAACACCATGAAATGTTCAAACAGCCTCCCCATCTTTTTTTCTGCATAATATTGATCAACATTAGCTGATAAAATTACTAAACTATAAAAGAATTCACCTTTTTTTTAATATGAACAAAATCTAATTTTTAATTTGCTTCTACCTATCTTTCTTTATGATAATAAGTTAATAACTAACTCAATCAAACAGGGGAAACACAAAGCAGAAACTTCAGAGTTCAGAACCATTTTTGGTCAAATAAAAGCTTAAAAAACCTATTCAAGACTGCTTCATACTGATCATACAGTTTCCAAAACTGTAAATTTCCAATCTTTAATAAAATTACATATTTTGTCAGCATACCCTTTTCATTAATCTCCAAAAACAATACAGAATTGCACTTAAAAGAGCAAAAAATTAAAAAATAAAAAATCAAGAAACATGAACTAGTATCAAGAATCAAAGTCTTTAGCTTTGGAGGTGATCAAACATTCAAGCAACCAAACCCAGATCTTAAATTTCAAGAAAACAATGAACCCATGTTAGAAATCCATCAAATAGCAAAACCCATCAAGGAAATGATCAAATTCACATAACCCAATAAAAAAGATTGAATTTTTTAAAATATCAAGAAAACCATAAACCCATGTTAGAAACCCATCAAAAAAGAAAACCCATCAAGGAAATGATGAAATTTGCATAATTAAAGAAAAAAGATTGAATTTTTATTCACCTGAACTGAAGAAGACTGAGTTGCTCTGTTTTCCGATGACCGGATCGCCGACACGGTGGAGTTAACCGTCACCATGGTATCATCATACACACCTCTCATCTTCTTCCAAATCAAGAAACTTAATTTCTCTCTCTAAAACTCTCACTTTTGAGGTCAAACACGGTAATGAGTTGAGATTGTGTTTAATTATTTGTATGCAAGGAAAGTAATAATATTGGAAACATAAGCTAAAAAGTCTAAAAGATAGTTTCATATATATAGGGTGGTGATAGGAAATGAAATTAGGGAAATGACTAAAGTACCCTTAAGTTTCATGAAATGGGAATTTAATAGGTTTCACTTGCCTTATTGAATGATCCACCTTATTTACTTTGCATTTAAAAAGCTCACACCAAATGGGCATGCTTCTGCCCTTATTAAACCCTAGCTTGCCAATGGCATGATTGTGGGGTTGATTCTTGTTGTTATAGTTATTGCCATGGCATAAATGTAAATTAATGTTGGAACTTTCAAATCAATGATAAAGGTTGGTATTTAGATCCAACACATGATTCATGGGTTGGAGAATTTTCTTCCGTGTCGATGCATGGGATTACGTTATGGTTAAAAACATGTTACAATGTTTCTTGTAATAAATATATAGATAGTTTTAAGCACTTGTCATACTTCTATAGTTTTGTTACTATTAATAACTCAGTTATACATTTACATACGTGAAAAACATTAATAACTTGTTTGTGATTTACCGAAGTGAGTGTTGCAGTTTCGGGTGTAGTTTGAGAAAAGTTGTGAAGAATAGTAAAATAACCAAATTAATTCATTAGTTTTGTTATCTTAACTTTATATATGTTTCTTTTTTTTTTTTTGGTCATTGAGCCATACTATATTGTAGAAGTAAGTGGTTCTACTTTCTATGAGTATATCAATGCAATGATATTTAAAAATAGTAGTTTGGGTTTAAATATATTTGGTCAAGTAGCTAACAAAACCAACCTAACTTTTTGAAATATTAGATAAGGGTAGGTGTTGTCTTAAGTTCAATTATTGAGGTTTTTTTAGAGTTGTTATAAGGGGTAAGTTAGTCATTTGAAAAGAACATGACCCTGTTTTGAAGCAAGAATGATCGTAACAAAAGTTTATAATAAAGTTATTAAAATGTTAACTAATATTAAAATAAAGAGAATTCTTTGTAAAGTGGGAGTATAATAATGGTGTGCACGTGTGTGTCCATCCACTTCTTTTATGTGCCTTTCCCTACTCCCCTCTCTAGGTATCTAAGTGGGTCCCACCTTCAAAATATTCTTACTCTTTCTATTTTACTTAATTAAAATAGAAAAATTACAAAAAATAACTTCAAAATTTTACTTTTACGGTTTTATCTAGTTAAAAGTAAGCCTAATATGGTGTTTTTTTATCTAGTTAAAAGTAAGCCTAATATGGTGTTTACTTATTTATTTTTTTTTAACTTCGACTCACACGTCCATTCATTTACTATTCATAAACTGCACAATTAAAATAATCTATCTCTATCTCATGTCAGAATTTAAACGCTGGTCTTCTTTTAAAATAATAAAAATCTTTATCACTCAGTCAATGTTAAATGACTAATATCATGTTTAAGATGAAAACTTATTTAAACAAAGTAATTTAAATAATGCATATTCTAAAAAAAGTATGTCTTTTCATATCCTAAATAATCGTATACACACATACATATGAAAGTACACAAACATTCAAGCGAATACTCACCAAGACTCGTACATATGAACACGGTGTAAACATGTGGTGATCAAAGATAAACTGATTGAAGATTTTCTACATACGCGGGTGTGACATGAACAAACTCATGGACGAATCCCCATAGTTTGTGAGCGCAAAATGTAGCACCCTGCTTTTATAATGAACCAGAAGCAAGCAAATGCTTATATTACAAAACTCATTTTTTTAACTTATGACAACTAATTAGTTTTATACATGTAAAGCCAAAAGCTTATGACAAAAACTTATTTATACTTCATGCATCTACAAAATGGCAGTTCTCTTTAGTGTATTATACGCCCAACTAGCCTGTGAGAAGTTTATAGGCAACGTATTGAGGTTTATCCGGTATGTTTTCAAAGTATAGCCTCACAAATGGTCATATGGTATGCCCATTAAGCATGTTATACACCCATATCAGCAAGTACACAACATACCATGGCTTCTGTGATTCTGTTTATGAACATGCACCATTCCACACACATGTATTGCCCACTTAAACGGTGCGTTGGAGAGAAATCGGGTTTGAATAACTTATGGGGATCATGGCTCAAGCACAAGAGTTAATGTGATGATTTAAATTAAAAAGAAAGAAAAAAAAAATCTTTTCATAAGTACAAGAAAACCAAGAGAGCCAACTTATTATTTATAATTCACTTGTATGTGATTGCCAATGCATAAAAAACAAAGGGAAGCTGCTTCTAAACAGCCAAACTCTTTGAAGCAATCTCATACACATTCTCTGAAAGCCCGCTTGCTGACACAATCTTCTCCAGCTGCGCCTGTTTCCAACATCATCAACAATTTTAATCGTCGAAATACAGTAATATTAAAAAAAAAAGCATTCAATAGTTTTTTTTTTAATTTCGAAACAAGACGATTTTAAAACAACTAAATTAAAAGATCAAAAATCATACCTTAGCAAGGTTTTGTCGGGTTTCATCATACCGCTTCCACCTAGAAAAAGCAGAAACCATGCGAGACGCCACCTACAATCAAGAGAAGGACAAAACGGTAATTTCACCATGACCCAAAAAATGAAAAAGAAAAAAAGAGAAAACGAAAAACTGGTAATCAAGTTATTCGCACCTGTGGGTTGAGTTTGTCAAGCTGTACCACAAGTTCACCCAAAAACTTGTAGCCCGAACCATCTTTCGCATGGAAATTAACAGGCGACGCACAAAATCCTCCAATTAAAGAGTACACCTGTTCAAATTCAAGATTTGAGATAACACATCATACATTAGAACAAAAGATGATAAAAGGTGGTCAAACGGGTCGCGTTGACCCGCCAATGAATTCTAAGGTCTAACCTTGTTGGGATTTTTAAGGTCAAATGCGGGATGACTCAAAAGTTTGTAAACATTCTCAACATTCCCGGGAACATCCGACGAGGATTGAAGCGCAAACCACTTGTTAACAACCTAAAAATTAAGAAAAAACCAAACACGTAACAAAATATCAATATTTTCTTGATAATTCAACATTTAACAAAATTAATTTAGGGTCTAGAGAAGCTACCAGATAATCATGCTGCCATTTGTTATAGAAGTCAGCCAAAGCATCATCACGGGTTTTACCCGGTTTCTGAGCAATGGCTACCAGAGCTGAAAACTGATCCGTCATATTTGTGGCCGTTTTGTATTCGTGCAACACAAGCTCAGTGATTTCTTCATCTTCAAGAGATGCAAGATAACCTTTTTTTCCAACAAGTCAAATAGATAAAGTCAAACAGTCAACTATATAATATAAAACATCAAGAAGAAAGCAAAACATACCAAGGGCAGTGTTCTTTAGCGCCCGTCTAGCCATATTAGCATGGTCAAACACATATGCCTCTGAGCTCCTATTTTCTTTCACCAGATTTAAAAACTCCGGCTTCAGTTCAGAAGCTAACTGTTTTCTGATAAACTTTCTAACTGCATGGACCGCATCGGGGTCGGCTACTTCCATCAGATCCATTATTTCACCTTCACTGGGAAGAGTTATCGCCTTTGCAATAAATTCCTAAATTAAACAAATCAATCAGTTTTCCAATTTCTTCATATCTAAAAAACGAGAAGAAAACACAAGTAATAATAATAATAATACCTTGTCAAGGCTCGAATCCAGAAGAATGCATTTAATACCGTGCACAAACTGTGGATCAAGAACCAAGGCTTTACTTTCTTGAAAATTAACAACTTGGCTAAGCATCAACTTCCTTGCCAGTATTTGACCAGCTTCCCAGCTGTAAAAACAATAAAGATACAATCTTTTAAACACTCGTTTGTTTTCTTAATGTGGGTTTGTTTCTATTAACAAGAATTACCGATTAAATTCATCTGAATCATGAGCAAGAAGGAAAAACAAATCACTGTCTGTGAGATCAGAGTGTAGACGGATAGGCGCACTGTAACCCCGCAACAAAGACGGAACTGGTTTCTCAGGCACATCCGAGAATACAAATTCTTCTTCACCCTGATGGCAAATTAATATTCGAGTGAATTAACAGCTTTGACTTTTCCAAGCCTGGTCAAATATAAAAATATACCTTTGTAACTCTTAGAACAATGGTGTAAACGGGCTGACCGCCACATGCAACAGACTCTGATTTCCCATCATGATAAATTGATGATAACGGCATATCTTTCCCACTTGAGTCGAGAAGCCCTGCTGCCACGGGAATAAACATAGGCTCTTTTACCGGCTGACCTGGCGTAGGCGGCACTGTTTGACTGAAAAAAAAATATTCAAAACAGGCGGGTCATTACATAACAGATACATAGCAAAAACTTAAAAATAAAATAAAATAAAATAAAATAGGTTACCTGAACTTCAATGAAAATGTATGAGCTTCAGCATTGTAAGAAGAAGTAACCTTTACGATAGGTGTCCCCGCTTGTGAATACCTGAAAACAAGTCACAAGATAAGAAAATCATCTTATCAAAACTATAAAAGCTAAAAGTTGATTATAAACATACCATAATAAAAAATTAGCAAAATCTGCATCATTAGCATCTCGCATAGCAGCAAAGAAATCTTCACAAGTTACCGCTTGACCATCATACCTTTCAAAATACAAATCCGTCCCCTAAAATAAAAATATGTCAATTAAATTTTACCACAAAAGAACCACATAAACATCATACATTCAAGCATTAAGCTATCTTTAGTTACCTTACGGAACCCTTGACTTCCCAATAATGTTTTGTACATGCGCACAACTTCAGCTCCCTTTTCATACACCTGTAATCATACAATTAATAAAAACAAATTAGTCGCCATTCACAATGCCAAAATGTAATAAGTTTACTATACTAATTACAAAATATATCAAGAAGCATACCGTCACTGTATAGAAGTTGTCCATCTATAAAAAAACATAAAAAAGATGGAGTTAGAAAAAATAAAATTGTCAAAACTTTAAAGAAACTGGGAAAGGGTTTGAACCTTGATGTAAGAGTGAGGCCTGACAGGGTGAGCCATGGGACCAGCATCCTAGAAAACAGGATAAAAAAGAAATTATAAAATGCTGAACTATAAAAATTAATTAGATTTTAGTGTTTATAACAACCTGTGGAAATTGATATGTACGAAGCTTTGAAACATCACCAATTCGCTTGACTGTACGGCTTCCCATATCAGACGAAAATTCCTGCAACATGTGTTAACGGTTACAAAGTTTTAAACTTTATTTTAAAAATAAAATCTTGATAAAAGTTGAAAGCATGCGCTTACTTGATCCCGGAAAACAGTAAGACCTTCTTTCAAACTCAACTGGAACCAGTCCCGACATGTCACTCTACAAGCATTTGAGTGCAACGTTTAAAAAATTTACAAAAAAAGCAGAATATATAGTTTCATATATTTACAAATGGATACAGACGAACCTGTTGCCAGTCCAATTATGGAAGTACTGCAACATAAAGAACGAATTAGATAAATGTGATTATAACTTAAACATACATATGAAACTAGAAACAGAAAATAAATACCTCGTGGCCAATGACACCCAAAATGGCAGCATAATCCGCATCGGTAGCAGTTTCTGGTGATGCCAAAACGAGCTTTGAATTGAAGATCTATTCAACAACCAAAAAAAAGATTATTATACGATCTTCGTATGATAAAAAAAAATGAAGAGTCAACCCACATACATTCAAGCTCTTGTTTTCCATGGCTCCCCTGTGTCAATTACAAGTTTAAACAAAAACCAAATTAATATATGTACACAAATATATGAGATACATTGAAATGAAAACAGATCACCTACATGTTAAAATCTGGAACAGACACAATATTAAAGATATCAAGATCATATTCGCGACCAAAAACATCTTCATCCCATTTCATGGCTGCTTTGAGAGAATACATCGCATGCTCGGTTTTTGGCAGATCCTGTGGTGGGGTCCATATTTTCAGTGCAACTTTACGACCCGAGCATGTTGTGAAAGTGTCATCTCGGCTCTCTAACTGACCCGCAACTAAAGCAAACAGATAGCATGGTTTCTTGAAAGGGTCCTCCCAAACAGCATAGCGATTTCCACCCTGCAATAATTCCCAAAATATTCAAAACACATTACATAATATAAATAATAAATAATAAATAATATACAGAAAATATTTTCTTACCTCTAAGTCTCCTTGTTCAATAAGATTTCCATTAGACAACAGTACCGGGTAGAGTGATTTGTCGGCCTCGATACGACAAGTATATTTTGCCATAATATCAGGACGATCCTGAAGCCGTATACATAAAGTAAATTAAAAAAAACAAGAACAATAATAAAGAGAAGAAAGTAAATCCATAATCACTTCAATAAAGCACCTGATAAAATGTTATCTTTCTAAAACCTTCTGCTTCGCATTGTGTGCAGAAATTACCAGACGACTTGTAAAGACCCTGTATCAAAAATGCAACTTTATAACATAAATCCAAAAAAAGATAACACCCAAAACGAAAAATTTTATATAGTAACAGTTATACCTCTAGCGATGTGTTCTTGTGTGGTAATATCTCAGCAACAGTTTCCAAGATAAAATTCCCACTTGGAAGTGAAGTGAGAGTAAGATGTCGTGAATCCACGTGAAAATCTCCCTCCTTCAGTTCATTGCCGTTGACTTTGACCGTAATCAGCTTGAGGTCAACCCCATCCAACACCAATGGGGAGGCGGCACCTGTCCAAATAACATCATAATGGGTGAAAAATAGGATATTAAAGTATTAAGTTAATTTATATTGTATCAGTAAAAAACGTAAATCATACCGTTAACTCTAGGGACGACACTGATTTTTGCGAAGACGGTTGTTTTTTCTTCGCCCAACAAAAAGGATAAATCAACCTGATTAACAAACTCATTAGTTTGCAACATTAAAGAAACATCCTAAAAATGTAACTAACAAAACTTAAACCATATACAAACCGTATCGAAGTAGTAATCAGGTAATTTGTAATCTTTCAGAAAGATCTCTTTTGGAGCGTCCATACTTGTTTGACTGGTTCTCTAAAGGTCAAACCTTTCCTACAATCACAACCATCGTAAAACAGTGATTATAAAAAAAATACAACAATTTATATCATTCTGACTGGAATATAGGGGTGTAAACAGTCTAAGCCGCTCGCGATACTCAAGATCACCTAGAAAAAAGCTCGAATCAAGCCAAGCTTACCGAGCTAGAGCATAACAAAAAGCTTGTTTAATAAACGATCCCGAGCCCAAGCTTCACTTATCAAGCTCGAGTCGGCTCGCGAGCCTAAACGAGCCTACTATTTATATAACTTCTATTAGAACTGTTTAGCATATAATTATTTAATCATTACTAATACAAATAAAATTACTATAAAAATGACTAAACAATATACATAATGTTATATATGTGCATATATAGTTATTATTAAAAAATATATATTAAAATAAATATAAATATTAATAACTTAATTAATAATTAATAAACGAGGCTGAGCTCGAGCTTGAAAAACTACTCATGCATATAGCTCCATAAATATAGCTCGAAACAAGCCTAGTCAAGCTCGCGATCGACTCGTTTACACCCCCTAAGTATATTAACAATAAGTCAACTATGTATTAATGACAAATGAAGTTAATCTCCCTTAATCTTCACAATTCTTGAAAACAAAACCCTAGGTATTAAACACCTACATGAGATTAACAATCGATCCATCATCAACTAATCAAGATTCCAATAGATTCACATCACATAAAGATTAAAACTGTAACACAATTAAACCCTAAATCCCAAAACCCATCATCATAAAGCTACTATATGAGTGCTTGTTAACAAGACTTAAAAAAAAGATAAAATTAAAACAAATAAATCTGAAATAAAGTGAAAGTAAAAAAGATAGTACCTTTGTTTGATGTGGGTGAGAATCAGATAGTGTTTGAGAAAACCTAAGATGAAAGTACTACTAAGGTATGATATGTGTCTACTTATACACTGATGTTCATGATGATTGCGTGTACATAATACTATTGCCAGCCCAATAGATTCCAATATTAATTTAGATTTTTTTTTATAATGTGTTTTTTACCTTAATTTGCTCTTAATCAAGTTGAGTTTTAATATTTTATGTAGGATTTTGAAATATGTGCTTTTAGTTAATAGGTTAAAAGAAAGACAAATTTCTTTCAAAGACGTATCGGATTTTAAAAACGTAGCGAATTTTGCATAATAAAATAAAAGATGGAGACAAATTTCGTCTAACAATCTCAACCTTTGACTTAATTGCCCGTGTGGCCGATTTTATTTGTCCTTTTTAAGTTTGTGTAATGGAGACTTTACCGTTTGTGTTCATTGGTGAATGGATTGTCCTGTGTCATGTCAATGATTTATTTAGCCAATGTTTATAAGTGAAAACCTAAAAAGTTTATATGTATTTTGTTAATTTTGACTAGTTAAATGTCGATTTTGATCAATTTCGTATTATAAAAACTAGCTTGACCAAATTTGTGTCGAACCGAAGTTGGCTTTATATGGAAAATATTGTGTATGATTTATTTCAATTCAAAACCTTTACTTCGATGAAAGTGAGGTCACTAATTCAACAAGTATTGTAGGTTCTTTTATCTTCGAATCAAGTGCAAGCTTGATAATAAACAAGTTCAGATTTGTGAAATACCAATTGAAATGGTATTAAAGATCCGAAATAGAGAAAAAGACAGAAAACGAATCAAACCGAGCAATCCCAACATCATTTCAAAATTCAAATTGAATATAGCCAAAGATATTACAATAACTTCATGCTAACCGATTCTATTACAACGAGAATATCAAACAAACAGCGTTCCTAACGAATACATATATGCGGCTAGCCCAAAACTTTAAAATTGAACAAACTATATATACTTGCATACTTGCTGCATCAACAAAATGTTGGTTCTCTTTAGTAAAGCATTCTTTGTATAATTCATCTAGAAAACTCGGCAATCTAGAGCCTTCTTATTATTATTCATTTGTATACGCCAACGCACGAAAACAAAGAGAAGATGCTTCTAAACTGCCAAACTCTTTGTAACAATCTCATACACATTCTCTGAAAGCCCGTTTGCTGACACGATTTTCTCTAGCTGTGCCTGTTTCCAACATCATTAACAATTTTAATCGTCGAAATACAATGTCATTAAAAAAACATTCAATAGTTTTTTGTTTTTTTTTTATTTCAAAACAAGCCCGTTTTAAAACAACTAAATTAATAGATCAAAAACCATACCTTAGCAAGGTTTTGCCGGGTTTCATCATACCGCTTCCACCTAGAAAAGGCAGAAACCATGCCAGACGCCATCTGCACTCAAAAGAAGGGCAAAACGGTAATTTCACCTCGACCCAAGAAAAAATAACAAAAAACGGGTAATTAAATCATGATCACCTGTGGGTTGAGTTTGTCAAGTTGTAGCACAATTTCACCCAAGAACTTGTAGCCTGAACCATCTTTAGCATGGAAATTAACATGCGAAGCACGAAATCCTCCAATTAACGAGCGCACCTGCTCAAATTCACGGTTTGAGAAAAGACATCACATGTAAGAACAAAAAGTAAACAGAGGTGGTCAAACGGGCTGGATTGACCCGCCAACCATATTATCTTTACTTTTGCATTTTATAAGTAACTAACAGATTATGTATGAGAAAAAAAAGTTGCAGCCCATTTCATTTTAAGCGCAATTTAACTTTGACCCGTTAAATCCTGAAAAATCTAACCTTGCTGGTATTTTTAAGGTCGAATGCTTGATGACTCAAAAGTTTGTAAGCGTTCTCAACATTCCCAGGAATATCCGACGAGGATTGAAGTGCAAACCACTTGTTAACAACCTAAAATTGAATAAAGAAACAAACACATAACAAAATTTTATTTTATTTTTAGAAAATTTAAAGCATCAATTTAGGCTATAGAGAAGCTACCAGATGGTCATGCTGCCATTGGTTATAGAAATCAGCCAAAGCATCATCACGGGCTTTACCCGGTTTCTGAGCAATGGATGCCAGAGCTGAAAACTGATCGGTCATATTTGTGGCAGTTTTGTATTCGTGCAACAAAAGCTCAGTAATTTCTTCATCGTCAAGAGATGCAAGATAACCTTTTTTTTCCAAGAAGTCAAATTGTTAAAGTCATAGTACCAAAAGTCAAAAAGATAGCAAAACATACCAAGAGCAGTGTTCTTTAACGCCCTTCGGGCCATATTTGCATGATCAAACACATATTTCTCTGAGCTCCTATTTTCTTTGACCAGATTTAAAAACTCTTGCTTCAGTTCAGAAGCTAACTGCATTCTGATAAATTCTCTAACCGCATGGACCGCATCAGGGTCAGCTATTTCCATCATGTCCATTATTTCACCTTCACCCGGAAGAGTTATTGCTTTTGCAATAAACTCCTACATTAAACAAATCAATTTAGTTTTCCAATTTCTTCAAATTTAAAAAACAAGAAAAGAAAACCGTTAGAAGTAAAAACTGAGTAGTAAAAATTATACCTTGTCAAGACACGAATCCAAAAGAATGCATTTAATACCGTGCACAAACTGTGGATCAAGAGCCAAAGCTTTACTTTCTTGGAAATTAACAACTTGACTAAGCATCAACTTCCTTGACAATATTTGACCAGCTTCCCAACTGTATTAACAATAAAGATACAATCTTTTAAAAACCCTTTTGTTTTCTTAATGTGGTATTAACAAGAATTACCGATTAAATTCATCTGAATCATGAGCAAGAAGGAAAAATAAATCATTGTCTGTGAGATCAGAGTGTAGGCGGATCGGAGCACTGTAATCCCGTAACAGAGACGGAATTGGCTTCTCGGGAACATCAGAAAATATAAACTCTTCTTCACCCTGATTGTAAATTAATATATCAGATACAAATTTGACTTTTCCAAGCCTGGTCAAATGTAAAAACATACCTTTGTAACTCTGAGAACAGTGGTGTAAACGGGCTGACCGCCACATGTAACAGACTCTAATTTCCCATCATGATAAATTGATGATAATGGCATATCTTTCCCACTTGAATCGAGAAGCCCTGTTGCCACGGGAATAAACATGGGTTCCTTTACCAGCTGACCAGGCGTGGGGGACACTGTTTGGCTGAGAAAAAGACAAAATTTACGGGTCATTACAAAATAAATACATAACAAAAACCGTAAAGAACACAAAGGTACCTAAATTTTAAAGAAAATGTACGTGCTTCAGCATTGTAAGAAGAAGTAACCTTCACGATAGGTGTACCCGCTTGTGAATACCTGAAAACGAGTCTCAAAAATAATCATTTTATCCAAATTATAAAAACTGAAAATTGATTATAAACATACCATAATTGAAAATTAGCAAAATCTGCATCATTAGCATCTCGCATAGCAGCAAAGAAATCTTCACAAGTTACCGCTTGTCCATCATGCCTTTGAAAGTACATATCCATTCCCTAAAATAAGTATGTGTCAATTTAACCACAAAATAACCACATAAACATCATACATTCAAGTAGGCCTGGAAACAAACTAAACTTTCTGCGAACCGTTTCGTTTATGTAATATGTTCGTTCATTTATTAAACAAACGAACATAAACACATGTCTCGCTCGTTCATTTATATTTATGTTTGTGAGCATTCGCTTACGCTCGTTCGTTTAAATTCATTTATGTTCATTAATTTACGTTTGCTTAAGCTTGTTTGCTACGTTCATTAATATATTCATTTAATTCTTTTAGGCTCATTAAATTTTAGGCTAGTTTTAATAACATTTTAGGCCCAGTTTATTGTTGTTCACAATCACATTTGATTGGTATTGGCTCAGTTACATTCATTCATCTACGTTCATTCGTTTACATTCAAACTATTTAGTCATCTTTATTTACCTTTCGGAACCCTTGACTTCCCAATAATGTTTTGTACATGCGCACAACTTCAGCTCCCTTTTCATACACCTGTAATCATACAATTAATAAAAACAAATTAGACAGGTTTTTAATGTTAAAAGTAATAACATTTACTATACCAATGACAAAAAAAAATCAGAAGCATACCGTCACTGTATAGAAGTTGTCCATCTAGAAAGAAAAAAAATGAAAAGATAAAGAGTTAGAAAATTTAAAATTATCATGAAACTAAATACAGCGGGAAAAAATTTGAACCTTGATGTAAGAGTGAGGCCTCACGGGGTGAGCCATAGGACCTGCGTCCTAAAATATATGACAAATACGATATTTCAAGCGTAACGTATTCGAAAAGCAATGATATGATGTTACTAAATTCTTTAACTCTATAACTAATTATATTTAGTGTTTATTATAACCTGTGGAAATTGGTATGTACGAAGCCTTGAAACAGCACCGATCCGCTTGACCGTACGACTTCCCATATCAGATGAAAACTCCTGCAACACATAAAAAATTTTTAACTTTCATATTTAAAATAAAATCTTTGGAAAAGTTAAAAAGGGGTTAAAAGTGTGCACATGATCACGGAAAACAGTAAGACCTTCTTTTAAACTCAACTGGAACCAGTCCCGACATGTCACTCTACAAACATTTAGAAAATTTGTAAAAAACCGAATAAAATTCTATTTATTGATAATATAATTTACAAATTGATATAAACTAACCTGTTGCCTGTCCAATTATGGAAGTACTGCAACATAAAGAACGAATTAGATGAATATATTTATAATTTAAACAAAAGTATAAAACTAAATAAGGAAATTAGATAAGCAACATACCTCGTGGCCAACGACATTCAAAATCGTAGCATAATCTGCATCGGTAGACGTTTCTGGTGATGCCAAAACAAGATCTGAATTGAAGATCTATTTGGGAAAAAAAGATTATTATACGAAAAACATATGATATAAAGAAAGTGAAAATTATTAATGCACATACGTTCAGGCTCTTGTTTTCCATGGCTCCCCTGTGACAATCACATGTTTAAAAAAGAAACTATACTAGTAAATGCAGAAATTAAGAAATACATATGAAAAACAATGAAACAAGAACAGATTGCTTACAAGATAAAATCTTCTGACACAATATTAAAGATATCAAGATCATATTCACGACCGAAAACATCTTCATCCCACTTCATGGCTGCTTTTAGACAATATTTTCAGTGCAACTTTACGACCCGAACACGTTGTGAAAGTGTCATCTCGGCTCTCTAACTGACCCGCAACTAAAGCAAACAAATAGCATGGTTTCTTGAACGGGTCCTCCCAAACAGCATAATGATTTCCACCCTGCAACAAATTTCCAAATATTTAAAACACAGTACAAAAATAATGAACAATATAAAAAAAATATTTTCTACCTCTAAGTCTCCTTGCTCGATAAGATTCCCATTAGACAACAATACCGGGTATAAGGATTTGTTGGCCTCGATACGACAAGTATATTTCGCCATAACATCAGGACGATCCTGAAACAGTGAAACCATACCATACGCATAATATCAAATAAAAATACAAAAAATACCAATATCAAGAAAGTAAAGGAATAATAACTTTTTTAAATTATGAACCTGAAAATATGTTATCTTTCTAAAACCTTCGGCTTCACATTGTGTGCAGAAGTAACCAGAAGCCTTGTAAAGACCCTGTATCAAGAATGCAACTTTATCAGATAAATCCAAAAAAATTAAATTAATAAATGATAATAATTAACTAATAACTGTTTTACCTCCAATGATGTGTTCTTATGTGGTAATATCTCAGTAACAGTTTCCAAGATAAAATTCCCACTTGGAAGTGAGGTGAGAGTAAGATGTTGTGAATCCACGTGATAATCTCCGTCCTTCGGTTCATTTCCGTTGACTTTGACCGAAATCAGCTTGAGGTCAACCCCATCCAAGACCAATGGGGAGGCGACACCTGTCCAAATGACGTCATATTATGTTAAAAGAGGATATTAACTACTAAGTAATGTTACTTTGTATCATAGAAAATGCAAATCATACTGTTAACTCTAGGAACGACACTGATTTTTGCGCAGACGGTTGTTAGTTCTTCGTCCAACAAGAAGGATAAATGCACCTGATTAACAACTCATTAGTATGCAATATTAGAGACAAATTCTTCACATGTAACAAACACATTACACATGTTATTAAACGAAATACAAACCGTATCAAAGTAGTAATCGGGTAATTTGTAATCTTTTAGAAAGATCTCTTTTGGAGCATCCATACTTGTTTGACTGGTTCTCTAAAGGTCAAACCTTTCCTACAATCACAACCATCGTAAAACGGTTATCATAAAAAATCAACTTATAGCATTCTAAAGGTCAACTCGAGCCAAGCTTAAACGAGCTCAAGCTTCAGTTATCAAACTCGAGGCGGCTTGCAAGCCCAAATGAGCCTACAATTTTATTTATAATATTTAGTATATATTTAGTTAATCAGTATCATAATCAATATATATGTAATTTTAATAAAAATAACTGAATAATATATATATATATATATATATATATATATATTATACTTTAAATTTTTATATAAAGTTTTTATAAATATAAATATATATAAATTAATTAATAAATAATAAATGAGCCGAGCTCGAGCTTTAAAAACTACACTCACAAGTCGAGCTTAAGCTAGTAGGGGCAAATGAAGTTAATTTTCCTTAATCTTTACAGTAGGTAACCTGACCAGGGTAGCAACTAAGATCACAAACAAACAAACACAAAGATTAATAGATGGTATTAAGTAATCACAAGAGATGATCAATCTATCCATTGTTAACTAATAATCAAGATTCTGATAGATTCACAAAAGTGTATAACTTTTAAATCAAAATACATACCCTTAGTTTGATCTGGGTGTGGAATCAGAATCTAGTGTTATTGTTGACTGATGATTGCCTGTAGATATTATTATTATAATAATTTTATCGCCACTGAAAAAATATTAATTTAAGTAGACTTTTATCAAGGGTCAACCCTTTTTTAACTCAATTGACATTTCAGGTGAAGCAAACCGGTTGGGCTAGAGACAGGTTAGTTTGAACTCCATACTAACCAAGTTTTATCGTAGTAGACTTTTGGGCAACGGGTTTTTCCGAAAAAGAATATGCTAATAAGGTTTTATACCTTCGAACGATAGGTTTTCTCCGAAACAAGAGATGGTGCCTTTTTCCTATTGATTGCCCCGATAGTAGACTTTATTCGTTAGTTGTTAAAGAAAAAGACCTTTATGAAGGATTTTAAAACATGCATTTTTAATTAATTATTATCAAGAGAGGTTCCAATAAAAACCATATTTAATTTGGAAACTCGTGAAAACCAATTCGAAACACTAATTTTTAAATATTTTTGTTTTATTATTATTTTTATATGTTGTTAAAATTTACCATAACCAAAAATAAAATTAAAAAGATAAGTAGATTGCGTAAAGTACATATATGCATATTCTGAAGTTAAATATATATACACCTTATACGTGGTAAATATATGTAGATTACAATATATATATATATATATATATATATATACATACAATTTCTTTTTATTTTTGTAAAGATTAACAACATATAAAAGAATGATAAATTTAAAGGTTAAAAGTGATTTTCATGAGTTTTCAAGTATTTTAATGGTTTTAATTAGAACCTTCTCCATGGTTATAAGCAAGAGGCAAATTTCACAGAAGAGTAAAACATGGCGGCGAATTTCTGTCACAAGAGTGGTTGATTACATCTAAAGAATATAAGTTAGAGATAACTTCCGTACTAGAAAGGCGCTAGAAAATTTCATTCAAAGATCTTTACCCGCCTGACTTAATTGTCTACATAGTTTGGTTTTATTGGGTCTGTTTAAAAAAATAATAATAATTTGTCAATGTTTATAGTAAAAACCAAAGAAAATGTCGATATTTATTTTGTTAATTTTGAACAGTCAAATGTTTGTTTTAGTACATTTTATAAAAACTAACCATACGTGTATAAGTATCTAAAATGAACCAGTGGAGAAAATTTTGAATATTTGGATGAAAAACAATAGGGAGAGAAAATTTGGAAAACATTACTTTCATAGTTTCATTATGGGATTCATTGCATGATGTGACATGCTAAATTGTGAAAAAATATCCAGTGAACAAGCCCACAAGAGCAAGTCTAACAGGGGGTGCAGGTTCAGCGGGATAACAGGTCGTTTTAGGGGGGAAAAATGATGATTAATTTGGTATGGGTCAAAACGAATTCGACAAAAAGTGGTTGGGTACGGGTTGAACGGGGTCAATTTAGAGAGGAAAAGATGATGCTTATTTTGGTATGGGTCAAAACGAATTCGACAGATAATGGTTGTGTACGTTTATGTCTGGTGTTTTTTTAGCTACACTGATTAATTTGTGTGCTACAACTTGAAAATTATTAAGTCCATGTCACATGAATTTAAGGGCTTAATTCAATAATGTTTTCCAAAAGCCCAAAAGAAGAAGTCTAGCAGATTTGGACCTCAAACCATATATGATTGGCCCTTTGGATACAAAAGACGAGACCTACTTTAAACATTGATGACGGGGGTAGCCCAAGGAAATAATAAAATGGCTGGAACATATTATCGTTAAAAGGGTTAAAAGGTTAAAAGCTTCAAATCCCGCCCAAACTTATGTAAATAAGTATCCACGTGCTACAGTACGATGTCACATCACTGTTCACATCTTTGTCCCCTCTGACCAAAGGACATACTCAGACAAAAGTATTATTATTTTAGTTATGGACCAGCGGTCCAAACCTTCCCGCCCATAAAGGTCAACTCTCTATGCAAACAAGAGGCTAACTAGTTTAGTTAACTGGACTAAAAGGCTTACATCTCCTTCATATAAATAGATGACTTAGCCTTAAACATACACACACCAGATTGGGGCAGATAACACCATCTCTCTTATCTTCTCTTCTTCTTTGAGAAATATGCTCTTAGCTTATTTCTTTCTTACTTTAATGTCTTCATAGCTTCACCAAGAACATCATTCCAAAACCAATTCCAAACTTCACGGTTTTTGATCATCGGTGAGCTATAACAACAAACAACTAACTAGTGCAAACGTAGAGGGACACCACGACATGCGTTAGGCTAACCTGAACTCTTGAAGCCTTTTAGCCTGACCAGTCTATTCACTATCAATGGTCTTATCTTTGTTGTAGCAACAAGTTGGCACCCACCGTGGGGCTACGCCGCTTACTTTATCATAAAGACCAGTAGTGTAGCTCCATCACCATGACAGAAGGTGAATCTCCCGAATAAGTTAACCAAGTGTCTAGAACACCGACACCAAGCGCCGGTCAAGAAACTCCGGCGATAACCTCGATTTTCTCCACTCCGGGAGGAACCTCGACGGAACCTTTGTTCCTCAAGTTTTCACCTTTTCGAACTCCGACTCCTTCACGATCTGGGGTTTCTTCTCCTCATGCGGGAGTCACGAACACCCCGGAACGTGTCGACTTGACAATGGAAGGTGTGTCACGGCATTTCTTGCAACTAAGACATATTCTTAACCGCCACGTGAGCCAAGAAAGAGAAAAAGGGATAAGATTAAGGCTGGAGTACGACGGCGATGAACCCTCACTGTCACTCGGACGTCCACCTTCCCCTTTAACCAGCTCACAACCTGCTGCTTCTCATTTAGAGGCTGGTCCAAGCGTAACCTGTCAACCTTTTAACTCATCTCTCTATACCTATGGGAGGTCAAGCCCAATGGCTTTCCCTTTGTATACTTCACAACCCCTCGGGCACGAGACCACTCTCGACCAAATATGGCAGTCACCAGCTTCAAGTGTTCCATGGGAGCAGGCCATGTCGGTCTTACCTTTGGCTAGGAGTGCAACGATGAGCATTCCCATGGGAACAAGCCAGGCAGCAGCAACCCCTGAAAGCCTTCAAGGCTTCAACCTCATGCCTCAGATGATAGCCCAAATGATGGCACACCTCCCCTGGACCCAGCTCATCAACCAAGCACTGGGTACTCACCAGGGAACAACGAGTCATAATACAAGGGTAGATGAAGACCTTGCGAAACCTTACAAGCCTGGCAACCTTTCTTGTTTCTCTTAGCAAATTGCCGATTATGACTCCCAAACAAAGATCAAGATGCCACCCCATATAAAAACATATTATGGGACCGAGGATCCCGAAGACCACCTCCAGGTATTTACTGGTGCTGCCAGAATTGAAAAATGGTCTCATGCTGAATGTTGTTTAACGCTCATGCAAACGCTTGTCGGATCAGCCAGGATATGGTTCAACGACCTTCCTGCTCAAAGCGTTCGAAGCTTCGATGATCTGAGCAAAGGATTTCTGGCCCACTTTTCACAACAAAGGAGGTATGTCAAGGATGCCACGGTCATTTTCCAGATAAAGCAGAAGGATGATAAAAGCCTTTGAGACTTCATCGAAAGGTACAAAAAAGAAGGGTTACAATATGTGGGGGCTGACGAAAAAATGAGGGTGGCAGGCTTCATGAACGCCATCACCTCTAAATACCTCACAAGGGACTTTAACAAGTGCCTACCTAAAACCCTTGAAGAAGCTCTTGAGCGAGCTGAAGCTCATATACGAGGCGAAGAGGCTGTTGATTTCAAAGAACAAAGAAAAAGAGCTCCTAGTTGGCGAGGCAATAGCCCCAACTGAAAGAAAGGGAACTACAACCCCTATGACAAATATTCAAGAAGCTCAGATCAACGAAGGCCTGAAGGTCGGAACCCTCCAAGCAGGGAAAAGACTGTGAACTTCACAGCCTTGACCAAAACACCCCAGGAGATCCTTGCCACTAAGGAGGTGAAACACAACTTCCGACCTCCTCGACCCTTGCCCAAGAGCAAGAAAAATGAAAACTCCACCCAGTTCGGTGATTTTCATGAAGAAAAAGGTCACCGCATGAACGATTGCTTTCAACTCAAGAGAAGAATTGAGGAAGCTGTCAAGTCTGGGGAATTAGCTCATTTGGTAAAAGGGGTCAAAGACAAGATGGCTGAAAGGAAAAGCAAAGAAGTGAATATGGTGAATATAGACGATGGTGTCTCCCACAAACGACAACGCTTGGAGGCTTGAGAGCTTCAATGTGTTTGCTTCCCACAACCCCAAGGTAACTTACTCTCAAACCCTTTGGTGGTAGAGGCAAACGTGGGAACACTCAAAACAAGCAAAGCCTACATCGACACAGGGGCGGCCACAGAGATCATGTATGAAAGGTTCTTCAATCGTCTGAGTAGCGAGGAACGTTCAAGGCTTCAACCCTCCGGATCTTCTATAAAAGGTATCGCCGATGTACCCTTGAAGCCTTTAGGCCAACTAACCCTTGATGTCTGTTTTAGTGAAGGCAAGATGACGAAAACCAAACCACTCACTTTTGTGGTTATCAACATACCTTCCAACTATGATGTAATCATAGGAAGGCCAGGACAATGTGTGTTCAACATGGCTGTCTCAGTTGGTCAAGGTGTTGTGAAGTTCCCAACTGACAGGGGAATTGCAACCCTTCAACCCACCCAAGAGGTTTACACGGCTGAAGGGGAAAGTTCAAAAAGTGAAAACGAAGAACAAGGCCTGATTATAAACCCAAACTATCATGAACAAAAGGTACGGGTAAACACGAGCCTTTCTAAAAAAACACTCTCACACCTTGAGAAGCTATTGATATGCTACAATGATGTCTTTGTGTGGTGCCCGGAAGACATGACCGGCATCCCTCGAAGCATTCCAGAGCATGAGCTAAAAATACCACCTGATGTTGTCACACCCTCAAGATCCACTAACGGAGTTTTACCGTCAGAGGGTGTGAACTAACAGGATCGGAATCATTAGTTATAATCAAACATGATGTTCAAAGTTTTCAAATCACAAGACCTTAAGTTTAAATAAGTGCGGAAGCGTAAATCATAACCAAGTGTTGCGTCACACAGGACGACTTAAAACCAAATAAATAAAAGTTCAAAACAAGTTTTTTTAAAATGATGGTGTTCAACGAATGCATGATCCTATACCGCGCGCCCGCCTCGGCTACCTGAGAATAACATACTAAAAGTGTCAACACAGGGTTGGTGAGTTCACAGGTTTATATAAATAAAGTGTTTGCGTTTGGGTTTGCGTTTGCGTTTTGCGTTTGCGTTTGCGTTACCAGATAATGTTATGTCAATTATATATCAATAGGTAGCTAGCCTATAAAACAAGTATTACTAAGTGTTCGACACCGAAGCTGACTGTTTATCAATTGCCTTGCCACCATGTCTACCACGACCATGGAAAATGTGTTAGCCAAGATTACACCCACTCGACCTCCAGTCGAGTTTAGAGTTGGGTGGGGTTTGTCAAACCCAGTAGTACTACTCAACAGTGACTCGCTATTATACAAATATTAACCGGTTCGATGTTATGAAGGACTTTAGTTGGTTCGTTTGCCACTTAGCCTTACAAGTGATATATAACTAACAACAAAATCTAAAGCGTTTTGGAGTATGTTATCTCCCCCAAGTAAAAAGCGTTTAAAAGAGTAAAAGGGGAAAGTGAAACTCACTGTTTGCGAAGAATTCAAAACAAATCCGAGAGATGCGCGTCAAAGAAAATCCTCACTAGCGTTCTAAAACAAGAATGAGATTTTCTAAGTGTTTAAACTACTATTGAGTCTCTAGACTCGGCACATAATACCTATGCATGAGATACGTTTCGTGTTTCGTTTGTGAATTATGTGTGACTCGACAAACACATTGGTCACACGTTACATGTGTATACAACTACTTAAGTATCAAGTACTAACATTGTACATTACTAGCAATCATTCCCCACAAGGACAATTTAGTAAAAAACATAGCAATTATCTAACAACAAGCACATTTCATGTATTTTCACATAGTTCAGCAGCTAGTTTTATCAAGACAGATTTCTACTTGAAGATTACTCTATCCAACAGATCATAACATATCAATTAATTCACCAAAAATCGTCACAAAAGCACACATGAGTTAGGTTTCCAGAACTATTTTTATTGTATTTTTATTTCACATAGTTTTCTCACAAAGATCAAAACATTACAGTAAACTCACAGCAGTAAAAATCATGCGCAACAGAATGGTATTTGTTATTACCGTTAAATGGTAAATTCAATTAATGCAAGACCAATTGGATTAGATTCTTAACTCAATATGTTAACTTCCAGAAGTGGAACTAACCCATTTGGTCTTGTAGTTTATGAGAGATGATAATTATAAAACAGCCTAACAGCAGACCTCACAACTCAGACTTGCACTTCAGTTTTGTAAAATAATAAGAGTTAACTTTTACACGTCCAAAAATTACAAACTTGGACTTTTTAGAAACTAGACTCAACCTAGTACACTGTAGTGTTAATAATTTTGACCAATTACCACATTAACATTCTGTTACACTCATCTAAACATAAACTTAACAATCTGTCCAGTACCAGTTTACATCAAAACTCAACATAACAACAATCTATGAACCATAATCCATGCATATAACAATCTAGACACAATATTTACCAACCATGCATATCAATATCACATTACACACATAGTTAGGGTTTTTCTTGAAAGTTTAAATCAAAGAACAAGTGATTAACAAACAACAGTAACACAACTAGTTATCAATTCACTAGCAAATCATCATCAAGCATATAATCAAACCCTAACTCATCTTAATCATCAATTTCGTGAATTAGGGTTTTGGATTAACCCATTCAATATCAAAATTAAACATATAGAACGCATAGAGGAGTTGTTAATACCTTCCTAGCACCTTAACTCTTCAACAAAACTTGAAAGAAGGTTGTATGTATGTGTGTGTGATGTGACGACAGCCAAGAAGAGAGGGAGGGGGGGCGATCGGGTTTGGGAGGGGGGAGGAAGGAGGTTAGGGTTTTTCTTATTATTTAATAATAATATGTTACACAATTGCCCCTCTACTCCTAGTTATTAAATTTCTAGCATAAAATAGACTTTTGCATCTTGAGTTAATGTTCTACATATAAATATCAAATAACACATAAACCTAACACATAATTATCAAATACTTATTGTTTTGATGTTTGTCGTTTGTTCACCAATGGTTTGAGTCAACTCGTTTGCGTTTTGGTGCAATCCCGAAAGACTACATGCGTAGTGATTATCAAGCGTCATTTAAAACCCTAGTTTAAATGTAATGAGATGTGCGTTATAGATCAAGTGATCTTAAGTTTGAATTGACGGAGTTTGAATTAACAGAGTTAACCTGAAATTGTCGAGTGTCACAGATGTCAAGCCTGTTGTCCAAAAGAAATGGAGCTTGGCTCCTGAACGAAGCTTGGCAGCCTGCCAAGAAGTTGAAAAGCTTGTCCTAGCAGGGATCCTACGTGAGGTTAAATATCAATATTGGGTGGCTAATCCAGTCATGGTTCGGAAGCCCAACAAGTCCTGGAGGATGTGCATCGATTTCAAGGACTTGAACAAAGCATGCCCAAAGGATTGCTACCAATTACCCTAGATGGACATCAAGGTTGACTCCTTAACAGGCCATTCCTTCAAGTGTTTTCTTGATGTCTACAAGGGTTATCACCAAATCCTCATGAAGGTGGAAGATGAAGAAAAAACCGCATTCCACACGGACAAGGGCATTTTCTGTTATCAAAAGATGCCTTTTGGCCTACGAAATGCCGGTGCAACTTACCAACGTTTGATCGACAAAGCATTCGCTAGCCAAATTAGCAGAAACCTGGAAGCTTATGTCGATGATTTGGTAATCAAAAGCAAAACCGAACGTCAAATGCTTAATAACATAGAAGAAACCTTTCAAAACTTGAGGAAGATCAATATGAAACTCAACCCTGGGAAATGTTCATTTGGGTTCGAAGAAGGCAAGTTTTTGGGACACATTGTGGGTAAACAAAGCATAAAAGCCAATCCCAACAAGGTTAGGGCTGTTCTTGAAACTAAATCTCCACAAAGCAAAAAATAAGTGGAAAGCCTGAATGGAAGGCTTGCAGCCTTGAAGCGTTTTACTTCCAAGCTTGCTGAGAAATCCCTACCCTTTTTCAAAACGTTAAAGGGTAGCACAAACAAGAAAGACTTCAGATGGATGGAAGAAGGAGAAGAAGCCTTCAACCAAATGAAGCAACACTTGGCTTCACTTTCAGCTATTGCAGCCCCTGAAACAGGAGAGCTGATCTCTGTCTATCTCTCAGTCGCTGAAGAAGCATTAAGCGCGGTTCTAACCATCGAACGAGACAAAGTTCAGGTACCCGTTTATTACTTTAGTAAAACACTAAAACTGGCAGAGATCAAATATCCTTCTTTGGAAAAACTTGCTCTGGCCTTAATTCAAACGGCCAGAAGGCTTCGAAGGTACTTTCAAGCACACCCTATACAAGTAGTCACTGACCAACCTATCAAAAGTATGCTTGAAAAACCTTAAAATTCAGGCCGATTGGCCAAATGGGCTGTGTAGGTGAACATAACATCACCTATGTCCCAAGAAAAGCTATAAAAGCCCAAGTCTTGGCGGACTTCATTGTAGAAATCCCGAAGCAAGTCATTCCTGAAATACACACAACTACAACTGAACCTTCTGACCCTGAAGCCTAGAAGCTTTTTACCGATGGGGCTTCCAGCATTAAAGGGTCGGAAGCTAGGCTTATTTTAATCAACCCTGAAGGGTTGGAATTTACATATGCTCTTCGACTTGAATTTCATACCACCAACAACGAAGCTGTACGAAGCATTGATCGCTGGTATGAAGATTGCCAAAGAGATGAAGATCCAAAAGCTACAAGTCTTCACAGACTCGTTGCTTGTTTCAAGTCAAGTCAATGACAGCTATATAGCAAAAGAGCCCAACATGAAGAAGTATCGTGAAAAGGCAAAAGGGTTGATGACCACATTTCAAGAGTGCACTATCAAGAAAGTCCCAAGATCACAAAACAAGAGAGCTGATGCCCTAAGCAAACTAGCATCCCTCACATTTTCAGACCTCACTAAGAAAGTTTTGGTGGAGTGTTGAAGACTCCTTCAATCCAAGAGTTGGAGGTTCAAGATGTGATCACCGAAGAAGGTCCCAATTGGATGACTCCCATAGAAAAGTTCCTTAAAAATGGTGAGTTACCTTTGGACCAGACAGAGGCTGAAAGGGTTCAAATCAAATCCAGACAGTATGTGTTGCAAGGAGAAATCCTTTATAAAAAGGCCTACCTTGCACCACTACTGAGATGTGTAGGCCCTGAACAAAATCAGTATCTGATCAAAGAGGTTCACGAGGGGATATGTGGAGCTCATTTTGGGCCAAGAACGGTGGTTGCAAAATTGATGAACCTTGGATACTTCTGGCCCACCATGCACCGAGACGCAACGGAACAACTCAAGAAGTGTGAAGCTTGTCAGATTCATGCACCGATTCCCAAAAGTCCTAAACACGATCTAGTCCCCATCTCCTCGGCTTGGCCATTTCACAAATGGGGAATGGATATTGTTGGTCCATTCCCACCGACCAAGGGTGGGGTAAAATTTTTGCTAGTAGTTGTTGACTACTTTACCAAGTGGCCTGAAGTCAAACCACCTGCAAAAATAACGGGCAAACAAGTCATCGACTTCGTGTGGGAAACCGTTATTTGTCGCTATGGGCTGCCAGGAGTGTTAGTCACGGATAATGGGAAGCAATTTGCCGAGAAGCCTTTTAGCACATGGTGCAAAGAATTCATAATCACCCAAGTGTTCAGGTCGGTTGCTTACCCACAGTCCAACGGACAAGTTGAAAGAATAAACAGAACCATTGTAAAAGAAATCAAAACAAGGTTGGGAAAGCACAACAACAATTGGCTTGAAGAACTCCCAAATGTTCTATGGGAAATAAGAACAACCGAAAAAATAAGCCACAAACAAACACCTTACAGCCTAGTGTTCGGATCAGAAGCTGTAATTCCAGCCGAAGTTGGAGTTGTGACTCAAAGAAAACTCAACATGGATCTCGAATCAAACAACAATGAGACCATGTTGAATTTGCAACTCCTTGAAGAAGTTCGTGATCAAGCCGCAATACAAGAGGCTAAGTACAAGCAGAAAATGGAAGCTTATTACAATGCAAGAGTGAAACATGAACGTTTCAAACCTGGAGACCTTGTACTTCGAAACAACGAGGCCAGCAAGAAAGAAAACCAAGGAAAGCTTGGCCCAAAGTGGGAAGGGCCATACACAATACTTGAAGCTCACAAGGGTGGATCCTACAAGCTGGCCGACACAGAAGGCAAAAGGCTTCCAAGACACTGGAACGGCAAAACCCATAAAAGGTTCCATGCCTAGTCAAAGTCTTAAGATGTATTTCAAGATATGTATAATTCTCCTTTTTGTGAATATCAACCTCTTGAATGAATGATAAAGTTTTTGTCATAACTTGTCTTTAGTATCCTATAATCAGGTTGAGAACCTAGCAAGAAACTCCATGGCAAGGGTCATGTAAGGGGATGAGCTCCCAGGCCACATTGCTCAATAGGTTCAAGGGTTAAATGGACCTATATAAGGGGTGAGTACCTATATCAATCCAACTCCATGAGACTTAGAAATTTTTTTAACTAAAACTAATCTCATAGACAGGTCTGAACAACCTACACCAATTCGTTCCTTAAACTAAAAAAAAGTTTACGAAAACAAAAAACATACACTAAGTAGTGATATAAAGGATAGCCAACATGTGCTTTTTACCTAACGAGGCCTTGAAGCTAAAAGTGACTGCAGCACTAAAACTTCTTAAGGAAAGTTAGTTAAAAACACATCAAACTAACAAGATAAGCAACCAAAACACAGATACATAAACATCACAGTTCATAAGCAAAGGCCATAACCAATAACATTCATAATAAGCCAATTAAGGCTAAACAAGGAAATCACAAGGATTCCCAAGAAAATGTTCAAAGGGCCAAAAGGCCAAACACAACCACAAGGCAGAAACTTTAAGAGTTTCATGCCAAACCTACATTGTTTAAGATTACATAACATTGTTTTAAGGTGCTAAGAAAGCTACGAATCAAGTATATAAACATCAGAAACAGGCTTCGAAGTACTAGCCTTACCACCCTTAACATTTTTACCCTTCTTGGACTTCTTAACTTGCGGGCCAACATCAGCAACAGCCGAGCCTTCGAGGCTTGCCACATGAGATCCGTCGCTTTCCCCAGATAAAGTTTCTTCACTGTCACCGGAACGGGAGCGTTTTTTCGACAAGGACTCGAGCACCTCTTTAACAGCTTTCTCATCAAGACCGGCTGGCTTCAAACCCTTCAACACAGAAAGAGGCTTACCAAAGCATGATGACACTTCACCCACATAAGGGTAAGTGAGCCTCTCCATGGGATGAACCGACTCCATAAAAAGCTTGTAAGCATCGCGGTTGAACAGGGGAGATTTCTCAATAGGCTGGCCAGACTCGTGATAGCTACAACCGGCAACGAAGCCCAAATGCTTACCATGGGCCAACAACTTCGTGTACACACCGCCCAACACCGAGTTGAATTCACTAGAATGAAGCAAATAAGCCTCAACCTGTTGAAACCCATGTTCAATCAGCCACTTGTTGTCGTCAGAAGTCTGGGTGACCGAAGCCTTCAAGCCTTCCTTTTCCATCTCAAAGGCCCTTCTCTGCACCTCAAAGGCTTCCCGGTCAACATCCAACTTGGCCCTATCAGCCTCCATGGATTTTTTCAATTCGGTCAGCTCAATCTCATGACCACGAGACAACTCATTAATCTTCTCAACATAACCTTCCTCTTTCTTCGAAAAACCCTCAATCTCCTTCTTCATCTCTATCATGGAAGCTTTCATTCCCTCCTTCTTCTTGGAAAAGTCCTCATACTCCTGGATTCCCTTTCTAAAACGAGTCACACCCTCTGCTAAAAGGGCAGAAAGGTTGCAAGAACTCAGGATCAATCTTGACAACATGGAATCACCCTCCATTTCAGAAATAGTGTTACGCACTCCTAGAGGAGCAAAATTGGCTAACACATCAGCACAAACCGAGGGATCCTTGAAGCTATCCCCAACCTTCACGTTCCACTCTGGAACATAAACTGCATCACAATCCAACCCTTGAACCGTCGCAACCTTCTTGCCAGCCGATTTCTTTTTCTCGGAAACCACCAAACCCTGAACCTTCTCAACCTACATAGTAGGACCTTGATCTTCAAAAACTTGAATATCATCACTAACCTCAACTAGCTCACGAGAAGAGGAAGTGCCAACAGACTTCAACAAACGTCGTGTGGAACGACGGGTAGAAGATTTCGGAACAACGGTATTGGTGAACCCTTTAACGTTGGCAACCCCAATGTTAGTGCACAGAAATTTAACACTGTGGATATGTTATCCTGGCATATGTCTGGATCAGTTATCCTTAGCATGTATTCCAGATCGTATCAGGATCAATGATCCTCAGTATTTATTACTAATTAACGGTTGTTCTCATGTGTAGTCTAATATTTAGCAGGTATAACGGTTAGAAGACTCAGTCTATCCACTAACGTGCAGCCAAGAAGATATTGACGTGTCTAGATCAATTATCCTTCTGAAGAGTTTCAGAGCTATGTCAGGATCATGGATCCTCGGTATCTGGTGCAATTAACGGTTGTTTCTTATATGAAGGCTGATATTTATCAAGTATAACGGCTCCAAGACCTGGTCTACCCCTTATTTCGCAGCCTGAGTGATGGAGCACGTGGTCAAAGTGCCAGTTACGAATATATTGAAGGCAATGGCGGATTTTTAGGGATTATTAGTTAATAGTCTTTAATATTAATAACTCCATTGAGTTATTGTCTTTTATGTATAAATAGAGGTATGATCAGCTCAGAAAACACACCCAATACACTCTGCTCACTACGAATTCAGCAGCATACACACACACACATAGCTTTCATTGTATCACTGATCATAATCTCCACCATTGTAACCCGATTTTCGATTAATAAACTTGACGGTGATAGTTTTCACCGTCCGGGAGTTTTTTGTGCCGGAGACCACGGTAATCATATACTCGTCGACCAAAGGTTACCTTGTTGATCATTGACTAAAGTAATCTGACCAAAGATTATCTTATTAATCCTTGACCGGAATTATTTTACCAAAGATTACCTTGATAAGTTTTGACCGAAGTAAGACTATCTTGGTTAAGGGCTTTTTCCCTCGTAATCAAATCACAATGTTTATCTCCATTTCGTTCATATAATCGTTGTGTTCATCAAGATTTCATTTATACATTCGTTGTTATCATTTTAGCACCTTACCTCACTTAACAGATTTGGATACTTGATCCTTAGTTGATTTTTGTCCAAAACAATTTGGCGCCTACCGTGGGGGCAATTGGTGCTATAATCCAGATTATTCCTATCATTTTCAACCTTTTCATACCCATATCACTATCAATGGCCTCTCAATCAACCTCTACTTCATCAACCACGCCGACTACGGTCCCTCTCTCTTCGAGGACTTTGCCGCCGATGCCTCCGCCAATCACAGGAAATCCAAAGACCACCGCGGCTGGAAACAAGACACAAATTCCAGTCCTCCAGAGCTCAAAAACCACTGCTGCCACTTCGGTGGTCAAATCTAACAATGATGTTTCTGATATGTTTTCACAAGTTAAGGCATACATGGAGCAGCAAAACAAAACCAACCAGAGGATTCTACGTGAAATTGAAGATCTCAAGAAAAGAAAGAGGCCAGCGGAGGATCAGACTCCCTTGATGCCTAGGGTTTTGGAATTCTCTACTCCAGGATCCGTGGTTCAGCATACTCAAGGATCCTCGACCTTCCAACAAGGATCATCCATCCTTCAACCAGGATCCGTGGTACTCAAGGATCCTCGATCTTCCAACAAGGATCATCCATCCTTCAACCAGGGTCCGTGGGTCAGCATACTCAAGGATCCTCGATCTTCCAGCCAGGATCATCTATCCTCCAACAAGAGTCCATGGTTCAACCAGCTTAAGGATCCTCAAGCTTTCAGCAAGGACCATCGATCCTTCAACCAGGATCCTTTGGATTGTATCTTCAAAGATCCTTCAACTCCCAACCACTAGGATCCTTCATCCACAATCAAGGATCCTTCTTCAAGGATCAAGGATTCTCAGGGGTTCAACATCAAAGGTCTTCGGAGGTCCATGAAGGAGACATTATCCCCATGCAGACCATAGCTTCTGGAGGACCAACTCCTATCGCAGATTCTTCTTATCCCAACTACACTTCTGAGATGCCAACGTTCAACCAACCAAGAGGTAACGCCTATAATCACATATCCTCAGACACTAACCTTGGCTCTATGCAGGATACAGGTATCAATCAGGCTATGGCTAGGGAACTTCAAAAGCTTAAGGATATGATATCCAGCGTGCCAGGAGTGGTCCGTCCAATTCCTGAAATACCAGAAGGGAGCCACAAGTTGTCCAGATTTGCTCCACCGATATGCGATGCGGAGATCCCGAAACGCTTTCAAACCCCCAACATGAAGGTGTATGATGGGACCACTGATCCGGAAGAACACGTGGCTCAGTATAGGGAAAGGATGGAGATCAACCCAATTCCTGAAAGACTCAAGAAAGCTTGTCTATGCAAGGGTTTCGGATCCACACTAACAGGATCTGCACTTAAATGGCTGCTAAGTCTTCCTCCTTATTCTGTTACATCTTTTTCACATTTAGTTAACTTGTTCAACAGCCAGTTTTCTTGTAGTAGGAAATTTGAGAAGTTAACTAGTGAGTTATATAGAGTTGTCCAACCTTATGATAAATCCTTAAGGGATTTTGTTACAAGGTTTGGCAGGGAAGCTCTAGAAATCCCTAATCTTGACATGGCTACCACTGTTGAAGCATTCAAGATGGGACTTCAGAAGGGCTCCCCCTTTTATAATGATCTTGTGATGACTCCGTGCAGGAACCTAGATGAAGTAGGAAACAAGTCACTCAGATTCATACGATTGGAAGACGACAAGAGGATCCAGGATCGTCTGGGGGCTCAAACAAAACAGGAATCCCCTGACAAGAATAAAGGATCCTCATACAGGAACAACAACTCAAAGCCGTATACCAAGTTCAACAATCAAAACGTATGAGCAGTCGACGAAGGAGATGGTGATGAAGACTATCCCTGCATCTCCGAGTATTGTTTCTCCGTAGATACCCATGGCTTAATTTGTGCCATGAAGGATCTAGGGTAAAAAGCAAGGTGGCCCCGAAAGAACGAGAAGACTACCACCTTCAAAGACAAGTCTAAGTGGTGTGCTTTCCACGAAGATTTTGGTCACATGACAGACGAGTGCATTGGCTTAAGGAGGGAAATTGGATACCTCCTGAGCAAGGGTCACTTTAAAGAACTCTTGGGAAGGAAGAGATCAAAGATCCAGGATCCTGAAGATCTTCCACAAAAAGCAACACCACCACCACCAGACGCTCACGTGATCAACTTCGTCTCCCGAAAATACGGCATGATTCAAACTTCTTGTCCCACAGAAGAATTCGAGTTGGATGATGAAAGAAGACCGCTCATCCCCACTACTCGAATAACTGATGAAAGGATATTCTTCGATTCGAGCATCCAGGATCCTCACCAGGATGAACTAGATGTACGAATGGTCAATTTCATCTCTGGAGGATCCGACATATGTGGAACTTCCTTCTCAGCAGCAAAAAGGCTCGCCAAAGAGATCAAGTTGGACAACGGAGACCGACCAATAGTATCCACCACTTTAACGATAGACAAAAGGATCTTCTTCGATGAGGAAGACAAACTAAACATCCAGGATCCTCACCATGATGGTTTAATTATTACTTTATTTATTGCTAACCACTATGTACACAGGATCTTAGTGGACGGTGGAAGCTCGGTCAACATCATCCAGCATGATGTCCTTAAGAAGATGAACATTCCAGATTCCGAGATCGTCCCTAGAACATCAGTGCTAGTCGGTTTCAGCGGAGAAACCAAAAAGACATTGGGGGACATCAACCTTCCAATTTATATTGAAGAGTTAAATTCATATCAAAAATTTTGTGTAATTGATAACCTTTCTTGTTGCAATGTTATTTTAGGTAGGCTCTGGATCCATGGGATGAAGGCGGTGGCCTCAACCTACCACCAATGCATCAAACTACCAACTCCTTGGGGAGTAGTAAGGATAGATGGTGACCGAGTGGAGGCCAAGAATTATTACTCTTCATCCATAAAGCCGACAGCTAAACAGACGATAGCATTGCAATTACAGCAAAATCCTAGGAATGTACTGGAAGCTCGAGAGCAGGACCTAAAAGAAGTATCTTTAGATCCTGAAGATCCAGACATGAAGGTGTTCCTAGGATCCTGTATCCCTGACGAGATCAAGGAGGATATAATATCCTTCCTAAAGCGACGAAAATCCACGTTTGCCTTCAGACATTCAGACATGACAGGTATTTCTAAGGAGGTAATTACTCATAAATTGGGCCTTGATCATTCTATTAAATCCGTCCATCAGAAGCGAAGGAAATTCGCTCCTAAGAGGAACGCGATCATACAAGAAGAAGTTGAAAAACTTCTTAAGGCCGGTATGATCAGAGAGGTTAAGTATCCTCGATGGTTAGCTAATGTGGTTGTAGTTTCAAAAAAGAATGGAAAGTAGAGGGTATGCGTTGATTTTACAGATTTAAAAAAGGCATGTCCCAAGGATCCTTTCCCGTTACCACATATAGACTCTATGGTGGATGCAACGGCAGGACATGAAATGCTTACCTTTATGGATGCTTCCTCTGAATTTCAACAAATTCAGATGGAACCATCTGATCAAGAGGATACCGCATTCATGACTCCTACCAGCATATATTGTTATATTGCTATGCCATTTGGACTAAGAAATGCAGGGGCAACATATCAAAGATTAGTCAACATGATGTTCAAGGATCAGTTGGGTAAGAATATGGAGGTCTACATAGATGATATGGTAGTGAAGTCAAAGAAAGCTGAGGATCACCTTAGAGACCTCGAGGAAGCATTCAATATCCTTGACCATTATAACATGAAACTAAATCTGTCTAAATGCCACTTCGGTGTTAAGGCTGGAAAGTTTCTGGGATATATGGTCACAAAGAGAGGAATTGAAGCAAGTCTGGAGCAAATCGAAGCCATTGTCAATCTCAAATCTCCTGCAAATGCCAAAGATGTCTAGAGACTCACCGGAAGAATAGCGGCCTTGAATAGATTCATCTCAAGATCCTCCGAGAAGTGCAAAGACTTCTATGATATTCTTAGAAAGAACAAGAAATTTGAGTGGACTGCAAAGCATGAAGCTGCACTTACAGCACTGAAGGATTACTTATCCTCAGCTCCAGCCCTAATGAAGTCTGTGGATGGAGAATCCTTGTATTTATATCTTGCCGTCTCAGGAAATGCAGTGAGTGCAGTCTTGGTAAAGGATCACGAAGGTGAACAACATCCCGTTTATTATGTAAGTAAAAGTCTTTTGGACGTAGAGGTCAGGCATTCTCACATTGAAAAATTAATTCTTGCTTTAATTATGGCTTCAACCAAGTTGAGACACTATTTTGAAACACATACTATTATTTTGAGAACTAACTATCCTATTAAGAATGTGCTTAGAAACCAGAAATGTCAGGTAGGATGGCCAAGTGGGCTGTGAAGCTGAGTGCATATGACATTCAGTATGAGCCTAGAACAGCTATCAAATCACAGGCATTAGCAGACTTTGTGGCTGATTTCAGCAGTGACATGCAAAAGGAAGCTGATTTAGAAGTACAACAACTAGAAGAAACCAAGGATCCTTGGATCCTCTTCACAGATGGAGCATCCAATATAAGAGGAACAGGTTTGGGCATACTACTGAAATCGCCACAGGGGGATATAATACCCCAGTCCATTGCATGCGCATTTCAAGCCACCAACAATGAGGCAGAGTACGAAGCACTCGTCGCAAGGTTTACTTTTAACTAACCACTTTAACTAAAAAGCATGAGGATCAGGTATCTTCAAGTTTATATGGATTCTTTACTTATAACTAACCACTTTAACGGTTCTTATGCCGTGAAAGGTGAGAAAATGATCAAATATTTAGAAGTTGTGAAGGAATTAGCAAAATCCTTCGAGTTGTTTAGTATTATTTAGGTACCAAGAGAGGAAAATGCCGGGGCAGATGCCTTAGCAAATTTAGCCTCGTCCTTGAAAATTCCAGAAGATACAAAGATCCCAATTATCCACATACTCTCGCCAGCAATAGGAGAGCAAGAGGTTGGGGAGATAACAAGTGACAAACAGATTGTACTTTTGGATCCATTATCCTCAGCCAGCCAAGGATCCTGGATCCTCCCAATCAAAAAATACATCCAAAATGGAGAAATTCCAGCCACAGAGAATCCCAAATCTTTCAAACTCAAGGTATCACAATATATTTTATTAGATGATATGCTATACATAAAATCTCTTGCATGTCCATACTTGAGGTGCATAGAGGATCCTGAAGTCCAAGAGGTACTCAAGGATTTTCATGAATGTGATTGCGGCAACCACACAGGGGGAAGAGCATTATTCTCCAGGATACTTAGGACTGGGTACTTCTGGCCGACGATGAAGAAGGATGCAATGGAGTACTCAAAAAAGTGTGATGCTTGTCAAAGGCATGCAAACATCCTTCACCAGCCAGCAGAACCAATGTATCCTATATCCTCTTCATGGCCTTTCATGAAGTGGGGAATGGACATTGTTGGTAAGCTTCCAAAGGCTCCAGGTAGAAAGGTCTTTATGCTTGCCATGACAGACTACTTCTCCAAATGGATTAAAGCAAAAGCATTCGTGCAAGTCCGAGAAAGGGAAGTTATATCCTTTATTAAACGAAATATTATAACTAGATTTGGTATCCCTTCTGAAATTGTTTGTGACAATGGTTCCCAGTTTATCGGGAAAAGAACCACTAACTTTTGTGACAGTTGGGGCATCAAGATGATTACCTATACTCCAGTGCATCCTCAAGCTAATGGTCAAGCAGAGTCAAGCAACAAGATAATCATCAACAACTTGAAAAAGAAGCTAGGATCCAAGAAAGGAAAATGGGCCGAAGAGCTACCATATGTACTTTGGGCCGACAGGACGACACCAAAAAATGCAACAGGCCAAACACCCTTCTCATTAGTGTTTGGGTCAGAAGCAGTTATCCCTACAGAAATGGTGGTTCCAACAGCTAGGATAAGCATCCGTGATCCTGAGGCCAATAGAGAAATCCTTCTCGAAAACTTGGATACCGTGGAAGAACTCAGAGACTTAGCCAAAATCAGAATGGCAGCTTATCAACAAAGGGTAGCTGGGGCATACAACAAGAATATCAGGATCAGAAGATTTCAAGAAGGAGATTTAGTTTTAAGGAAAGCCTTCCAAAACACAACCAATCCGGCTGATGGGAAGTTAGCACCCAAATGGGAAGGTCCTTATCTGATCGAGTCGGAGGCAGGAAAGGGGGCATATCATTTGCTCACTATGGAAGGCAATAGGTTACCAAGAGCATGGAATGCTATCCACCTCAAGAAATATTTTTTCTAATGAGGATCAAGTATCCTCTGAGATCAAGTATCCTTAAAGGGTCAAGGATCCCAAAATAGGTAATATCTATCTGATTACTTATTCTTTTCAATTTCTTATTATTTTAAGGATAATGTTTTCTTAACGATTTCTCCCTTCCAAGTTTTAAGTAACAATGCAGGTTTCAATAAGAGGTTCAATGTCTAAGAGGTTGGCCACCTCTCCCTCACGCTTAAGGTACATCGCTATTTTCCTTGGCCTAGCCCACGTTTGGGTATGACCCCCGATGGTCATATCCTCTAAGTTTTAAAGGTTTTCACCTTTCTTATAAATAGAGTTTCTACACTCTCGCCTGGAGCGCACGCTATCCAACGTATAATCCGGGGCAGCGGGACCAGTACACGCTTAGTGCCTGACAATTTCGTTGCTTTCGGCTATATGGAGAATCCTAAGATTTATGGTAGACGTACCATACCACCGGTTTATAACGTTTTCACGTTATCTCAAGACAAAGGTTTCTAACATTTTCATGTTAGCTAAGGTTTTGGCGTTTTCACGTCACTCACGTTTGGGCTAAATCCCAGGTTGGGCGAGTCCCCAGTTAACATCCGTATATTGGGCCAGTCCCAGTTTGGGCTTGTCCCCAGTTTAACATCAGGATATTTGGGCTTGTCCCCAGTTTATTTGGGCTTGTCCCCAGTTCACGGGCTTGTCTCAGTTCACGGGCTTATCCCCAGTTTATTTAATGGGCTTGTCCCCAGTTTGACGGGTCTAACCCCGATTAATTTTATAAGTTCTTTGCAACATATATTCTAGGTTCAAATTGCGAGAATCAAGACTTGTGGATTCAAAATCCTTAACGTACTTCTATAAGGATCACAAAAGGATCATTACTTATGGTAACCTAGTTCTAATTAGACCTTCTGGTATGATTTTTACTTGTCAATTTATAATTGTTTAGCTGAGATCCTTATAAACCTTTTTTCTTAAAGATTTAAAATCTTTGAATTATTTCTACAAGGATATTCTATCCTAAAATTTTTATGATCATTCTTCATAAGGATATTTTATCCTAAAATTTTTACTCAAGATTATTTTTCAAAACTTTCAACAAGTATAAACCTATATCAAACAAACTTTCAAAATAACAGACAATCAACAGATTGTTAAAACATACTATTTATTAAACTTAATTGCAATTACCAAAAATCTTAACCTGGATTTCAACATTCAAAAATGGACCATCCACCAGGGTTAAACAGATGTTACTAGTTGTTCATGATTTGCAGGGAGAATGATATACAGCCGGAAGGGAAGCTCCCATGGAAACTCCATTGATATGTGACAATTATATCCAACCTGTCAAATCTCATATGTTTTTGCAGGAAGTTTGATTTCAAAGGCAAAATGACAGCTATGATCTTATCACAACCGCCATTTTGTGGGCAATTGTTAGTGCACAGAAATTTGACACTGTGGATATGTTATCCTGGCATATGTCTGGATCAGTTATCCTTAGCATGTATTCCAGATCGTATCAGGATCAATGATCCTCAGTATTTATTACTAATTAACGGTTGTTCTCATGTATAGTCTAATATTTAGCAGGTATAACGGTTAGAAGACTCAGTCTATCCACTAACGTGCAGCCAAGAAGATATTGACGTGTCTAGATCAATTATCCTTCTGAAGAGTTCCAGAGCTATGTCAGGATTATGGATCCTCGGTATCTGGTGCTATTAACGGTTGTTTTTTATATGAAGGCTGATATTTATCAAGTATAACGGCTCCAAGACCTGGTCTACCCCTTATTTCGCAGCCTGAGTGATGGAGCACGTGGTCAAAGTGTTACGAATATATTGAAGGCAATGGCGGATTTTTAGGGATTATTAGTTAATAGTCTTTAATATTAATAACTCCATTGAGTTATTGTCTTTTATGTATAAGTAGAGGTATGATCAGCTAAGAAAACACACCCAATACACTCTGCTCACTATGAATTCAGCAGCATACACACACACACATAGCTTTCATTGTATCACTGATCATAATCTCCACCATTGTAACCCGATTTTCGATTAATAAACTTGACGGTGATAGTTTTCACCGTCCGGGGGTTTTTTGTGCCGGAGACCACGATAATCATATACTCGTCGACCAAAGGTTACCCTGTTTATCATTGACTAAAGTAATCCGACCAAAGATTATCTTATTAATCCTTGACCGGAATTATTTTACCAAAGATTACCTTGATAAGTTTTGACCGAAGTAAGACTATCTTGGTTAAGGGATTTTTCCCTCGTAATCATATCACAGTGTTTATCTCCATTTCGTTCATATAATCGCTGTGTTCATCAAGATTTCATTTATACATTCGTTGTTATCATTTTAGCACCTTACCTCACTTAACAGATTTGGATAGTTGATCCTTAGTTGATTTTTGTCCAAAACACCTAGCATGCTCAGCGTCCTCAAATCGACCCTCCTTCCCCCGAGTCACCGAGTCATCCCCAACAATAGCCGCAACATCAGTAAAGCCAACACCGAAGTGTCATCACTTTTCAAAAAGTCTAAGGCAGACATAACTACAAAATACAAAGGAAAACCACTAGCAAACATATCAACAAGATAAAACAAACACGGGATAAACAAATGCATACCCTTATTATCCCTCATAAGCACGAGATCCCGATTAGGTTTATCCCAAAGTATGCTAATTCCTAATAACACAAGAAGGTGTTCGGGAAAAGGACGAAGGCGTGATGGACACTCCCTAATACGTTTCAAAAACAAATCGTTCATCTCCGATTCGGCCGGATCAGGCTCGTTGAGAACAGCCTCGGGTTGTCTCTAAATGGGTTTAAATGGAAGGATAGAATCGGAAACAAAGAAAAAACGGTTCTTCCAAGAACCGAGGGTTGTAACCGCCGAGGAAACCAAACACGTTTCATCCTTGGTGTGTTCAAAAGTATATCAATCACCGTTCTTTGCTAAGCGAAAGAAAAGGCGAAAACTCAACTATGAAGGGTCATAACCTAGGGCTCTACACAAAACCCCAAAATGCAATACCCTATCAAGCCCTAAAGGATGGATTTGACCGAACGATATACGGTAATATTCCAAAAAATTCAAAACGAAAACTGAAAACGGGTGTCGGAGATTGGAAAATTCAAAATGACGGCAATATAAAGCAATGAAGCCCGCCGGACAACGATCAATCGAATAATCGACCGGCGGAGCAACCGGTTTGTACTTTAACCCTATTCCCCATTCAATACAGAATGATTCAACCTCTTCTTGGGTTAATCGGGAAAAACTGGTCGAAAGATCCTTTTTGGCAACCATAATTTTTGAAAGAAAGATGAAGAATTGAGACTAACCTGTTGGAAAATTGAAGGAAACTTGTAAGTGTTTATGATGGAAACTTTTAAAGAAAAAGATAGAAGAAAATGAATGGTTATCTGGCTAATAACTATTAATGAAAAGCAGTTCTTTGAAAACCGCATTCTGACAGTTACAATCACATCAACTGTCACATCAATAATTCAAAAAACAACCAAAACTGAACAAAGCTTCGAAGCCTTCAAGCCTTGAAGCCTTTAAGCAGTAAACAAAATGTGTGCAAAAGTCAGAAGCCCTTGAGCATACTCCTCAAATACCTCTGACTTGGGGGGCTGATGACGGGGTAGCCCAAGGAAATAATAAAATGGTTGGAACATATTATCGTTAAAAGGGTTAAAAGGTTAAAAGCTTCAAATCCCGCCCAAACTTATGTAAATAAGTATCCACGTGCTACAGTACGATGTCACATCACTGTTCACATCCTTGTCCCCTCTGACCAAAGGACATACTCAGACAAAAGTATTATTATTTTAGTTATGGACCAGCGGTCCAAACCTTCCCGCCCATAAAGGTCAACTCTCTATGCAAACAAGAGGCTAACTAGTTTAGTTAACTGGACTAAAAGGCTTACATCTCCTTCATATAAATAGATGACTTAGCCTTAAACATACACACACCAGATTGAGGCAGAAAACACCATCTCCCTTATCTTCTCTTCTTCTTTTAGAAATATGCTCTTAGCTTATTTCTTTCTTACTTTAATGTCTTCATAGCTTCACCAAAGTACATCATTCCAAAACCGATTCCAAACTTCACGGTTCTTGATCATCGGTGAGCTATAACAACAAACAACTAACTAGTGAACCTCCTTCTACGTTTTGCAAACGTAGAGGGACACCACGACCTACGTTAGGCTAACCTGAACCCTTGAAGCCTTTTAGCCTGACCAGTCTATTCACTATCAATGGTCTTATTTTTGTTGTAGCAACAAACATAAACCTTGAAGCGTTAACGGGTTAAACATGTTGCTAGTTGTTACTATGTTAGCCTGGTTTTAAAAACCAATCAACCAACAAAGGAAAGAGTCAATCATCCACGGGCTTTGCCTTGTTCACTGAAAACAGATTGACAAAATCGATGATATATGATTTAACCAGTCGGTTTGAGACATTTTTTTTCCTTCCACGATCATATTAGATGTAAATACTTATGAAGTCGTATTTTTTATTCACAAGGAGGTGAAATGACATTTTAACCTAACAAATCAAATTTGAGTTTTTGTAATGTAAATATAGGAAGAAGCATATATTTAAGCATTAAAGGAATCATTGCCAATTTGCCATTGTCTTTTAGGTTGGCCAAACTGCCACCAAACTCATTATTTATATATTAAATCCATTTCTTATTTATTATCTTTGTTTTTAGTTATGTTAATAGAAACTAAAATCTTTACTGCTGTTACTAAAATGTAAATTAGTCAAGCTGCCCGTAAGCTGCTCAATATCAACTCTTTGAAAGCTCACAAAAATGATATGAAACAATGAAGTAAACAAAAAGTCAATATATATGCTGTAGATGTTTTTTACATACATATGTATGTATTGTTTGTAATAATAGTATTCACTTGGTATTACCAAACATTGTTTGCATACAACCAATAAGCTCTTTTAATTAATATATGATATATTATGCATAGAATCATGCTGTGTATTAGGACATGGAACATGGAATATTGAATGAGCCAAAAAGGCAAAAACCATCATTTTCTTTATAATTAACATACAAAAAAGGCATAATGGCTGACAAGTTTTTTAGATTCTTGATACTTTTATCTATTAAAATGCATGTAATACTTTTCTTTTTATTTTGTAACATAAAATAAACAAGTTTTGACAGCTTTATCTATAAATTATTATAATAATTTTAAAAAAATATTATTATAACTGCTTAGGTTTTAAAAGAAAGAGCAATGGTTCTGATATTTTTTTTATTGAAACATCTTTATTTTTGTATCTACAACCATGGTATTTTGGTAAAAATACATAAAAATATTAAAGTTTGTATGATTTTTGTTATTTTAAGATTAGCTTCCTTTTTTTTAATCTAAATTAAGTTTTCTTGTGACTAAAATGAATATTTTTTATTTACCTCTTAATAAAATGAGGTTCATGCAATAACACTTGACATGTCTTATGGTGTGATACTGTGATGTGTATATCAATGTTATGCAACATTAAAACAGAAAAAAATGTATTATAATCTAATTAAAAAAATGTTTTATAATCATTTCAATATTATTATTCGATTATTCTTTTCTTTTTTGACAAAATATGAATTTTGTATATACGTACCTTTTTTATCACACCGCTGACCACCACTTCACATACGAACATCGTCGTCAAAATTAGAGTTGAGAATTTTCAAAAAGACTCAAAACACGAGATGAAAATAATTAAGATTTCGGTTGTCATACCTAACATGTTTAGCTATATGGGGCATGTTTTTGGTATCTCTTGGATAACCCATCAAAATGACTAAGGGTGTGTTTGGGATCCTTATTTAAGGTGAAAAGAATTTTTTGTTATAAGTTGAAAAGGTCTTGTGACTATTTGATAAGGAGTTTTAAAAAAAGTATTTGAATTAACATAAGTCAATAAGTTATTTTTTAAAAAGGGTGGAAATGGTATTTTAAATCTATAAGGAGATAAGTTATGATATCCTAGCTTATTCGAAACCCATTTTTTAGCCTTATCAATAAGGAGAAACTTATAAAAACTTATTAGTTCCCAAACACTAAAATGGAGAAAAAATGACTTACTCATCTTCATAAGTTATAAGGAGAGGAAGATAAGGAATCCCAAACATGCCCTAATACGTATACTCGTCAATTTGTTTGACACGTTAAGATAAAGGGGTTAAACAAGTCATGTTCATGTTACACAATTTTAACCATGCACATTTAAGGTTGAATGCTTTTGCTACAAATAAAAGCATGAGTTGTATTCGGGTTGAACATTTCAACCATTTAACCCTACACAATTAGCATCTTAATCAAAACCCATATATTTAACCCACAATCCAAACATATGCAATAGCAAATACAAATTTGTACAAAATACATAAAAACATGTGTTATACTCCTCACGCACTCTGCTAGACGTCTAGACTTAGGCCACTCGGGGCACTGCGTGAGGAACCCCATCACGCGTGATGGGTTCACCCCACACCGCCGCCGGTGCTTTGTCACGCATGAGGGAGGAGTATTGCGTGATGGTCATCACGCGTGTGATGGGGTGAAAATCAATGAAGAGAGCCGTTGGGGATGACCGTTGGGGATGAGGACCGTTGGGCTTTAGAAATAAAAAAAACATATTTTACCTATATAAATAAATACAATATATCTTCAAAATATACACAAATCCAACTCAAAATCTTCTATTACACACACTATTTTTAACATATCAAATGGAGGGTTCTAAGAAACGTGGGTCGGGTTCAAAGAAAACCCAAACCCGACCAAAGGTTCAACAAAATCTAGGCGAACTGACGAGATTTCGCTTACAAGACGAACCCGACACAAGCCAACCTTCCCAACAACAACCTTATTATCCACAACCTTTTCAACCGTCCCAAAACCAACAACAACCTTCCCAACAACAATGTTATTATCAACCGTCCCAAAACCAATCGTATCAAAACTAACCTTTTATTCCACCTTTTTCTACCCAAAATTATCCAAATAATGCTTTTCAAATGTTTGGATCTCAACCGTCTCAAATGTCTGTCGATCCCATAGACAATAACGAGGTTATACATCAATTTGCAAGTGCTTTTCGTCACGAAGTGCAAACTTTGGATGAAAATTAATCCGCGGATGAGGAGCCGCATCAAAGAGGTGCTCGGCGTTGGTTGGCCGATGAGGAGGTCACCTTGACCAAGGCTTATTTACATTGCTCCGAATCAAAAAAACACTCAAACCAACAAAGAAAAGAAGCGTTATGGAAACGTATTTGTAACAATGTGAAAATTTCGAGTTCAAAATATCAACTTTCCAAAGTCTAGGGACTAAAATTGCCAAAATTCCAAAGTTGAGGGTTAATTATGAAAAATTGGTTTTTCCTGACCCATCGCGCTACGCGATGAGTCAGAAGAGACACCCACCGCGTACCGCGATGGGGAGTCTGACAAATTGTGACATGTGTGCCACGTGGCACACGGTGGCAGTGTCTGCCGCCACGTGGCAACACTGCTGACACGTGTCGCCACGTGGAGCGGTGCCTGCCACGTGGCAAGGCTAGGCAGTGACTCGACAGACCTATATCGCGGTGCGCAATAGGTCTGTACAGGGACCCATCGCGTACCAATATTTTGCCTATAAATAGCGGCCAAGGGCTGCTCATTTCCACATCCCAAACTCAGTTGTTCACTCTCTCACTAGCTTCTCTCTAAAACCCGACAATCATATAAACGATTTCCTCGATAAGCGTGCCACGAATCTTGTTTGTGTACCGACGTTTCCTTGATGTTTATACCACCCTCCACCATATCAAAAAGGTGTTGTTATAATGGCAATGAACCTCGATAAGCGTGTTGTCGAGAATTGAAGTTTGGCGTTATCGATTGACGACCAAAGAGTTCAAGCGGCGTTGGAGTGCTGCTCGAGTCCCTAGAGTTTCTATACGCCACTAAGGTTAGGCGTAATAACGAATTCAATATAATTCAATATTATATTAAAGGCTTGAGCCTTAAGTCGAGGTTATACTCGATAACTCGATAAAAGAAAAGAAATATAAACATAACAAAGAAATGAATAAAAGATTGTGTATTGAATATTGTGATTACATATATATGTATGTAAGTATATATGTATATATAATCTTTGTTATGAAAATATTATTTAATGAATAATGAGTATTCTTAAATAATAAAAGAAAATGATTACGTTTCTTGGAGAAGAAGAAACGTCGGGTTTTGAATATAAACTAAAGGTTTATAACTTAATTTTAAACTAAAGGTTTTCAAGTAAATAAGAATTGAACTAAAGGTTCAATCGAGGATTGAGATATAAGACTAAAGGTCTTAAGCCGGATCGTGTATCCGACTAACAAATATTTATACTCGTGCTATATGTGCGAGATAAAGAAAGGGAAAAACCCTTGGACGGTGAGTGAAGCTGATCCTAAAGAGACAAGGTGAATACGCCCCAAAACTTTTACTTATTTAAAATGAGTCAAACTTGTTATTTGAAATTGTTTACAAGGAACTATGTGTTCCTAAAACCGTTATGAATAAGGGTATAAACCTAGCCCTCAGGCTGTGGTATACGTATGTCTGGATCCTTACATAGGTGGTACTATGCGATGAATGGGCATGATCGCACCACCCTTGGTCGTAGGAGGCTCTCCTGCAGGGAGTACGACCTTATGTGTATATTTACGGATGCTTAACTAAGTCGAACGCTGCGGTGTTTGCTGAGGTGACCTAGAGTAGAGGCTCATATTTATAATGTGTTATTTGACTTTGTTATTCCTAAGCCACGTTGGGCCGAGGAAGGCGTAGTCTCGAGGGATAATAAAGTAAAAGAAATATTTTTGCGTCAGCGTGTTCACCAGCATTCGTTGCTGATGTATTTTCTTACATTTTGCAGGTGAACAAAGTTAGAGCTTGGAAATGACGAAGTACTAATATCCGATGGCTCGGATTTCTTTTGTATAAGTTTAATATGGTGGGTTGTAAACATAAAACAAGTAATCTTTTGTTAACAACTTTAAACGGGTATTTTATAATTCCCGTCTTTTGATTATATATATATAAATTACATTTTCGATCCTTAAAGTTTTATAAGTCTTCCGCAAAATTACGCAACTCTGAATTATTTACAAACAAGATACCAACTTATGGGTCGCACTCCTAGGCCCTAGATGGGGGTGTTTCAGTATTAAAGAACATTTCTCGCAACTTCCCAGCGCAACCGAACGAAACAAGGATCAAGTGATTGGCAAGTGGGGAGATTTGAATCGAAAAATGTCAAAATTTAATGCTTGTTACATCCAAGAGGTAACTATTTTAGTTTATTTATTTTATAATCCAGCACTTTATTTTTACAATTTGATATATATATTTTTTCTAAATGTTTTGTAGTCCCGAACTCTACAAAGTGGAGCGAGCGAGGCGACTATCATAAAGAACGCTTTGGCCGAATATGTCCGAGTTTACAAATGTAGGGATTTTCCCCACTTGGAAGCGTGGGAGATCGCGAGACGTCACGCGAAGTGGGAACCGATTCCCTTGGTCGATTTGAACGGACCAACGGCTCCAAGGAAGAAATGATCTTCTTCAAAAAGATCAAAAACTTCCGAGTCCGGGGACTACACAAAGTCTACCGGCGGCTTGTCATGCAACATGCCAAATATGAACTTGAACGAGGAACCTGAAGACAATCCCAACGAAGACATACCCACATCCACACGGCCGAATCGCAAGAAAAGTGGGGAACCGTCAAGACTTGGAAAGGTAACGGTGGCCGAAAACTTCGCCGAATACAAGTCGGATAAGATGGCGGAAATGGTCGAGAAGAAGGAGCGAAAGAAAGAGGCTCATATTTTAAATGAAACGTGAGGAGACGTATATCAACCATTTGAATGAAAACAAAAAAAAAAACGCCGATCTAACTTTCATCTTACAACCGCACGATCATCTTGAGGAACCCCTTAAATCGATCATACTTCAACGCAAACGCGAGATATACGACAAGTGGGGTTGGAAAGGGCCGTAGGTTTTTTTTTGTCGGGTATTTTTAATTTAGTTGTATTTATTTAATGTAATCTTGTTTTATTTTTTATTTAATGTAATATTGTTTTTTTTTTATGTTTTAATATATTTAAAAAAAATTCCATCACACCACACCACCACCCCTAGTAAAAATCCATTACATGTGATGGATTTGGGGTTGATGATGTGACACCATTTGATTGGGTGGAGGATGTGATGAGAAATTGCATCACATCCCCCCCTCCCCTATTAGACTAAGGGGTGTGGGGGCTTTAGTGGGGGCAAGAACCAAAAATATTATGACGTGTGGCAGAGAGAGAAACTGGATAAGGGGGGTGTTGGAGCCCCTGGCCCCTGGTGTGGAGGGGCTCCAGCAGGGGCTCCAGCGAATTTTTTTTTTTTTTTATAAATATATTCAAACAACGTATTATTAAAAAAACTCATAAATTATTAAAAAACACACATTAATAAAAAAACACATTAATATCTAAAAATAAAATAAAAATTAAAGTACTAAAAAGAAACATTCTTCTTATTCTTCGGCTTGGTCTTCTTCGATCAACCTCTTTCGGATACGTTCCTTTTGCTTTTCCATTAGCATTTGATCGACCGGATTTAGGTTACTGAAGTCTCTAGTAAGAAAGTCCAAATCTCTCATTCGAGTTTTTTCCTTTTTGTCATGAGACCACCTCCATGGTTTTGTTGAATTTATTGAGGGATTCAACAAGATTGGCGATGTTTACGGCTTCCCCCTCAGCCGGTTTTTTCCCCTTGGCGTCCCTTCCCAATGGCCGCCTCCTCGGTGGTGAAGACGTTTCCTCCTCCGCAATGTTTAGGTGAATCTAACGCGGCAATCCGACCCGGTTGAAGTGCTATACGCTCCAGACGAACTAGTTTTAGTCCGTTTCGGCCCTGCTTCCGCATCAAAGTCCGGCGCCATCAGCTCAACCCACTTGGAACACCTTTTCAACCTGTCCCACAACTTTAAATCGTCCCACGTCTTCACCATCCCATACCTCCGCAAACACTCCTGCTTCCACTCTTCGACCGTGAAATTGTAAACCGCCAAATCATCACTGCCACTTGGTCTCATACGATCGCTGTTCCTGTTGAAAAGATTAGTAAACAAGCCGACAAATTTTCTGATTTCGGACCACCGACCCGAAATCATATCGGCGTTCCGCTCTGTACTCCCAACGAGCATGTAGAACGTCTCCCTAACCTTTGTCCCAAAAATCTTTCCCTGTTGGTAGTCGGCTGTAAAATGAATAAATAAATTAGATTTCCATTTAACTTTTTTATTTAACTTTTTTATTAAAAATCTTTTTTAAAAACGTTAAAACAATTACCGCAACGCCGATCCTCAGAAATGACTATCCAAGCCCGACACAAGGCTTCCTTCTCATCCGATGACCACGGAGTGGCTTTCCGTTTCGTCCTCGGAGTCGAAGCCGGTCCCGACCCGTCCGTTGCAACTGGTTTTTTCCGGTGGACGCGTCTTTTTGGTCCCGTAGCTTCACCTTGTGATTCTTGTGTCTCCGGAACAACAAAGTTAGGAGACGGTTGTGTGTTGGATGGTTGAAAGCCGGATGATTCTTGCGGCTCTGAATAAAACATCGGTTGGTGCGGTGACGACCATAAATCGTCGTCAAGATAATCTGAATCAAGGTTTGGGAACCAATTTCCAGCCATTTTTTTAAAAAAAGTTGAGAAGATGAATTGATTTTGGGTGAATGTTTGAAGTTTTGGTATAAAAATGGGTGAAATGGAGTATAATTATATAGAATTTTTTTTTTGTTTTTTCGGCTCCCCAACGGTCCAAAAAACATCAAAAGGTGTGCCTCCTCTCTCTCTTCTCCCGCTAACCAGCTCACACCTGCCTTGTTTTTCCCGCTAGCACCCCTGGTGGTGTGGTGTTAGCGCCTCCGCTCGCGCCCCCGTTGAAGCCCCACACCCCTTAGTCTTAGAAACGAAGCACCGTGTGGAAAGCAAAGCCGCATATGACATAACAATGTAACATTGGGATTAGCAACCTACAAAATGCATACAAATCATATATCTTAAAAATCAAACAAAACCAAAAACACTATATCAACATAATTATCAATATAGTAGCCATTTACATATGAAACAAAGAGAAAAAAAATTCCTCATTTTTGTTATATAAAAACTTTAGTTACCCTTTAGCTGAAATAATAAGTTAGCACCCAATATAAAAGATTACTTACAGGTCAATACTTTTTGAACATTTTATCTTTTATGTAAATAAATTAAGTACATGAATTATTACAATACGAAGATGAAATACATGGTCCACAATTAGAATAAAAAGAAAAAGGATTACATTATAAAAATATATAAGAAGAAAAGGAAAACATTCTAAACAAATCAATCATTGAGCAGCTTGTAGAAATGTGTTTTTGCCTTTCAATATTGTTTTGGTCAAAAGTGCATATTTGGAATCATTATAAGTTTGGGGTGCCAAAATGATAAATTAAAATAAGGATTCTTTTGGCAATCTTCCATAAATAATTCATATCTAGAATATCATAACTATCGTTTACATTGATTTATATATTTTATATAAAACCTTTTGGTTTTAAATAGTTCGAAAATAATTCACAAGAGTGGAATAGATTCTGTTTTTTTAAATCATGATATTCTTTTTGGGTTTAAACACCAACTTAACTCAACTTGAGACTTTGCATCTCTTTACAGTATGAGTCGAGCTAAGTTTGTCACCTCTTTCAGGTTTTATTAAAGCCAGTTGAGGAAAAAGGATTTTCCCCACATCCGTTATGTTTCTAGAAGTATATAGAGTTAGACCATCTACAATTAGGGTTTGTCTACGCCACATGCATAGACCCATAAGACAAATGAAGAAACAACGGTCGTGTTGGAGGAGAGAAACTAACATTGAACAAACTTCAGTTTATGTTCAGGCTACTTTTGACAAACGTACATATATGCCCATATTTGTAGAAACAATATAGATAAAGGAAGCCGATCGAGGTGAGCCCGATACAAAATGAAGATAGCACTAGCCACACTTGTTTTAGGTGAGATTGTATATGTTTTATAGGTTTATAAATTCGTGCATCTTTGTTTCTTCAAAAGGTTGAGGGCCCTAGTGACAAAAACCCGTTGACTAATGAGCCCTAGCTACATACATGGGTGCATTAGTCATCATGAGAGAATTTCAAATTAATTACACGCACTAAAGACCCAATGATCATAAACACCAAGTATTTGAAAAGGGACAAGAAGCATAATCATGTGATTAAATTATAATTAAGCACTTTCTTAAGATATAGGCTCTTGAATTCCTTTGACTCATGCATTTTGTGGCATTAAGAAATTATATTTCTGTTGTTTTTTTGTTATGTTAGTACCCTTTGCCATTGTGGCCCATTCGTGTTTGAGGTACATATTCCACATGTTTACATAATAACATTTGTAGGTAAATTACTAATGAAATCATTTATGTTTGGCCTGACTTACAATCAAATCATTTAACATGACTTACAATCTAACCATTTAACATCAATAGTATATAGGACGTCCCCAAACATCTTAGAATGTTACATTTCTTGTATATTCCCTTGACGGCTATCTATTTTGTCATTCAAAAGTCTGGTGTCTATAACTTGTCATTTTAACTGCCTCTTTCCAACCGCACGTGAATAAAAGATCAACCCCTTTTCTCTCACTAGGTTAATTTCTTTTCTAACAGACTCATCGTTCATTGGTCCATTTATTATGAACTAGTAGCGTTCATACACGCGTTGTGCAAGAAACTCAGCAATGGACCCAAACTTATATCGAAACGCATATTAAAAGAAGCACGACACAACACAACGGTATATTCAGAGTTTATAAAACATCATGTTTTACAACTTCTAAGCGAAAAAACAAAAAGAAAATAAGAAAAAGCTATTAGTCATACATGTGACAAAATCTAATGGCTAAACAAAAAAAATGTATGCAAAATACAATATTAAAGGGTGTATAAGCGCAAATAAGGGGTTAAGTGGTACATTAGAACCATGCATTACAAACTCGTGCCATTTAATTCAATGGTTGTAATTGTTATCAAAATCTAAAGCTACAAAACTTTACTGTAGAATTTAATTAATTCTTCTTTTACATAGATTTATAATTAGTAATTAGTTATATAATTAGCAAATTAAATAGTATTCTCTTCATAAAGTCATTAATACAGGGGCTATCGAGAAGGAGGTGCTTCATGGGTTATTATCATTGTTTGTTGGAGAATATGAAAAGCAAGGAATGAGAAAGTTTTTGAAGGAAAAATGTGAAGATTGAAGAGATAATTTGGGACATCAAGTCTTTTGGCTTCTCTTGGTTCAAACATAGGTCAAAAAATGGAAGTGTAGAATGGTCGAATTGGTGTAACTTCTTGTTCATGTAGTTTGTTCTTGTTGCGCTCTTTTTTGGTGGCTTCTCTCCAGGCTGTAAAAGTAGCTTATGGGTGTTTATCTGATTGTCTATAAAAGTTTACAGACTACAGTTCGGTAAATAAACACTCTCAAATGTGATTCTTATAAATACGGTTTTACAATACATAATGTAATTTTATTAAAGATATTATTGTTCTTTTCTATATAAAATGATTCACGTTATAGTTTTAAATATTTAAACAATGCTCTATTCTCATCTTTCTATTCTTGTATGATAATATTCGTGTATTTCATGTGTAATTGAGAGAATTGAAGCATTTTTTGGAATGCGTACATTTATTTTGGATTCATTTGGTGACTTTTAGCTTTGCACTTTGCAACTTTGATCATGGAAAACAATGGATCCGAGATTTTACATGAGGGCCAAGGTTGCAAAAGTCGTTAGGCGGACCCTAGGCGGCTGACTGGGGAGTTGGGTGTACTCGGAGTACTCGGGGAGTACTCGGACATGGTAAATATAAAGATAATTAATTTTTGGATATCATATATATATGCCAAATATCATAAATTTACTACTATTTATAACAAAATAGGTAAAGATCAATATAAATAAGAGAAATATTTTTTAAATAATAAATTATTCTAAAAATTGTTAGTCACTAAGTAAAAAAAATGATATTTATTCTTTAATATTAAATAAATACGAGTTATGTTTTATTTTTTAAGCCAAAATTGGCCCAAGTTCACTGACTAGATGCGATTTTAACTAAGGTTGACCACCTTTTATCAATCCTTAGTAACTAGGCGGAATTAAAGAAACTCGCATCGGCGACATACCTTGTAGCGAGTACTTGGGAAGTACTCGGCCTTGAAAACCTACTTTTACAACATTGAATTGAGGGTACAAAATTAGGTCGAGTAAAAAACATGTCGGGTTAAAGAGAACAATAAATGCGCATAAAACAAATAATTTAATAGCTCATAGTAGCTGACATAGATATTGAGTTTGATGTCCGAACTAGTATGTATTATCACTATGTTTGAAAAAAAATATATTTGTGAGTAAGATACAAGTGCGTAAATATGAGAAAAGGAAGATAGCGTAAACCTATTATGTTCGAGGAGATGAGTAATTATACTCTTCTCCATGTTAGACTGTAACGCCACGTGGTGTTCTTGGCATGAAGGACTGTTGGTAGGTTTATTATCATATAGATTTTGGTATTGGATGGTAGGTAGCGTCGTAGCGCATCATGATGTCCTTGAAAGTACATTGGATACGAAATAATAGTACTGACCTAGACCGTGTTTACATCACTATGTGCTTGTAGGTCATTTATTCATATATACTCAAGATAAAGTTCGTATAAATTTTCAAAATTGTATGTGTTGCTACAACAAAGATAAGACCAATGATAGTGAATGGACTGGTTAGGCTAACAAGCTTCAAGGGTTCAGGTTAACCTAACGCAGGTCGTGGTGTCCCTCTACGTTTGCAAAACGTAGAAGGAGGTTCACTAGTTTGTTGTTTGATTGTTATAGTTCACAGAAGATCCAGAACCGTGATGTTTGAAATTGGTTCTTGGATGAAGCTCTTGGTGAAGCTATGATATTTGTGAAGTGAGAAAGGAATAAACAAAGTGTGTATTCCTCAAGGGAGAAGAGAAGATCCAGGAGTATATGTTAACTCCAGGTCTGGTGTCTTTATGTTTATGGCTAAGTCCTTATTATATAGAAGGAGATACCAAGCCTTTTGTCTGGTGTACAAACTAATTCCCCTCCAGTTTACTTAGAGAGTTGACCTTTGTGGGCGGGAAGCTTTGGACCGTTGGTCCATGATTAAAATAATAATACTTTATCTGAGCATGTCCCTTGCTCAGAGGGAACAATGATGTGATCAATGAGTTGACATCGTACTGTAGCACGTGGGTACTTGTTTACATAAGTTTGGGCGGGAAACGAAGCTTTTAACCTTTTAACCTTTTTAGCCTTAATGTGTGGAAGTCTTTTTGTTAATTCCTTAGGCTACCCCCGTCATCAGCCCCCCCAAGTCAGAGTAATTTGAGAGGTAAGCTCAAGGGCTTCTGACTTTTGCACACATTTTGTTTATTGCTTAAAGGCTTCGAGGCTTGTAGGCTTCGAGGCTTTGTTCAGTTTTGGTTATTTTTTGAAAATTTGAAAAGACAGTTGATGTGATGGTAACTGCAAGTTGCGGTTCCCAATAACTGCTTTTTATTAATAGTTATCAATAGTGATAACTACTCATTTCCTTCAGTTTCTTCTTTAAATCTTTCACAATTTCCTCAAAACTCATTCAAGTTTTCAATCCTTTCATCAGGTTAGTTTTGATCCATCATCTTTCCTTCAAAATTATGGTTGCTAAGAAAGACCTTTCGGTCAGTTTTTCCCAATTGACCCAAGAAGAGATTGAGTCGTTTTGTATTGAATGGGGAATAGGGTTAAAGTATAAACTGATTGCTCCGCCGGTCGATTCTTCAATCGATCGTTGTCCGGCAGGCTTCATTGCCCTTTATTGCCGTCACTTTGAGTTTTCGAGTCTCCGGCATCCGTTTTCAATCTTTGTTTTGAATGTTTTGGAATATTATCGTGTGTCATTCGGTCAGATTCATCCCTTAGGGCTTGCTAGAGTTTTACACTTTGAAGTTTTATGTAAAGCCCTAGGTTATGATCCTTCATTGTTGAGTTTTCGCCGTTTCTTTCGCTTAGCGAAAAACGGCGATTGGTACACGTTTGAACACACACAGGTTGACACATGTTTGGTTTCTTCGAAGGTTACAACCCTCGGTTCTTGGAAGGACCGTTTTTTCTTTGTTTCCGATTCTATCCTTCCATTTAAACCCGTTTGGAGACAACCCGAGGCTGTTCTAAATGAACCAGAGCCGGCCGAATCGGAGTTGAATGAGGCTGTTTTGAAATCAATTAGAAAATGTCTGTCACGTCTTCGCCCTTTTCCCGAACATCTTCTTGTGTTGTTAGGAATAAGCAAATTGTGGGATCAACCTAATCGGGATCCCGTGCTTATGAGGGATAATAAGGGTATGCATTTGTTTGTCCCGTATTTGCTTTATTTTGTTGATATGTTTGCTAATAGGTTTCCTTTGCTTTTTGTAGTTATGTCGGCTTTGGATTTCTTAAAAAGTGATGATACCTCGGATGTTGGGTTTACTGATGCTGCGGCTGTTGTTGGGGAGGATTCAGTGGTTCGAGGGAAAGAGGGTCGTTTTGAAGATGCTGAGTATGTGGGAGCGCCGAACGTTAAAGGGTTCACCAAGGTTGCTGGTCCCAAGGCTTCCACTCGTAGTTCTACACGGCGTTTGTTGAAGTCTTCTGGTCAATCGTCTTCTCATGAGCCGATTATGTTAGTGACGATGTTTTGGTTGTCGAAGATCAAGGTCCGAGTATGGAAGTGGAAAAAGAGCAGGGATTGGTTGTTTCCAAGAAGAAGAAGTCGACTGGCAAGAAGGTTGTGATGCCGATTGTTCAAGGGTTGGATGGGGATGCGATCTATGTGCCGGAGTGGAACGTGAAGGTTGGTGATAGCTTCAAGAATTCGGAAGTTTGTGCTGATGTGTTAGCCAACTTTTCTCCTCCTGGAGTTCGTGAGGTTATTTCTTGTATGGAAGGTGATTCCATGTTGTCGAAGTTGATCCTGAGTTCTTGCAACCTTTCTGCCCTTTTGGCAGAGGGTGTGACTCGTTTTAGAAAGGGGATGCAAGAGTATGAGGATTTTTCTAAGAAGAAGGAGGGAATGAAAGCTTCCATGATGGATATGAAGAAGGAGATTGAAGGTTTTTCGAGGAAAGAGGAAGGTTATGTTAAGAAGATTGATGAGTTGTCTCGCGGCCATGAGATTGAGCTGGCAGGGTTGAAGAAAGCCATGGAGGCCGACAGGGCTAAGTTAGATGCTGACCGGGAAGCCTTTGAGGTGCAAAGGAAAGCCTTTGAAATGGAGAAAGAAGGCTTGAAGGCTTCAGTCACCCAGACCTCTGACGACAACAAGTGGCTGATTGAGCACGGGTTTCAACAGGTTGTGACTTACTTACTTCATTCTAATGAATTCAACTCGGTGTTGGGCGATGTGTATAAGAAGCTGTTGGCCCATGGTAAGCATTTGGGCTTCGTTGCTGGCTTTGGTTATCACGAGTCTGGCCAACCTATGGAGAAGTCACACATGTTCAACCGTGAAGCTTACAAGCTCTTCATGGATTCAGTTCGTGCAATGGAAAGGCTCACTTACCCTTATGTGGGTGAGGTTTCATCATGCTTTGGTAAGCCTCTTTCTGTGTTGCAGGGTTTGAAACCAGTCGGCCTCGATGAGAAAGTTGTTAAAGAGGTGCTCGAGTCCTTGTCGAATAAGCGCTCTCGTTCTGGTGATAGTGAAGAAACTTTATCTGGGGGCAGTGACGGATCTCATGTGGCAAGCCTCGAAGGCTCGGCTGTTGCTGATGTTGGCCCGCAAGTCAAGAAGTCCAAGAAGGCTAAAGATGGTAAGGCTAGTACTTTAAAGCCTGTTTATGATGTTTGAACACTTGATTCGTAGCTTTCTTAGCACCGTTAAACAATGTTATGTAATCTTAAACAATGTAGGTTTGGCATGAAACTCTTAAAGTTTCTGCCTTATGGTTGTTGTTGGCCTTGTTTGGCCGTTTGAACACTTCTATGGGAATCCTTATGATTTCCTTGTTTAGCCTTAATGGCTTATGAATGTTATTAGTTATGGCCTTGCTTATGAACTGTGATGTTCTATGTATTTATGTTTTTGTTTCTTGTCTTGTTAGTTTTATGTGATTTTAGCTAACTTTCCTTAAGAAGTTTTAGTGCTGCAGTCACTTTAGCTTCAAGGCTTCATTAGGTAAAAAGCACATGTTGGCTATCCTTTGTATCATTACTTAATGTATGTTTTTTTCGTAAACTTTTCAAAGCATAAGGAACGAATTGATGTAGGCTGTTCAGACCCGTCTATGAGACAAGTTTTTGGTTGAAAAAAATTTTATAAGTCTCATGGAGTTGGATTGATATAGGAACTCACCCCTTATATAGGTCCATTTAACCCTTGAACCTATTGAGCGTTGTGGCCTGGGAGCTCATCCCCTTACATGGCCCTTGCCATGGAGTTTCTTGCTAGGTTCTCAACCTGATTATAGGATAGTAAAGACAAGTTATGACAAAAACTTTATCATTCATTCAAGAGGTTGATGTTCACAAAAAGGAGAATTATACATCTCTTGAAATACATATTAAGACTTTGACTAGGCATGGAACCTTTTAAGGGTTTTGCCGTTCCAGTGTCTTGGAAGCTTTTTGCCTTCTATGTCGGCCAGCTTGTAGGATCCACCCTTGTGAGCTTCGAGGATTGTGTATGGTCCTTTCCACTTTGGGCCAAGTTTCCTTGATTTTCTTTCTTGCTGGCCTCGTTGTTTCGGAGTACAAGGTCTCCAGGCTTGAAACGTTCATGTTTCACTCTTGCATTGTAATAGGCTTCCATTTTTTGCTTGTACTTAGCCTCTTGTATCGCGGCTTGATCACGAATTTCTTCAAGGAGTTGCAAATTCAACATGGTCTCATTGTTGTTTGATTCGAGATCCATGTTGAGTGTTCTTTGAGTCACAACTCCAACTTCTGCTGGGATTACAGCTTCCGATCCGAACACTAAGCTGTAAGGCGTTCGTTTGTGGCTTGTCTTTTCGGTTGTTCTTATTCCGATAGGAAATTTGGGAGTTCTTCAAGCCAATTGTTGTTGTTTCTTCATAGCCTTGTTTTGATTCCTTCTACAATGGTTCTGTTTGTTCTTTCAACTTGTCCGTTGGACTGTGGGTAAGAAACCGAGCTGAACACTTGGGTGATTCTGAATTCCTTGCACCATGTGCTAAAAGGCTTCTCGGCAAATTTCTTCCCATTATCCGTGACTAACACTCTTGGTAGCCCATAGCGACAAATAATGGTTTCCCATACAAAGTCGATGACTTGTTTGCCCGTTATTTTTGCAGGTGGTTTGACTTCAGGCCACTTGGTAAAGTAGTCGACAGCTACTAGCAAAAATTTTACCCCACCCTTGGCCGGTGGGAATGGACCAACAATTTCCATTCCCCATTTGGGGAATGGCCAAGCCGAGGAGATGGGGACTAGATCATGTTTTGGTCTTTTGGGAACCGGTGCATGAATTTAACAGGCTTCACATTTTTTGAGTTGTTCCGTTGCATCTCGGTGCATGGTGGGCCAGAAGTATCTGAGGTTCATCAATTTTGCAACCACTGTTCTTGGCCTAAAATGAGCTCCACATATTCCCTCATGAACCTCTTTGATCAGATATTGGTTTTGTTCAGGGCCCACACATCTTAGTAGCGGTGCAAGGTAAGCCTTCTTATAAAGGGTTTCTCCTTGCAACACATACTGTCGGGACTTGATTCGAACCCTTTCAGCCTCTTTCTGGTCCAAAGGTAACTCACCATTTTTGAGAAACTTTTCTATGGGAGTCATCCAATTGGGACCCTCTTCAGTGATTACATATTGAACCTCCAATTCTTGGATTGAAGGAGTTTTCAACACTTCCACCAAAACTTTCTTGGTGAGGTGTGCAAATGTGAGGGATGCTAGTTTGCTCAGGGCATCGGCTCTCTTGTTTTGTGATCTTGGGACTTGCTTGATAGTGCACTCTTGAAACGTGGTCATCAACCCTTTCGCCTTTTCACGATATTTATTCATGTTAGGCTCTTTTGCTACATAGCTATCATTGACTTGGCTTGAAACGAGCAACGAGTCTGTGAAGACTTCTAGCTTTTGGATCTTCATCTCTTTGGAAATTTTCAGACCAACGATCAATGCTTCGTATTCAGCTTCGTTGTTGGTGGTCTGAACTTTGTTTCGTTCGATGGTTAGCACCACGCTTAGTGATTCTTCAGCCACTGAGAGATAGACAGAGATCAGTTCTCCTGTTTCAGGGGCTGCAATAGCTGGAAGTGAAGCCAAGTGTTGCTTCATTTGGTTGAAGGCTTCTTCTGCTTCTTCCGTCCACCTGAAATCTTTCTTGTTGGTGCAACCCTTTAACGTTTTGAAAAAAGGTAGGGATTTCTCAGCAAGCTTGGAGGTAAAACGCTTCAAGGCTGCAAGCCTTCCGTTCAGGCTTTCCACTTCTTTTTTGCTTTGTGGAGATTTAGTTTCGAGAACAGCCCTGACTTTGTTGGGATTGGCTTTTATGCTTTGTTTCCCCACAATGTGTCCCAAAAACTTGCCTTTTTCGAATCCAAATGAGCATTTTCCAGGGTTGAGCTTCATATTGATCTTCCTTAAGTTTTGGAAGGTTTCTTCTATGTCTTTAAGCATTTGGTGCTCGGTTTTTCTTTTGATTACCAGATCATCGACATAAGCTTCCAGGTTTCTGCTAATTTGGCTAGCGAATGCTTTGTCGATCAAACGTTGGTAGGTTGCACCGACATTTCGTAGGCCAAAGACATCTTTTGATAACAGAAAATACCCTTGTCCATGTGGAATGAGGTTTTTTCCTCATCTTCCACTTTCATGAGGATTTGATGATAACCCTTGTAAGCATCAAGAAAAAACTTGAAGGGATGGCCGGTTAAGGAGTCAACCTTGAGGTCCATCTCGGGTAAGGGATAACAATCCTTTGGGCATGCTTTGTTTAAGTCTTTGAAGTCGATGCACATCCTCCAAGACTTGTCAGGCTTTCGAACCATGACTGGATTAGCCACCCAAGAATGATACTTGACCTCACGTAGAATCCACGCTGCCAAGCTTCTTTCCGGAGATAGGCTTCGTTTCTTTTGGACAACAGGCTTGACATCGGGAGGTATTTTCAGCTCATGCTCTGCAATACTTCGAGGGATGCCGATCATGTCTTCCGGGCACCAAGCAAAGACATCGTTGTAACATATCAACAGCTTCTCAAGGTGTGAGAGAGTTTCTTTAGAAAGGCTTGTGTTTACCCGTACCTTTTGTTCAGGATACTTTTGGTTTATGATCAAGCCTTGACATCGGGAGGTATTTTCAGCTCATGCTCTGCAATACTTTGAGGGATGCCGATCATGTCTTCCGGGCACCAAGCAAAGAAATCGTTGTAACATATCAACAGCTTCTCAAGGTGTGAGAGAGTTTCTTTAGAAAGGCTTGTGTTTACCCGTACCTTTTGTTCAGGATACTTTGGGTTCATGATCAAGCCTTGTTCTTCGTTTTCATTTTTTGAACTTTCCCCTTCAACCGTGTAAACCTCTTGGGTAGGTTAAGGGTTGCGATTCCCCTGTCAGTTGGGAACTTCACAGCACCTTGACCAACTGAGACAACCATGTTGAACGCACACTGTCCTGGCCTTCCTATAATCACATCATAGTTGGAAGGTATGTTGATAACCATAAAAGTGAGTGGTTTGGTTTTCTTCATCTTGCCTTCACTAAAACAGACATCAAGGGTTAGTTGGCCTAAAGGCTTCAAGGGTACATCGGCAATACCTTTTATAGAAGACCCGGAGGGTTGAAGCCTTGAACGTTCTTCTTTGCTTAGTTGATTGAAGAACCTTTCATACATGATCTCTGTGGCCGCCCCTGTGTCGATGTAGGCTTTGCTTTTTTTTGAGTGTTCCCACGTTCGCTTCTACCACCAAAGGGTTTGAGAGTAAGTCACCTTGAGGTGGTGGGAAGCAGACACATTGAAACTCCCAAGCCTCCAAGTGTTGTCGTTTGTGGGAAACACCATCGTCTACATTTACCATATTCACCTCTTTGCCTTTTCTTTCGTCCATCTTGTCCTTGACCCCTTTTACCAAATGAGCCAATTATCCGAACTTAACGGCTTCCTCAATTCTTCTCTTGAGTTGAAAGAAATCGTTGGTGTGGTGACCTTTTTCTTCATGAAAGTCACAGAACTGGGTGGAGCTTTCGTTTTTCTTGCTCTTGGGCAAGGGTCGAGGAGGTCGGAAGTTGTGTTTCACCTCTTTGGTGGCAAGGATCTCCTGAGGTGTTTTGGTTAAGGCTGTGAAGTTCACAGTCTTTTCCCTGCTTGGAGGGTTCCGACCTTCAGGCCTTCGTTGATCTGAGCTTCTTGAATATTTGTCATAGGGGTTGTAGTTCCCTTTCTTTCGGTTGGGGCTGTTGCCTCGCCAACTAGGAGCTCTTTTTTTTGTTCTTTGAAATCAACGGCCTCTTCGCCTCGGATATGAGCTTCAGCTCATTCAAGAGCTTCTTCAAGGGTTTTAGGTAGGCACTTGTTAAAGTCCCTCGTGAGGTACTTGGAGGTGATGGCGTTCATGAAGCCTGCCACCCTCATTTTTTCATCAGCCCCCACATATTGTAACCCTTCTTTTTTGTACCTTTCGATAAAGTCTCGAAGGCTTTCATCATCTTTCTGCTTTATCTGGAAAATGACCGTGGCATCCTTGACATACCTCCTTTGTTGTGAAAAGTGGGCCAAAAATCCTTTGCTCGGATCATCAAAGCTTCGAACGCTTTGAGCAGGAAGGTCATTGAACCATATCCTGGCTGATCCGACAAGTGTTTGCATGAACATTAAACAACATTCAACATGGGACCACTTTTCAATTCTGGCAGCACCCGGTAAATACCTGGAGGTGGTCTTCGGGATCCTCGGTCCCATCATATGTTTTTATATGGGGTGGCATCTTGATTTTTGCTTGAGAGTCATAATCGGCGATTTGTTGAGAGAAACAAGACAGGTTTCCGGGCTTGTAGGGCTTGGCAAGTTCTTCTTCTACCCTTGTAGTAGGATTATGACTCATTGCCCCTTGGTGAGTGCTCAGAGCTTGGTTGATGAGCTGGGTCCAGGGGAAGTGTGCCATCATTTGAGACATCATGTGAGGCATGAGGTTAAAGCCTTGAAGGCTTTCAGGGGTTGCTGCTGTTTGGTTTGTTCCCATGGGGGTGCTCATTGCTGCACTCCGAGCCAAGGGCAAGACCGACATGGCCTGCTCCCATGTAGTGGCTGTAGGAGGAACGCTTGAAGCTGGGGACTACCATATTTGGTCGAGAGTGGTGTCGTGCCCAAGGGGTTGTGAAGCAAACAAAGGGAAAGCCGTTGGGCTTGGCCTTGCATAGGTGTAAGGATATGGGTTAAAAGTTTAGCAGGTTACATTTGGACCAGCTTCTAAATGAGAAGCAGCAGGCCGTGAGCTGGTTAGAGGGGAAGGTGGACGTCCGAGTGACAGTGAGGGTTCCGGGTCGTCATACTCCAGCCTTAATCTTATCCCCTTCTCTCTTTTCTTGGCTCACATGTTGGTTAAGGAGATGTCTTAGTTGTAAGAAATGCAGCAACACTCCTTCCATCGTCAAGTCAACACGCTCCGGGGTGTTCGTGACTCCTGCATGAGGAGAGGGAACTCCGGATCGTGAAGGGGTTGGAGTTCGAAAAGGTGAAAACTCGAGGAACAAAGGTTCCGTCGAAGTTCCTCCCGGGGTGGAAAAAATGGAGGTTGTTGCCGGAGTTTCTTGACCGGCACTTGGTGTTAGGGGTGTCCAAAATACCCGAACCCGATTAACCCGACCCGACCCGAACCCAAATAAGCAAATTCGGGTTGGGTTAATAGGGTCAAAAAGTATTAATCGGGTTAACCCGAATAACCCGAATTGCTAATAGGGTCGGGTTTCGGGTTCATTTTTAGAAAAAAGTCGAGTTTCGGGTTAACCCGAATAACCCGATTAGTGATAATACTTAACTTTAAATACAATAAATAAAAGGTGAAATAAACACTATAAAGGCCCTAATGTAAGCTTTATAGATAAGTTAATTATTTTGTTTGTTCATGAACCGTTCGATGGAAAGTTCATTTATGTTGCGTTCATTTAACTGAATAAACGAACATGAACACATGTTTCACTTGTTCATCTATGTTTGTGAACGCTCGTTTATGATCGTTCATTTTAGTTTCTTTACGTCCGTTCATGCTCGTTTACATATTAACAGAAAATTATTAAATGTTATTTGCATTTAGAAATTATATTACCTTAATATATTTTATGTTTTTTGTGTTTATTTAAATGCGTTCACTTATGTTCGCTTATATATGTTTGTGTTCGTTAATATATGCACGTGTATGTTCCTTTATGTTCGTTATCTTTGTTTAATTATGTTCGTGAACTATTCGTTTAGTTTTTATAACGAACATGTTTAGTTTTTAACTAACAGACATGAACACAAATATATGTTCGATTAAGTGTTCGTGTTCGTTAAAAGTAAATAAAAAAACGGACATACCTTTGTTCATGTCTGTTCGGTTCATTAACAGGCATATATATGTAATTATAAGAAAATTACTTGTAGAAAATATTGAAAATTGGAATTAGAAATTAGAAATTTTGCAACCTATAAGTTACAAACATAAAAAAATAACTAAAAAACTATAAAGAAACAAGGTTAACCCGATTAACCCGACTAACCCGACCCGACTAACCCGAACCTTAATAGGGTCGGCTTGCGGGTTAGATATTTTTTAAGGAAAACCCGACTAACCCGACCCGATTAACCCGAAACCCGACCGGGATGACCCGATGAACACCCCTACTTGGCGTCGGTGTTCTTGACACTTGGTCGACTTCATCGGGAGATTCACCTTCTGTCATGAAGATTCTGATGAGAATGGAGCTACACTACTGGTCTTTATGATAAAGTAAGCGGCGTAGCCCCACGGTGGGCGCCAACTTGTTGCTACAACAAAGATAAGACCAATGATAGTGAATGGACTGGTTAGGCTAACAAGCTTCAAGGGTTCAGGTTAACCTAATGCAGGTCGTGGTGTCCCTCTACGTTTGCAAAACGTAGAAGGAGGTTCACTAGTTTGTTGTTTGATTGTTATAGTTCACCGAAGATCCAGAACCGTGATGTTTGAAATCGGTTCTTGGATGAAGCTCTTGGTGAAGCTATGATATTTGTGAAGTGAGAAAGGAATAAACAAAGTGTGTATTCCTCAAGGGAGAAGAGAAGATCCAGGAGCATATGTTAACTCCAGATCTGGTGTCTTCATGTTTATGGCTAAGTCCTTATTATATAGAAGGAGATACCAAGCCTTTTGTCTGGTGTGCAAACTAATTCCCCTCCAGTTTGCTTAGAGAGTTGACCTTTGGGGGCGGGAAGCTTTGGACCGTTGGTCCATGATTAAAATAATAATACCTTATCTGAGCATGTCCCTTGCTCAGAGGGAACAGTGATGTGATCAATGAGTTGACATCGTACTGTAGCACGTGGGTACTTGTTTACATAAGTTTGGGCGGGAAACGAAGCTTTTAACCTTTTAACCTTTTTAGCCTTAATGTGTGGAAGTCTTTTTGTTAATTCCTTAGGCTACCCTCGTCATCAGTATGCTAGAGTAGAAAGTGAGACATGTTTGTCCACGTCGTAATTTCAACGTGGTGTGAAAGCCGCAAGTTCGAGAATGGACGGGAAGTGTCTGTGGTTAGTGTGTATGTCCATGGAACTAGGGAAAAAGGTCGTCAATTGGAACAAACGAATCACTAAGAGTGTAATGGGCATTCCCAAGGGAAGGATCGAAAGCAACAAAACGATCTATGGTGAAAAACAGTTATTGTTTGATGCGAACAAGTGAACAACATAAATGAGCATTTCGTTAGTCAAGAATTTAAAGTGAATCCTTTATCCGTGGTGTCACCACGAATGTTAATCAATGCTTGATGATGTTTGTGTTTTGATGGTGGGAGGATGTATCATGCCAAATGTTTTTAAGATCACATCTACTCAAATTGTGTTGGATCGTTGTAATTTAGGGGTAGGCAGTTCAAAAGCTGAGCCAATCCAGGCAAGCTCGGACTTGGCTCGAATGTAAATCGAGTTGTCTTAGTTTTGAATCCAAGCTTAAATTGAGCAAGAGGCATCACACATAAGTGGAATAGATTGGCTGACTCTCGGCAATCAAAAACGCCCCATGACATGTAGCTCCGAGTCGGATGTAAGGTCCCAAAACAATAGCTCTAGATGTTATATATTATTTTCGAGCTGAAGCCCGTTAGTGAGTTGTAATTGGATGTTACCCTACATGCAACTTATTATTTGGCTACATTACTACCATTAGAAAATCAAGACTATGGCAAAGGATATATATATATATATATATATATATATATATATTTATATATATTTGGCATGAAGTGGTAGATAACTAAAACAAGGCATGTGATCTTCATACACTACTTTAGATCTTCAAATACTACTTTTTGCAATTACGACTCGTATAGTCGTATAGGCCCTGAGTTGTGTTAGTTTGTATCAAGTTTATACGAGCTGTTGAAAATTTATACGGCTCGTATAGGGCTATACAGGCTGTATAGGCTACAAAAAGTTGTCCGCTTCGTACACTTGTCAGTCATGCGTGCTCAATTCGACACGTGTAGCGCTATACGAATCGTATAGGACCATGAGGGTGATGTATGAAGATCACATCCCCTAAAATAATATAAAACTATATAAGAATATATGTTTGAATGATCTAAACAATAAAAAGAGAAGTGCAAGAGAATACTAGTGACACAAAAGCAAATATTCCCAAGTTTTATACTCATAATAATAATGTCACCTTATAAATTACATTACTCTTATCAAAACCAACTAAATGCTTTATGTAACAACTTGTTTCCTTTCTTCTGAACTCTGACCCTCTTTCCAACCTTCGTATGCCGCGTCTCAAGTTCGATCTTACTGCTTACACTCTATCTAAGATCAACAAGAATAATAATATAAATATAGTCTTAGAACATTTTTAGTTACTTTTATAGCCATTGTTTTTTATTTAGGAACATAGCTAAATTGTTGAAGTTGGGTGGTGGGCATATGGGTATTGAAAAAGTGTTGTCTTGGTATTCCTTGATAGTATTCTTCTTGCAATCCCTCCATCAACATATGTAACAAAGACAATCAGTTTTTAAATTGTAACCAATAACTTGAAAATCATATCCTAACGAGTAATATACATACCCATAATTCATCTTCATACTCGTATCGTTGAAAATTAAAAGCTTTAGGAGTCGTTTCTTCAGGCTCATCATTACGTGCAAATCTCCCACGTATTCTCGGCCGGTTATCAGCAAGAGTTTTTCGGCATACATACTTTCAAAATAGAATGCAAATAAAGTTAGCAGATACGAAGTACGCAACTAATGTATCCGACACATCACTTATTTAAATTTAACATATAATAAAAAAATTAATATATTTATCAATAAAAAATGCTACATATGAATAACACACACATATATATATATATAACTGAGAATCCTAATTACCTTGATTGTTTTATTAAAATTTCTCCGTGTCCTTTTGGCCTTATATCTTAATATTCTCTCTTTTCTTTCTTCTGGACTGTAACGACCCACCTTGAAATTAGCTTCCTCCATCAACGATCCCTCCATCGCTAATGGGCTTGACGACAATGCTTGATTTCGATGATTGTTTTTCAAGCTCTAAAAAGAAAAAAAAATAATAATAAATAACCCGTTTAACAAAAACAAATGAGTAAAAAATGGACATGCACATGATAAAGAAGGACTAACTTGCAAATCACCAGTGCTGCAGACCCTTCTCATATGGCTAGAACTAGAAGTGAAGCCATGATCAGGTGAGGTGAGGAACATGGATGGAAGATTTGAGGACTCAATCAAGCTATTAAATTTTGGTTGAAAAAGATAATTATTTGCTCTTCCATTAAAAGATTTACTGTAGCTCTTGTGCATCATGTTCAATGCATTTTCATATCCACCATAGCTATGAGGCAAGAAAGAATTGTTGTTGACATAATTGTCAAACAAGGGTAGTTGACTTTCCTCTGTTTTGATCTCAAGATGACAAAATTCTAGTGAATTTACTGAATTGCCCATTTGGTTAAGAGAAAGACTCTCAAGTTGGTGGCTTGGTGGGGAGGAACAGAGGAGGGTGGTGGTGGTGATATTGGTGGGGGTGATTTGGTCATTTTCATCAAATGGGGGGTCAAATTTTTCATGGGTTAAAGGGTTTAAGTTGTGGTTATTTTCTTGAAATTTATGGAGGATGTCAATGGATGAAGAACCATTTAAAGGGGAGAATGGATAAGTGAAGAAACAATCTTCAAATTCAAATAAACCAGAAGACATTGAATATGATTCAATCTTGGATTAACATACAACAATCTCTTGTTTTTCACCTAAAGAGTAAACGCCAATTTGTGATGATATGGTGCTTCTGGTCGCTCGAAAGTATGACAATCGTTAAAAGGACGAACATTAATTTTTTCGATTGTAAAAAGTTAAACACAAACTTGTGACTTTTATGTTAAAAGATATAAGATCGTGAAATTCACAGATATGACAATCTTGAAAATGACAATTGGCCTTTTATATCATGATTTGAAAAGGTAAATCGTGAATTTATAATAATCTTAAAAAGTCATATCTTAATAGGAAAAGTGGTAAAAACTGAATATTTAACGATTAAAGGCCAACTTTTCTTCTTTTCAATTGTTTAAAACGGTGACATTTGCTCATAATCTTGAAAAGGGTGTAGAAGCTGAAAACCACAACCTTTTTTTTGAACAAATTACAAGACTTGGAGCTACAATAACTTGAAATTATTTCACTCCATTATAATGTGTTTGAAGGTTTATGATTGGAGTAACAATAAACAACCATAGAGAAGACACTATAAGAGGGTGAACCAAAAACACTTAAAAGCAAAGAGAGAAAGATGGCACTTTCTCTCTCTAAAACAAGTAGAGGACACCATTCTTTTGCCAAGAGTAGGGGAGTTTAAAAGCACCAAACTCTTGTGACAATACCTAAAAACAAATAGCAATTAGTCCACTTATGCTATATTATATTGTATTACAAAAAGGTTTTCTAAAGACACCCTTGAACTTTGCCCTCTTTGCACAATCACACCCCTCATAAAAAGAAGGATAATAATAAGAACTTATTAAACTTTGATGGTACGTAGTCTCACATAATATTTAACATAGAGTAAGAATATCCTATCGTACGAATTCCGAAAATGTTCTACGACATACATACAATGGATGTTTTGTGCACACGAGTGACGAGTTGGTGTTATTACCATACATGACCAATTAATCTTTCAGATCATTATTTTCTAAGAATATTTTTATATCAAAACAACATTGTGCGTGATCTTGAATTACTTCTGGTAATCTAGTATGATGTCACAACTTTCCAAAAAAAAAACTATTTATTATTATAAACAGTAATACTTTATTATATTCATCAAACATGCAAAATTATAGTTACCATCATCCTCTATCTAGTTCCATCTAAAAGATGGTCTAGGATCCATTTTGGCCGATTGTCTCATATTTAAAATATTTTACTTTTGAGTTAACTTTTTTTGAATGGCACTAGCTTGGTGACATCAGTTAACACTTACAAAACCCCGTACCGGCCGGATAAACCTGCAATGGCTTGCTTAGTTGCTTTGAGTTAAATAATAATGGTCTAACGGATAATTGCTAACTTATTAGAAAGTCACCAAGCAACTTATATCCTGAACACACTATATTGTTGTTTCCTTTCTCATGGCCCATGTAAGAAGATTGCCATCAATATTGTCACCCTATCACCTTTTCTAATATTAGTTAAAAGCATATATAAATTTGTATTTTAAGTGGTTAAAATTTGAATTAACACTTTTTATAAAAGTTTATATAAGATAAGTTGGTTTTTAATGATATCAAAACCTTCATCAGGTCAGAAACTAAGTTTTTGTCTATCCTTTAGATTGGGTCAGGCCCAAAATTCTTACTAAATCCTTAAATTTTTAAAAAGTGCGTGGTTTCAGCCCATTAATTTGCCTCGCGGGCCCAACGCCCCAACTCATTTTAGTTAAGAAGTTTTAAAATTATATATTATAATTTTGTGTGTTTAATAAGAGCAAATACAACTTATTAAGATACAAGGATGATTATCAAATGCGTCTGTTTGAATAACCATAAAGGTTAGAAGCATATTTCACGTGTACATTTTATTTTGTGATTTTCCATATTCCTTTCAAAAGTACACACCATATTTCATGGTTGTAGAAATCGTTAGGCGGTGCCAAATTGATCGATTGAGGAGCTGCGAATACTCAACCTAGTCGGGGTGTACTCGGGAGTTACTCACCAAGTACTCGACCTATGCGGGGAGTACTTGTGAAAAGACGTGATTTTTGCAACCATGCCGGTGAACTTGTTACTTTTGTTTTTAAGTATGAAAAAAAGTTCAAGTATGTGATTTTTTCTCTAATGCAAAACTCTATGAGAATCTGAATTCTTTTAAAAACAGAAAGCAGGTCCAATTTATACATTTTAATAGATTTGTAATCATTTATACAAAGTGAGCACTATATTTTTTTCATATGTTATTATGATTAATGTGATTGAAACATACATGACACATTTGGAAAATAAGATATTTTGTTTCCCTCCCCATACCCCCCCCCCCACCCCCACTTTTTTATTTTCAAAATAATAATTCAAAACCAAATTCAACATGTATATAAACAATAATATATTTTTCTATCATATTTTAATAATATCATCACTAGTTATTACCTCATCTAAAAATCAAACACCACTTACCACTTGGCCACTACTTCTATTTTTGTTTCGTGTCTTTTTCAGACGTGCCAAAATAAATAAATTACCATATAGACATATATTGTGACTTTTTTAATATTTAACTTTAATTACATTTTTTTTATTTTAACACTATTTATACAATTTTGAAATTAGTATTTCAATATGTTTATTTTTATCTATATTTCAAAATAAACTTTATCATAAATCAAGTTATCAAGATATAACTAATTATAATATCATATTACATATTAATTTGATTCGTGATAAAACTTATAGTAAGACACAGGTAAAAACAAACACATCACAACTATTTATTCAAATTTATACTAAGGTTGTATGCTAAAATTTATATAAGAAACTGTATATACAAAATTAAAAGATCACATCTTATTTTATAAATATAAATAGTATAATGCATAAATCAAATACAAACTCGCACAAATTTACATAATTTGCCCCTTAATGATATATGGGTTTCAACAGCCATCTTCTAGTTATTTGTATTATGACATATTTGATCAAACTTCATGTATTGCTTCATATATTTTTGTTGTCCTTCATGTATTGTTTCATATTTTTGTTGCCACTTTCAACGCGGTATTAAAACAACAATAATCATACATAGTAAAATAACATCAATAATAAACTAGTTAGTAGAGTATAAAGAGAATATGATATAGACTAATCATATCTTTATTAAATAAGTTTCTTCCAAAGAGACTCTCAACTCCAACAACGCTATCTAAACACGAAAAATATATTATAAACATAGTATCATTCACGTGGTAAACAAAAGATAACAAAATAACTAACATATATAAATTAGCAAACTATTAATAACAAAACAAAGTGAAAAGTATGATAATACACACAAAAGCATCATAAACACATGAAGGAAAGATGAAAATGAAAGTAATATGTAAAACTCATTAAAGGGAAAGGTAAAGTAAATCTCATGACAAATCCATAATACACCCCCCCCCCCCACCTAAAAATTAACGACCATGTTTTCAGAAATGTGTAACCTTAGCAAATCTTGTCTACTCTGATCATCCCTATTTAGTTAGGTTTTGTCTTTGCCCGTTTTTCATATACACAATGGATTTTCACTATTCTAACTAGTGTCATCGTCATTCTCCCATTCTTACATTATATGATAAACCAACCCCCGTAATCTATCCCGAAACCCTGTTTCTTATCAATTCAGTCCAACTCGTGTCTCCACACACCCACCTCAACTACATTCAACTTACACATGCACATTATTTTCATGGCCCAACAAATCTATTTCAAATAGCGTACTCGTTCTAACATGTAACCACAACTATATAAAAAGTAAAGGGGGGTAACAAGTAATATACAGAAAACCGTTCCTTGTTTGAAGGTATCGCTTCCAGCTGACCGTTGACCAATTCACGAGTCAATTGGTCGTATACTTTATAGTTATTAGGGTTTAACCGTTTAACAATCCAATACAATTATATTATCTATCTTCTTCGTGTTTGATTCAAACTTCAATTGATTCGAAGTCCGATCTACGATGGCTGCGTCTCAAGAGCATTTGGATAAGATGCAGCTCCGTCAGAGCTACCGGAACGTATGGCACACCGATCTCATGAGCACCATCTCCGCCGACACTCCTTGTAACTATCGATTTACTTTATTATTACAATTGTAGCTTAGAGTACTTAGTTCATGCTATTGATTGTTATTCGTTTGTTCGTTTTGTTGTTGCAGATTGCTGCTTTGCCTTGTTCTGGTAAGAGCCTCTAGATCTGTTATTCAGTTATTTGTATTGGTTGATGATTGATTGTTTTAGTTGAGTTTTATAATGTTAGGATTGATTATCTGTTGATGATAGTTTTATAAAAGTTGGTAGGGAGTTAGCAAAAGCCGAAATTAATCATAACTGACATTTCGGTTATGGTTACAGTTAATGTGTTTCCGTTAATCGACTTTACCCAAAACTGAACCGAACCTAGTATGTTTATGTTTTCTAACTTTTATATGTCTAATCCTAATTACATCTTTTATACATCTATTTCTACCTTTGAATATTTAAATATATGCTGCAACTGTCTATAACGTAGCTTGGATTACCATAACCGAACTAAATTCAACTAGAATAAAGGGAAAAAAACATTAAAAATACATTGGACATCTAACCAAACTTAACCAGAACCAACGGCTAACCAACCTATGGTTAACTGACCATTTGGTTATGGTTAAGCTCCCATTACGAACTGAACTGACCGTGCACACCCCTAAAATTAGGTTAATAGATTGAGGCACGTGACTTGAACAAGGCGTTTGTGCATATTTTTGTGGTTAGTTACACTGATTTTTGTATGTGTTTTAGATATATTTCCGATATAGGTATTAGTATATTGTAAGTTTATAACATATTTGTGCTGTATATTACTTAGCTAATAGGCGGTTTGTGGTTTAACATTATTTGTTATGATCGATAATCTGTTGATGATCATGCTAGGGAATCTCTCAAATTTCACAAAATTACGTTATTAGATTGAGGTTTGAGGCACGTCACTAGAGAAAGAAGTTAGAGAGGATATAGTAGTTAGGGTTTATTGTTAATTTGTTAGGTAGTTAGAAGATATGATGTGGTTAGATTCCCTTTACAATTATCCTTATTTTACTCTTATAAATAGTTGATTATATGTTATAAGTTTTGTTATTTTATGAATGGGCTTCATGACATTTGTGTGTGAATTATATATTTTTTAGATCTAGTAGATCATAGCATTTTTATTTGTACGAAATTTTATTTTGAAGTTTAGGCATTGTTATAGAACCTTCTGTTTTGTGTATGATTTTGTAGCTAATCATACTCTAATTTTTGTACATGTTTAGGGTATTTGTCTTATTTGTGTTCTATATTACTTTCTTGTTAGCTAGAATGTGATTTGTGATTGAACATGTTGTTAAATGAAAGTTTGGCCCTAGAAAGCTAGCCTAAGGAACGGTGTTGTAAACATCGCTAGGCGCTAGTCAGGCGGTGAGGTACCGCCTAGCGATTAACAGGTATTAATCGGATTGTAATTTTTATATGTAAATTTTCAAAGTTATATACAGTTTTGAAAAGTTACATGTAAAAGTTCACATAAGTACTTTAAAGTTCAGATAGTATTAGTTTAAACGTAAACAATTAAACATAAACACAACAAATCAATAGAAAAATTCAAACAATTACACATTAGTTCATGGACCAGGTTGGGACTTGGGAGCTCGGGTTAAAACCAAGTCCGATTTGGGCTGATTTTGACTGATTTTGGTTGCCTTTGACCGACTATCGATTTGTTGGTTCAATCGCATCGATAGCGTACCAATTAGTGATTAGTCGGCACTTAATCACGATCTTTACAACACTGCTAAGGAACGAATCAATTGGTCAAATACAGGGTCTGTAGGAGGCTGATATGTAAAATTGACCATAAGGTTGAAGAGATTATGAAAGGCTTACTTGATTAAAATACGTATATGTAAATATGACCAAGTTTACTTGATTAAAAGCTTTTATGTAAACCTTTTTCTTACTTATTATGGGTTAAGGAATATATTTATCTAAACATCTTATTTTCTTACTAATGCATGTTTTCTGTAACTCTATTAAAATGACAGCGGACCATGCGTTTCATACTTACTTCGTAAGCGAGCTCTGTACAATGATATGTCAAGGTATGCATTGTTATCCATCACCTAAGCCATACTTCAATGCAGATTAGTTATTACTTATTTCACATTTTAATATATACGTTTTTTTGTTCTCTGTCACAGGTATACTTGCTGTGCTGGATATATGCCATGCAGTGGACGGTGTGGAGAAAGCAAATGTCCTGAATTATGTCTTTGCACTGAGGTATGCAGTTACAACATACAATTTTAATGATTTGTTTAAAAATTATGTTATTCACAATCATTCTGTAATGTTTTGGTTTGATTTTGCAATCATCAGGTCTTCTTGTGCTTTGGGAACTCAGTTGCATCTACTCGGTTTCTATTGCAAGACGAGTTTAATATCCAAACAACAAAATGTGATAATTGCATCATTGTAATCTCTTCACAAAACTCTTTTCTATCTTTAATGCTTATCATCATTTACTCTTTTTAACATTCTTTTATAATGTAGGGTTTCATGTTTTGCCTCCAACAACTTGCGTGCATATTCTCCATTGTTGCTTGTCTTGTTGGCAGTGAAGAACTCAGTGAGGCATCTCAATTGCTGAATTGCTTAGCTGATATGGTTTATTGCACGTAAGTCTTGTTCTTATATCATAATCAATATTCTGAAAGATGAATAAGCTAATATATATTTTGTATTATTCTTTTTGTAGGGTTTGTGCTTGCATGCAGACACAACACAAGGTGGAAATGGACAAACGAGATGGGAAGTTTGGACCGCAACCAATGTCAGTCCCACCCGTGCAGCAAATGTCAAGGATTGACCAACCGTATCCTCCAAATGTCGGGTACGGTCAACAACCTTATGGTTACCCACCACCTCAAGCTCAAGGGTACCCGCCTGCCGGTTATCCTCAACAAGGATATCCAGCCCCCGGTTACCAGAGGTAAAATGGTGAATCTTTGAATGTTTAAAATGGCAGCTTGAGTGGTTTTGTGAATGAAATTCATATTTGTTTTTATTATTGAACTTTTTTGAACTCTTTTTTTAATTACGTGACGAGAAACATGCTGTATATTACTTATATCTGTGTGGTATCGGATTATTATGTATGTTTCGTATTTGTCATTGTCATGTCTTGGTTCGTGTATGCACTCGATGGGTTCATTTGGGTTTTCGTGTTCTCATGTTCTCATGTTTTGTAATGCATTGGCGTTCTTCGTCTCTTTATGAAGTTGATAAGACTAGATGAGACTCTTTGACTTCAATCTAGACGTTTTCGTTTAAATGCAACTACTTTAAGAAGCCAATTAACACTCTTCTATGATGTATTTTGTTTTGTGAAAGGACAACTGTACAAGTTCATGTATAGATTTATATAGGAAAAAAAAGTGGTGTTTGTGAAGTGTCGCAAAGAAAATCTAGCTTTTATTTACAGATTATTTTCAAATGTATTACAGAACGAATAGAAAATAAACTTTGTTCATACGCTGGTACACTTCCTACACATGTTATCACTAATAATTTTGCTTGTAGTTATCAAATTATCAGTAATAGCCAACACATTTTATGTTTGGTTTCATGTGGGGAGGAGGGGTTGCTAGCTCTACTCGAACGAGCTTCGGTGGGGCGAGTAGAGTGTGATGTCTACCCTTATGTATCATGCGAATTGTGATTAGTTATGTTTATACATGTTATATATTTTGATGATGTTTATTGTAGCTAGACGTGCACAAAAAAACCGGTTCCGGAACCGAACCGGTGGAACCGGCCCGGAACCGGTTCCAGTTCCTACCGATGGAGCAAATACCCGGTTTGGATATTATTGTACCCGAATATCATACCCGGTTCCCCTATTTGTAATTCCCAGTCGGTTCCAACCCGGTTCCTAAGTGTACCCGGTCCGGTTCCTACCCGAAATAACCGGTTCTGGCGGGTTTTTTTTAAAAGGTGAAACACTGGTCAAACTAGCCGTTGGAACGGTAATATAGCCGTTGGAACCGGTTTTTGAGAAACAAAAGAGCCGTTGTAACCGGTTCCAACGGTAATATAGCCGTTGGAACCGGTTTTTGAGAAACAAAAGAGCCGTTGTAACCGGTTCCAACGGTAATATAGCCGTTGGAACCGGTTCTTGTAGCCCAAAACCTATATATAAGTTGTTTTCCATTACTTGTTTCACCACCAAACTCAAAAACAAACAAAAAAACTTCTCCTTTAGCAAACCCGACCATCTAACTAAATATTATTATGGCACCCATCAAAAAAACTAACAAGAAGGCTAAGGAGGACCCAAATGTTCTTGCGGTCATCACCCATACCCGAAACCAAGACGTATGGAAGAATTGGGATTTGGTTGTCAATGCCGAAGGTGATCAAAAGGCTCGTTGCAAACTATGTGGAAAACAATTAAAACACGATTCCAACTCGACTTTGAGAAAGCACATCGAGAATTCATATTGCCCGGCCTTGAAAGGGATTGGCGCGACCGATCAAGTTGACTTGGATAAAGATGGTACGCTATTTCGTTACAACACGACTCATGTTCAAGATAGAATGGCAAAGTTCGTTATTCAACGAGGTTTGCTGTTTAACCACTTTGATGACCCGGATTTGACGTCGTTGATTCGAGAAACTCTACAACCGCGATACACACATGTAAGTCGTACTACCTTAAGACGTCATTGTATCAAGTTGTGGGAGTGTGCTAAAAAAGAGTTAATCGAGTTTTTTCATTCTTTACTAGCATCAAACAATACTAAGGCGGCCGAAAAAATTTATCATTAAATATTCACCACCTTGTTTCGGGGATTTTTTTCATGTTCGATGTGTTGCACATATCATCAACTTGGTTGTTCAAAAAGGTCTCAAAAATGAAAACATTTGTGACGATTTAAAATTTTTTAGACTTATGTTACAAGATGTCTTCAAAAATGGTAAAAGAAGACATCTAGAATATAAGAATTATTGCAAGTCGGTTGAAAGAAAGTATTTGGGGCCGAATTGGGATGTTCCAACCCGTTGGAACTCAACTTGTCATATGCTCAAGTGTGCTTTCGCCCAACGGCAAACTCTACAAAGTTTTCATAACAATCTTGTTGACGTACGAGAGGCCGATATGCTTCCGGAAAGTGTTTGGGTCAATGTCGGTTATTTGTTGGGGTATCTTGACGTGTTCAAAAACTCAACAACAAAGTTATCGGGAGTCTATTACCCTACGAGTTGTTGGGTTTTGCAAGAATTATACTACATGTCTTGTACTTTTAAAGAGTTTGAGGAGAAGAACACACTATTCAAGAATATTGTTGGGGGTATGAAGGAAAAGTTCTTAAAATATTTTGAAAACATACCGTCGGTCTTCACTTGTGCCGCCGCTTTAAACCCATATTAGAATGTTAATGGGGTTGAGAGAACGATCGAAGAAATATTCGACAACATGGGTATGCACGAGATCGACCCGAAGTTGTCGACGGAAGCGTGTGAAAAGTTTAACAAAAACCTTCAAGACCTTTATGATCATTAGTTTCAACTATATGGTCCAAGCACGAGATCGTCTTTTATTAAAAAAACAACGACTAGTAGGCCGAGCAAGGACCTACTTATAAACTTGATGAATGGGATTCGTGAATCGGCATCTAAGAGGCAAAGAGGAAACACACCAACTAGCGAACTTGGTCGATATAGTGAAGCAAACTATGTTGAGGGTGCAACGGTCGACGATGTTCGCAATATTGATTTGTTGGCTAGGTGGAAAGGAAAACAAAACGAATTTCCTATTCTATCCGCCATGGCTCGTGATTTGCTTGCCGTACAAGCCTCAACGGTTGCTTCCGAATCGGTTTTTTCTCTTAATGGGAGGGTATTATCAATGCGAAGAACAAAATTAACTCCCGAGTCTTTAGAGGTTTGCATTTGCCTAAAGGACCATTTGGATGCGGTGGATCGGATACAACACAAGGCGAACTTTGAAGACGAGATACCAATAGAGCGTCCTATTCATGATGAGGAGGCGGAGGACGGCCTTTCTTCCGATAACGAAGACGAGGGTGAAGACGAGAATGAAGACGAGGGTGAAGACGAAGAAGAGTAGTAATTTGTGTTTGGTATTTGTTTTAGTAAAATTATTTGTAACAAGTTCAACTAATATTTAGTTATGATTTGTTTAATAATAACCACTTTTGTTAGTCATGATTAATTTTTTTGTTACTTTTTTAATAACGACGAACATTTTATTTATTCAAACAATAACTACTACAAACATTATTAAAACATAAACGATACTAAACATAACAACTTAAACTAAAAAAAAAAGTCCGTCGTTTTAATCCGGCGTTCTACAACGATTAAGCGTTATCACCGGCGGTAGATGCTTGGGTTGTAGAGCCGGACGACTCTCCCACTTCTGCTTTTTTAGCATCCAAACTTCTTTTCTTTCGACAATACTTATTCGTATGTTTTCGTAATGTCGAGTTGGACCCTGCTTTAAGAAACTTCGAACAATATTTGCAACGAGCCATCTCTTGTGAGTCGGTCATGAGACACAAATCGTAATGAACCCAAACATTGGGGCATCGTGTTGTTTCGATCACCATAACAACGTCGTCGTTAGTTGCCATTTGTTGTCGGTTTAAGCTTAATTGTGTTTTGGAGTGTGTTTTTATAGTTTTGGAAGTGGTTTAACAAGTACACACCATACCTTGCTATTTATAGAAGGTAAATAACCTATTTTTAGTAACAAAACCGGTTCCAACGGTCAAAAACAGCTATATAGCCGTTGGAACCGGTTTGTAACGGCTATATTATTTGAAATTCAAAAAAAAACCGGTGGAACCGGTTTTTACGTAATAACCGGTCCCGGTTCCTACCCTACCCGGTTCCTAAAAGTTGGCATTTCGGGGCATCAGTTCGGGTCGGGAACCGAACCGGTTCTTGACTGGAACCGGTGCCATTTCCTACCCGGTGAGAAAAAAACCGGTTCCGAACCGGTTCGGGTTTTTCAAGTGTACCCGATTTGTGCACGTCTAATTGTAGCTGTCTTTTGAGTTTTGAGTGAACTTTAAACACTTGAACTAATTGAATTAAATTATCCGAATTTTGAAATTTAGAATCTTGATTCGATATTTTTAACAAACTCAGGTATAGACTGTACGACTGTACCCGCTATGCCATTATCTAAGAGATACCTGACAAGTATTTAGTCAGGTATAAACATGGTTTTACAACGTGAACAAACCCGTCACATTACCAATTTACCATGCCTAAATGGAGTTGATGAATTCATAATGAAAAAACAAAAACTGATCATATATGCATAAATTCATTTATTATGTTATATGTACACAAGGCATACGTAAAGGAAGAGTTGAACTCGTATCTGTATGGTGAGGACATACATATGAATACTCCAAAGATTATTATTAGTTCAAGATAGTATCCGTGCATAATTAATATACATATTAAAAACATTCTAAATGTTAAGAACCAACGAGTGACGAATCGCCATCATAATCTTGTAAATCATCAGTTACAAAGCGGGCAAGTTGTCCGACCATGGTCCATCCACCGGTCTATACAACACCGATGGAATACATGTTTACAAGTACTTAACCCACGGATATCGTCACTAGCATCAAACTCGTATAAACACACTACGCAGCTGTCCGTCAGGTCCACGAGGTCAGAGAATTTAACCACGTGGAGGCGTTCACGAAACTGGAGTAATGGCTGATAAGATTGAGCATGGTTAGGCAATGATTCGGTTTGAAGGAGGCCCATGAAGCGGAGAACAGAAGAAATGAGATTATGGATGAATCCCAGAACGGTTAACGCGTTGATTATGAAGTCTGGGACTAAGAGTTCGGTGTAACCAATTGGGAAACCCATGATTAATTAGTTGGATGTTGTTTTTGGTTAGTTTTTTTAAAAGCAGAAGGGTAAAAGCTCGTTTGATACCGGTTTCAGGTAGGAGTGATAATAATAATAATAATATTTGGTGGGGGTGGATGATATATTGGTGGGATGGATTGGTTCATTGAATTAGAATGTGGTGGGAATGGTGAGGGTGGTTGGTAATGATGATGACAATGGAGAAAGAGTGGAGTGAAATTGTTGTGTGTAAATGGAGTGAAGGGAAGTGTAAGTAGACTCGAGATGTGTGACATCATAGTTTAATGTATATGTAGCTTGATCCACACTTGTACCATGTTTATAAGGTACCTTTTTATGTGTATTATATGGGCGTAAAAGTGTAATTGAGAGTATACAAAGTGTTATTTGGACGTATAGAGATGGTATAAATACGAGTGTATACAACTATACGTGTTTTGGAAATATGGAATGATTAATGTGATCAGGATATCACGTAAAAATAGGATTAGATTGGACATTTATCATAACTCGTTTAATGGTTACGTAGAAAATATGATTAAAGAAAAAACCTTGACCTCGATAAAAAACGTTAGTAAATTGATGAAAATAGAAAAATAAATAAATATAAATTTTACGCAGTCTTTTGAAAATAGTTAAAATGACATTACCATGAAAGCGGGATTTTGTGATATCCTTCAAGAAATTTAATTAAATAAGTGAATAAGAGAAAAGTTTTACCATACAAACGAAGTAATGCATAGTTTTTTTTGTTGCATTCATGCAAAACAAATTTACAAGTTGTCATCCACTATATATAGCCTAAACGTCTCTCTAAACGTTTAAATATCTTGATATTTCAAAAAAGGGCCCTTAACCCTGACTTTTCATAAATATGGAAGTAGATTTTTTGATCCACATCTTAAAAGAGTTAGAAACCACCATGATATATTGATATATCTTCATGGTTATATGGAAGACCTTAAATTTTAGGACCATGAACAATAGTGAAATGAAATGAAAACATACCGTGGGCCTCAAGGCTAAAGCTACGTGCTTCCAAAATAAAAACTCTAGTTATTGGGCCGTAACTATAAGTATTTTTCTATGTGAAGATCCAGTACGTATCTGGGCTTATTGGTCCTTTAATTCTGAAATAACTGAAAATAATAAGTAAACATTTTTTACGATAAATAAGATTATAAGTATTTAAAAGGTGTTTTTAGTATCATTTGAGGTTTGTTATTCCTCTAAAATATTAAGTCAGTAAAATTTATTCCTAGTAAATATTGTTGCTAGTTTTGTACAAGTTTACATAAAAAGTTAAGGAGTTTGTTCATGGTTGTAAAAGTCGCGCCTAAGCGCCGAGTACTCAACGAGTAATCCCCGAGTAATCCCCGCCTAGGCCGAGTTCTCGGTGAGCCATCCCCGAGTACTCTCCGACTAAAGCCGAGTACTCACCGACTAAGGCCGAGTACTCCCAACTCCCCAGTCGACCGCCTAGGGTCCGCCTAGCGACTTTTGCAACCTTGAGTTTGTTTCATTTCTAGAAAAATATGGATTTATAATTTTTTCTATGAAATAAAAAGAGAACTTTTTTTTTAATTTCTTGATAAATCATCAAAGTGACCATTTATAGCGATAAGTTGTTTACTTGGCTATCCACCATGGTAACATCTTTTCTTATCTCCATCATTGTAATTGACGTTTTTTTACGCCTGATGTAAACTGTCGAAGCACGAAATGAATCTTACCTGATCCATGACGATGTTTCCACGGATTTTCGAGATGAACGAACCACGTCTTGATCTTCTTCTACTGCGGCTGCGCCTGTGACCTGCAATGTTGAGACCTGCAATGGTTTCGGGGGTGTGGAGGTGACTGCTAAGATATCCTGAGGATTTCTTGTTCACAGACACAAAAAGGTGGTGGTGGCTCTTATTGAGCATGACCCCTAATAAGGAGGTGGAGACCTCCTTATATAGAGAGTCTCATGGCCACCATCATGGTACCCTAATGGGCCTAGCCCAATTAGGGTTACCTCCACAAAACCCCCTCAGCCCAATAACATTGTATTAGTCCATGTAATAAAATAAGCCAAACATAATAGATTTAGGGTCGTAGAACCGGGTTTTAGTACCATACCCCTACAAGCCCCCCAAGTCCAGTGTTGCTCCTGGGCGCGCAAGCGTCTAGGTGGAGCGCTGGACTTTATAAGGTGTGAGGCGGTTTTTTCCCTTTTCTTTGGCCTTGTCTTTATTGTCTGAGTTTTGGGAGGTTTTCCCCATGATGGTGACAAGCTGTAAAAATAATGAAGCCTGCGCGTGAGGCGGCTTACGAGCTATAATAATAGAGCCTGCGCGAGTTGCGGCTTACGAGCTGTAATAATAATGCATGCGTGCGAGAGGCGGCTTACGAGCTAAGAATAATAAAGCCTGCGCGCGAGAGGCGTCTTATGAGCTTTGAGAATAATAATTAAGCTGGCGCGTGAGGCGGCTTACGAGCTGTGAGTAATAAAGCTTGCGCGCGAGAGGCGTCTTATGAGCTTTGAGAATAATAATTGAGCTGGCGCGTGAGGCGGCTTACGAGCTGTGAGAGTAATAAAGCTTGCGCGCGAGAGGCGTCTTATGAGCTTTGAGAATAATAATTGAGCTGGCGCGTGAGGCGGCTTACGAGCTGTGAGTAATAAAGCTTGCGCGCGAGAGGCGTCTTATGAGCTTTGAGAATAATAATTGAGCTGGCGCGTGAGGCGGCTTACGAGCTGTGAGTAATAAAAGCTTGCGCGCGAGAGGCGTCTTATGAGCTTTGAGAATAATAATTGAGCTGGCGCGTGAGGCGGCTTACGAGCTGTGAGAGTAATAAAGCTTGCGAGCGAGAGGCGTCTTATGAGCTTTGAGAATAATAATTGAGCTGGCGCGTGAGGCGGCTTACGAGCTATAAGAATAATGACAGCTTGCGCGCGAGGCGTCTTATGAGCTGTGTGAGTAATAAAAAGCTTGCGCGCGAGGCGTCTTACGAGCTTTGAGAATAATAATTGAGCTGGCGCGTGAGGCGGCTTACGAGCTGTGAGAGTAATAAAGCTTGCGCGCGAGAGGCGTCTTATGAGCTTTGAGAATAATAATTGAGCTGGCGCGTGAGGCGGCTTACGAGCTATAAGAATAATGACAGCTTGCGCGCGAGGCGTCTTATGAGCTGTGTGAGTAATAAAAAGCTTGCGCGCGAGGCGTCTTACGAGTTATAAGAATAATAACAGCTTGCGCGCGAGGCGTCTTATGAGCTGTGTGAATAATAAAAGCTTGCGCGTGAGGCGTCTTACGAGCTATAATAATAATAACAGCTTGCGCGCGAGGCGTCTTACGAGCTAAAAGAATAGTAACAGCTTGCGCGCGAGGCGTCTTATGAGCTGTAATAATAGTGGAGCTTGCGCGTGAGGCGGCTTACGAGCTACTTTATGTCCCGCGCCACGTGCAGATGTTGCATGCGCGTGCGCGTAGACTTTGGTTTTGTGTTATGCGCCACGCGCAGATGTTGCATGCGCGTGCGTCTAGACTGTGACATGTGTGAGCATGTGATGCGTAAGCATGTGTAATATGCGTGAGCATATGTGATGCGTGAGCATATGGTATGAGGATTCCCAACCCTTAAGTTTGGCGCGTAGCCATATGGGATATTATGAGGATTCCCAACCTTGAAGTTTGGCGCGTAGCCATATGGGATATTATGAGGATTCCCATCCTTGGCGCGTAGCCATATGGGATATTATGAGGATTCCCAACCTTGGCGCGTAGTCATATGGGATATTATGAGGATTCCCAACCTTGAAGTTTGGCGCGTAGCCATATGGGATATTATGAGGATTCCCAACCTTGAAGTTTGGCGCGTAGCCATATGGGATATTATGAGGATTCCCAACCTTGAAGTTTGGCGCGTAGCCATATGGGATATTATGAGGATTCCCATCCTTGGCGCGTAGCCATATGGGATATTATGAGGATTCCCAACCTTGAAGTTTGGCGCGTAGCCATATGGGATATTATGAGGATTCCCAACCTTGAAGTTTGGCGCGTAGCCATATGGGATATTAGGAGGATTCCCAACCTTGGCGCGTAGCCATATGGGATATTAGGAGGATTCCCAACCTTGAAGTTTGGCGCGTAGCCATATGGGATATTAGGAGGATTCCCAACCTTGGCGCGTAGCCATATGGGATATTAGGAGGATTCCCAACCTTGAAGTTTGGCGCGTAACCATATGGGATATTAGGAGGATTCCCAACCTTGAAGTTTGGCGCGTAGCCATATGGGATATTAGGAGGATTCCCAACCTTGGCGCGTAGCCATATGGGATATTAGGAGGATTCCCAACCTTGAAGTTTGGCGCGTAGCCATATGGGATATTAGGAGGATTCCCAACCTTGAAGTTTGGCGCGTAGCCATATGGGATATTAGGAGGATTCCCAACCTTGGCGCGTAGCCATATGGGATATTAGGAGGATTCCCAACCTTGAAGTTTGGCGCGTAGCCATATGGGATATTAGGAGGATTCCCAACCTTGAAGTTTGGCGCGTAGCCATATGGGATATTAAGAGGATTCCCAACCTTGGCGCGTAGCCATATGGGATATTAGGAGGATTCCCAACCTTGAAGTTTGGCGCGTAGCCATATGGGATATTAGGAGGATTCCCAACCTTGGCGCGTAGCCATATGGGATATTAGGAGGATTCCCAACCTTGGCGCGTAGCCATATGGGATATTGGGAGGATTCCCAACCTTGAAGTTTGGCGCGTAGCCATATGGGATATTACGAGGATTCCCAACCTTGAAGTTTGGCGCGTAGCCATATGGGATATTAGGAGGATTCCCAACCTTGGCGCGTAGCCATATGGGATATTAGGAGGATTCCCAACCTTGAAGTTTGGCGCATAGCCATATGGGATATTAGGAGGATTCCCAACCTTGAAGTTTGGCGCGTAGCCATATGGGATATTAGGAGGATTCCCAACCTTGGCGCGTAGCCATATGGGATATTGGGAGGATTCCCAACCTTGAAGTTTGGCGCGTAGCCATATGGGATATTAGGAGGATTCCCAACCTTGAAGTTTGGCGCGTAGCCTGATGCGCGCATGCACGGCGATGGAGTGGTGACTCGTGAGTGCGCGTGCATGGCGGAAGTCTCTTGTGCAAAACCCAGATGGTGGTTTCCGCGGCGGCACATGCACGGCTGCGGAGTGAGAATCCACGGGCGTGCGTACATGGCGGCGGAAGTCTGGTAATTTCTGGATCTGCAATTTTAGAGTCAGATCTGCAACCTTAGACCTAAAATCCAGGTCTGTAATCTAGACCTAGATCTGTAAATCAGATCTGGACAGATCTGAAGCCCGGAGCAGATTTAAAACCATCACAGATCCGGAGACCTGATCATTCGAATCAGGCCGTTTCTTCTTGCCCAGATCTGGAAGCCTCTTTTTAGATCTATGGATCTTTTTGAGCTTTAATAGAACAAGCTTTAAAGCCTTTTTCTGTAAACTTCCAGATCTGTGTTTTTCTTGGGAGAGATCTGACAGCCGAGATGAAGATCGAAGGGCAGTTCGTTGCCGTCCCACGGATGGCGCCAATGTCGAAGCACGAAATGAATCTTACCTGATCCATGACGATGTTTCCACGGATTTTCGAGATGAACGAACCACGTCTTGATCTTCTTCTACTGCGGCTGCGCCTGTGACCTGCAATGTTGAGACCTGCAATGGTTTCGGGGGTGTGGAGGTGACTGCTAAGATATCCTGAGGATTTCTTGTTCACAGACACAAAAAGGTGGTGGTGGCTCTTATTGAGCATGACCCCTAATAAGGAGGTGGAGACCTCCTTATATAGAGAGTCTCATGGCCACCATCATGGTACCCTAATGGGCCTAGCCCAATTAGGGTTACCTCCACAAAACCCCCTCAGCCCAATAACATTGTATTAGTCCATGTAATAAAATAAGCCAAACATAATAGATTTAGGGTCGTAGAACCGGGTTTTAGTACCATACCCCTACATAAACCTCTATGCATTAATGTGACACATCATCATCATCATCATTATTGTGAGATTAATCGGTTTCAACATAGAAGTTATTATCAAAGTGAACATACATTTCTTCAAGTAAGAAGTGGTAATAAGGGAGGAACCTCTTCATGTTGACAAGATGCATATACCGACATCTCTTTTGCTCATAATGGGATGTGGATGTCGAATAGCATCATCGTAACCACCCTCATGAATTTCATGACCATTGTGACTGTGAGGTCATTCAATGCAAGCCACAAACAATCAATCCCATGATCTCAGTATGAAAGTGTTGGTCTACTCCAATACATTGTGTCATCAAGATCCTAGCAATCTCTACTACCACCAAACACATGACACAAGCAAAAAAGTGCAAGATACGTTCTAGCAAATATTTAGATAATAAGAAAGAGTTTATTATGATAAGATAAATTATCAAACAATAAAATGAACCTCTATTTAAATAATATTCTAGTCACTCGACCGGTCAAAGTAAACAAAATATTGACTAGACTATATAGTAAATAGAACACGTGACGTAACCGGCATTGATCTTGGTCAACACATATAAAATGAAAACTTAATATATATAGTAAGTAGATAGGGGGTGTGCATGTTCGCCGCTAAATGGTTGTCGTATTATTTGTAATGCTTTATTTCATATTCGTATATGTTTTGAGTTATAATTTAATTTGTTAATACTGATATTATATATAGAGAAATAATTGCAAGAAATCATACTTTGTTGGACCATAAAAGAGAATATGTTGGATTAGGGTGTTACTTTAGCTTCTTTAAGACACAATCTAAATAAAATCTGGCCTTATTATGGTAATTAGTTACTTGTACTCTTAATTGGCAACATTTAATAAAATAATGGGGTCAAGCCCTATTATGCACATCTTTTTGAAAACAACTTCTTTCACTTCAACAACCAGATGTCAACTTCTCACTATCAACTCAACAGAACCTACATTATGACTTAGGATCAACTCAACTGTTACATATAACTTGTTAATAATATTTAATTTCAGAATTGAGACCTTAGTTACTTTTTATAAACTACCTACAAACAGTAAAACAAACTCTAAGCATCCATCACAACCTACATCCGTTACACCCGAAGACCACTCCATTTCTCCCAAGAAAGCCCGAGTCTTTCAGATCTATTTTTCATCCAAAAAAACTTAACACTTTTATTTCTTTCACCAAACTAACAACCTGAATCGGTACCCCACTTTTATTTCCTCCACCAAAGCCTTGCTATATAGAAAGTAAAACAAATAAGTTGTCTAATTATATATGAAAAACATGTGATTAATGCACAAACATGAGAAACTTAAAAAATATAAATAAATGTTTTAATTAATTTATTGTTAAACTTTACCCTACAAGTTTCCTTCCAACACAACCACATTCCTAGCTTTGAAATTAATTAAAGGAAGCAACTATTCATTGAGGATATCTGTTTTTCGGGTCCAACTATATATATGTTTTCTTAAAGAATTTCCCCACCACATGATCCGAACCTTCTTTTCCTGTTTATTACTAGGTTGTAAACTAATCAAGTGAAACATGGCTTGAAAACAAGCTCCACGATCCTTAAGAAATACAAGCTCGGATTCAACTCGAGAATGTTTCAAGTTTGGCTAAAGAAGATTTAAGACTAGCTTGAAAAACCCATATATATAAATATATTTTTTTTGGAAAATTGGTTTTAAATACTACCAAATATCTGGACACCTAGACGTGCCATGTAAGAACCGAACTAACGGAGTTAGCTATCCGTTAGTCACGGACTGTTACAAATAAATACATCTTTAGTTTGGACCGTCACCATCCAAATGCTTAGTTGGGACCGTTATTTGCCAATAGAGCATAGTTGGGAGTATTTATAACCAATTTTCCTTTTTTTTAGATAATTATAAAGAGATAAGTTAAACTAATATTAAGCTTTTCTTTTAGAATTAGCATTGTATATTTTGTAGATAGTTTAAGATAAAATAATATATAATTAAAGAGAGGATATTTTTTAAAAGATACTCTATATAAAGATATAGAAAAAGACTGGACTTAATTAATTAGGTACAACTACTAGTTGGAAGTGAATTAGGTTTTGTTATGTTTTGCTTTTGAATGAATTATTGGTGATTAAAGGCTCACCTTATCTTGATTGGACACCAAAAATATATTTTGTTCCCCAAAGGAAATGTCCCTTGATCGATGTGACCCACATATGATCAATGCCTTTTCTTAATTTCCCAAATGGCATCAATTTTTTTTCCTAGACTTTCCGAATCTAAACAATAAAATATTTTCTTTCACTTACAGGAATACTTGGATATCAAATTCTGTACTAAAAAGTATTAAGTTCTTTCAACTCAACCCAAACTACTTTTAAGCATACAAGTTAATAGGTCTAAAGCACCACACTAAAAAAACGGAGCACTGAGCATTAGCGGCACCACTTATAGTTAGTGACATCAAGTACCGAGAAGCAAAATAATACTTGTGGTGGCAATAAGTGGCAAAGCGCTACCACTACCCCCCCCCCCCTAGGTACCGCAATATCAGTACCTAGTGATATTTCATGCCGATAAAAATGACTGGCGAGGAATTGAAGAAAATGGGAAGCGGGTGAGGTTGATGAGGTGGCTTCGGTACCAAGTAGAACTTTTGACATGACTCCCCCATCCTAAATATTTAACCAATAATTAATAATACTTTGAATACCTAAAATAAAAAAGGTAGTAAGGTACCATTGCATGTATATACAACATTGAATGTATAATAATGTAAACTGAGATGTAACCTAAAAGTGTAATGCTCTCACAACTAGAGCTAAATCAACTAAAAAAGCTCCCGCGCACCTAGGGTGTTTTGGGCGGATGGGGCAAACACCGAGCGTGGGGCACATAAGTGTTTGTTTGCTTGTTTAGTTTATTGCATAGACCGATTAAACACCTTAATGTCATATTTCTTTTCGACAACATATACTAAGAAAGGAACCTATTGCAACAGTATAACCTTTACCGATGGATTGCATACTGAAACTGTCAGTGATACTCCTTAATTGATCAGTAGTGATATCCTGAAGAATTCATGTCTATTTATAATATGTGGAATCATTCCATAAGAAATCATCTACCACAACTCAAACACTACACACTTAATTAAGGAAAATATGCTTATGATACTTTAACAAATTAAGAACCACAAGATTAATCTACATGTACCAACGTTTACTTTTCTGAATGTAATTAAGTTACTAGCTATATGTAGGTGTTAGAAAATGTATATAAGATGCAACAAAGTGATGATGTTGTCAAGAGTCATAAAAGTTATATGGATGTACATGTGACTAACACCTTCGCCATGATTGCAATGGATGATATGAAAACAAATCAGGGTTTTGCTAGTCAATAAGTAGCCATAGAAGTAAATTAATATCTTGTATTATCACTTGCAGATAATTTAAAAATATATTTCTTTGTGAAATAAATAAGTAAAGATATTTAATATTTATTTATAAAATAAAAAGGCAACCGAATTCATATCGTTTAGTTCGCCGAACTAGATCCATAGGAGATTCAACCAAAAACAAATGACATGCAACCATTATTCTTATGTTGTGAGAATATGTGCACAACTGGATCCCATATCGACTACAATGTTATATCTCGATGACATGCAAACCATGTGACATGTATAATGTATCCAGGCTTGAAAGAGACGCAAATGATGTGCAAGTTAACATAAGCTTCCCGAATCACACATTTTTAGTACGCAAGTAGAAATCATTTAAGCAACACATAAGCATCCCTCATTAATCGACCAATGGTTCCCGTGAGTGTTGGAATTGACATACATTCTCGTACACAACATGTTTCCAAATGCGTACATCTTATTAGCACATGAAAAACCATGCAATCCCATTTCTGTCAGTGATCAATTATGAGTCCATCCTTTCCATTATAAACATGTGAAATTTATATCTTATTCAATCTCTTATCTACACAGTTTCATATGGACCAACGAAGGATATATTCCATGGTAAAAGTCAATAATCGTAACAAACACCTTTTCCTTGCTAACTCGTTGCTAAATAACGAGAAATTGCCTTTGTTAAGGTGTCAACGAATCGAGTTTCGAGCTACTCAAGCTATTCAATTGACTTGATTGAATTTTGAAGTTTTGAGCCACCACCATTTGACGGAAAGAACAAGATATTGTAAAACGACATACATGGCAAATGCCCACCACCAAAACATTCAAAATATGAAAAGAAAAAATACCAACCAACCAAGTGACCAACACATCCCCACCCATACATAAGCAAATGCACAAAAATAAGTCTTAAAAGTGTTGTAAACATTTTTATTAATCTGATTAATTCAAACTTCAATATGATTAAAGTTAAGCATCACTCTCGCATACACTTTTTTTATATATATAAGAGATAATAATAGAAAGAAAGACTTAAAAAAAGTTAGGGTTAGGTATTGATGATGAACAGAAGGAACAGCTCTGGTGGAGGTCAAAGTTCTTTAGGGTACTTGTTTGGTTCTGATGAATTAGGCCAACAAAATGATCAATCTAAAGGCTCGTCACCGCCGGTTCTTACACCGCCATATGGCACCGACGACATGGAAATGAAGTCACCGGTAAAAGCCCCAACTCCTCCTCCTCCTACCAAGAAAGATGATGGCACCGGTACCTCCCCTAAGAAATATATCTATCATGGAGATGGTGATAAGTCTAAAGATTTTCTAGTGACAGTAAGTTTCTTTATATTAATTTATATCTTTTAAACATATTTTCTTACCCCTTTTTTGAAGTATTGATCGATCGAGCTTTGGCGATGATTATAGGGCCGGCCATCGACAAAGGTCAAATCAGTTCCTGGTGGAGATTCATCTCTTGGCTACTTGTTTGGAGATAAGTAATTAATCATGATTCTCTATAATTATGAACTTAGCTATTTGCATCTAAAAAATAAGTCAAGATAGAATTCGTAACTACGGATGGAGCTTGAAATTGAAACCCAATGGATATTGATATCAGTTCTGGCATGATGGGCCGGAATTGCCCAAAACATATAATTTCTTATGGTGATAGCTATAAAGATGTTTAGGGTTTTAAACGTGTGCTTCTTGTTTATTTATATTCAGTTTAACACAAATTATGTGATATATTTATGTTAGTATATTATTTGTAATAAATGTGTGTACTTTTATCAAATGTAATGCAATTACTTGGATTTTGGAATTGTTCTTCATTTGAAATTCTCAGAATAACTTGTTTCGTTTGATATGAATCTTTTTACATATGAGGGCCAAATTAAATACTATAAACTTATACATGGATCGAGAACTATATATATGTCATCTTTCCCAGATTATACTTTTAATGATTGAACAATGAGTGGGCTCTTAAATGTTTTGAGGTGCATCATTTGACAATCATGAGTTATTGTTCAGTACTAAGGATTCAATCATGAAATATTTATATATACGAGTTTAGATCGAGTCCAGGTTCTTTTGCTGCTATTTTGGCACAATCTGAAAGGATCCCGAATTACTGATTCCGGCCAGGACAAGAACCGTTTAGTAATTGCACGTCTTTGGAGATGCGAAATGAAACTTAAATATCAATATGATCATATACATGTTACACACTCATATGTGAAAAGTTTGCATCTTCTAATGATTACTTATGCGTATAGTGTCCTAAAACTGATACGATAAAATCGGGGCTTAATTATTGGTTAAGACATGTAGATGTAGTTCTGCATCTCACAACTTCCGTAGATCACTTAGCTAATTAGCCCAGGCCATTCTGCTTCTCTGATGACTAATATTCGATTAAAAGACTCACTACTTATATTTGTGAATGGCTAACTCTATACAAATCCAATTAAAGACTCATTTCTTATATTTGTGAATATGTGATAACAAGCTACAAAGATCTCAATTTATAATAACCTCCAATATTTACTACATAAGTAAACAAATTACCATGAGTCCATGAATACATTAATGTATAGATGGGCATCACTCTGTGGGTTTACTTACATCTGGATGTCGACGATCGCCTACTTTTAAATTCTGAGTTAAAATTTCATGCATGGCTCTATCTCTATATAGACTTTTCAGGTGAATTTACTAATGACCTTAGTAAATTTTAAAAACATTCATATATCACTTTACCTAAAATTGATTCATTCATAATATCATATAGCTAGTCAAACAAATTATAAAAGCACGGTACAACCTTGTACAAAAAAATTATACAATTATATATCCTTGAAACAACATCCGCCATTTTGGATCATTGTCTACCACCAGAACATTTAAACTAAAGAAACAAAAGCAGCCAACTAACAAATCCCCACCACCACCTAAGCAAACACAAAAATGGAATAAAAGAAAGTGTTGATAAATATGATAAACTTAAATTTAAAAATAATCAAAATAATTAAGAACATCAAATTGTAGAAGGTAGCTAGGTTTCCCTCTTATATATAGGTTATGAATTTATGATATATATCGATCTAGGTTGGTTCTGATATTTTAGGGGAACACGGCAAAATGATGAATTCAAAGCAGTAGTTCCTCTTGGCTACTTGTTTGGAGATAAGTGAGGATATCTTTATCATGAACCTTATTAACCAGACATATTCATGAAATAAAAGGTAGGGAATTTGTATCAATCAGAGCTAAAAGATATTGAATTCATGTTCCAACATAAGATGTTCTGTCAATAATCTTCGGCTGTCCCATGGCTTATGTTTTTTGGTTAACAGATAGATCGAAGTGACCGTTCAAAAATGTTAATTAGGGTTTATAAGAGTGTGCTTGCTTGACTGTATTTAAGTTTTTAAGTTAAATTAATATGCAAGTATTAAGAAAATGCATAGTTTGTAATGAATGTGTGTACGCACGTATTATTAGTATTATGAAAAAAGGGAGGGGGGGGGGGGGAATTCTCAAAATAGTCAATTTTGACCAACTTTTTCCAATTATAGCCGGAGACCAAAACAAATTCCCAAACTAGCCATATTTTCCGGTCGGATATGACCAAAGCACAAACTGATCCGACGGAATTTTTAACCAGTCACGACGCGCCATGTAGCCTCATGTTCGACGGATCCGACACTTTAACCTCCCGGCCAACCAATTAGCGTGAAGAACCGTCGGAGTAGAAGACAGTCGGCTCCGGCGGAAACAAACTCTGAACAATCGGATCCGACTATTTAATTTGTCCAATGAATCCTAGATTTTTCAATTCGGGGGTTTTGATTTAGTGTTCTAGAGTGAAATTGAACATTATGGTTGTGTTCTCCTCGAATAACTAAACAATTTACACTATTTATTTGCTTGATTTTGTGAAGAAATAAAAAATATGCAGACGAAGGTTTAGGGTTTGACTGTTTGAGAGGTAGAAGATGAAAAATTCGGTTGGAGCCACTAAAATTCAGTCGGATCCGACGAAATTTTAAGAAATTCGGTAAGATACATTAAAACTTTGACACGCGACGCGAATTTAAAGGTCCAAAAATTCATTCGGATCGGTTTGTGCTTTGATCTGCTGACAAATATGGCTAGTTTGAGAATTATTTTGGTCTCCAGCTATAACTGGAATAAGTTGGTTAAAATTGGTTATTTTGGGAATTTAAAAAAAACCGAACTTTGCTGTCATGACATGCATGCTTGCTTATTTATTTATTTAATTTTTGGTATTCTGTAAAATGATGTGAAAATAATTTCTTGAGAAAAATCACTAGATATTTCAAATTTAAAAAAATAATTTGTTCTTAATTTTAAACAGTTATTTTTTTTAAATTAATTTTGTCAATTATTTTGACCAAAACATATGTTTCTGGTGCAATTTTTTTTAGATTGTTGGATAATCATGTTTATAATACAGTATTTAAGGATTTAAAGTTACGAAGATAAATACGCAGTTTTAGAATCCCAGATGCTTTAATGCTTTTTTTTTCTTTGTTATTTTATTGTTATTTTGGATCACAATTTAAAAATAATAATGCAAAATTACAAGCAAAATCGTAACTTGAAGAACATTACAATAAGGGTGATACAGTTCATGATCTTGGCTGGTGGCTTGAGTTGGCTAGGGAGGTGCCGAGTTACTAGTTAGAGAATGGGCTCTCTCCAGGCCTAAGCGTAAATGACACTATCTTAGTTTAATTCTTCTGTTAGTGTCCTATATATGTAGGGTTTGGATCAGATACATATGAAATTAAAGTGCTAAACGTGATAATCAAGTAGGGTAATTATGTATACAAATAGAGTAATTATCACAGAGTAATTGATCATAGAGTAATTGCATAATTACTCTATGATAATTACTCTACTTGTATACATAATTACTCTAATTGATTCTCACGTTTAACACGTCAATTTCATTTGTGCGTTAACTTTCCTCTATATTTGTAACCTACTCGTGATACGTGTTAGTTTGTAATTGGTGCCAAGTCATTTTATTATTTGGAAAATGGTTAGGCAGAAATTTTGTCAATTTTTGAGAGATTGAATTTATTTGCCAATTATACATTATATGTGTGAATGTTTTATATATTGAAGTGCAACAAAGACTAATATTATTGCTACATGTTTTGTAGCTAACACCATAACGTATAAAGACACAAAGCCAACCAAGCAAAAAGGCCCACCTTTACAAAAATGGGACTCAAAAGAAGCATACCCTCTCAATGGAACCCCATTACATGTCTTCTTCATCAAGCTTTATCTATAATGTCCTCAAAACGTCCTCATTTTTTTCAAGATAGACAAGACATGCTCATGATCATAGAAACAAAATGTCAATTAATTAGTTCGATCGTTAACTCCAACGCTGTATAAGTGAAGTATAACATCCTAACTTAAGTAATGAGGATCTTTATAAACTCTAAAAGCAATAAGCTTGCATTGAAATATATATTATGGGAATCATCCGGTAATTAGATCCTTGATGTTACTCCTAAAAGCTTCTGACGGAAAACCATTACAGTGGAAACTAGTGATCATTTTTACCATCGCTAGATTTGTGTTATACTAGAGGTCTGAGGATTGTGACTGGAGGCATTTGCAATGGGAGAGCTTTAGGATGCATTCTTCAGCCTTCAATGGTCGTTTAAGTTTTCTCTTTTTTTTTTCTTTTCCAAACGGAGTCTGTAACTTTGTGACCAATGTCATTAAGCCGTAACTGATTAGCTATCGGACTTGTTTGTCATATACTCCGTCACAAGATTAGCTACGTCACATGACCATAGAATTAGCTAAAATTCTGCTCATATTATAATTCGGCCGAATGACCTTTTTTGTGATCAAAGCGCATATCATTTATAAAATGAATTAATTACTCGAATGCTCCACATGATTTGCACATATTGCACATTTGCTTCTCATGTTTCTAGAATTACAAGTTCGCTCTCCAACAATTTTTAAAACGTAACAAGGATGCGTCTTGAAGTGGGTAGACGTAAGTTTTTCTAGTTAAGTGCCTAAACACACACAAAAAAGGTCGTCATTCTAAAACAAATTTAAACAAATCAACCCATTTTTCTCTGTTTTGTTGCATTTCCTTCCCCAACCAGTGCGTAGATCCCAGCGACTATCACACACCCAAACATTCCCTCATTCGATATTCCAGTTGTCTTTGATAAAGCAAATTACGTTGATTCCTATTTTACCCTTAATGTATTTAATGAATTGGTTAGTTAATAGCTGTTAAGTTTCAATTCGTTTATTCATTTGTTTATGACGTTTATGGGTATGTTTGGTAGGGAGCTTTTAGAAGTTTGTATTTCATTTTGGGCATTCAATAAAATCATTCATTCATTTCCGAAACCACATGGCATCAGAATAAACTTCGTTCTTCTTATTTGTATATTACCCTCAATGAAAGCAAATTACGTTGATTCCTATTTTACCCTCAATGGTGCTCGATTCATCCAATCCTTTGGTATTTGTATCCATATGCCCATCCTCGCATGGTACAGTTGGAGGTTATGGTTAATCTTCGTTTAAAACCGGGGGGGGGGGGGGGGTTGACAGGGCGCCACATCAATAGATGAGCTATTTTTATTTAGTGGTGTTCAAGCCAAAAATCACCCCCATTGAATAAAATAATATTTTTTAAACCCAACCGTCGAGAAATCTATAACACCACCCCCCCCCCCCAACACCCACACACTTATCGCTCGAATATCGCCCGGGGGGGGGGGGGGTTGTAGCCCCTTATCGCCCAAAAAACCTCCAACTTGTCGCCCACTACACATACTCTAACCTAATGAAGCGTATGCACGCATTATTCATGATGAAAAACAAAGAGAAATTCATGTTGTTTCTATGTTTTTTGGAAACTAGATCTATGAATGCTTATTCTCAAGTTCAAAGTCAATCTTGTAGATATGAGAATAAGAAGTACACCAAAATAAACCGATCCGGTCTATCCTAATCTGAATCACTTATTAGAATATTCGGATCGGATTCGGATATGAACATTTTGAAAGTTCGAGTTATTCGAATATCCTTTAACCGAGATAAGCATATAACATGTTTAAATAGAGATATGGCCCAACCCAACCCATTATATACTCAAGATTATTGATCAGCCCATTCACATCACCATAAGGCAATATAAAATATTGGAGCACATGCTTACTGTTCTAATTTTTAGGAATTCTGATTAATTTATTTGGACTAATTTTTGTAGGCTGAAATCTGAATTTGTATTATAGACTAATTTGTATTTCCAGCTTTTTATGTTTAATGTGATTCTAAACTAATAAAATGTTAGGAACCAAAAATTAGGAACAAATAAACAGGAACCAATGATTAGGAAAAAATGTTATTTGGTTTAATTCAGAGTATTTGTATTCATCCAAATTGAATCTAACTAAGTTAAGATCGGATTTCAGATATGGTTCTAAAGATTTCAAATCCGAAACATCCGAACTGAATAAACAAATACTCTATTATCCAATCCAATGAACACCCCTAATAAGAAGGTTGTTATTTGTTCACATTGTAAAAGAAATGGTCATCATGCAAGTAAATGTTATAGGCTATTGTAGGTCATATGGACAGATCAAACAACACAACAACTAGTCTACTTGGATCAATCTCAACACTATCTAGCAGGAATCACTAGTAAGGAACCGAGATCTCGGATCTTGTTTGGTTTGTTATTACCGTGAGGGAGAGAGTTTGGTAGATTAGGATAAGGTTATGTTATTTGTCAAAAGTTGTGTTTGCATGAGAACACACACTAGAGACACACACTATTAATTATAGCGTGCGTTCTCATGCACCATTCTTGTATTATTACGGCCCAATGGGCTTCAAGTTACATGGCCTCGGGCCCAAACATACAAGAAAGACAATCTGACTAGCTAAATTATATAATCGTTAAAGTACAAATAAATACAAAAGACTAATAACAAAATGGGCCTAACAGCTATTGGCTTTCCTAAAGACTTTAAGTTCACAAAGTCTAGACATGGTGCTGCTAATATGGCGGGGGTGAAGGCGAAATGAATGAACGAAACCACACATCTTTTTTACTTCTATTTGTAAGAAGTCAACAGGTACGTGATGTTTAGATGTCAATAACCGGTCTTAGATTTGTAAACGTTGCGTCGTTTAGTGGTACCTGTTCTAGGGTTATAAGAACTCACCAAATTCGAGTCAGAAAACACAATTCACAAGTGTATGCATGAGCAATTTATCATCAGGCAAGTTATTGATTCAATTTTATGTTTCTTCATTTGATTTTTTGTCTGATTTACCAACAATTTTATAAGTTTATTGATATGGTTTTCTTTTTTGTTACAAAATAAATGTAGGATGTTTCAATTTGTTTACATTTACAATTCTGTTATTCATATGTTTTCAGTTTTCTTGTATGGCCTATTTCAACTTTGAAAGAAGGATAGAAGATGAATAATGCAAGTAATTTTGAGTCTATCTCTTGGCATCAATAACCAACAGGTACTACAATATAAAACATCATATAGTTACAACCTTACTCACCATATTTGCTTACTTTTATAAATGCTCAAACAATCGACACTATAAGAAGCAAAAAAAAGCTTAACGTGGCTTGTTTTCTTCAAAATGCATGTATATACTGCTTGAGTGAGATTCCCCAGTACCGTACGAAACTAATGGGACCTCATAAAGATCTGATTGCTCAACTTCTAGGACCAAGCTTCTAGCCTCTTCAAATGTTTGTTCTATCCAAGGATGGGTTGTGAATTTCCTCAAGTTGTCTAGTTCCACCACTATCTCTTTCATTGTAGGTCTATGCCGACCTTGTGGATGAAGACATCATTTTACCAAATCACCTACAGCTTGTATTTGCTCAAGAGTTCCTTCACGTAATATTCGAGGTTCAACAATTCCATATAAACGGTTTTCTGTAACTGAATTGACAAAATATGGTGCTAAATTCTTTTCAACATTGGACCTATCAACACCGATTGGTTTTTTTCCCAGTTATGAGCTCTGCGAGAACCACTCCAAAGCTATATACATCACTTTTGTCAGTTAGTTGGCTTGTGTTAAAATATTCAGGATCCAAGTACCCTAATGTGCCTTGAATAAGAGTAGTTACCTGTTCGTGATCTAATGGGACTAACCTTGATGCACCAAAATCTGAAATTTTTGCAGTGTAGTTATCATCCAGTAGTATGTTGGTAGACTTAACATCTCTATGTATGATTGGCATGATAGTTTCTGAATGAAGATATGCAAGTGCACCAGCAGCTTCAGCAGCTACTCGCAATCGATTTTCCCATGATAACCAATTCATGCCACCCACTCTAGAATGAATGTGATGGAAAAGAGTGTTGTTAGAGACGAATTCATAAACTAGAACAGGGACTTCCTCTTCCAAGCAACACCCCAAAAGATTTACAATGTTTCGATGGATGACTTGTGTAAGGATCAAGACTTCATTTATAAACTGCTCTGCTTGGTTCCCATCCACTATTTTAGACTTCTTTATTGCAACCACACGTTTATCAGACAACACTCCCTTGTACACTACGCCATAACCACCTCGACCAATAATGTTCTCTTGAGTATAATTATCAGTGGCTTTCCGAAGTTGTGAAACGCTAAACAAAGTCATTGCCTCATGAGAACCTTGTGAATGAATCTTTTGTTTCAGCAATACACCACCATTTTGCTCAAAGAACTTTTCTCGAACTTTCATTAGCTTCTTCCTCCTTATACCATACAAAATCCCCAGTACACTAGCTAGTATTGCTAATAGGCCAAACACCATTGCTACATGTGAATTGAAAAGGAAAAAAAGTTCAATTAGTGATCGTTAAACTTGGTTTCAGTGAACAGAACTAATATCTTGAAAAGATTATTTTTGAAGTTATAATAATTGTCATACACACATTATACTTTCATGAATTATTTTTTTTTATTTTTTTACCTATAATGAATAAGGTTGAAGAAAATTTTGAACGGATGGTGTGTTGACATCCATTTGCTATTGTTGCATCACCAGAAGATCCTAATGGACAAGTACAATTATGACTTCCTGGGGTATTTGAGCTTTCACCATAGCAAGAGTTGGCTTGAGGATCGTCGCACTCGTTGATGTCTATAAAAATAGGAAACTGTAACAACATTGTTAAAGAAAGCATAAAACTACATAATTTATAGTTATCTATACTATATTATAATAATACCTTTGAGAAAGACATGATAAAATTTATTGAATAGAAGAGTTTTACAAGTTTTATTCTATAATACAACACAGATACATATTATAAATATTTCAAAGGGTAAAATTGTCTCTTGCAAATACTAGTGATTATTAATTAGTAAACATTATTTAAAAATGCATATTCAATTTTAGGGGCGTTCAAGGTCCGGTTTTAACGGTTTTTGAGTCAAACCGTAACCAAACCGTTGTCTTAACGGTTTTTGATTATCGAAAACCAAAACCAAACCGTTAAAATTTAAAACCGAACCAAACCAAACCGTTATAAATTCGGTTTGGTTCCGGTTTAGTTTCGTGGTTTGAAACCGAACCGTGAACACCCCTATTCAATTCACTATATTACTTAATGCAACCACCAACAATTATTAGTATTTAAATAATAATAATACCCAAATATAATCAATGTATAATGCAAGTTGGGTTAGACGTCGAATTAGATTGAACCCGTCATGAAACGGGCCACCCAGTAGTTTGACTTAAAAGAAATGAGCAATATTATATAATAGTAACCAAGTTTAAAAAAAAAACCCAAAAGTTACAGCTACATACTGAGATCCAAACAATACATGGTCACATTTAAATAATGCGAGAACGTATATATAGGTATTTACGCTGTATAGTAAACTAAAAATCGTTCAATTTTGTTTCAAGAACACACTAGATTCTTTTGGTGTCATGCTTGCTACTGACTCTTTTCTTGTTAAACTCTCAAAAAAAACAAGTGGCGAAGTTTGGACGACTACGCAAGGGGGGAGAGAAGTTGCTACCGACTCTTTTCTTGTTAAACTCTCAAAAAAACAAGTGGCGAAGTTTGAACGACAACGCAAGAGGAGAGAAGGGAGACTCAATATGTATAAAAAAAGTTCATAAACGGAGGGTGGGGCCAGCTTAAAAGGACATGGAGTATAAGGTTTCTCATCATTATCCTAGAGGTTGATGGTTTAAAACACAAATCCCACAAGGTGCAGCATAGGTGATTTACAGGTTAGTTTCCATTAAAAAATAATTAACTTCATAATCAATGAAGTAGCCTATTAGCCCATTATTTATGGTAAGCAAGTCATAACACATGCTATAAGTGTTGTGATAGCCGTTAAAAATTATTTGATATATTTCAAAGAAACTAACCTTGGCAGCCTGGATCAAGATAGGGGTTACCATGGTAACCAGTGTTGCATTTACAACGATAGCCGCCACCGTTTATATCATAGCAAGAACTGTTTTCTTTGCATGCATTTGAACTAGAGCAATCCCCTTCAAGCGCGATTTCCCAATCTATCACTACAGGAACAGTTGAGTGTACCCTATACCATGTATCATTCGCATTTAATAGATCAGCGGCGCCCCCAAACTCAAAACTGCCTTCCTCACCGAGAAACGCTAAGCCACAGTAGTTGAAGGACCAAACATCTGTGTGGTTTCGAAAGCTGTTGAGTGTAACATTATAGTAGTCTAGGCCCCTTGGTATAGATGTCTGACAACAGCCTGATCCTGAGCATTGTCCATCATTAGGAACATCATCTGCTTTGCCACATACTCCCAAACAACCACTAGACTATGAACTTGTTCCTTTGGGAGAAAGTGAATCTACTTAAGCTATTAAGCATTTCGAATTCTTTGTATAAAGCTCCATTCTGGCCGTAGCACCTATAAGAAGGCCAAGCATAAACCCGGAGCTCTGTATCTGAAATGTTGTATATTTCTATGTTGCTTGAACGGAGGAACAACTTTGGACTTCCGGAAGACGTGTCACAAGTCGAAAGAGTTGTCAAGGGCACAACCCGTGTCATTACCAATACCAAAAGGGTATGGAACGATCACGTTCCCGCAACGGGATGGACAGTTTGGCTTTGATATATTGTTAACGGTGGAACCTTGAAGAGTTCCCAAGGCCATTATTAAAGGAAATGTAAAAAAAGAGAGGATCATAATTATATGAAGAAGCATGTTACTTTCTCCTTAATCAATTTGTTTCACTCGATCTCTTTTTGTATGATCGAGGCAGTATCTTAATTTGTGTGTGTTTTCCTATATAATAATTCAATATCAATTTATAGAATCAAAATACAACACGTTTCTAAAGTAAACAAATTGAGCAATTAAAATGTTCAAATACTTATTTTTTGTTTTGTTTTTGGTCTTTCAATTGATGGTGGTCTAGCTAGCTAGCTGTGTTGGCATTGACTGAGTCCACTACTTCATGTGTGTTAATGGTTGATCAGTTAATCCGTTAACATTATCATCTAGAGAAGATTGAATAGGTCGCGTGAGAATAACACCAAACTAATCAAGGTCGTTCAGCTGGTCCCAAATTTTTGGTCTTTGCTGTGGAATTTCAGTTTTCCATTTTATACTTATTGTGGCTCTCTTTCGTTAACGTAAGCCATTCGACTACGTTTCAAATTCACCGTGAAAGCTGGTCTATAGTCCACCATCATATAAATGGAAGTAGTGAATTCAAAAGTGCAGAAAACCAGTTGTACCTAAAATTAAAACGAAAAATCCTACAATATTAATAGTAAATGGCATGAAAATTAGCATATGACATTTGAACTCTTCTCAATTGAACATCTACCCATTGTTATAAACAGTGGCAGATCTAAAAGAAAAAATCAAGGGTGTCGCAGAAAAAAAAGAATTGGACCAAAGGGTATCCAAATATTTGCTCAAAAGGATATTATAAATAAAACGGAGAAGGAAAAAATTACACTATTTTGCACTTCGCAGACAAAGTTGAGAGGTAGCCCAGGCACACCATGGCATGGGCTCCCTGGTTATAAATACAATTGATATTCAGCCGCAAACCCGCAACCGAAGTGTGATCCATTGAATCTTCGTTTAAGGTGTCATTTCGGCCCTAATTTGTTAATCATGAGTGTGAGACTGTGAGTAGTCTTCTATTTCTAAATTGTTTGATTTCTTGATTTACCTTTTAGACACTCAGAAGTAAGTTATTCTTCAAGATTTACAATGCTCCGCTAAAATAAAAGTAATCCATATTTTCATCGTGATTAAGCTTAAGCAAACAAAACCCAAAAGTTATAATGTTGTTTACTATGTCATGAAATTAATTTGAACTATAGTTGTTAATTTTAGGGATTTGAGATGTTACTTGTTTGTTTTTAACTAGTAGTGAACCTACATGTTTAAGGTGGGACGCAAGAATTCGATCGAAATTGTTATACATACTAAAATTACTCTAAAAAATAAACCTTTTTTTTTGGAGGGGGGAGGGACCTTTTTTTTGGGGGGGTTGGGGGAGGGGAGAGAGAGAATGTGGGATGGGGTTCGAACTCGGGTGGAAGCCGGTGATAACTTTAACAAAGTTTAGGGGTAGAAATGTAAACTAGTTAAAGAAAGATATTTATAAAAGACTAGGGTTCACATGATAACTCTAATAAAGTTAAGGGGTAGAAACATAAATTGGTTAAAAAAAATGAAGTTCACGAGCCGTATGATAACTATATTGAAATTTAAGGATAGAAACATAATTAAGTTAAGTTGTAGGGGATGTAATTGAAAGACAAAAAAAGAAAGGAAAAAAACATCTAATGAAGATCATACATAAATTGTGTGACTGAAGTGGTATAGTGTTGAATTATACATTTTTATGATTTCATATACATACTCACATGTTCATGTTATTTTTGGGTCCATCGCTATGACAAGTTACAACCAAATTGACGATTTATTAAAATAGTTTGGCCTGACCATCATGTCCTTTCAATGGCTACCTTATCATCAATCAAGACTGGGATTTCACTCTGGTGTCCTCAATTTTCGAATCTTGATTGCCGGAAGTCTTCGGGTATTAATCCGAGAAGCTTCAGCCGTCCAAACTAATGAGAATCGAGAGTGAGTTTGATTTGTTTTGTTTTGTTATTTTGCTGTTGGGTGTAAATGAGTTACTTGAGATCAGATCGATAAAAAGCTTGCAATGAGCCAAGATTTATTTATCCCGAGCCTCAAAAGAAGCTTAGTTTAGTTATCGAGTCGAGCATAGGCTCATTGGGTAAATATATATATATTTTAGCTAGTAAATAATAAGCTGCTCGAGCTTGTAAAAATGACTCACGAGTTAAGCTCGAGATTTATAAATTGTTAGTCAAAAGGAGCTGAGCTTGTTTGTACCCTTATAACAAGATTGAACGAAACCGTATTGAGAGGTACTGATTGGAAATGATTTCAGGTTTGTGATAGTTGGAGGTGGAAATGCTGCTGGATATGCAGCTAGGACTTTTGTCGAACACGGGATGGCTGATGGGAAGCTATGCATTGTTTCCAAAGAGGTATTCTGTTTATTTCTCATTTAGTTAGGGTTTATCATGTAGTAACAAATCAAGGATTATAGGTGATGTTATAGGTAGTTATTACAGTTTGATGTTATGTGAATTAAATGATTATAATGCTGTCAATTCAGGCATATGCTCCATACGAGCGTCCCGCTTTGACAAAAGGTTATTTGTTTCCGTTAGACAAGAAGCCAGCTCGTTTACCGGTAAGCCTGTTTTCTCAATCTGAAAATATGTCAGATTATGTATGTATCTGTATTTTCACCATTGATATTCTTCTAGGGTTTTCACACGTGTGTGGGCTCGGGAGGTGAGAGGCAGACACCTGATTGGTACAAGGAGAAAGGAATAGAGGTAGTGTAGTTTATTTAGTTGACTAATATTGGAAGATTAAAGTGTAATTTTCAAGCTTATTGCAGATGATTTATGAAGATCCAGTGACAGCAATTGATGCCGATAAACAAACATTGACAACAAATTCAGGAAAATTACTCAAATATGGTGCCCTCATTATTGCCACAGGGTGCACTGCATCTAGGTAATTCTTGGAAACACTTAATGTTTCATTATGAAAAATAGATTATTATTAGGCCTGTAAACGAACCGAACAGTCACTGAACAGTTTGTGAACCGTTCGGCAGGAAGTTCGTTTATTTAATAAATGAACGAACATGAACAAAAACAATTGTTAATTTAGTTAAACTAACGATCATGAACATATGTCTCGTTCGTTTATATATGTGTGTACATTCAAATTCGTTTATTTTATGCTTGTTCAGTTACATTCATTTCTATTTGTTAGTTTACGTTTGTTTAAGTTCATTCATTTACATTCGTTAATATATTCAATTAAATTTGGACCATTACAACTTAGTCTAGTTGTGATAAATATTTAGGCCCAAAAATTGTTCCTCGCGTTACTTCTAACTGCTTTTATTTCAGTTATGTTTGTTCATCTATGTTTAGTTATGTTTGTTCATTTACGTTCATTTATATGTTTATACTGCTAACAAACGAACATAAATTAACACGAACATGCTCATTTTCTTAACGATCGAACAAGTATACCCCGTGTGTTTAATTGTTTTTGTTCAAGCGTTTGTTCGGTTAAAATTAAACGAACGAACGTGCTCCATTCGGTTCGTTTACAAGCCTAATTATTATCTATTTATTCTTTAAAGTTGCTAGAAGTTTATATATCCTTGTTAAATCATGGCCGTATATACACGTATAACGTCATGTCGTATACATTGTGATTCAGATTTCCAGAGAAAATTGGTGGAAACTTACAAGGTGTTCACTATATTCGGGATGTTGCTGATGCTGATTCATTAGTGTCATCACTGGTAAGGGTGTTTCTTATTTTACTTGTTTCTGAATAATCTAACTTAATAGTGATTTATTCTAATTGATATAATATGGTAGGCTAAAGCACAAAAAGTAGTTGTGGTTGGTGGTGGCTATATTGGCATGGAAGTTGCAGCTGCTGCTGTTGGATGGAACCTTGACACAACTGTAAGTATTTAATCCACATTGAACATTTTATATGAAATAATAATCTGAAATATATGAGCTTCTAACTTGCATAATATAAACAGGTCATGTTTCCTGAAACTCATCTTCTTCCAAGGCTATTTACTCCTTCGCTTGCCCAAAAATATGAAGAACTTTATCAAGACAATGGTGTCAAGTTCATTAAGGTTCTTTTCCTTCTTAAATACTCTACACACAAACATACAAACACATAAACTGACACACAATTTTGTTACAGGGTGCTTCTATAACAACGTTGGAAGCTGGTCCTGATGGACAAGTTACTGGTGTTAAACTTGAAAATGGGATCTACCATTGAAGCAGATTTGGTAACTTAATTAACTCATTTTTGCACACTTAACGTTTTAGCAAAAACTTATAATAGTCTTTTTGAATATTTTTAGGTAGTTATTGGTATTGGAGCAAAACCAGCTGTCGGTCCTTTTGATAAAGCTGTTAACTTAAATACAAGTGTTGGTGGAATAGAGGTTAGCATACAAAATAATCACCTTTTTTAGTTAATAATCATCTGTATTAAAACCTTTAAAATTCATAATTTACATAATTTGCAGGTTGATGGTCTGTTTCGAAGCAACCGTCCAGGGATTTTCGCTATTGGTGACGTTGCAGCTTTCCCATTAAAAGTGTGTTTTTCTCTTGAAACTTGTCAACTACCACCTTACATTGTTGGCATTTAGATTAATATTTTATATTTGTTTGTGACGAACAGATGTACAATAGGATTTCACGTGTAGAACATGTTGATCATGCTCGTGGTTCCGCTCAGCATTGTGTAAAAGCATTACTAACCGCACATACTCACACATATGATTATCTCCCGTATTTCTACTCGAGAGTTTTTGAATATGAAGGTAGCTCAAGGAAAGTATGGTGGCAATTTTTTGGGGATAATGGTAAGCTTACGTTAAAACTAAAAAAAAATTGTATTTTTTTAGGTACCAATATGAATATCCTTTTATTATCAAATTTATTAATTTAGTACCCTTGTTGAACAGTTGGAGAAGCTATTCAAATTGGGAATTTTGATCCTAAAATCGCTACATTTTGGTTGGACTCTGGTAAATATCAAATAGATACAAGAAAGAATTTTGAGGATTATTAATATGTTTTTGGTGTTTCGCAGGTAAATTAAAGGGTGTGCTTCTTGAAAGTGGAACTCCAGAGGTGTGATGTCATTAAGCTTTTGGTTTGGTTTTTTGGTTTGTTTTCAGTGATATTTTATTGTGGCTTGTGTGTGATTATAGGAGTTCCAACTGCTACCTAAACTAGCAAGGAGTCAACCATCTATTGACAAAGTCAAACTTCAAGGTGCAGCTTCAGTTGAGGAAGCCCTTGAAATTGCCAAAGCTTTTCTCTAGGTTAGAACTCCAAACGTTGTTATCTTGTTTATCGTATACGTTTTGGAACTGGTTATTTAGTAATTGTAACTGGAAGTTGTAATAACTGGATTTCAATGTGTGGTTATGGGTCAAATTGTCTTCTGTGGATAATAAGTTGGCAACAAAATTTATTTTTAAGTTTTGTTTATATTATAAGATTCTATTAATCAAGTTTTGTTTGTTTGATTTGCAGAGCTAAAGATTGCATATAGGGAAAAAAGGCAGAGCATGTATTACTATTATTAATTACATTTTCCTCGAGATACGACATGTAATGCAGAAGACGCAACATGCAGAGCATCTTCTCAGTTTCATCTTTCCTAAAGCCTGCCTATATAAGAATGTACTTTTCTGGTCTCTGTTTGGCATTGGATTGTTTGATAATATCTTGCAATAAGTGTACCAAAAATAGTAGATAAACTGTCCTTGAGCGCAATAAAAGTAGTGTTTTAGATGTGTTTATCTTATGTTTTAGCATGTATGCTTGTTTCAACTAGTGTAAAACACGGCGTCATCTCCACCACCACTTAGTACCATCAAATCCAAATATGAAATTCGAAATTTTGCCCTGTTTTGCCGGTTTTACTATCAATTAACTACAACCATCTTCTACCTGTTTTTATACAAGTAAGACGATCAATAGCACGTAAACAATCTTGAGGGGGCATTTAGATATTGACATGAAGATGGTGGGTCAACCAAGTAGCCTTCTGAAAGTTTTCAAAATCATCCCAATACCAATCACTGAAATCCATGTTGTTCTTACTGATTTAGTAATCTAAGGGACCCGAGTCCTCACACGTTACATATATAATCAGATTTTGAATTTATCGAAATGGGTTCAGCTCATTAACAGATTGATTTAAACAGTTCATGTGTGAGTTGGTTGTAAGCAAATTGACTTACCAACCCGTAAAAAAATCAGCTATATGCAGGGATGCTTACACAAGTTTCTAAGCCGCTTGCAACTTTGTTACAACGTTGGCAACTCGTTTAAAACCTGTTCACAATTTGTCAAGAGGCGAACTCTTTGGCTTGTTTAGAAAACATGCTATACGAGTTGTGTGTTAGACGGTTTAAAAGCATGCCTGGGTTAGTTTTAACACAGATCATATGGGCCATGTTCAGGTTCGTCAATTTCGATCCACCAAGCTGACACGATTTCACCCCAGCTAAATGTATTCTCATCCGCCAAGCGGGCCAACAGGTACAAATTCTCAGGCATACATGTACCAAGAAGCATACTGTAAATATAAGCTAATACCACATTTTTTGCGTAACAACACTACTGTATTGGAAGATAACTATTTGGTATTTTGGTTATTCAATTATGTAGCTTTTAAGTATTATAGAACAAGTAACTTGTTATATTTCCGTAATCCATCATGAGCACATAAGCTTACCAACTTTTATAAATAATCATCACGCCTTAAAGGAGTAAATCAATTATTGTTGTTCACATCTATTTTTGAATCTTGATACAGAGATGCGAATGCAGCAATTGTAATTCTTACAATTGAACCTGTGTTTCAAAACGACTTCATTTCTTCATCAAAAGCACAACTGTGTGCGCTGCAATGCTTCTATTTTCTCCAAGACTGTCTACCTTCTCGTGTGTTTTAGCTTTCAAGTTCACAACAGAAGGGTCTGCACCTAAAAGCAAAGACAAATTGTCTCTAATGGCTTCTTTATGCGGGCTTAGCTTTGGTCTTTGAAGAATCAAAGTCGCATCTAGGTTTCCTAGCTCATAACCAGCCTCGTGCATCAATCTCACCTGATATTTGATTCAACACGGGGCCGAGTGAGTAAATTAGCAATGTAACATGATATAATGATTGAGAAGGTAGTGATGAATCTTACAGCTTCTTTGATGAAAACGGACGATGCTGCACCTTTCCATTTAGGATCTGAGTCTGGAAAGATCTGCCCAATGTCAGGTAGACCCAAAGCACCCAGAATTGCATCAACAACACAATGCAAGAGCACGTCACCTAAAACACACCGATCAAACAGGGTAAGAACATCAGACTTTCATCAGCGTGAGGATAATCGATGCTTTGTCATTCAAGTACTACTGTCACTCTGCAGCAATTCTTATCATAAATTTCATACTTATTCCCCTTATAATCATCAAATTTCATACTCGAATGCCTGCTCTGTTGTTCGCATAAATTTTAACAGCTTTCACACAAATTCCGAAACTAGTCTTAAAAAAAAACCTAAATCCATGGTTGTAAAATAAACTTAAAAAAAAACGAATCGCTACCCTGTCAATATATTTTTGGTAATCGGCGACATTAATCACTAATCACACATAATCACTCCTAATCGGTCAAAGCCGGACCTAATTGTCCTTAATTTCAGCAAAAATTCAGCCCAATTTGTGGCCAGTTTCTGGCCATTCGGATCCTAAATGGGTTGAGGGGTTAAAACCTGTGCTTCAAAAAATGACACATAAAAATCAGTGTGTATATATCTATAAAACTGAACATTACATATAATATTCCAATTCAATTAGTTGTTAGTCGATACTAGGGCCTAGCTAGTTGTACAACACCGCTAAATCCACTCTTTACACGCTCAATACGAACGAATTGGAGTTTTGTAAACCTCACAGTAATTACACAGTTAATAAATATTTAACATGCAGAAATTGAGATGCATGTCTTATTCAAAATAAGTCAACTAAGTAGCACAATTCGACTAAATTAACTTCAATTAGTTACGATAATATTAAACACAAATCAATACAGATAATAATAATAATAATAATAATATAAGAAACTACCATCGGAATGAGCTTCGCAGCCTCTCTCATGAGGAATATTAATGCCTCCGATGATAAGCGGATATCCAGGCTCCAACCGATGAAGATCGAAGCCATGTCCCACTCGGAACGGTAGAATCTTCGCCGGAGATTTCGAAACCGCCGGTTTCTCAACTTCAACGGCGTTGGAAGCTGCCGCAACCACCGCCGGACGGTGTATCGATGAGCGGAGAGAGGTAGGTGAGCGGCTGCTGAAGCTCAGGATAGAGGTTGACGGCGGTAGAGTTGTCCGGCCGTGGTGGTGGTTAGAGGATATTCCGGTGTGGAATGGAGAGGTGCAAAACGACGTCGTAGAAGCCATCACTACTGTGTGTGTGTGTGAGGTGGAATGGAATATACCCGTCTTCAAATATTAGTAGTGGTTATTAAATTAAAAGTCTAATAAAATACGCTGACTCGTTATTTAAATATAGTGGTACAAGTTGCTTCTTCTTGACTAGTTAACTATTAATTACATATATTTAATTTGTTACATTTTGATTTTTAATTTTTGACAAATACGGCATTCGTCAATCTTGTTCAAGTTTTGTGACTTGTACCCTAATTTGGGGTTGGTTTAACTATATTGAATCAATCTATAATTGTTTGTCTATATGAAGTTAGGCCATAAATATAATTCTCTCCATGCATACTTACAGAGGTGCAAAGTTGAAAGCCTGGTTGGATTTGGATGCGAAAACCGGTTTGGTTAAACGTATTTGGATCCTATGACCCATCGGTTTGGTCCATTGGTCTAAAATTGGTTTGAGTATATATGCTTTGAATTCGGTATGGGAAAACCGCTAGTTATACAATACATACGTTGAATCCGGTTTGAAAATAGCTACAATCCAATCAGTGGTGGACCTAGAGAAAAATTTCACAGTGGGTCAGAAGAGGATCGGTGTCAAATTTTATAGGGATCGATCAGGATTTTAACATATATATACATTTAAAAAAAATCACAGGGTTGGCCGACACCTACATATTTGATGTAGGTCCGCCATTGAATCCAATCCAATCCATTCCGGTATGGCTTTCCTTTAGAAACCAATTTCTAAACCGATATGGTTTGGACTGAACATTTTTGACGTGTTTGACACGAACCGAAACAGTTTCCAAACCGAGCCCAAAAACGGTTTTGTGCTCCTTTACACGCTTATAAATTTTAGGGGGGTTTGCCGTTCGTGAATATTTAAAAACTCTAGTCCATATTTTTTTAGACAACATTAATATTTATTAATGTTTATAATTGAACTAATATAAATAGCAACTACAAAGAAAAAACCCAAACTTTATGAAAAGCACATTTTACAAAAACAATAACCTTTTAAATGAATTTTGCAATAGATAATCTCAAAAATTAATAGTTCATGCATAAAGTAAAATGTTTAACAAAAAATTTATTGATAATCTATACTTACACAAATACCAAATGGTTGCATCTCACTTTGAACACACACTGCTTCTTTCTAATTTTCATATATAACAACATTAGCTCAAACTGTTCTCAGTATCTCATAATTCCAAAATCACTAAGGCTATATTTGTAACTCCAAAATATTATAGAAACTACAAGCAACAAAACTGTGCAATCAATAAATCAATGTGTGCCCTTTATAAGCACTAAAGATGCGGCAACTGGTAACTTTAGTGAAATATCTGCAGTACCCTTAGCACATCAAGATGGAGACCGAGTAGCTTTCCATCGTTTGGCAGATTTAGAAAAGGAATATCGACTGAAAGCAGATTTGAGGGCAGTTTTGTCCAGCTACAATTGGAATGTTCCCAACTCTTGCCCATGCCTTTTAAGTAATACTTTCTTTCCACCGTCCCATTCTAGCCTATATGAGAGATCAAGGTTATGAAGCAGCAGCTTCAATCTCTCTATTTCGCTCAAGTCCCGTGAATTATCCTGTCAAATAAAACTCTACAAATATGAGTACTATGTTGCACCTTAAATTACAAAAATACCCTAGCAGGTATCAAATTACCTGTGAAAACTGCTTCCCATTACCATAACACTAGACCATGTGGAAGTAGGAGAGAATCCTTCCCATGGAGGAACAAATATTAATTTAGTACATTGAACCGGAACAAGATTCCTACTAAGCTTTTCCCACCACATGGATCCTATTGACCACCATCTGATCATTAAACCATGCTCAGAGAACGCTATCAAACCCTGTTCATTAAAAACGTTATACAATTCAAAAGATGCCACTTTTCACATGTGAAAGAAGTAACAGAATAAAGTACCTCTCCATCAGGTGAAAAACTCAAGACTGAAATTGCAGTGTTTACAGTCGTTTCAGAAACTCCGCCGAGCAAAGTTGGAAGTCCTGGGGGGGCACTAGCATCCAAGATCTTTATCTTTGTCATACTATAATAAAAAATAAATACAGTTAAAGATATGCATGCATATAACTACTTGTAATATGGTCATTCAGTCTATTGTTTTGGTCAAACCTTTGCATTTCATATACACGAATAATGGCTTTGTTAATATGTCCAATTGCATCACCAACAGCCAATCGGGTAGAAGAATCATTTAACGCTACCATTGGGAAAACACGGACGACTTCCTTTAATGTTGCCATTGAACTTTGTAAGCAATTTCTTCGCATGGCTGAGTTGCCAGGATCCATTGTCTGTAAAATAAATTTTACGACCTGCATACTGATAATTGTTAAAATTTGTTATGGCTAATTATTATATCTGTATGCTGACATGGCCTTGAAATGATATACAAACCTTATCGAGGTAAGGAGCCAAGTTTCTAGGAGAACCGCGTGTTACTCTAATGAGAGTCATGAGAGATACAATGTGAACGGGTGAGTCAGAAGCAGTTGACCATATTTGTCTTTCGATAACTTGTAAAAACGATGGAACATTAGCCATTGCTAAACTGGGTAACAGGATTCCAACCAAAGATTCCCGAATCTCAACAGACGTTACTGAATTATGTTCGATTTGATGGAATATATCTGAAATTAAGTGAGGTATTTCGGAACTTATTATTGCACTCCATGTGTTTTCCATACCTTCCGCAAGTATCTCAGCTGCAGTGGAGCTGTATCTTTCATTCATGGCCATAACTAACTTTAACAATGGGTGTACGCATAGAGTGGCAAGGGTTGACTTTACAAGACTTGGATACCAAACAACCAAAGCAGCAGCAACAACAATATGAGAAGTCATTGCGTCTCGACTCGTACCCCAAACGCAAGATATCCAATCTTGTCGTTCAAATGACTCTAACCACGCTACCATTTCAGAATCTTCCTTTTCATGTTTCACATCTTTTAGAACATTTTCTGTTTCAGAATTTAACAATGTATTACTATTACTGTCTGCACGTAGGGGACGGGGAATGGCTCTAGAAGCAGCACAGTGGAACAATGAACGTGCAGCCATTCGGACCTGTTCGTTCTGGTCTTGCCAAAAGCTGATTAAAAGCTGTATTTCAAATAAATATATTAAAAAAATAATGCATTTATTGAAACTATATATTGGAAAATTCTACAAGAAGTTAACTACCTGGAGCTGCTAAGGCACTGCAAAATATATATTATAAATGATGTTGAAGATCCTAGAAAAAATATTTCTTACTATTTCTTAATTACAAAATGATGTGTTACCTGCTCGCTGTGGAGCATGAGTGAGACAAGCTAACCATGTGTTGAGCAAGGGAGACCATAGTTAATGATCTGATTGCACAGAACTCAGATGATGATCTCCATAGCTGAAATATTAATATTAATATCTATAACTTGAATGATGAATATGTCAAATTCTAAAGTTATTGTAAACAGAAAAATATGGCACCTCAAGTGTTGAACTTTGACCAGGAAAAGTCAGCGTGAGAGACCCTCTGTCTCCAAGCAAGCCAGAAGCTAGAAACAAATTTTTAGGTTTCTTAAGTTTCATCTCAGAGGTCAACAGTTTGTCCAGCTCATAGTCAACATTCCACAAGTGCAAAACAGACAAACTGAACCGAAATAAACTTCCTTCTAATGAATGCGCCCAATCAGTATATTCTGTAGCATCTGATGTGGTTTCCTGTAACCCATATGTACTTAATGGGCCCGATTCGGGTCCTTCAATAACCCGTTCTTTGGAAAAGTTGCTCATTTGGTCTGACCCATTTTGACTTTTAAACGATTCAATTTTATGTGACATCAACAATGTCATATCAAAAACGAGTGTTGCGATTCCGGGAAACGGGCAAGAACATGTAATTGGATGAGTGTTTGGATGAGATTGTGAAACTTCTGTATTATCCTCAGTTATTGACATAACCAATGAGGAAACAGATGTGTTTCTCTCCATTGAAGTTAAAGACACGTTATTCTTATTCCCGCTTGTACAAAAATGGTCAAACATTGACTAAGCAGCACTACCACGAAGAACACGTTCAAGGGCACCTGATTTTATATCCCAAATGTACAACACGTCAGATGATTCAGATGTTAATGAATGATTCATAGAAAAACAAGCCAGATAACCGTGTGTACTATCCCACACGACTTTTGAAGGTACAAATGGGTGACCCGGAAACATTCTCTCAACCCTTAAAGTGTCGAGTGAAGCTAACGCGACACACGAGTCATCTCCAACGGATAAAAAGCAATCACTCCATGGACGATCAGTGTGGGCCGGGGGTAGGATGAGCTGACGAACAGGTTGTACATGATGGTGCATCACAGACACAAGATTACCAGAATTAAGATCCCAAATACGTATTGTACAATCATTACTTCCTGATATTAAAAATATGTTGGAGTTAAACCCTGCGGATGTACGAACCATCTGGTGTGCAGCCAGACAGAGGATCGCACCCGTGTGGCCCGAAAGATATTGCTTCTGTGCACATGAATCTACATCTAAATCTTCCATTCTTTCAGAGAACATACTGAATCGTAAAACTTCTATTTCTCCATTATCATATCCATAAACTATTGCATACGGTAAAGAGTCATTTTCAGAAATAACCATTGAACACGTGACCACAGATTCTCTCCTGAAAAGACCATTTTGCCCTTCGTTTGTATCCACAAGCCACTCATCAAAGTAGCTTCCTTTTCCAACCAATTTACATTCTTGATGAAACTTTTCACCATTATTACTCAATTCCCATATTGTCACCAAGGGTTTCCAATGCACTGGTTCTCCAGTGTGTACAGAAATTGTTTCAATACGGGCAAGATTTTGATTTATTAGAACAAAAGAAAATGATAATCCAATACTAGGAATGTGTGAAACAGCAGGGATTGAGCATAGAGTGGTGTATTTGAAAGTCTTTCCTGAATATGATACTGTATACATAATAGCATAACCTTTGTTGTTCCACACTGCAAATGTTTCTTCAAATATGTTAAGGTTTTCATCACCATGTGGCATCGTGCTATAGTAATCATTTCCAAGAAACATGCACCCTGCCACGTCAGAATCTAACAATGAAATCTCTCCGATCTAAGCACTACCATCCACCAGCATAAACACACACCGGCTAGTGTACAGAATGACCAAAACCTGCCCAGAAGCAGCAAATGATATTGGAACTTCTCCTTCAGAGTCTTGAATCCAATCAGATGCTTCCAGGTGGCAAGAGTTCTTTTGTGAGTCATCTAAAACATCTTCATTTCGATCGGTGTCTTTTAACAGTGATACACATTGAAAATTACCACACGAGTCAGCAATCAGCACTGATTCCTTCTCCATATCACCAACAGGTGTCACTATAGACATAAACTTAAAAGGTCCAATAGATAAAGTACCACGAAACACGGTTTGCACTATGGTTAACGTATATGAATCAATCACTACAACTGTGCATTTTGAAGGTTTGTTGGGCTGTGGTTCACTATACTCAACAGAATCAAGTGACTGGTGGTCTAATGGATTAACTGAATCAATGAACCGACATGCGACACATACGTATCTTTTGTTTTCAGGCAGTGACTTAACCATGTATGGACTCCCAACCCAAGCTGGCATTTTCCTTCTTCGGCTGCAATGTCCAGTGTCTCTGCCCCAAACGCATAATACACCATCAGTACACGCACTTATTAGAGAGCCATAGTTAACTGAACTAGAGTTTGGTGCCACATTACTTGAATCACTTGTCTTCTCATCTCCTAGGGTTGATGCAGGGAAACAGATACCCAAGTCAGAAATTGGTGCGGTATGACCACATAAGATAGCAACTGGTTTTATATCCTGACAATAAAATATCCATTAACACAATTTCCAACTAGAAACAGAAGCCACAATTTAGAGTGTGTTTGGTTTACGGAATTTCTTGAGGCAATTGGAATTTATCAAAGAACTTGGAATTTTCCAAAAGGAAATGGACTCCTGAAGGAATTGAAATCAAAAAAAGATTTTGAATTTGAGAGTGCGTTTGATTCGTGGAATTTTTTCAAAGAAATTAAAATTTATTAAAAGAAATTGGAATCTATCACTATGACCACAAAGACACAACCTAACAGACGTTTAACTGACGCCTGACGCGTTAACCAGTAAGAGACGCATTGCGCGTAATCAAAGACGTATGCCTAATGTGTTAACTAGCATCTACCATGTTAACCGATGCCTGAAGCATAGGGTTGTAAACGAACCGAATGTTCGGTGAACTATTCGTGAACTGTTCAGTAGGAAGTTCGTTTAATATACAAATGAACATGAACAAGGAATTTCGTTCGATTAATTAAATGAACGAACACGAACAGAGGCCATGTTCATTCAATTGTGTCCGTGTCTCCGTGAAAGTTCGATAATGTGTTTGTTGACGTTCGTTAATATTTGTTTGTTTACTTTTGTTCATTAAAGGTTTTATATACGTTTAATGACTTTCCTAATCTTATCATATAGAATTAAGCAAATTTATTAACTATAACACAAAATAATATACACGAGCATTATGTAGTAACTTATATGGAAAAGTAACATATAACCGTTGGCAATAACCATTCTCGGTTAGCCAAATCAAATAAAACACCGTTTGTGTTCATTTATGTTCATGAACTGTTCACAAACAAGTTCATTTCCTTAATGAACAAACACAAACAAGAAACGTGAACCGTCCACTTGTTCGTTTACATCCCTAAGTATCCACTATACAAACCTAACAATAATTAAAATCAATCCAATTGAATTAATAACTCGATCATTGAGCTAATTGAGCATGCATATATAGTTAGATACAACAATACGCAAAACCTAATTGAAACTAATGTGCAAAATGAAAGACGTGCGTGTTTGTTAATATAAGTAATGAGCTGAGTAATTGAAGTTTGAACTCACGTGATCGGAGTTAGTTAGGTTCCACCAGAAGATGGTGCCATCGGATCCGCCGGTGTAAAGAGTGGAAGGCCGGTCGAGTACGGCGGTGGCGGTGGCGGTGGCGGTGACTTTGTGAACCGGTGGTGATTCGGACCATATGCAACCTACAGATCGGCACTTCATTGAGGAATAATAATAATAATAATAATAATAATAATAATAATAAGTTGTTACAGTGGACGGACACAGATGGTAGTTAAGTTGTTCAGATTTTATTTTTTTTTAACATCAAATTTCATTAAAACCAACAAACCGAACCCCACCTACCGAGAAGCTAGCAAGGGCCGGGAACAACCAAAACAAATATAACAAAGAGAAATTGTCCCAACTAAACCAATTTATATCCAATCGCTTTGCTCTATTATTTATCCAAAGAAAACTTAACACATTTATCTCATCGATGATAGTTTCGATCTTCATAAGCATGTTTTCTAATATGAGCTTATTTCGAGCTCTCCAAATGTTCCATAATTGGGGAACCACCGGATTTCGCATTCGACTAAAAAATCCAAAAAGAATATTAAGTATTTTTATTTTTATTATTGTTATTTTTTAAAAAAATTTACAACCACTGGCTTGGTCTAGTGGTAAAGATGTGTGACTTACTACCAAATGATTTTGCGTTCTAATCTCACTTGAGACATTTGGTGAAATAGGTGAGGGAAAAACAACTTTAGTTGTTGAGAAATAAAAACTAAAAATATTTACCATATATATCAGTTGAGCCCGAGCTTGAAAAAACATGAGCCGAGCTCGAGATACTTTATAAAAAAGAGCTAGAAATGAGCCAAGCCCGAGATCGGCCGGGCTCGAGCTCGGCTCATTTTGACTTAAGATGGATTGAGCTCGGTTCATTTTGAGCTCTTTTCCTAAAGCTCGAGCTCGGCTCGTGAGTTGTTTTTTCTAGCTCGGCTCAGGCTCGAATTGTTTATGTTTATTAATTAATTTATAACAACTTTTATTCTTTATATAATTTGAGAAAAACATTAAACGAGCCTAAGCTTGGCTCGAGCTCGTTTGTTACCTTAAGCGAGCCAAAGCTCGACTGTGTAGTGTTAACTAGACGTGCACAATTCGGGTTCACCTTGAAAACCCGAACCGGTTCGGAACCGGTTTTTTTCACACCGGGTACAAAATGACACCGGTTCCAGTCAGGAACCGGTTCGGTTCCCGACCCGAACCGATGCCCAGAAATGCAAACTTTTAGGAACCGGGTAGGGTGGAACCGGAACCGGTTTTTACGTAAAAACCGGTTCCACCGGTTTTTTTTGAAATTTAAACATTATAGCCGTTAGGAACCGGTTCCAACGGCTATATAGCCGTTTTTGACCGTTGGAACCGGTTTTTTAACTATAAATAGGTTATCTTCTTTCTATAAATAGCAAGGTTTGTTTGTGTACTTGTTAAACCACTCCCAAAACTATAAAACACACTCCAAACCACAATTAACCTTAAACCGACAACAAATGGCAACCAATGATGACGTTGTTATGGTGATCGAAACAACAAGATGCCCCGATGTTTGGGTTCATTACGATTTGTGTCTCATGACCGACTCACATGAGTTGGCACGTTGCAAATATTGCTCGAAGTTTCTTAAAGCAGGGTCTAACTCGACATTACGAAAACATACGAATAAGTATTGTCGAGAGAAAAGAAGATTGGAAGCTAAAAAAACGGAAGTGGGAGAGTCGTCCGGCTCTACAACCCAAAAATAAGTATTCCCGGATTAAAACGACGGACTTTGTTTTTTATGTTTTAGTTGTTATGTTTAGTATCGTTTATGTTTTAATAATGTTTGTAATAGTTATTTTTTAGATGAATAAAATGTTCGTCGTTATTAAAAAAGTAACAAACAATTAATCATGAGTAACAAAAGTAATTATAATAAAACAAATCAAAACTAAATATTAGTTGAACAAGTTACAAATAATTTTACCAAAACAAATAATTACAACTCTTCTTCGTCTTCATTCTCGTCTTCACCCTCGTCTTCGTTATCGGAAGAAACCCCGTCCTCCGCCTCCTCATCATGAATATGACGCTCTATTGGTATTTCGTCTTCAAAGTTCGCCTTGTGTTGTACACGATCCACCGCATCCAAATGGTCCTTTAGGCAAATGCAAACCTCTAGAGACTCGGGAGTTAGTTTTGTTCTTCGCATAGATAACACCCTCCCACTAAGAGAAAAAACCGATTCGGAAGCAACCATTGAGGCTTGTACGGCAAGCAAATCACGAGCCATGGCGGATAGAATGGGAAATTCGTTTTGTTTACCTTTCCACCAAGCCAACAAATCAATATTGCGAATTTCGTCGACCATTGCGCCCTCAACATAGTTTGCTCCACTATATCGACCAAGTTCGCTACTTGGTGTGTTTCCTCTTTGCCTCTTAGATGCCGATTCACGAATCCCATTCATCAAGTTTATAAGTGGGTCATTGCACGGCCTACCAGTTGTTGTTTTTTTCACAAAAGACGATCTCGTGCTTAGACCATACATTTGAAAATAATGGTCATAAAGGTCTTGAAGGTTTTTGTTGAACTTGTCCTTCGCTTCCATCGACAACTTCGGGTCAATCTCGTGCATACCTAAGTTGTCGAATATTTCCTCAATCGTTGTTTCAACCCCATTAACATTCCAATAGGGGTTTAATGCGGCGGCACAAGTAAAGACCGGCGGTATGATTTCAAAATATTTTATGAACTTTTCTTTCATCACCGCAACAATATTTTCGAAGAGTTTGTTCTTCTCCGCAAAGCTTTTAAAAACACAAGACATATAGTACAATTCTTGCAAAACCCAACAACTAGTAGGGTAATAGACTCCCGATAATTTTGTTGTTGACTTTTTGAACACATCAAGATACTCCAACAAATAACCGACTTGGACCCAAACACTTTCCGGAAACATATCGGCCTCGCGTTCTTCAACAAGATTGTTATGAAAAGCTTGTAAAGTTTGGCGTTGGGCAAAAGCACACTTTAACATATGACAAGTTGAGTTCCAACGGGTTGGAACGTCCCAATTCGGCCCCAAATACTTTCTTTCAACCGACTTGCAATAGTTCTTATATTCAAGATGTCTTCTTTTACCACTTTTGAAGACATCTTGTAACATAAGTCTAAAGTATTTTAAATCATCACAAATGTGTTCATTGTCAAGACCTATTTGAACAACCAAGTTGATGATATGTGCAACACATCGGACATGAAAAAAATCCCCGAAACAAGGTGGTGAATATTTAATGATAAATTTTTCAGCCGCCTTAGTATTGTTTGAAGCGTTGTCAAACGAAATCGAAAATATTTTATTTCTCAAGTTGTAAGTCGTTATAACTTCATCAAGTAATTCAAACAATTTTTCGGCGGTATGTGGGAACGGGAAGTTTTCAAAAGCGATGGTGCGTTTCATCAATTGCCATGTCACCGGATCAACCCAATGAGCGGTGACACATATGTATGATTCGGGCAACCCGTGTGGTGCCGACCAAACATCGGTAGTTAAACTAACCATGGCTTCTAAAGAATGAAAAGACTCGATTAACTCTTTTTTAGCACACTCCCACAACCTGATACAATGACGTCTTAAGGTAGTACGACTTACATGTGTGTATCTCGGTTGTAGAGTTTCGCGAATCAACGACGTCAACTCCGGGTCATCAAAGTGGTTAAACGGCAAACCTCGTTGAATAACGAACTTTGCCATTCTATCTTGAACTTGAGTCGTGTTGTAACGAAATAGTGTACCATCTTTACCCAAGTCAATTTGATCGGTCGCGCCAATCCCTTTCAACGCCTTGCAATATGGCTTCTCGATGTGCTTTCTCAAAGTAGAGTTGGAATCGTGCTTTAATATTGAACCACATAGTTTGCAACGAGCCTTTTGATAACCTTCGTCATCCACAATCAAATCCCAATTCTTCCATATGTCCTGGTTGCGGTTATGGTTGACTACCGTAACAACCCTTGGGTCCTCCGTAACAGGAACGGGGGCAACAAAAACACTCTTCTTAGCCTTGTTGTTAGTTTTTTTGATGGGTGCCATAATAATATTTAGTTGGATGGTCGGGTAAAGGAACGGGTTTGCTAAAGGAGTAGTATTGTAGTTTGTTTTTGAGTTTGGTGGTGAAACAAGTAATGGAAACAAGTTATATATAGGTTTGGGCATCAAAAACCGGTTCCAACGGCTATATTACCGTTGGAACCGGTTCCAACGGATCTATTGTCTCAAAAACCGGTTCCAACGGCTATATTACCGTTGGAACCGGTTCCAACGGCTAATTGGTGTCTAAAAAACCGGTTCCAACGGCTATATTACCATTGGAACCGGTTCCAACGGCTAGTTTGACTTTTGTTTGACCCTTCAAAAAAAACCCGTCGGAACCGGTTATTCCGGGTACGAACCAAACCGGTTCTAATTAAGAACCGGGTTGGAACTGGTACTGACATACAAATAGGAGAACCGGGTACGATTTTCGGGTACAAAAATACCCAAACCGGGTATTGTTCCAACCGGGTTGGAACTGGAACCGGTTCCGGTTCGGTTCCACCAGTTAGGTTCCGGAACCGGTTTTTTTGTGCACGTCTAGTGTTAACTTAGTAAATAAAAGTCCAATATGGATAAAACTTAAAAATACACTAGATTCGTTAAAGCTCGACGAGCCTAAACAAAGCTCAGCTACAAAGCTCCATTGATGCACGGTTATTTGAAGCTAGAGGTTTTACATGATCGATACGATTAAAACAATTTGAGCAAGAATATAGTTTCAAATTCGATTACTTGTTTGAGCATATCCGTCACGGGTGTTTGTATACCTGATGTTGGAATAAGCACGTATCTAACTGCCTTCAAGGGTCCTAGATGGTGCAAATTTACCCATAATTAGCTCAAACCATTTACCACAAATACAATTGTGTCCCATAAATTCTACTAAAAAGAAAGCAGGCTTAAAACCATGATCACATTGAAAAGGCACCAAAAGAGATGTCCTTCAAAAACAGTTCAAGAATCAGATGTAATTTGTCATTTTACATAACAAAAACCTTGGATGCATATGCAGATAAAACACGTAACTTGAGCTTTGACGGTTGTACCCTTGCAGTAACAGCATCCCCAAACCCATTCTGCCATGAATCTTGAGTTTAGCAGAACAAGATGCTACACACAGCATATGACCTTTATAAAACAATCATCTCTTTCCACCCTGAAACATGAACAAACATATACATCAGATCATTATATTGGAAATTAAACGTTCAAAATGTCATTATAATGGTAATGATCCTTTACCTTGTGAGGTGGAGTTCCGGGTCTCAACATATTATTCCCAAAGTCAAACCTCCCTTTCTTTTCCGCCTTAAGAATTTGAAACGAACAAGTCAACGTATCATCCACGCTCATCAACGCGCCCGCATTATCAAATTCACCACAGTAATTTGGTGCAGAAAATATAGTCACAAGCTGACGGTTCGCAAAAAACTCATACCCATCTTCCACAACCTTAAAAACATCAAAAGAATCAGCACAAACCGTTAACAGTTAACTTCATGTAATCAGAACAATAAAACATGTACCTGGTGGGCCCGACAGATAAGATCGAGATCATGTTTTTCAAGAAACTCTGAAACCGTTTCTGCCCCAAACGTATACGACACACCCCTATCATTCTCGCCCCATCCTTCTGTATCTCTATCCGGGTCAGCCCATAACAAGTCACAAAGAAGACCCTGATCCGGGACATCAACGGGTCGGACCAAATTTAGGATCTGGTCCAAGTTTTTCAAGTCGGGGGATAATCCTCCGTGCATGCAGAGAATCTTATCATCAATAAGAGCGGAAACAGGCAGACAGTTGAAACAGTCGGTAAACGTTTTCCAAAGACGCACATTATACCGTCTTTTGCATTCGTCATAGAACCCGTATATACGGTTGATTGAAGCGCATTCGTGGTTTCCTCTAAGAAGAAAGAAGTTTTCTTTGTATTTTATCTTGTATGCAAGCAAAAGGCATATTGTTTCTATGCTCTGTTTACCACGGTCAACATAGTCTCCTAAGAATAAGTAGTTTGACTCCGGAGGGTATCCACCATACCCAAACAACCGTAAGAGGTCGGAATATTGTCCGTGAATGTCACCTGAAAAGTAATATTAGTGTAATCAACTGGCCATACTACATGAATACAACTATTAATAAATATTATTAATGTGATCAATTGCTAATAGCCTAATACAGAGATTCATTATTTTGGTCCATTTTATTTGTTTATTTATTTATTTTATTTTTTTCGCCAAAATTTTCAAAACCAAATGGTAAAACTGAACCCAGACCGAAACCGAATGGTTTTCAAAAACTGAAGTTTTGGTTTTAGCCCAAAACCGATCCAAACCGAACCGTGCACGCTCGTACCAACAGGAAAATCAATAAATCAAAATGTTAAATGTGTGTAAATACATATCCCATCTCTATGAAGAACATAATGCAGAAATATGTCTTCAGATTATTATAAAAATGATTCAACCTAATTACAGACTGAAAAGATAATTTCCTCAGCCCCATTATTATATTCATCAAGCACATGATAAATTTAACCATATAGTGTTATTTGATCAAATTCTAAACTCGAACAACCATATAAAAATGACCTAAAATGGGTTGATATGGGTGGATTTTCAAAAAATTGGGGTTTATATGGGCGGTTGGTTCTCATAGAACAGGTCAGGTTGATGAAATGGGTAGGTGTTATTTTTCAAACGGGTCAGAATGGGTTGGTGTTATTTTTCAAACAGGTCAGAACGGGTTGGTGTTATTTTCAAACGGGTCAGAATGGGTAGGTGTTATTTTTCAAACGAGTCAGCATGGGCAGGTGCTATTTTCCAACGAGTCAGAATGGGCAGTTGCTATTTTCAAATGGGTCAAAATGGGCAGGTGCTATTTTTCAAGCGGGTCAGAATGGGTTGGTATTATTTTTCAAACGGGTCGGGATGGGTTAACCGGTTAACTCTTTCATATGGGTGAAATGGTGTATTTCTTTCTGTTCAAATCAATGAATAACTTGGTAGCTCGCACCGGACACACAACCAACATTAAACACGATTGACACTCACGCGTGACCGGCGTTGGTTACTTGTGCGGAGCTAGTTATGTGTCAAGCACTGAGTTAAACGTGTACCAGCTGGCAAAACATGTCTAATCATTTTTAACGAATTAGTGGCAATGCGATTAATAAAAGTATCAAAATGAAAACGACTCGTCTAACTACTTTACATCTCATGCCTATATTTTTTTATATATGTTATGTACCAAGAAGGAGAAATGATGGACCTTAGCCTCCTAATTTAAAATATTTCTAAAAAATATATAAAACTACATAGTGAACTTTTTATTAAACATGTTCAATCACATTATAAACAGGTCACAGATTGCCAGTTCTAGTGCACCGGGGCCAGGTTATGAGCGTTACATGACGTTGAACTCACATTTCCCGGCCCAGTATGCATAACCGGCACCAGAATACGCGTAACCAGCATTAAAACACACACAACCAACGCTGTGCGCACAATTCTAACCTAATCACAGACTGAAAAGATAATTTCCTCATCACCATTACTATACATAGCTATTGTATTTTAAAAATCCTAACTCAGAAAATGTTTACAGATAATCCCAACTTTGAACGTATTTTCCTCCATCGATCTCACACTAACTGAAAGCTAATCCCACATAAGCAGCCACTAAACTTGCAGTAAGAAGACACGCTTTGGACATATAGGCTGCCACATCATCAAAAAGTCAAAAACTAACTAACGGCATTAGTTTTCAGTTAGTGTGGGGTCGTCGGAAAAAAATACATTTAATTTTAGTACTGTCTGTAAGCATTTGCTAAGTTAAGCTGAAAGTTGAATTGTCAAAATCCAATAACTTGTAAACTCCAAAAACTAAATATAATAACCTAAATACCTAACTAACAACAATTAGGTATAAGTCCGTATAACAATTAAACAATAAAGTAATATAGCAAACTAATTTCATTACCGCATATCTTAATCGGAGCTTCAAGTTCAAGCAAATTCGGCTGACCGAGAAACACATCTTTCGCGGCAGCACACAGCTGCCGTATCTCCGCCTCCGTAATCTGCGCTTGCTTCGGCAGGCGTCCGCCTTTAGCGTCAATAAGCTTTCTTATTATCTCGTCTAGTATCGCATCTTCCATTCTTTGAACACAAAATAATTTGTGTTAAAAGTAAATTAACGACGACTTGTTGGTTGCAGTGGAGGCTGATTGATTGTCGTTTATTATAAGTAGAGGAGACCTAGTAATAATAATTATTATTATTATTATTAATAAAGTGTGACAAATAAAACCCTATCTTAAGTTTGGAAATGAGGTGGGTTAAGTGCCACTACATATAATATTATGATTTTGACATGCTCCAAAATACCAACTTATTATCATCTTTAAAATAAAAATGTTATTGCTTGTGTAACATCTTCTAAAAGTCAATACATCGCCCCACCGTTACTACATCTTTGCTAATAGGGGCTCACAAAGACTTGGCTCCTTCGTAATCACATGAATTTTCCCGTTTCATCTTCTAAGAATGATACCGGTCTCATACCAGTATTGAATTTCTAATAAAAAAAATGGGTATCAAATTTTGTGTTGAATATATTAGTTACAAAATGCTTATCTCTATATTATATTATACCAGTACCATATATGAAAATACGGATACTGGATTTTTGAAAAGTGGGTACTGAATCTATCGGTATTCGGTACCAACGCTTATCCCTTTCTCATAGTCTACATTTGGGAAGGTTTACTCCCATGAATTATTTTCTCGATTTCTCCTCATCTCTACTTCGTATCAGCCACAATGAGTTGTATGTTGTTGTTTAAATAGTGATGATTTGAATCTTGCTTGTCAAAGGCTCGTTCGAAATCAACTTGGTTGTAAACGAGCCAAACCAAGTTTGATTCAGTTTGTTAATGAGTTGAGACCGAGCTAGCCTGCCTTGGCTCCATTTGGCTTAGTCGCTTGATGAGTGTATGAGACTTGAAATAGGCATGTATTTTGAATTAGAGTTTTCTCGATGTTTTAGTTTTTTAATGTTGTGTTAGATGTTGGGTACTTAGGCTACATATTGGACTAGTAACTTTGTATATAGGTAACTAGTGATTTACCTGGCGTGTTGCGCCAGGCAGGTTGGTAAAACTTGGGCGTTGGTAAACCCACTCAATGTAGGTCCCGACTTTGAGGCGATAAGTACACGAATTCGATCAATTTGATTATGTGTGTTATGACATCAGAACTAAAACAAAAAATAAAACAAAAACAATCTAAAAACTGAGGTGGACCAATGGAGTGACGTCAGTCAGTAAAGCTCTGGCTTTGGTAAAACCCAAGCGTTGTCGATTCCGAGCGTTGAGGCGATGAGTCTATACAAATTTGGTCGGTCTCCGTCACGTTCATTACGATACCGAAACTGAAAAACAAAAATAAAATTGGTATCCGATTAGTTTTTCTTACTGTACACATGCTTAAATAAAATGCGATGATTGTACCCAAATTTTGCTAGTTTCACTTAACAACACAACTATCCGGTCCACACCAAAATTAATGTTGAAAGACTAATAACAAAGCATTTAAAGAAAACAATAGTATAGTTGCTTAATCAGGAATAAATGTTTTTTTGTTTTTGTTTTGTCTTTTTAACGGTTAATTTTATTAAAATCCCCCAAACACACTCTTAAGACAAAAAACTAATAGAGCCACAAAGAAAAGATCACCACATATACGTAAATATACATAATGAAATCACACCTAAAGGATTAAGCAATCACTTAGTTATTCTATGTTTCATTCAGAAGGTCGAATCCTCCATTAATTTGTTCCACCATATATATTTTAGAAAGCCTAACACAATTGAAAAAAAAAAAGAAACCATCCTTCACGGCATGACAAACTAATCTACCATATACACAAAACAAAAACAAAAATAAGTCAATTAAATAGAAGAAATCAACATTTGGTGCCATGCGAGATTCACACCCTGGTTGCAAACCGGTACAAACATTTTTCCTAACCAACAAAACCATCCCACCAACACCAATGCACATGCTAACTATCAAAAACCATTATTACATATACAAAAACTAAAATAGCCCACTTTATGACGCCAAAGTTCTTTTTTATACTAATTAGTAATTAAAGAGTGAAACAGGTCACTTAACTCAAACACTAATACTTGGGCTCACCATAGTGCCAAACGTCATATGTCTTTGGTAGAATATCTTGAATTTCGAACACCCATTGGTACACTAGACGAGTTGTAACATCCTGTTTTCTGATTTCAGTTAATAAACGAAATATGAGTTGTTAGGAGTCGGGCTAGTGTTGGGTAAATGGATATGGGTTATGGAAGAAATAAGGAAAGACCATGGGCTTAAGCCCATGATCAATAATTATATAAACCATTAATTACCCATTTAATCCTTCATTTACACATATCCCTTACACCACCAAAACACACATTTAAGCTCTCTTTCTAGTTTCTCTCTCACTCTAGCAGAAATATAGAAGAAGAAACGGATCCCGACCCAAGGTATGATAGTATTTTGTTGTATGAGCTTAAATCCGTTAGTTATGGTCACGAAACGACGAGCCGACACCGTTAAACCGTTTAAGTCACGAGATCCGGGTGGAATCGGGTATAAACCGAACCTATGATGAGATTAGGGGTCACCCTAGCTCAGATCTGGATCGAACAGGACGAAAAACGGTGAAAAACGAGTTAAAACTCGTTTTTCCGACGTGTTGGCGGTTTTCCGGCGGCTTTCCGGCAAAGGCGGCGTCGGAATAGTAGTACGAGGATAAGGAATGTCAGGGAATGTTCTGACATTCCCTGACCTAACCCTAGTTCGCTATGGGGACTTAACGAACTGAAGGTGATTCGTTAGTTGATTCGCATAAGGGGGCACAGCGAACTAGCTCTAGTTCGCCTATGATTCGTTAAGGGAAAAGGGTAACGAATTACCCTTGATTCGTTATGATTAGTTCGTTAAAAGAAATAACGAATTAGAAGGTCTGATTCGCTACTTGGACTGGTTCGCTATATGGACTGATTCGTTAAGGAGTCCAGTTCGTTAAGGGTTCAATTCGTTATAGGAACCAGTTCGCTAGGATAATCCAATTCGTTGTGAACCAGTAACAAATTAGAAGTTTAACAGAATGACAGAATGGTCCCTGGACTTAGAAAAGAATGATTTAATTACCAATAAGCCCTTGAACTTTTAAGCAGCAAATTATTCTATGATTCAAAATGCTAATGGAAAACGTGTTAAGACAGTTAATGAAAATAAAATTTTTCCAAGCTGACCTGGCAGCTTAACCCCAGCCAGGGGCTCTGCCCCTTGGACCCCGCTAGGGGCTGCCGCCCCTAGAACCCCGCTGCCAGGGGCGCTGCCCCGGACCCCCGTTCGTTGTGGGTTATATAAAGATAGATGTACGATATGAGTAGCAATAGTTAATTGATGCACGTAAATTATTATACAGTTAGCCGTGCCAAACTGAAGAAAGGAATAACTATTAACGGTGAACGTAACCGACTTCAGGTGAGTTTCTAGCCCCACTTCCTTGTTATGTTTTTGGGGCTGTGTGCATACTCGATGTGATAGTTAATACACTTACCTCAAGTGGTAAGTGTATGCCTTGTATGATGTATGTATGATGATTGTTTGACGGTGCATGAACGATCTTCGGATATTGCATGTACCGTCAGGTGGTAGCTAAAGATGTGATTGCTATGTATGATGTAAGATACAATGCATGTATGAATATATATGATGTATGCACAATGTACGTATGATATGTTAATGGTACATGAACGCTCTTCGGAGATTGCACGTATTGTCAGGAAAAGTATCTTAGAACAGGTATAATATATATGATGTATGCGTAATGTACGTATGATATGTTAATGGTACGTGAACGCTCTTCGGAGATTGCACGTATTGTCAGGAAGAGTATTTATGAACAGGTATAGTATGAAGCGATGGAAGAAAGGGTACCGGACCTTAATAATATCCGAGGATGAAGGGTACCGGACCCTAATAATATCCGAGGATGAAGGGTACCGGACCCTACTAATATCCGAGGATGAATGGTGACCGGACCTTAATAATATCCGATGTATGTAGGGTGAAACGCCCTTTATAATGTATGGTTAGATATGAATATGTATGGACGAATGCTGATCATGATATGTATGTAATGCGTACCTTCGGGCACGTATATGTGTATGAAAAGTAAGTTATGTAATTAACTAGAACTCACTCAGCGTAGCTGACTTTTAGTATGCACGCAGGCAAATAGGTTGAGGCAGCTCGCGTGACTGAAGACACATGGCATGGAATCGAAGATACTGGCATCTCGGAGAAATGTTGTAATGTTTTAAAGACTATGTTTTGCTTTAATTGACTACGGATGTTTTATAAGACATGATTTGATGGTTATGTAAAATGTTATGGTTGAAGTTTTATTATTCCGCGAAAGTTTTTATTAATTTTGATATTTAGAACCACGTTTATGAGTAAATGCAACATCAAAGTAAGGCTACCGGTGACGGGGCCTTACACGAGTTGTGTCATTAAATCGTTCATGTTCAGACAATAACCTCTATAAATTATGCTTCATAACTAACTTAACAAGTGATTAAAAAAACAAATTTAAGGTAGTTCTATATATTTTTAAGTAAAATTGTTATTGAAATGAAAAAAAGGAATAACTTACACCTATTGCATGTTAGTTTATTTAGGAGTATAATTCTAACTAACATTTGGCATTTCAAAAGGTTTAGAAAGTAAACAAATATTAGCTTATAGCTAGATTGGTAACTTATGGAAGTCAAATGAGTTTAGATAATTATACCTCATACGTTGTTGTATATTCTATTACAAAATTGATTACTTACAAGATAACAATAAATAAAATTAAATTTATTCTATTTAACAAAAATGACATGTGAATATTAGGTATACATGTCATGTGAGAATGGCATTCAAACTTGCTGAATAAGCAAAATTGTCAATTTGGTTTTAGAACGTTTTCAAAGGTTTATTGTCACGGATCAAAGATCATGCTTCTAGTTTATTCAATAATTAAATATCATATTCATTAGTTCATAAAGTTTTTGGTTTGAGAAATATTATGATTCCTATGAAATAAAATACCACACATAGAAATCGGTTTGAGCTATAAACTATGTTTTAAACGATCAAATAACACAATTAAGACATACAAATATACGATCATTGCTATCCTGATCGAACGAGTGTTGATGGTTTGTTTCTAAACGGCCACCTTGTTAATTATTTTTGGATTTTAATTGTTGATTTGCTGGGCTAAAGATATATTGATTGGGCTAAAAGTTGTTGGTTAAAAACTTAAAATATTTGTTATTGGGCTAAAAATTTAAAGGTAATTATTTTAATTCCTTTATATACATAAATTTCATCTTCTTTTGTGTTATTTCGTACTCTTGCCTAACCGACAGCCCATCCTTGCACTACCTTCTAACCGCCCTAGGTGGCGTTCCATGTCGGTCAAACAGGCCACGCCAGTGGTCGGCTCTGCACTTACTGCCTTGGTATACCGAATGGTCTAATTAAGTGTTGGTATACCGCATAGTCTAATTAAGTGTGTTCAACATAAATCTTTCTTTGTGTTTATGTTCAAATTTAAAAGCCTTTCGTATTCTAATTGTTCACTATTAGTTTAATGGATGGTACATGAATTTACCTCTAATGTGGTATTGAGAATATCTGATTGATTTAGAATAGCAGGAACACGTAATAAATGTAAATGTGTTGAAGAGGATTTCGATGTAAGCACATACAAAATGAAATGATCAAAAAGGTCTAATAGAGCATATAATCTAGCAATAAATCAATATTTTCAAATGATCAAAATTTATATTAGTCTTTAGAACTGGTCTAATTGGTGTCAATAAATAAAATAACTAAAAACATTTTTTTAATCTGCCGAATTATCTATGAATTGGCTTAAAGACAAGTGTTCACATATATGTTACATCATTATGTTAAAAGGTTATATCGTTACTCTAATAGCCAATTTTATAATTTATTAATTTATGTTGTTGAGAAAATATCGGTTTGGTTTGTTGGTTGAAACGTGACTTGTTTATTTTTATCACTTCTTTATTACAACTAGAGTAGTATTTTAATATAGGGAAATATACACAACGTAACTAGATGGATTATAAATTAAAAACAGTATATGTTTTACTCAATATGATTAAAAACTAAATTAAATTAAGCTTTGACCATAACAAGTTAGAATAAACCTTGGAAGAGGTCAATATCGGCAATCCGGCAATGACCCTCTATTCCTCTAAAGTCCAATCAAATATATGGGATTGATCAACGAATTCTCATTCCAAGCGAAAACAAGATACGAAATTAACACTTACCCCTTGGGATTTACGTGTTAGTAAATTTTCTCTCTCATATTATTCACTAATAGTTTTGAACTCATTTAATACTATTACTTTGTTCTAGATGTGTTTAATGTCTCGGTTTGATATTTCGGTTATGTGTGTATAACAACTTTTGTAAACGCTATGAATCAAATTCAATATGGAAGAGAGAAAGAGAGAAAAAATTGTGAAAACAAAAACGAGAAGAGAGAAAGAGAGACACAAATATATAAATGAATAATCTTTCACTCGTTATAAGTTTCATATTGAGCTAACTAAATTGATTTTGATCCAAAGCATTATAGACGCGCATATTAAATGAATCACGTTAAACTAAGCCACTCCTCGTAACTTCACGCCACCACTATCTAGAAAACATTCAAACCTCAAATATTTAGATCAGAACTGCCGTTTGAAAAATATCCGAACATCCATTCGGACTATACAAGTGTCCAACTTTAAAAATTATTGGTTAAATTAGTCGTTTGGTCAATATCCAGATGACAATACGGGTATCAAAACTTCGAAAGTTATTGATTAGAGTGGTCGTTTGACCAATGTCTCTACAACCGTTTAAAATGATGTGAAATTTAATGTCAAACGACGTGTTTCCTTTTATTTTTAGCAGGTTAGGAAGCTCTAGTTAGACACATACTCTTGAACCGCTATATCATTATTGTTGGCTATCTTGTTTTAGCAACAACGTGTGTATAATCTTTTTTTATTTTTCTTCTTCTTATTATTTTTAATTTTTTTAAAGGATGATTTGAGACTTTACTATTTACATACACGCATTTGGTAGTTTATTCAATGCCTAGTCTCTCTCATATATATACACAACAACTTTCAACCAAATGTACAAATCAAATTAACCCTTCAAACAACACACACACATGGAAGACCCCGAGAGCCAAACAACCCGGCTCACACAACCCGGTCCAAGAAGCCACGACCAACCATCACAACCATACACAACCACCATGACACCATACAAACACCACCACCAAGAAACCAGCAAAACCCTCGTCTACATCCTCTCCATCATCGTCATCATCAGCTCCATCCTCCTCCTCCTCTCCTCCATCTTCCTCCGCGTCGAAAACCCGAAACTCCGCCTCCACACCCTCTCCATCCAAACCTTCCAACTCTCCACCACAAACTCAACGACCACTTCACTCAACATCACCATGTCAACAAACCTAACACTCAACAACCGTAACTTTGGCCGCTACGTGTTTGAAAACTGCAACATGGTGTTGTTGTATGGGAACGATACGATCGGTGGTGGACTTATATCTGGCGGACGAGTTGGCGCGAAGAGGACGAAAACGATTGGTGTTGTGTTGCAAGTTAGTTATGGGAATTTGACTGTTGGTAATACTACGGATGTCATGGAGATTGTTAGTTATGCCAGGATGACGGGTAGAGTACACGTTACGAAGCTCGTTGATCGTCGAAGAACGATTGAGATGAATTGTACGGTTAGTTTGAATTTGACGAGCGAGTCGTTTATTAGTTCGTTGTGTAGTTGAGATTTGTTGCGGATCGTGTATGTGTATGGTTAACCGGTGATTCTTTTTTATTTTCAATACGGACATGTGTATATCGTCTGTAGACTGTAAACTGTATACACCACTTATACAATAACAATCTTGTAATTTAACGAGATGGTTAATTCGCGCTTTGAGTAACGTGTTTTATATACGTTTTTTATAGTTCATAATCTAGTTATTACATAGATAATTACATTAGAAAATCAAAATTTTAAAATTTTATCAGTTTTGATGCACTCCATGTGACAAAAGAAATTGAATATACAAAAATATATATCGTAAAACATGTATGTTTCGTTGTTTTTAACATGTAGTGATGTAACTGTTCAAACTCACGCTATCAAACCTGTGCGCTATGACGGGAAACAAAGAAATGATTAAAACACCAAAGTTATAGGGTGTTTGGACCAATTTGTTAGTTAGATACGTGAGTTGATTAAAAATATAAAGAAGAGATGAAGAAACACTAAGCGAACCCTGGACAGATTATAGATAATCTGGACAGATTATAGATAATCTGGGGGTTAAGTAATGTTTCCCACGGATGAGATCTAACTGAGAAGGCTGTTCTTCAGGAGACCTGCAAAACAAACACCGTAAGCTCGTCACTGAGAAGGGGGGGGTTCCTCCTTGTGACCACCCTCCGGCGTGAGAATCAGACTAGATTGCTCTGAATATAAGTGTATATTAAGAGATTGCTAGATAACTGGGTAGCAGATGATCTTACCATTCCAAGATGTTGGAGTATTTATAGCCGAAGGTAGGTTAGAAGGTATAGCCGGCTGAATAGTATTCCTGTTCTACCAACAGTGGACTATGCACAGGCCATACTGGTTGGTGGATAGGTTACGGCCAACAGTAACTATGTCGGCTGCACTATTCCTCCAACTGTAGATTATGCACGTCCTACCTACTGTGGATTATACGCAGGCCATGCTGGTTGGTGAATAGGTTACGGCCCACAGTAACACTATTTCACCAACTGTAGGCTGCGCATGCCCTGCAGTAAGGGTTGGTGAGTAGGCAGCGGCTAATAGTGACAAACAGTACTAGAGGGTGCTCCTCCTCGTACTGTTGTCGGTGAGCTGTCACCCTGTGATTGGCTCATGGGCTGTTCTGGTCAGATTGTCTGTCCTATCCATACCTTGGTAGGTATAGTACAGAAGATCTTTCAGAATCATACGGACTGGCTCATTTTGGCGGGATTGTTCCCGTCTTGCTCATTCCTTCATGTGACTACTGAAGTATCTATTGTCTTGTGCGTGTAGCCCTGCTGTCTGCGGGTAGCCTTCCCTGATGGCTTGTATCCGCAACTGCGGGAACAGGCGGGGTACTTCACCATTGGGAGGCTTTCCCTGCGTGTACAGCTTGCGTACTGCGCGTAAGGTTCTCTGAGCATGGTGGGTCCTGCGGAAGCAGATGGCCTTTGCGCAGACGTCCCTGTTCAAGGTGAGTCTTGCGGGACCAACTGGGCTCTGCTGGGACCTACCTCTTCAAGTCCCCCCAGTCCAATGTTCTTCTCATGAATGTTTAATAAAGTGAGGTGAACTTTTGGACTTTGAGCAAGGGGTTTTGAAAAGGCTTTTTAGTTTTAAGGTTCTCCGTGGGGATTCTTCCCGCGGGTTTCCTAGTGTCACTTGCAAAAATTCCCGATTTTTTTGCTTGATCTTTGGGTATGATGCGGGTAGGTATGTAACCTTCTCGCAAGGCAGGAGCGTTGAGTCTCACTTGTATATAGTCTCCATGAGGTTCTGGTGGTTTTCAACATAGTGATCAATTATGCTAAGACCACCAATTCCATTACGGAGTTTCAAACAATATAATTCTCGACGTTCCCGTTATGCGGGGATGTTACTCCTCTATCCGCAAGCATTGCCTAGAAGATCCTTCTTGGTTTCAATTCTCTGATGGTGCTAGGTATGTGAAGGGTTTTGCCTTAACACTGTACCCGCACCTGTCTTATAGTTACTTGGTTGCCAAGGTATTCTTGGCTTCAATTCCCTGCGGGTGCTAGGTATGTGAAGGGTTTTGCCTTAACACTGTACCCGCACCTGTCTTATAGTTACTTGGTTGCCAAGGTATTCTTGGCTTCAATTCCCTGCGGGTGCTAGGTATGTGAAGGGTTTTGCCTTAACACTGTACCCGCACCCGGCTTATGGTTACTTGTTTGCCAAGGTAAGGGGTGTTTTCCCGCTTACTTTTGAATCTTTTTTGAATTTTGAATTTCAAAATTCGAAGAGTTGGTAGAAAGATAGGAACAGTCCAAACGTCTGAAACGTCGTGCGACGGTTTCTTCTGACTGTGTCAGGACGTGCAGGAAGTTATGGTGACGTGACATTATATGGTCATTCCAGTCTCTTTTTCAGGCGCGTGGCCGCGAAATTGCTGGCACACGTCCTGTCAACAGCTGTTGCCAGCCTGCTTTATGCCACGTGTCATAGTTTCATTGCACCTTCGATTTCTCTCTCCTCCGCATTAAATTCATCGCATTAATTGCGATTAGTATATAAAGGGGAGAGGGCTGTTTGCAATCCACACTTTCACCCTTCTCTTCTTCTTCTTTAGCGATTTCCGGCAAATACTCCCCTTTTCAGGCTAGCATTTTCCCGAAATCGCTTTCTTTTTTCTGCACAATGTCTTCTCGTGATCTTGAGTCTTCGGCCGATGACAAGAGTACTGCTGGTGAGTGCCAGTGTGCTCTGCCCGGCGATCAGTACCGGTATGTTGTTAGGAAGTTCATGCTCGATCCTCTCGAGCCTGAGTTTCCTGAACCCCATCAGACCGTGTACGATGCCCCCAGTGGCAAGATCGGGGTATATGCTGCATTCTTTGTTTATGGGAACCTTAGGTTCCCATTGACAAAGTTTGTTTACCGTGTCCTCGAAAGGCACGGTGTTCATCTGACCGAGCTGCACCCAATGGCGATCGCGAAGATTCGCCACTTCGAGTGGGTGTGCCGGATATTGGGTGTTGAGCCCTACGTGGACCGCCTGATGACCTTCTATACTTGGAGGTGCATCCAGGGGTGGTACACCCTGACAACCCGAATCAAGGGTTTGAAGATTTGCGCGACAGAGCGCAGTCTCCGATCGTGGAAGCGGGAGTTCTTCTACATTTCTGCTCGCACCGTCCCCATTGCCATGAAGTTTAAAAATGGCCAAGCCATTCCGAGCCACCACGCCACAAACTACCAGGAGGCGGAATGGTTTGCAAAGATATCCCTGGTCCAATCTCCGGTTTTCCGGTTTCCGGAGTCCGGGATGGTGATGTTGGGGATGAGCCGAGTGTGGAAAGAGGCTGACGCGCAAAAGGTTCCAATCGTCCTCGAATACGGTTCGAACTCTATCCCTTACGGTATGCTCCGTTTCTCTTTGCTTATACGAGTTTATCTTCTAACTGTTTATTTTCTTTCAGAGGGGAACAACTTGGAGTCGCTCCTGGACCCGCGGGAAGCTGACGGTCCCGCGCGGATGGGTACTCGTGCTCTAGACGAGAACGAGTTGCCCATCCTGGAACAAATGGCGGACCGGTTTGTGGAGGTCTATCCGCCGGGCCAAGAGATCCTGAGCCACCGGCGGCCAGGTAAGGCGATATTCTATCCTCAACCCCTCAATGCTGTACCCGCTGCTGGAATTCCTTACATCCTGTCTTCTTCTGAGGAATCCGCAGATGGTCCTCCGCTAGTGCGGAAGAGGAAGGCTGCCGGCGGGAAAGGGAAGGAGAAGGTGGCCTCCACAGCTGATCCGGTGCTTCTATCTGACACCGAGTCAGATAATGAAGAGGTGGCGGGGAACCCCGGTGGTGAGAAGACCACTGCTCCGGAGGCTACGACTGTTACCTCCGGAGAACCGACGACAAGGTGACCGGCATCAAGAGACCGGCTCCATCGGGTTCATCCCCGCCCGTCCGTACGTTCAGGCTCAAGAAAACCCGTAAGTATAAACATTCTTTTTGTAGATTTATCATACTTCATAAATTTATTAACACTTGTCTTCTTTCTGCAGGCGTGGATGTTGACGCATTCCAGGGTAGAGCGCAGGGGAGTACCTCTCCGCCAATGACGGTAGGCTCGGTCAGCCTACCTGAGGCGTCGACCCAGGCACCTTCGCCTGCTTCCGCTGGTCCAGTTGCTCAATCCTTTGAGCCAACTGTTCCAGCCGAGATGACGTCACTGCCGGCGGTGAGTGCAATTTTTACAGCATCGTTCACCGAGCCGGCGGTTACTGTTGCTGCTGACTCTTCGGCGGCGTCCGCGGCGGACACCATGCCTCCGCCATCGACTGCGGCGGAAACCATGCCGCCTCCGCCATCGGCCTCGACGGCTGGACCTTCAGGTACGCGCGGGGCTTCTCGCCGATCTTTGTTACCTTCCCATCTGCCTGACCTTTTGGATGGATTTCCCTTAGGTTCAGGTGATGGGTTAGGTGGCTATCGGCCTGTGATCGACCCTACAGGTGCGTAGGGTTCTTTTGTCCTTTATGTAATTTTTATCATCTTTTCCTAACTGCTTTGTTTCTTTTGCAGTGTCGGATTCCAATGAAGTGTATGTTCCAAGATGGAACATACGCCGAGGAACAACCCTTCGCACACCTGTGGAGTGCGTGGACTGGGCTCGCCACGCTGCTCCCCATGGTGCGTTGGGGGAAGCCATGGTTAGCTACCAGGAGGGTAGGCTAACCAACGAGCTTCGGGTTCTCCTGGCCCGGATGCAGCCACGCGTCGAGCTGCTTTGTCGTGAAAACGACAAGTTGAAAGCAGCTCGCGTTAAAGAAGTATCTCAGGCGCGTGCTCTCCGGGAGGAGAACCAAAAACTGACCGCAGTATCTGCGGAGAAGGAGAAGGCCTTCAAGGCCCTCGAGGTTGAGGTTCAAGCGCGACTCGAGGCCCGCTCCAAGGCTGCCCAAGCTGTTAACGAACAGCTTCGGCTAGCTAAGGAGACTGCGAGGAACGCGACCGAGAGGGCCACCAAGGCTGAAGCTGTTGCTGAGCCTCTCCGCCTGGAGAATGAAGAACTTAAAGCTAAGTTAGAGGCTCTTCAACAGGCTCATGATGCCTTGGCTATGGAGGATGCGAAGAAGCTTCAAGAGATCCTGGACCAGAGGGGTGTGCTTGCGCATACCGAACGGAAGCTTAAGGGCGTTGAAGAGGCCGCTGCAAAGGATGTGCTTCTCGCCAATCTTAATAAGAACGAAGCTGAACGCGCCTGCACCCAAGCTCTGGCTGCCAAGGAATGGCTTCTTCGAGAAGCGTTGCCTTAGGTATTTTAGCTTTATGTCGTCACGCTTTCCTTTGTAGAATAGTTATTTTACTTGTACATTTTTTGTAGGTTGTGCATCGGGTCTTTTCAGAGACATCTTACGACGATGCTATGAGCGCAGCCCTCAACGCTTCTCATGAGGATGGGGAACGGACCGGCTTCCTGCTTGGTCTAGGGTTTGCTGAGAAAGGCGTCCCGCCTTCCAACTTCCCTTTGTATAACGCGGATACCGAAACTATTTATGACCAAGCAGTGAACCAGTATGCTGCCTTCCCGCATCCGGTGGTGGAGAAGGTAAATGAAATTGCTGCTGCTGATGATGGGCTTGATGTCCTTAGAGCTTTCCTTGAACCGTCACCCTCTGCTGATGGTGCGAGTCCAAGTGGGAGTGGTCCTGAAGCATGATCCAAAAGATCCCTTTCCGCCACTAGCGTAGATATTTGCTCTTGTACTTCTTTTGTATGCGGGTATATACCCAGCAATGTTTGTAATATTCAAGTTGATGAAATAAAGAATGTGTTTGTCCTTTTCTTTGTTTATTTTACGCATGTTTACACTTAGCAATTTCTTTAGTACTTAGATAAGTTAACTTTTTGACATGGTAAATTATAAGTTTATTTTTGCTTCCTCTTTCATGATTGTGCGGGTGGGACCGTCACTTGCACTTAGTAGGATGGCTAAACTTACATTTATCCTGCGTGGAAGTTTTCCTTATCTTTTCCTTGAAATTTTCTAAGTGTTCAGAATAAGTTAACCTTTGAACGTGGTAGATGATAGGTTGAAGTTTTGCTTCCTTGTTTGTGATTGTGCGGGTAAGACCGTCACTTGCACTTACAAGGATGGCTAAACTTTACTTACATCTGACCTGCGTGTAGGTTTTCCTTAGAACTTTTTAACATTTTTAGCGTTGTGTTTATGCGGGTTTTGCCGCCTTCCACACGCAATTACTTACTTCTTCACGCATTGGTGCGGTGAATACCGGCACATGGGAAGTTCATAAGTTAAAGGTTAGGCTATCAACACATTGTGTAAGGAGAATCATTTCCATTAGAAGTGGCTCTAGGCCTTTTCTTTACAAGTTTGGAATTGATCTACATATAACATTTGCGTAATTGAGCTCCATTCCATGTTCTTGGGATAGGAGTGCCATCGAGCCTTTCAAGCCGGTATGCGCCTTTTCCCAGGACTTCTTTGATAATGTATGGCCCTTCCCAGACCGGGGCCAGCTTTCCTGGGCGCTCTTGGTTTGAAGCCTCGTTGTTACGCAGTATGTAGTCTCCTTCATTGAAGTTGCAGAGTTTTACCCGCGTGTTGTAGTACTTTTGCATTTGTCATTTGTAATTTTCTTCACGCACTGCGGCTAAGTCTCTGCATTCCTCGGTTAGCATAAGGTCTAACCGTCTTTCCGCATCATTGTCTTCTGGCTGGATCAAGACCCTTGGTGAAGGTAAACCAATTTCGACTGGGATCATGGCTTCAGTGCCATAAGTGAGACTGAACGGAGTTTCCCCCGTACTGGCCTTTTTCAGCGTTCTGTTTGCCCAAAGGACGTGCGGGAGCTCGTCCACCCAGCCGGATCTGTGTTTCAAGAGTCTTTTCTTTATGCCATCGATGATGCTCTTGTTTGCTCTTTCCACCTCACCATTACCTTGCGGGTGTGCCACTGAGGTAAAGGTGTGGGTGATTTGAAGTTCTTTCAGCCACTGCTGTAGCTTCTTGTCAGCAAAGTTGGTGCCGTTATCGCTCACCAGATTCTGTGGAAGTCCAAAACGACAGATAATAAATTCCCAAATAAATTTTTTAATATGTTTTGCAGTTGTTTGGGCTAAAGGTTTTGCTTCTATCCACTTGGTGAAGTAATCGATGGCTACCACTAGGAACTGAACATTTCCTGCTGCTGTGGGAAATGGGCCTGTCACATCGATGGCCCACTTCTGAAATGGCCACGAAGAAGTGACTGGAACAAGTTCGTTCTTCGGGCGATGCGTGTTGGGTGCGTAAAGCTGGCAAGACCTGCATTTTCTAGTGTATGCCAGTGCATCCATATGCATCCCCGGCCAAAAGTATCCCGCATTGTTCAGCTTAGCCACAACAACGCGGGGACCTGCGTGAACTCCACAGATGCCCTCGTGTACTTCCCTTAAGAGGTAGTCAGCATCTTGGTTGTCCACGCATCTTAAAAGTGGGCCAAGAAAGTTACGTCTGTAAAGGTTGTCATTGATGAGTTGATAATTTAGTGCTTTACAGCGTAGTTTTCTTGCCTGTGTTTTTGATTCTGGTAGTGTTCCTGCTGCAAGGTAATTTATTATTGGTGTCATCCACGTTTCTGTACCGGTTTGGATGACACAAATTTCCTTGTGCGGGACTGATGGTGCTTCGAGGAGTTCAATGCGGATGTCCTTTCCCAAGTGGGTGAAGGCCAGTGATGCAAGCTTGCTTAACGCATCCGCAGATTTGTTTTCGCTGCGCTTAACGTGTATGACTTTACAATCATTAAAATCACGCATAAGGGTTTTTGCCTGGGCGAGGTACAGGGCCATTATGTCGTTCACAGCCGTGTACGTCCCATTTATTTGGTTGGCCACCAGCATGTAATCCACGTGGGCTTCCAAGTTTTTCACTCCCATTTTACGCGCAATTCTCAATCCGGCCAAGAATGCTTCGTATTCGGCTTCGTTATTCGTACTTGGGAAATCCAACCGAATAGCGTAAGTATATTCTTGGCCCGCTGGGTTGGTTAATTTTAACCCTGCGCCTGAACCCTCGTTGTTAGCTGCTCCATCAGTATAGAGTCGCCAGATATCGTTGATGTCCTGTGCTGGGGAGGGTTAAGCCTCCTCCTGGCACTCTTTCTCCCGCGTAGCGGGGACTTCTGCAATAAAATCGGCCAGGACCTGGCCTTTTATGGTTGGTCTTGGCTTGTACTTAATTGCATATTCTCCCAATTCAATTGCCCATTTGGCTAGACGTCCCGATAATTCGGGTTTGCCTAGAACGTTTGAGAGTTTGAAGTTGGTGAGAATGGTGATTGGGTGGCCCTGGAAATATCGTCTTAACCTGCGTGAAGCGTGTATAAGTGCTAAGACTAATTTTTCGAGGGTAGAGTACCGGGTTTCTACGTCTGTTAGTACACGGCTAACATAATAGATTGGCATCTGGATGCCTTTTCGTTCTGTTAGCAGTACTGCCCCGGTTGCTCTATCTGTTGCGGAAAGGTATAGGATTAACTCCTCTCCCGCTTGTGGTGCTGTAAGTGTTGGGAGTTCGATCAGGCGTGACCGAATCTCCTGAAAAGCTGCTTCCGCTTCTGGTGTCCAGCGGAAGTGCGTTTTCTTTAAGCAGTTTCTTAATGTTGACACGAAAGGAAATGACTTATCTGCATGGTTTGCCAAAAAGCGATTAAGTGCGACTAGTCGTCCATTCAGTGTCTGAGCCTGTTTGATGGTGGTAGGTGATTCCATTTTAACAATGGCTTCGACCTTTTCAGGGTTCGCTCTGAAGCCATCTTTAGTAACAATGACTCCCAAGAACTTCCCTTCTTCCATCCCAAATGAACACTTGCTCGGGTTGAGCTTCATGTTTATCTTTCTGAGCGTGTTGAAGTTTCTTCAATGTCTTTCAACATCGCTTCTGGCTCGGGGCTTTTGATGACCAAATCATCCATATAGACTTCCAAGTTTCTCCCGATTTGGGCATGAAACTCTTTGTCCATCAGGCGTTGGTACGTGGACCCTGCATTCTTAAGTCCGAAGGGCATCATTTTATAACAAAATGTACCATCGGGCGTCCGAAACGCGGTTTTGTCCTGGTCATCTACGGCCATGTGGATTTGATGGTACCCCTTATACGCATCCAAGAAGCATTTAAGGCGAAATGGTGCCAACGAATCCACCTTAAGATCAATTTCTGGTAACGGATAACAATCTTTGTGGCATGCTTTGTTCAAATCTTTGAAATCTATGCACATGCGCCATTGTTTGTCATTCTTCGGTACCATTACGGGATTTGCAACCCATGTTTGATATCTACTAACGCGTATGATGCCTGCGTCAAGGAGTTCCTTGACTTGGGTTCTACACGCGTTAGTTTGTTCAGGCCCCATTACTCTGCGCTTTTGTACGACTGGCGTAACTGCCGGATCGCACTTGAGCTTATGCTCCGCCTTACTTCGGGGTACACCAGTCATGTCAGCTGGTGTCCACGCAAAGATGTCAGCGTTTTTCTGCAGTAGGCGTTTGAGTAAGGTGCGGGTGGGATCAACGATTGTTGGTCCAATGGTAACGGCCTGGTCGGGGTATTTGCCATTGAAGGCCCATTTTTCCGGTTCGGTGATGGTTGGTTTAGCCATCTTTGATTGGGGTTTAGATGAGACAGATGCGATGCATACCTGGGGAATGCCAGTGATCATCGCCACACCCTCAGCTGTTGGCCATCCCATCATGCCGTGGACTGAAGATACCACGGCGTTGAATCTTGCCATCCCGTCTCTCCCGAAGAGGATGTCGTACGTGTGGTGTGGCTTCCTCATCACGACAAAGTCCACATCCTCTGTGCGGGAGTGTTTTCCATCTGTAAGAGTGACGGGGAAAGATAGGATACCCAGGGGGGTTTCTGTACTGCCGTCAAACCCTTCCATTGAAGCGTAGACCGTTTCCAGGCGTTCTTTGTCTTCATCATCCAGCTTGTCAAAGAACTGCCCGTACATCACCGTCGACGAAGCGCCGTTGTCAACAAGAGTGCGGGAAGTGATGTAATGCCCCAGCTGGCTTTTGATGACGATGGGGCCTTCTTTGCTGGGGCCTCCTGGCACTCGCGGGAAGCGCACCTCAGCTTCCTTCCACGCGCATGGTTCTGTCGCTCGTCTTTTTCTTCCTCCGACCTTGCCATGAACCATGTTGATGCTGATGTCGACGGGCTTTCGTCCGTTACCTCTGTACCGGTTGTCACTCCTTCCTCCCTTCCTGATTGATGCCACGAGATGTGCAAGTCTTCCATCCTTGACAAATGCTTCAACGATGTCTTTCAAGGATGTGCACTCTTCAGTACCATGACCCTTTGTCCCGTGGAAATCACAGGACTTGCTTTGATCCGCATTAGGTTTCTGCCGGATCAATGGGGCTTTTGGCCATGGCAATTTTTCCGTGGCAAATATCTCTGTGACGCTCTTGGTGAGTGGCGTCCAACGGTTTTTTCGGTTTGAAGGGTGTGTGTTGTCCCTTCCGCCAACAAGAGGGCGAGAGCTGGATGAGGTGTCAAAGTTTACCCTTGACTGCCAAATACCTAGCCGCCTCTTTTTGTTCTGCCGGGCGGTCCTAACGTTGTTCTCCCTTGTCCTCTGCGTGTAGAGGTGTGTACTCTGGGGAAGATCCCTTCCCAGTTGCTTTTCCGTCTCGGCAAAGCGCTTTGCCGCTGTCATGATGGCATCCCAAGTTGATGGCATGCCATCCTTACCCGTCAATGTGCGGATAAGTTCTGGGTATTCGGCGCCTTGGATGAAGGCGGCGCGAACCAGATCCTCACTTATGTTGCCGAGACTTAGCTTTTTGGAGTTGAAGCGGGTGATGAAGTCTAGTAAAGATTCATCCTCCTCTCTCACGCAGTTGAGGATCGTCCACTGCTCTTCAGTGTACTTCCTCTGTTGGCTAAAGTGCTGGCTGAACTTGTTTTGAAAGTCCGCCCAGTCATATATGTGGTGGATCGGTAAACGATCGAACCATGCCCTGGCCGCTCCGACCAGAGTCATCTGGAACATGTAGCACCACGTGGGTTCCGTCCAGTTGCTGACGGTAGCCCCCGCAATGAACCTGTTCAAATGGTCGTCTGGGTCGGATAGACCATCATAAGTGCCAATGTTGGACATCTGTTTGGCACTTCTCGGGGCGATTGCTTCCGCAATGTCCCTTGCGAATTTCGACTTTCCTGCATTTGTAGCAGTTGGTCTAAAGGTTTTGGAGAAGTCACGCGAGTTTCTCTCCGCGATTGGTCTAAAAGCTTCCCCAAAATTCCTTTTTGGTTGGACGTCCGTTTCCTTACGCTTCCCTTTCGCCTTATGGAGAGGGTTCGCGTCGGTATCGGACTTCAACTCGTCTGAGTACTCGCAGTCACTGCTCATATTGAGGTGTTGGCGAGTACTGCCGAATTCGTCAGCCTGTTGAGCTGAACGCAAGCGTTCATCCAATTCGGCTTGGAATTCTCTTTGCCGTGCTTCGGCCCACGCCTTCACTTGATCTAGTGTTTGGCGAGGGGCCCTTGTTCGTTTTTCCAACTGGGTGTCGGTGAACCCCAGTGGAATATTTACTGCACTTGCTCCGGCCTTGGTGGTCGGAGTAGTGTTCGTAAGGATTGTATAACCGCCGGTGTCCCCCCCAGTTGCTGGGGTTGTTACCGGGGTTTCTTGGTCGGTTACTGGCCTTTGGACCGGAGTAACGTTAACCATTTCTTCAGAAATTGTGAAAAAACTAAAATAGTTCTAGCTTTTATGCACGGATGGCGCCAATGAAGAAACACTAAGCGAACCCTGGACAGATTATAGATAATCTGGACAGATTATAGATAATCTGGGGGTTAAGTAATGTTTCCCACGGATGAGATCTAACTGAGAAGGCTGTTCTTCAGGAGACCTGCAAAACAAACACCGTAAGCTCGTCACTGAGAAGGGGGGGTTCCTCCTTGTGACCACCCTCCGGCGTGAGAATCAGACTAGATTGCTCTGAATATAAGTGTATATTAAGAGATTGCTAGATAACTGGGTAGCAGATGATCTTACCATTCCAAGATGTTGGAGTATTTATAGCCGAAGGTAGGTTAGAAGGTATAGCCGGCTGAATAGTATTCCTGTTCTACCAACAGTGGACTATGCACAGGCCATACTGGTTGGTGGATAGGTTACGGCCAACAGTAACTATGTCGGCTGCACTATTCCTCCAACTGTAGATTATGCACGTCCTACCTACTGTGGATTATACGCAGGCCATGCTGGTTGGTGAATAGGTTACGGCCCACAGTAACACTATTTCACCAACTGTAGGCTGCGCATGCCCTGCAGTAAGGGTTGGTGAGTAGGCAGCGGCTAATAGTGACAAACAGTACTAGAGGGTGCTCCTCCTCGTACTGTTGTCGGTGAGCTGTCACCCTGTGATTGGCTCATGGGCTGTTCTGGTCAGATTGTCTGTCCTATCCATACCTTGGTAGGTATAGTACAGAAGATCTTTCAGAATCATACGGACTGGCTCATTTTGGCGGGATTGTTCCCGTCTTGCTCATTCCTTCATGTGACTACTGAAGTATCTATTGTCTTGTGCGTGTAGCCCTGCTGTCTGCGGGTAGCCTTCCCTGATGGCTTGTATCCGCAACTGCGGGAACAGGCGGGGTACTTCACCATTGGGAGGCTTTCCCTGCGTGTACAGCTTGCGTACTGCGCGTAAGGTTCTCTGAGCATGGTGGGTCCTGCGGAAGCAGATGGCCTTTGCGCAGACGTCCCTGTTCAAGGTGAGTCTTGCGGGACCAACTGGGCTCTGCTGGGACCTACCTCTTCAAGAGAAAATAAGAATAAAAATAAAATTATAAAATATTCATAAAGAGTTGTAAAAGAAGAGAAAAAAAAAAGGAATTGAGTGTTTTGTGACAAAGCTTGAAACTTTTGTCACAAATTTCTAGTCACAGTATACTTTACCTTCTTTTTTTTAATGGAGAGATATTAGTAGTTATAACAATTGAAAAGTTATATTCATTAAGTTTAGAAAGACTTATAAATATATCTAGCGATATCAACTTTTGAGTTTCGAAAATCGGTCTTTGAGGACGTGGACAACATGCTCTCGCAACTACATAAAGATAAGTATTTGACTTTTTAATAAATATGAAGCTAATGTATTAGAAAACACAAAGGTTGCAATTGTTTTAAGTCAAGTAGTATGTCATTAATATTAGACCTTGAAGTCAACGTTGTTTTCAGGTCACCATAACTAGGACCGTGTCATAAATAGCGGTTTGAATTGTATAATCGGACTTTGAAAGTGACAACAAATTTGGGTTGGAGAATATTATTTGGAAATTGCTTAATTATTAAAAGGGAAAGCACAATATGAAATGTACACGGTTAAGTTTCTTCCAAAAGGTGCTTATATGCTAAAAGGTTGCTTCTTTGAAAAGGTATATGAAATAGCGTGTTGAGAGACATTGCTCGATTATGAAGGTTATAGTATATGAATTATAATAAAAAGTTGTGTTTGATAAACCAAATTTATAAAAGTGAATATGGTATTGAATAAGCGCGACTTGAAATTGTTGTTTTAAGACAATTTGTAGCGGAAGGGGAGAGTGAGAGACGACACATTCACTTGGCACTGCTCATGATTCCATTTTTCATATTTTTCACAAGCGATCCATTCTACCCTCTCCTCTTACAAACATGTACTCCTGTCCTAAGGACACGTCTTTCTACATGGACGGTCTTTACCCTCTCATTTCACCAAGTCTATAGATATCTCTCTCTTCTGCATCACTCCATTGGCGCGTCGAAGGCGTCCCGTTGGAAATGGTCTAAATTTTATTTTCATTAACATTTATTTTTAAAAGTTACTAATATGTCTAGATAGAATAATCTTAGTTAAGTGCAAAGTTAAAGAAACATCTCTGACATTCTAATCATACATCACTTATGTGTCATACGCGTTGTATGGTTATATGGGGTCTATGACTTCTTATACTAACACATAATACCGAAAATAGTGTTTATACATCCCATATGAGGTTGACTTCTTTCATATCATACGACCCATATGATATGTTAGACCAACAATAAGTGACAGATATAATAACTCACGCTATTTTTCCGCTACCAAAATATCCAAGCTAACAAATTTACACTTGTTTCACTTCAATAATGTTTCCATTAAATTTTTGTTTAATAAAATATCAATCATTTTGCAATAAATGGTTGGGTAAGACTTATTTTAATAATTCATCTTAAATGCACAAACCCCCTAATCCTGAAGACACTAATAAAAGGTGTATGAAAAACCAATGGTTATTTGAAAATTAAAAAATGGGAAAATTCTCAAAATAAGCGTTTATGGAAACGTTTTTCAGGTTTTAAGTGTCATTTGCAAGAAATTCTCAAAATATGTATTATAAACTAGCCGTGACGAGTACTTTATGATTACACACGAATAGTTTGTAGAACCAGTTAAAATTTGCCATGGCCCTTAAACTAACCGTAACGAGCAGGTTCACTAACTATTTACTCGTCACGACTAAATAAGTTTCATGCCTCGTAATCAACGCTCACGAGTAATTCATAAGTCCTTTAGTCGCGACGACTAGTTTACCTGGTTTACATTCCCTACACGAGTAGTTTATTAGTAGTTAACTCGCTGCGACTAGTTTAACCTTACAATCTACTCGTCGCGACTAAAGAACATATGGATTACTCGTGGGCGTTGATTACGAGGCATAAAACTTATTTAGTCATGATTAGTAAATAGTTAGTAAATCTGCTCGTTATGGTTAGTTTAAAGACACGTGTCAAATTTTAATTGGTTATACAAACTACTCGTCACGACTAGATTATAATACATATTTTAAGAATTTCTTGCAAATGGCACCTAAAACCTGAAAAACGTTTTCGTAAACGTTTATTTTGGGAATTTTCTCTTAAAAAATTCATACTGAATGAAATTTTGTAGAAAACTGATGTATTATTTATAAACAACAGAATTGAAGGCTGTCTAAAAATAAATTCCAAGTTTAATCTTCGCCCAAGAGAGAGCTGCACATCGAAACCGGTTTAATATCCAAAACAGGTTCTTACATCGAAACTCGTCAGACCTAGAAACCGATTTGGGAGAAACTGGTTCGGTCTATACTCTATAGATCAGATGATGTTTGTAATTGGTTTCAGAACTCCGTTAAAACCAGTTAAAAACGATCCGATCTAGTTAAAAACCGGGGTTGAACTAAATCGGTTCTGACTTGCTTTGAATTAATTTGATCCGGTTTGGACCCAAAACTGGTTTTATACCCCTCTAGAACAATATAGTTAAGTGAACCAATAAACGGGCTCCATAATCTGACCAAAAGCACATGTCCTAAATAAAAAATATTCTGCTGTTTTTAAATTGGTCGTTAATGGGCTACCCGGTCTAACAAAACCCAGCCACATTATAGGCTCAAGTTATGGGCTTCAAAACTAGATTATAAACAATATTATAATTTCTATATAAATTTTACGGCTAATATGCAACAAGATTAAATTTCTTTCCTTTCAATCTCTGATTATATTTATACAAATTAAGGATATCAAAGTCAACAATGCTTTTGTTTTACATATCAATCACCACGCCTTTGGGAGTGTTAATGCTTCTGAATTTGGCTTCGAAAAATTTGAAATTCGATTTGAATTAAAGTCGGTTTTTAAAAATTCAAATTCGTTTCGACTTCGGTAACTAAAATTTAAATAAAATACGAGCTTGTGAATTTCAGCTCGATTATGTTTGATATTTGAATTCAAGTAATTCATTACATATAGAAGGTTTAAAACAACTTTGAAACATTCCTCAATTGCTATTAACAAGTAATTGAATGTTACCACTTTGAATATCTTGAATATTTATAATGCTGCACATTTAATTGGATGTTATCCTGTTTTATTTTTTTTATTTTCATTTTCATATAATTTCCTCTTTAACATATAACTTTTATTTCATGTTTTGACGTTTGTGGGTTTAATGTATATTCGGTTTGACGTTTTCAAGTTTGTTTTGATACGGTTTAACACTTCCACCGTAACACACGTTCTAAGTATAAACCTAAGATGACTATAGATAGATGTCAGACATATCACAAATCCATTGTAACGTGCGGGTCACGACTGCCAATAAGAATTAAAAAGAAGAGAAAGACAAATTGCCCCCACCAACCCATGTTATCTAGTCATGACCCTAATTTAAACAAAACAAAACAACCCATTAAAAACATATAAGTAAATAGAAATGCAGGAAATTAAAATTATAACACAAACTAGGAAATTGATTTATATCTTACTTATGTTTAATTTACTTTGTTTTTTATGACATAAGACTTACATTATTAATGAAAATATACAATGTTTTATTTTTTTTTTAAAAAAATCGACATTTGGTTGCGTCGACATTTACCAATGAAAAACTCTTGTCGGTAAATGTATGCGGGTGTTACTCATTACTTTTATTTTATGTATGGGAATTATTTTTTCCTTATTTATTTTGGTAATACATATGGATTTATTTGTCTAATAAATGAGCAAGGATTTCTTTTTTTAACTAACAACCAAAGTATTTTATTCATGTTAACACAAAATCAACTCTAGTAAGATGCTAGAAACATCAAATACCGTTCGTATCACCCTGCATAAAATGGTAATAAAAAAAAACCCCGAGTATCACCCCTTTACATCCTTTCAACGAATTTATATTAAAAACATTCCACATTTTCCATGTTAAATCCGTCCATTTTGATCGACTTCTCACCCAAAAGAAGCTTAATGAGGAAGGGATCTAGTTCTAAGCCATTTAATAAAGTCATTGAAAATTTGTCCAATTCATACTAGAAATACATTGGAAATATTCTATAAAGAAATTAACCAACAAACACAATTTGTCATTTATGTATTTTTACAGTACAAAAATGGTCCCTCGCTTATTAATCAAACTTTAGTTTTTATTACGACTTTACCTTTTATACCTACAGTTCCAAATGGCAAAATGCCAGCATTTAGTACATTAGAGCATGCATATAGTTTTAGCACAAAATATACGGGCACGAAGTAATGGCTTTAAGTGTTCAAAAAGGTATATATGTATTGATGGCCAATATTGCACACTTTAATAGAATGATGAATAATTGGTTAATAAGTCTAAGAGGTATACACTCTTCAACACTATTCCTCTCACTCGTCACGTCTGCGCCATATCAGCTTTTACTCTATCATTCAACATCACTCTTCAACCAAGGAAATACACTATTCTTCACCATTATTATTAAACCCTCAAATAAGAGGGAATGACCTTACTATATCATCAGGTCATGCATGACCATTTTATTGGGTTTGGGTTGGGGGGGGGGGGGGGGGTTCAAGGAGACCCCTCATGTGAAGGGAGTAATCTAAGCAACCACGTCCGACAAGTATTAAATCACACTAGTTAGTCTAAGAAGCATACAAACCAATGACCTAATGATGTAGTGGTATGGTGTATGTCTATTCAAAAGTGAGGTTATCGGTTAACATATTTGAAAGTACAAGAATATTAGGAGAATTTATTCAAGAGATATAACACCAATATTTCAAAATGTTATAGGATGGTCAGGTATTTTGTTGTATACTTTAGCATATTAAGTCTTATGTTTTAAATAAATTATGGTGTGAACTTTGGTACTTTAAATATGTTTCTGTGTTTCAGGTCATTTGGATTGATAATTTAGAACGAAACTGATCGGCACACGGCCGAGGCATAAAACAAGAAAATGCCAAGAAGCTAGAAAGGAGCCTGACTATTTTGTCCATCGTGCTATGCGAAGGACGAAAGGAGAAGAGTTTCTCGCTATGCGAAGAGGCCTAATTACGGGAATATTAATCTAGATCTTATAAAAACACTTTTCGGCCTCCATTCGACATATCTCTTGTTCAAGCAGCCATAGACGACCCAGATAACGATTTTGCATTGTCTTGGAGCTTTTCGTCCGTCAAATCAGACCAGGATTTCATCATTTCATCAGATTAGCGAGTTAATCGTCATGCAGATGTTAGGCTAAAAACCTTTGTAATCACTTTATGCTAGGGTTTTACGTAAACTGGTTATGATCAAATTATATGTGTTTAAATGTTTTAAAGCTTGATTGATTGTATTATTTATCCTACTTTACTTTCGTGTTGATTGTTTAAACAATTTGTGATTTGATTATCATATTTTGTATAAGCTATTCGGTTGTGTTCATTAGCATATAGGAGTTGGTTCTTACAGCTATAGATCTGATAGCCATTAGTCATTGCTTACCAATTGGTCTTCATATTATAAAACTGTTAACTAGGTAGAACGCATTCAGTTGTGGCAACATTTCGGATTAGGGTTTGTTTGTCATCACAACCAAACTACTAGGTCTAGTAATTACCGCGCAATCAACTTAACAGAATTTGTGACTAGCTTGTTATCACTTTACCTGAACCTGAATTGAATCACTATTTTCTCATAATTGTTTACATATCATAAAATAATCGTGTTGCATTCAAATCATCTTTCAAAACTGTTTGACAACTTCTTTCCATTTTGTTTAATAATTAAGAAGTCATGAGTCAAATTTGCATTTTCTACTGTTTTATCTGTATAAATGATCTTACTTACTCGTAATAGTTAAATGTATTTAAGTGATTAAAAACTTGTTTTTAATTAAAACACGACATCTACGTCATTACATTCCAAAAAAAATTATATTTAATTTAAAACAAAAATAACTCAAAACCGGTCAATAACATAATTTTGTAATGAGACGTCACATCTTTTTCTTCATGAATCTGATCATATTTAAACACAAAAAAATGATATAAAAATCAACATTAAATTCCAATGTTTTTGTAATGATCATTGATCTATATCCTATTGACTGGGACGAGCTTCAACCATTGGCTTTGTGGATTATCATCACACTTCAAAACATCTCTCAAATCATCATCAAGGCATAAACACTTATTTGTCACAATCTTTAAACTAGAAGGATCCACTTCCAAACACAACTTATTTCCTTGGCTGTCCTTCGAGGCCAAATGATGTTTCGAGACGGAAACAACGTTCCAAGAACCTTCAGCTGTCGAGCTCTTGTTGCAATGAGATAATATAGGTGGCACGCCATGTTTAACGGTTGTTAAGCATTGATTTGTGTTCACTAGTTGGATCGAGCTACCATCGCGTTCATGAATCCAGTGACTCGCGTGTTCACAGTTTGTCATGGAGATATTATCGGTTGGCCCGACACATTTTCCGCTTAATGGGTGGTACAAGATGTAAGATGTTTGGTTGCTTGGTCCATGATCATAACCTATATTCGCAATATAACCAAATTTAAATAGAAAATTATAAAAAATCATATAATTCATTTGTTATAAAGTTTGACAGATATAACGACAAGTAAATATAAATGTGAATGAATGCACGTGTGCTATATATAGAAAAAGTCACATGTGTGTGTATATATGTTACTCTATTGAATATATTGAATGTAGTAATAATGTACCTTGAATGTTAGTTTGTATAAAACGTAGCTTATCAACCATTGTAGCATTTCTAAGTTTCTTCCACTTGAAATCATACATCCCGAAAACATCTTCCATATCAACCTTCCCTTCCCTAAACATAAAACTCCCCGGCAACTGCCACAACGCCCAATCGACGTCCATCTCAGCCACTGTCGCCAACAAGCAAACTAAATACCGGTTCTCCATCTCATTTCCACCACTCTGGTCTAACCCGAACTCACTTAAAAATAACGGAACAGGGTTTTTGCTATCTTGTAACAAAAACCCTGTATTGTCCATGAACGTTTTGGTCACACCGGCACAATATTCATTTGTTTGGAAAATCCATTTATCTTTTGGCTGCCCAAATGGGTACCAATGTGACTCGAAAACTAACTTGCTATCCAACTTAATCGTTAAAGGCCGACACTTCAAGAATCCTAGGTTTGTATCATATGACAAACCCGAGAAGATAACGAGGATGTCTGGATTCTCGTGATGAATTGCACCACCACCTTGTTGCATGTAATTGTACCATGTTGTCACGTTTTGTCTTGGCCCACGTAGCTCGTTTCTCATACTCATTGCCACTACCTAACATTTACACTATAACACGTCATTGCATGTTTTAGAAAAGATAAGATAGAAAGTTTAAAAGCTAGTGACATTAAGAATTAGCGCTATAAACAAATCGACCGTTCAAAGAAACTTTGTTCGATAAATTGAATGAATGAAACTTTCACAATAAAACAAAAATATATATGAGTATTACGTGATTAATAAATGATTAAACGTTAAAGAATATACCAAGACAAACTTAGTAGTCGGACCAAATCATTGAAAATATCAAATAAAACATTATTTAAGTTCATTTGTGTTAATAAATCGTTCACAAACAAGTTCAGTTTATAAATGAACAAAAACGAGCAAGAGCTATTGTTCGATTAACTGTTTGTGAACCGTTTAGTCGTCAAATAAAAGTTTAACAGACGAACATAAACAAGACTCTGGCAGACCATTTCGGCCTGCTTACAGCACTATTATTAAAGTAATTACCGACGGATTTCCTTGATATAGACGAGCCACCGCGACCAAACCCCGAATCCATTCATCCGGATCGAAATACCCATCCCCGAAGAACCCGTTCCCGTCATTCTCCCCGCAACACCACTCGGGCAAACTAATGTGGTTATCAAGCACCGCCATTATCTTCCCTTTCCCGAGCTCATTAACGACCGCATTTTGCGCGTCAACAATGCTCATTCCCAACACTTCGGGGTTGTTTTTCGCGACACCGTCTTTAGCGGCAGTCAAGTTCCACCTATCTAGCGACTCCGAAACCGTGAGATTTGCGTAACGTGTGTACATGTACGTAGCCCACGTGAGTCGCACGCAGTTAAACCCCATAATATTATTAATATCCGACACAATATCTTTCATAGGCTTTTTGTTTAAACCCTCCGGAATCATGACTTGAAGGTGTCCCGGCCAGTTTACACAAGCGAGTTTTACGCGGTGGCCGGAATGTTCGTCGATGATCCATCGGGATGACGTGGACAGTGGGAATGAATGAGAATGGAGTACGGAAAATATTAGGAAGAAAACATAAGTGAATTTTGAAGACATGTTTGGAGATGTGCAAATGTTGTGGTTGTCTTTAAATAGGGTGATTTGTTGTTGTTATTGTTATTGTTATTGTTAATAGGGTCAGGTTAACATACAAAATTTCTTAACGTATCTTAGCGTACGCGAATCACGCTCAAGGCAAAAACAAAACGATCAAAGGCAAAAACAAGGCAAAAAACAAAACGCTCAAGCTAAGCTACAAAAACGCTCAACAAAAAATACTAAAACGCTCAAAACGTGTATCGTGAAAAAAAGTAAAAAAATGATCGATTAACGATCCAAATATGTTTTTTTGGTGAATCGATGATTAATTGGGTATGTATTGATGATTTCGAGATGTTGAGATGTGATTTCATGGATCAATTTCATGAAATAAGTATTTTTGTACGTTAAGGTACGTTAAGTATTATTCTATTTTATACTTTATTATTATTATTATTATTATTATTATTATTATTATTATTATTATTAGTATTAGTGACAGTTGTTACCGTCACGGTCAGTACTTTTGTAGAGTTGACTTTATTACGGATCATTGTAGTCACGGATTTTATTTGGTAACTACTATCAAATTTACCATTTAATTCAATTATCATTTCCAATAAAGAAAAAAATTTGTACACAGTTTCCGAAAGAAGAAATAGTTAGTATAATGTAAACTTATAGACCTAATTCAATCCATTTATAAAACAAGATTATTATGTTATGTACAGTTGTCTTATTATAATAAACAACGTTTATATTGAATATTTAATAAAAACCAAAGAAAAGATTTAAAGAAGATAATATGTATAAAGATTAATAAGTTTATATTTGACGACTATAAAAACAGATGTTCAGTTTTAATTAATTTAAAAAGACTTACATATAGTTTTAAGTTTTAACAAACAATATTTTTCTACTTTTCATTGCATTTGATTTCACTTGGTTAATTGAAAGAAAAAACTAGAAAGCATTCATATTAATTTTCCAAAACGACTTTCAGTTTTGTTTCAATAATTTTCTCCACATGTAATTATCAAATATATATATCAGCTAAGTTTTTTTATTATTTTTTTTATCAAAGCCTTTAAACACCAAGGGAACGCTTGAATGTATTGAATTCAAGGTAATTACACATCATGATAAAAAAACGTAATTCGTTTCATATTTGTTCAATTTGTTTATTGTATATATAGTTTTGGTTTCATTCCGTCAAGTATCTTAATTACTAGTTATTTCCCTAAAACATGGGAAATCAAGTTGTCTAGGCGGGGTATTATGCCTTGGTTTTTTTCTTTGATTTTAATTTCTTTATAAAACTTTCTGTGTTTTAAGTTTTGTAAAAATATATATATAAAATACGTAAATATTGATAAATCATACAACTAAAAAAATTAATGACAACTCACTTATTATGCCAGTACGATAGCAATAAATACTCTCGAAGTATTAGCAAATGCAAATATTATGGGTATGCTTTTCCCTTATTATTTGTTTTCTTAATATATATGGATTTATTTACTGGCTGATCTAGTTACTAAAAGTGTTAAAAAAGGTGTCCAACTCATATATTAAAATTAAATACATTAGGAATTTTATAACGTAACTAACCCGAAAAATAAATGACAGTACAGAAATGGTCCCTAGGTTATTAATTAACTTTCCTATTTTTTCAACTTTACTTTATATAGTATAGTACAAATGGCAGCATCTAGGAGTATATATATAGTTTAAGAACAAAATATACGGGCACAAAGTGATGACTTTAAGTGAGCAAAAAAGTCATATATGTATTGATTTTAACTATATATTTTAATAACCTACACCCACCCAAACCCAAACACAGTGTGTTCAACACAACAGTGAAAACACCATAAAAACATTTGTGTCTAACCAAATAAAATAGAAAATAGTGGTGTATGTCTAACCAAATTTCTATTTATGTATATGCTTATCAATATAATTCGGAATATCAATTCTACATCTTCACAAATCATAGTTTTTTTAAAGGGAAATCCCTTTTACTTCACAGAATTTGAATCCACAACCTTTAGGTCATTAAAAGACTTTGTCGATATGTATCGTTGAACCACCAACCCAAGGACTTCACACAAATAATAGTTGCGTTAATGTTGTTTAACACTATTTGATTTCAACAAATTAACTTGATTATTCAAGTAGCAAAACTTTGAAGTTATCCGTGGTTCATGTTGGTGTAACCCTTATCTCTGTCTGAAACTGAAGAGTTGTTAGATCTTTTGGGGGTGATAAGGGCCCCATACCTCACGACTTCACATTAAAATTTTTAAAACACCTTTGGCATTTGCTTAGGAAAATATCCATGGGTTTGTCAAGAGTTCGAGTGCAAAGGCTTTCTCAATCGTTGATGCAACGTCATTCATCACTTTGATCTCTAAAGTACGTGACCAGCTATGGTTAAAGATTTCCGCCTTGTACACCTAGTTGGCTGCCTATATAAAATCTCATCAAAATTTATTGTAACTAGGTTAAAGAAAGTCATTCCCTCGGTCATTAGAGAACAACCTATGTATAAGGTAGAAACATTTTTACGATCACATCATTATAAACAAATCTATTTCTTGGGCAAGAAAATCTAGAAAGAAGGTCATGCTTTTGAAGAAAGATTTTGGCAAGGCTTTCGACTTGGTAAACTGGTAATTTCATCGATTGTATTATGGACCAGATGAGCTTTAGGTTGAAGTGGAGGAAGTGGATACATGGATTAGAAGCGGGGTATGGATTTATGCACTTTTTAACATTAGAAGCGGAGTAATGATAATTGAGGCGCTATGTAAGGCCAATATTTGTGACTTGCGATATCAAATTACGAAACCCTTTAAATATTTATGGTCAAGTTAATAATTAAAGCCGACGAGAAAACCGGACATGAAACGAGAGCTTCGGAACGCGCGTTTAGCTTCAACGGAGAGGGCTTCTAGAATATTATTATTTAACTATAAATAGGGACTTGTATTGTTCTTATTTGTGTGTTTGTTTCAATGGTGTAATTCATCCACCCAAGAGGAGCTCACCTTGGGTGGGTCGGTTCTTATTTAATGTTATCAATATTTTAACTGACAACGAGATCGTTCACTTATATTTTATCTTTATATTATCATTTGTTCGGTCGTTTGATTTACCACACCCGTCTCGACACTTTATCAAGAGCAAAACCGTTAGAGTGGTTGTTTGGGACCTACACGCTATGTTTTCAAATTTTAATGGCATTGCCCTCCCTAATAACGACCCAATTGTTTCACATGCATGTATATATGCAGACGAGAATTGAAAGAGCCATCCAAAATCCGTGCATACTCCATGAAAAGATTTAACAATTTTCACCTAAATATTAGTACTGTTGTAAAAATGGTTGAGTACTCCAAAGGGTGCCGAGGCGATTGAGTTTCTTAAACTCGGCCAATATTACTAGTAATGAGCTAGTCAGTCCAACCCCGTCAAGTCGAATTTTCGTTGTTTTTCACATATTTTCTTTAATTTTCATGTAGAAACTTTGGAAGACGAGAATTAAATGATAACGATGTATGTAATATTATATTTGAATATTAATCTGTGAATTACTTAAGTATATGAACATGTATTTTTTAATTGTATTGATATTCACATGGTTTTTTTATAAATATTAGTAATATATATATAACTTTGTGAAAATAAATTTTGAAATAATTTATCATGTCCAAATACTTCCTGCCTAGCTAGATCAAGTACCCATAACTCACTCATCAATTGTCGTGGCAGCGCCTAACGAATTCTGCAACCTTCCCAAATAGTATTCAAATTAGTGAAGAATCTCTATCTCCACTTTTAAATTAAGAGAGCTAGATTAAGCCATGCAAATTTACAATACCTGTGATCTCGTGATATTTTCTCCATCAGAAGCCCCAAAGAAGTAAATAGACATTTATCCAGTTTACAATCATAGACAGGGTCAGCCCTACAACATTGTTTAGTAAAGTTAGGGCTTGAGGCCTCCAAAAAAATAAAGTATTTGTTTAAAACGTTTAAATATTTATACATGTATAGAAAAGCATATTTAACAAATATAATTAGCATTTTAAATAGTTCCAGGTTAAGATGCATGCATTTCGTTTCCTTCATTCTCTCAGGTTCGATACTTAGTAAGTTTGTTTTGTTTAGTTTCTTATTTCATGTTGTTTCATGGTTGTTCTTTAGTTCCATTATGAAACAAAAACTTTGTAATATCATATATGAAACATGAAACAGCTTGGTAATTTGAAAAATTGAAATTACAAAGTCTCTCATTTCGTCTCTCTAACTCTCGATTAGGGCCTCATTTTTTTTCTTCACTTTAGGCCTCCAAAATAGTTGGGCCACATCTGATCACAGATCTTAGCATACCCGACTACCTCGTCATCTCCTACTCCCTTCCACCTCATACAAACTAGATTGATGCTATTTAATTTTCATCAACCTTGAGATGCTGTTATAAAGGATTGACTTCTTCATCTTGACAAAATGTTAATAACTACGAATAATACTACCAACACATCTTTTACGAGTTTGCCAATAACAACATGTTAACTACCCTTTAAATTTTTGTGGATGTTTCCACTACCTACGATCAAGACATGTAGTTCTTCATGATCATGCTGAGTTTGTTGGCTCGATAGGCCCTCAAATGTGTCACAAACCATCAACCTCACGATCTCACCATAAGAACAAAAATGTTGGTTTACTCGCAATATGTCATTAGGATACTAATGAGCTATAATATGAACTGACGCAGAGCGAAGTAGGAAATAATAAGTGAATAATATTCCTCAACATGAAAAAATTGGTACAGTTTCAAATGAGAAAAACCAATACATCAAGGTCCCATTTACAAGGAAATTCTAGCAGTTTGTCATCAAAGTAGCAAACGAGATTCATCAAAATTCATTTGACAACTAGTAAATTGCATGAGTTGGCAATAACTCATGATTTGCTTATTAAACTAAAAGGCAAGAAAAGCCTTTAATTCAAATTCAAACGAAGCAAAAAGTTGTGTTCGTTTTAAGTTGAACTCTTTTCATGTATCATAACTAATATAAAGTTTTACTTGATGTGTTGTCTAGTTTAACCACATCCGCAAATCTCTTTAGTTTTGACTACTTAAAGTAAATCTCTTTAGTTAAGACTACATTAAGTTGGACATTTTTCACTCTCTTCTACATTCCCACCAACCCCGTTACGAGTCGTTTACTTGAATTATTGACTTATTAATGGTACGTTATGGTTCCTCCTCAATTGAAAAGTGCTCATTTTGGAGGAGTTGAACACGTTTTAGTTGATGTGTTGTTTAGTTTCACCACCTTGGTAAATCCCTTTAACTATGCTCATTATTAAGTTGGACCCTTTTCACTCTTCTATCTTCCGCATTCTAAATGGTTCATATGAGTTGATTTAATTTGAAAACCACTGTCAGAATTAATTAAAATACGAACACGTCTAGTTCCAAGTATAGTTCAAAGACTCACATTAACATTTTAGTAAAACAGAGTCACAAATATGTATAAATTGCAAATTTTAAATCCACAGCAGAATAGAAGAAAATTAATGGTAGATATTCATTTGAGACCGATTGGTAAATTAAAGTCTTTCTTTGAAGTGTTCCATACGGTTAAACCCAAAACCATATATAACATACGTAGAGTCGGTCAATGCAAAAAATAGCTTGAAAAACGAAAAGTATTTCACTGGCCGGTCTGGACGGGTTAACTTGATTAGTTTCTCCCTTAGTTTTTAAACATTTAATTTCCAAACTTTCACGTTATATGACTTTTGGGGTTGACAGTTAACACTACCTTGAAGGCATCCTATAAATTGATATATGTTCGCTTAATTGTAAACGAAAACACACACAAAAATATAAAAGAAAGGATAAACATGCTTCTTCATATAATTATGATCCTCTCTCTTTTAACATTTCCTTTCTCAACGGCCTTGGGAACTCTTCAAGGCTCCACCATTAACAATATAGCAAAGCCAAACTGTCCAACCCACTGCGGGAATGTGATGATTCCATACCCTTTTGTTATTGGTAATGACATGGGTTGTGCGCTTGACAACTCGTTCTACGTGACTTGTAACAAGTCCTACGAGAAACCAAAGTTGTTTCTCCGTTCAAGCAATATAGAAATATACAACATTTCAGATACGGAGTTTCGCGTTGGCACTTTCGTTTCTTATAAGTGCTACAACAGAAATGGAACCATACAAAGTTCTTATGATTGGTGGATACGGTTTGGTGATTTCAGTTTCTCTCAAAAGAACAGGCTCACAGTTCTTGGGTGTGACGATCTTTCTATGATCCGAGGGACCAATGGTGCAGACTTTTCTAGTGGCTGTTTGGGACTATGCAGCAGAGCACAAGATTTGTCTGAAAATGGAACATGCTCAGGAATTGGCTGTTGTCAGACATCTATACTGAATGGGTTACAATACTTTAATGTTACACTTAGTTCCTTTCAAAACCACACAGATGTTTGGTCCTTCAACCGCTGTGGCTATGCGTTTCTTGGTGAGGAAGGCAGTTTCTCGTTTCAGGGCGCCCGTGATTTATATCCAGATTCGGGTATTGTGGAGAGGATAGAGTCCACTGTCACTATTGTCGTAGATTGGGTAATTGCGCATTCCATTCGGGGTTGCTCTGAGTCTACCGCATGCAAAGAAAATAGCTCCTGTTATGAGGTAGACACTGGTGGCTATCGTTGTAGATGCAACGATGGTTATGAGGGTAACCCCTATCTTGATCTGGGCTGCCAAGGTCAGTTTCCGGTACATATCAAAATAATCTGAACAGGCATATATAGGAAGTATTATAATATTACTAGTTTACTTAAAACAATGCTCTACTTAAAATCTTCAATAACATTGATTAATTATATGGCTTTTGATTGAAGTTTCAGTGTGTAGCTCAGTAGCTCTTCAACTTTGCTGAAGGTTTCAATCAACATAATTTCTTTTTCCTGTTTCGAAAAGCAACTTAAAGCAGGATATGTTCTGCTTTCTGTAATAAGTTTGCCATGTTTCCTTTTTATAGACATCAACGAGTGCGAGGATCCAGGTTCCAACCCTTGTTATGGTGATTGCATAAATACTCCAGGGAGTTACAATTGCACATGTCTGTCGGGATCGTTTGGTGATGCAAACACAGAAAATGGCTATCAAAAGACTCAAAAGCCCAAAGATTTGAGGTTTTCTTCAACAGCATTCATTATAGGTATTCTTTCTTGAATGTATAAAAATGTGTGAACCACTACTTGAAAATAAATCTTTTCTAAGATGGTAGTTTCCAAAAACCATCTTTTTCATTGAAATTGACCACAACCATTATTAATTGAAGTGTTTTTCATTTTCAATTCACACATAGCAATCGTGTTTGGGCTGTTAGCAATACTATCCGGTTTAATTGGGATTTTATATGGAATAAGAAGGAGGAAGCTAATGAAGCTTCGAGAAAAGTTCTTCAAGCAAAATGGGGGAGTGTTGCTGAAACAAAAAATCAGTTCACATGGGTCTCACGAGGCAATGACATTGTTTAGCACATCACAACTTTGTAAAGCCACTCGTAATTATTCTAAAGATAATATACCCATGGATTAGCCAGTTCCTATTTGGAAGGCTGCCTATGGTGTAGTGTATAAGGGAGTTTTGTCTGATAAACGTGTTGTTGCAATTAAAAAGTCTAAAATAGTGGATGAGAGCCAAGCAGAGCAATTCATAAATGAAGTCTTGATCCTTACACAAGTCATTCATCGAAATGTGGTAAAGCTTTTAGGGTGTTGTTTAGAAGAGGAAGTCCCTGTATTGGTTTATGAATTCATCTCTAATAACACTCTTTTCTATCACATTCATTCTAGATTGGGTGGAAGGAGTTGGTTATCATGGGACAATCGATTGAGAGTAGCTATTGAAGCTGCAAGTGCACTTGCATACCTTCATTCAGAAACTATTATGCCAATCATACACCGTGATATCAAGTCTACAAACATACTATTAGATGATAACTATACCGCAAAAATTTCAGATTTTGGTGCATCAAGATTAGTCCCATTAGATAACCAACATGTAACTACTCTTATTCAAGGCACACTAGGGTATTTGGATCTAGAGTACTTTAACACAAGCCAACTAACAGAAAAAAGTGATGTATATAGCTTTGGTGTGGTCCTTGCAGAACTCATAACCGGGAAAAAAGCAATTGGTGTTGATAGGTCTGATGCTGACAAGAATTTATCAATATATTTTGTCAACTCAAGTACGAACAAATGCTTATAAGAAATTGTAGAACCTCGAATATTGCGTGAAGGGAGATTTGAGCAGATAGAAGCGGTAGCCGAGCTAGTGAAAAGATGCCTTAATACACTAGGCCAAGATAGACCTACAATGAAAGAGGTGGCTATGGAACTAGACAACTTGAGGAAATTCACAACTCATCCTTGGATTCAACGACAAACTTTTCAAAACACCAGAAGCGTAGTTCTGGAGGTTGAGCAACCGGATCTTTATGAGGTCCCATTAGTATCACATGGTACTAATGATAAGGAAGCTTAATCGAGTAGCACATACATTGCATTTGAAGATAACATATATGTATTTTTGTGAGCATCACCACCTCACCCAATATGGCTGGTATTCAAGATATTAGTTAGAGATTCATAATAAATAGTCAAAATTTGTGACACACTAATTTTATTTGTTCACTAAATGAGTGGCTTTCTTTCTCTCTATATTAGTATATTCCCATTGTATTTTTACTTTCTTGTATCTCTATATTCCAGTTGTATTTTAGCACTGCATGCAACTCTTTATTTTAGGCATTTTTATAAGGTGTAGTGGTGGCCACTGCTTATTAGGGGTTGATACGTACGTTTCTGGCTCGCTTTTTTTTTTTTTTACTTTCTTCTCTCTTCACAAATGCCCGCATGCACCATTCATCTCTAATACTCTCTATATGATATTGTTGATGAATTCTGAATACAGTGGTTCGGTTTCATAATTTTTTGCTTCATATTGACACTGAGGTTTCTTATAAGTGATACAACCAAAATGGAACTGTACGTACACGATGATTTTGATGTGTGGTTTCGGTTAAGTGAGTTCATGTGCTCTCAAAAGAACAAATTTACAGTCCTTGGGTGTGATAATTATTCTTTCATGAGAGAGACAAACAATGCAGACGTTTCTAGAGTCTGTTCGGGTGTATGTAGCAAAGCAGAGGATGTGGCTAATTATAGGAACTGCTCAGAACTGGGCTGTTGTTCGACATCTATACCCAAGGACCTAGACTACTATAATATTATAGTTAATTAACTCCTATCGAAACCACGCAGATGTTTGGTCCTTCACCCGCTGTGGCTATACGTTCCTTGGTGAGGAAGGCAGTTTTGTGTTCCATGGCGTCGCTGATTTATATGTTGATTCGGATGTTGTGGAGAGGATCGAAGCAAGCGTCCCTATTGTGTCAGATTGGGTAATTTCACCCAACACGGGTTGCTCTGAGCCCGCTGCATGCAAAGTAAATAGTTTCTGCTATGACGTAGGAGGTGGTGGGTATCGTTGTAGATGCAACAATATGTTACGATACAAAATGGTAATCAAGCTAGAGAATTGTAGAAGCAGAAGAACACATGAGAAGAAGGGGATAATCTCTCAAATCAATAGCCAGTTCATTACGTATCATCTCATCGTTTAAATACACTCAATACAAATGACTAATTACACTTACAACCCCCACAATATGATAATATTACTATTGACCCCCTCTACTATATACTGCATAACATTACCCCCTCCCCTCAAAACATTTTTGTCCTAAAAAATCAGCATAAGGAAAAATTTGCTAATCAAAACTATCAAAACCAAATGTGGAAAAATCTCGTGCTTCATCAAGTCTTGATAGCAAAGCTTTTGTTGTCTTCTTAATGGCTTTGGTAATAAAAACAATATTTGCACCAAACCAATTGCCATAAATTCGACACATTCGCGAACACGACCTTGTGCAAGGACTATTAGTATTGTGGTGCCACCTCCAACCAATTCATAGGCCCTTGCAACTGCTTGTCTAACAAAGTTTGTACCAATATTCTATGTTGGATCTTCCAGTTCAACCTCTTTAGCAACAGTATCCTTGTTATTTACAATTCTTAGGGCATCATACTTGCTTTGTAGAATTACATTCCTGCTCTTATGACCAAAAATAACTACAACTAGATCTACAAGTTTATTTACACCAGTTTGCAGATTCTTTATCGCTGACCCGTCCTTGTAAAAATACATGCCAATCGCAGCGATTTTAATAGCTTGTTGGGTCCCTCTAACAACAAGATTTTGTTTTCTACCTAAAGATTTTCCACATCGGATAACATTAAAAAAGTAGTTATTCAGTTGCGTTGGTAACATTTAGTTCAATCACACTAGCATTTGCAAAGCCACTTAAGCCTACAACCTTCTTTACTCTATTATTTCTCACCACTTTCTTGGTTAATCTAAACTCACTCCAGTGGCCCATAAAAGTATTTATATTGAACAAGTATGATATTTCACATAGCCCAAAATTCAAGACTCTGTGTATTTAGAGCCACCTTCCATATTTTTCCAACATAAACTACCATAGCCATATTAACAGGTCCATTGTCATCATATCTATTTGCTTGTTTATTCAAACAATTAACTCGATCTCGTAGATCTCCTGGAGTCTTTTTGTCCCATATTTTTCTACTTTTCTTTTTCCAACAAAATACCAACATATCTGCAAGAAGGTCACCAATTTATTTAACATCATATGCGTCTTTATCCTTACATGTTGCAGCTCTATAATTCCCAATGGTAGATGAAAACAGAACCATATGAACACATGTCTTCCTTATTATCTCTTGATCACCCACTTCAATTAGTTTCTTCTTTTGTGCGTTGGTAAAAAAAACATGCTTTTTTGGGGGAGAGATACTATTTCAGCAATCGAATCACGAGTATCTAAAATATTCATACCTAAGGCTTTTCCACAAAGTGGTGACGAAACGTATAACTTGTACAAATCTTTCCATTTTCCAACTCGATCCAATCCATTCGTTCGTAGAGCTATTTACTCGATTGCAGACATTTCAGGAACACCTCTAACAGAGGGACAAATAGTCAATTTTGAAAATGTGAATATGGTTATTTTCATTGTTCCTTGAATCATCTTTTTTATATTCCTTTGACTTACTTGTTATAAATGTATGACTACTTTGATCAACTTTGATGGTCAAACTATCATCCAACTTGATCAACTGATATGTTGAATTGTTGAATTGTTTAGGCCGTAAGAAGCATCTATTACAAATGTGATTTCAGACACAACAGATGGACCATTGGTATCCAAATCATTGTCACACGCCATAAGTGGAACTTTAATATCCAGTTTATCAATAGAAACCATGAATGGAGCTTCATTATCAATTTCTTCCGCTTCTTTTCTTAAATCATAACCAAAAACTTCCTTTATTTCACTACTAACATGCCCAAGCATTTCATCAAACACCTTTGATGCAGTCTTATTATCATTTACATTTTCTCTTAAAACATCATTATCCTTTCCATTCTCCAATGAGTTAGCATCATTGGATTCTTGAATCTCAACCCCATTTTTTGCTTTCATCAAATTCCTCATCACGGTTCACACAAAAAGATCCACTTCCTACCTTCTAAAATTCTTTGTTACCAAAGCAAGTGGTAAGCAAATTATCTTGTTTCATTGACACTTCATAAGCCTCCTTAAGTGTTTTTGGACTCAAAAACATACCCACCACTTAATTTCATAATTGAGACCCCCCACAAATAAACTTGTAGCATAATCCTTAATTAGAATTACTTTATTAAGGAGAAAATCAAATGTATTACAATATTCTTGAAACAGACCAATTTGCTGTGAGTTCTTGATGCCTTCCATGGATGATGTTGTATTTAGAGTTCTTGTTTCTTCAAATTTGGTTTCGAATAAGCTAGGACTTCATTTTCCCATGTGATGATCCAATCCATTCATCAACACATCTGTAACCACTGTAAAGTTCCCAAGTAGTTGGTGGTTTTGAATAATTTGGAATGTAACCACAACATTGACCCCTTCCTTCATATTGTAACCAACCGAAAGAACACCTACGATACCCACACACATGAACCCGTTTTCCCATATCAATCCCCCACACGAACACAAAAACACCATTGTTGCCTGAGATTAATGCTGTCAACAACCTCTTATTGCCCTAATTGTTGAATTAAACCTTCACCCAAATTTAACTAACCCTAACTGACTAGACAACTGTAAATTGTTGATCGCATTGTTAAAATGTCACATCCTAAACCACGGCCTAGGCGTATGACAACTATGTTGGTACCACAAGTGTAAATAAATCAGAGTTACGTTCAATTAGCGGAAGAGTTAGAAAACTTGTGGATTTAAGTTGTAAATATTTACATAAACAAAAGTCGGGGATTTAAAAGATTCCCGAGCTAAGTTTAAAGATTACTTGTTTACATTACAAAAAAACCATCAATATATATAAGTTTATACAAAAGAAAATCCGAGCCATCGGATATAAGTAGCACCTCGATACTCCAAGTGTTAAACTTGTTCACCTGCAAAATGTAAATAGAATACGTCAGCAACGAATGCTGGTGAACACGCTGACACAAAAATATTTTCTTTTACTTTATTACCCCTCGAGACTACGCCTGCCTCGGCCCAACGTGGCTTAGGAATAACAAAGTCAAATAACACATTTATAAATTCAAGTCTCTACTCTAGGTCACCTCAGCAAACACCGCAGCGTTCGACTTAGTTAAGTACCCGTAAATATACACAAAGATCGTACTTTCCGCGGGAAAGCGTCCTACGATCAGGGTGGTGCGATGTGCCCATCACGTAGTACAACCTATGTAAGGATCCAAACATACGTATACCACAGCCTGAGGGCTAGGTTTATACTTTCATTTATAATGGTTTTAGGAACACTTAGTTCGTTGTAAACAATTTTCATATAACATGTTAGACTCGTTTGAAAACAAGTTTATAAAAGTTTGGGGGCGAATTCACCTTATCTCTTTGGGATCGGCTTCACTCACCGTCCGAGGGTCTTTTCCTTGCTATCTCGCACCTAGAGTACGAGTATAACCATTTGTTAGTCGGATATACAATCCAGCTTAAGACCTTTAGTCTTATTTTATATCTCTACCTCGATGAACCTTTAGTTCATATATTTCTTTTACTTGAAAACCTTTAGTTTAAAAGTAAATTATAAACCTTTAGTTTATATAAAAACCCGACGTTTCTTCTTCTCAAAGAAACGTATTCTTTTTCTTTTATTATTTAAGAATACTCATTATTACTTAAATAATAATTTCATAACAAAGAATATAATCATATATACTTACACACATATATATTTGTCAATTCATATTCTTATTTCTTTTCTTTGTTATGTTTGTATTTCTTTTCTTTTATCGAGGTATCGAGTATAACTTCGACTTAAGGCCTAAGCCTTTTAATATAATATTATATTATATTCAATTTGTCGTTACGCCTAACCTTTGTTGTCATTTTGGAAACCCTAGGAACTCGAGCAATACTCCAACGCCGCTTGATCTCTTTTTCCGTCAAACGATAACACCAATCTTCAACACTCGTTGGCACGCTTATCGAAACTCATTGCCATAATAACAAACGCCTTCTTGGTATGAGGGTGGAGGGTGGCACGCACTTCGAGGAAACGTTGATACACAAACGAGATAATCGGAACACGTTTATCGAGGAAATAAGACATGAACTTCGAGGTGGATCGAGTATGTGATTAGGGTATTGTAGAGATATGTTAGAGAGATGTTTTGTGTGTGTGTTTTGGTGTGAGATCAGCTGAACCCGTGGCCTTCTATTTATAGGCAAATTTTGGAGCCTATCGCGATACGCGATAGCCTCCTGGCTAAGCACATTGTGTATCGCGATGTAGGCTCATCCAGTCACCACTTAGACCTGCCACGTGGCGACACGTGGCAGGCTTTGTGCCGCGTGGCGACACGAGGCGGACGTGTTGCCACGTGGTGACACCTCACCACGTGGCGGCAGACGGTGCCACCATGTGCCACGTGGCACATGTGTCACAATGTGTCAGGCCACGTCATCGCGATACGCGATGACGTCAGCTCAACAGCGATCGCGTATCGCTATTGACTTCATCTAGAACCTTTGACCAAGCCCCATCGCGATACGCGATGGGCTTGTCTTTTGTCCCGTCACGTATCGCGATAGGACAAGAAATCAGAATTTTCACTTTAAACCCTAAGGTTTGGAATTTGGTATATTTGGTCCATTGACTTTGGAAAGTTAACATTTTGAACTCGAAATTTTCACGATGTTACATCACTAAATTGAATCAATCACCAATGTGGATTGACTAATTGTTACCAGAACTAAAGTTCATTAAACTCTACTTGAACGCAACTATGAATTGCTGCTAGTTATCACCGGAATTGGTTGCTTGAAGAGCGTCCGAAAGGTTCGAATGGCTGTGATACCACTTGTTCGATACAAAATGGTAATCGAGCTAGAGCATTGTAGAAGAAGAAGAATAACACATGAGAAGAAGGAGATAATCTCTCAAACCAATAGCCAGTTCATTACGTATCATCTCATCGTTTAAGTACACTCAATACAAATGACTAATTACACTTACAACCCCCACATTATGATATTATTACTATGGACCCCCTCTACTATATACTACCAAACACAATGGTTACCAGTGTAACCCCTATCTTGATCCGGACTGCCAAGGTGAGTCTTCACCATCTATACTTAGAGCATTCTCATCCCATTCCCCATCCACATATCTATAATTACATTAAAAAACACTACATTTCTCTCTCCTGTTCAATTAAATAATATTTTTTATACCTTTATCATTACATTTTTCTCTCTCCTCTACTCACAACCAATCCAACAAATATTAAAAAATAAATAGGGGCAAACAATGCTCCCCAAATGTTTCCCCAAATTTACAAAAAATCACTACATTTCTCTCTCCACCCTATAATTTACACTCACAATCACTCACAACCTCACCATATAATTTACAAGCTCCCCACACATAATTATAGAGGATGGGATGAGAATGCTCTTACTATACATTATAATATATTTAAGGAGGACAAAAGTATTTTTTTTTTACAATTTTTAAATGTGTATCGACACAAAGTTTATTAATTTGACTACCTTGGTCATCTTTTGCACACACATGCCAACCAATTATGAGATGTTAATCTATGTAAAAAATTGATTTTCAACAATTGTTACAATATTTTGACAAGGGGATTTGAAATCGAGTAAAATATTTGTAGATGACCGGGAAAATGAACGGAAAATAATAACAAATATGTATTGATTGTTAAAAGTAAACGATATTTGCTTGGCATATAAGGGTGATACGGTTCGATCTCATAAGGGTGTTAGGAGGAGATCAAGATTTAAATAAGAATATAATAATTAATATATATATATATATATATATATATATATATATGGGTGCAGTTACTGTACGCTAATTCCTTAACGTATGGTATATTCTGAATTAATATATATATATATATATATATATATATATATATATATATATATATATATGGGTGCGTTTGCTGAGCGTTTTCCAGAGCGTTTTAGGTTTTTTCCTTTGTTTTTTTACCTTTGAGCGTCTCGCATATCTACCGTACGTTAAGGCATTAGCGTACAGTAACTGCACCCTATATATATAATTTAGAGTATATATGTTAGTAATACTTACTCGATATACAGCGCTATTTCAGGCGTATTCTACAGCACATAGAAATGTGCTCTCTTGAAGAGATCAGGAGAAACTTCAACTAATTTAGCGCCTGTGACAAGAATTGTCTCCCCATTATCATCATGCTTATCATGTGGAATACCAACAGTACTCTTGATGTTTTTTTGAATTCGCTCAGAAACTCGATTGTTTCTTCCACAATGTTCTCCTCAGCAATGCACCATTCTGGATAAGTGTTGTTTCGCACATACCCTTTGATAACCTTCATACACCTTTCAAAGGGATACATCCAACATCATGGTGGCCCCATAATTTTGTCTCTCTGACAAGGTGCACGGTTAAGTGAACCATGACATCAAAAAATGATGGCGGAAAGTACTTCTCCAGCAGGCACAGTGTAACTATTTTCTCTTTCTGCATCTTATCAAGCTCTTCTACAATGATTTATTTGCTACAAATTGACTTGAAAAAAAAACAAAGCCTGATTATAGCATTTCTCATTGGTTCTAGCATGATAAACCGTATTGCAAGGGGCAGAAACTGTTGCATAAGCAAGTGATAATCATGTGATTTAAGGCATTGTAGCTTCCTTTCTTTAAGATTCACCAAACTAGAGAAGTTAGAACAATACCCTAATGGAGCCTTTAGTTTATACAATGTTTCAAGAAACATGTCTTTTTCTTGTGCTGATAATGTGAAGCATGTTGCAGGCAGTTCTGTATTGTTGTCTTTTGCTTTCGGTTGCAACTCCTTTTTAATCCCTAAAATCTCCAAATCCTTTCTAGCTGCCAATCCGTCTTTTGTCCTACCGGGAATGTTCAGCAACGTCCCGACAATACTTTTTGCCACATTCTTTTCATCATGCATCAAATTAATACAATGTTGGACAGGTAAATACTTCCAATAGCTGAGCCGTTGGTACCATATGTTGAACTTCTTCCAATATGGTTGCGGTGTTGTGTTATCCCTTTTTCTCTTACTCCCACTTAGGGATTCAGATCCCTTTCCCCATTCATTGTTAATGTTTTTGACCTCGTCGTATATTTCTTCCCCTGTCATAGGCTTTTTAGCGGTTCTCATCTCCTCTTTTCCGTTGAACGTCTTTGTTTGTTTTCTGAAAGGGTGGTCATGTGATAAATACCTTCTGTGGGCAGCATAACTTTGCTTCTTTGTGTGATAAATTCGAACACACTGAGTGTCGCCCGACACACTACACAACCTTTGAATCCCCTGTAAGGGCAACCACATAGTGTACTAAGAGCAGGGTAATCATTAATCGTCCTTAACACAACTGCACGTAGTGTAAACATTTCTTGTTTATATGCATCATATGTTGGCTCCCCGACCTCAAATAAAGATGCTAGATCGTCAATTAAAGGCTGTAAAAACACATCAATATTGTTTCCTGGCACTCCGGATATTAGTAAAGAAAACATGATGAACTTTCTTTTCATACACATCCAAGGTGGAAGGTTGTAAATGACTGCTAAAACAGGACAAACACTGTGGTTTCTGTTGCCTCTATGTACGTTGACCCCATCAGTGCAAATCCCTTGTAACAACCCCATTTATATGGTTATATTTTTTTTCACACACTATGTTATAAACTTATAAACAAACAACACTATATAAATATGAAATATGAAACATGACCTAGGATTCATACGGTGTTGTGAATTGGTTTCAAGAGAAGCCTGATGGCTTATAGCATATTGGGTCAAACCCAAAATACCAAAAACCATCAAACCAAAACCATAACTTAAAACGGATTATGCAATAAAGCTTACAAGCAATTGACGTTTCACATTTCATATGTGAAACTTGGGTCCATAAAACTCATCATTCACAGCCCAATAATTAAGAAAGATATATCATACCAACAACATATATAAATAAAGTCCTTAAATTGACTATCACATTACAAGTCACAAACTAAAGTAAATTACACGCACGCGCGTACTAGTAGTACCCAATAATGTTAAAAATGGCTTATACATAATAATAAGTGCACACAATAATATGATATGAAACATTAATTACCTAGCGTTACGGTGTAAATAAAAACTTGCAAGAGTTACGATAATAAGACCAATATTGGAAAACTTAGCATTTAGCAAAATGAAACATAATTACATAGTACCCTTAATATTTTTGACTCACAAGGTGATGATATTATTTATTTTGTTTTCACAAACTTATTTACATATGAATATAATTCTTTTTTGAGTTCTTTATAAATTTAAATCTATGAGATTTGCTTAAATCTCTTTTCCCTCGCTCCTGTAGCATCGTAGCCTCCTCCCATGTCTTTCTCCTTTTTTTTATTTGTTTATTTTATTAGGAAATCTACATAAAATCTTTCTTAAAACAAAGATATAATATCTCTTAACCTCCTGCAAAAGCAACAAATCCTTACAAAACCAAATCCTTACAAAATCTTTAGGGTTCCAAGGTGAAGATTTGAAAATCAAAATCACAGAACTTGAACCACTCCTCTATTAATGCAGAAGATTTTCAAGATTGCTTCTCATCCTTAAATCAGCTTCCATGATCATTGTTTTAGTCAACGTGCTCTTCAAATTCCATTGTTTTCTCTCTATGCTTCAGCCATAATAAACTCCCTTTTGAAGCCTCACTCATCCCTTAAAACAATCAACAAGTTCATCAAGGAAGACACATAAATCAACCTTTGGTTCTTGCCATTTCTTGATTATCTACATCCATGACAACCCTAAATTGTTCCAGCCCTAAACTGTCCAAGGAACCTCCTGTCCCTTTGCGTTTTGCTGATAAAATTCGAGCCAGAGAAAGTGTAACATCGTGAATATTTCGAGTTCAAAATGTCAACTTTTCAAAGTTAAGGGACTAAAATGGCAAACTTCCAAAGTTGAGGGTTAAAAATAAAAATTATGAAATTTTGACCCATCGCGCTACGCGATGGATCATAAAAGAGACCCATCGCGTACCGCGATGGGATGTCTGACTGCAAGACGCGTGGCACGCCACGTGTCCCGACACGTGGCACGACGTCCGCCACGTGTCAACACGTGGCACACTGTCTGCCACGTGGCGACACGTGGCAAATCTACTATTTGCGTCATTAGGGCTATGTCGCGGTACGCGACGGGTGCCCTGAAGGCGGTCGCGTACCGCTAGGGGTGTTCAAAACCGGATATCCGGAGTTTCGGATATCCGAACTTCGAATATCCGGACCTTTCGGATAGTGGATTTCACTATCCAAATTCGAATCCGAAATTTCGGATATCAGAACTTCGGATATTCGAAAGTTCGGATATCCGTTCGGATAGTGAATCGGATATCCGAAAATCTAAAAAAAAATAAAATAAAAAATAATTTGTAACCTAACAAGCTTTGAACAGATCTTGAATCTAACAATCAGTAATTGAAAGTATGAGATACCATCTAACAATAATAATCTCACAAGGTTTGAAAGAAATATGTAATAAACATTAACCATCTAACAACTAAAATTTCAAGATTGAAGAGACAAGTGGAGGCTAAATCGACATGAGAAGAGGGTTGAGGGCCGCAACAATTAGTAGACGACGGTGGAGGGTTGGATCTATGTGAGAAGGGGGCCGAGTGTGTTGACGAGCTAGAGGTTGTGACCGGTGACGGGCTGGAGATGGTAACCGGTGATGGGTTGGAGGTGGTGATGCTGAACTAGTGCTCTTGATAGAGAGAGAGCGCATAGACTAGAGATGGTAGCTTATTTAGAATTAAGGTTTGAATACGTATCCCCTATTTGCAACAATATAAAATAAAACAAAAAAATATTAAATTTAATATATCGGATAGTTCGGATATCCGAACTATCCGAAAATTTTCAAAACTGTTATCCGAATCCGAATCCGAATTTTCGGATATCCGAAATTTCGGATATTTCGGATTCAGATTCTTTTGAACACCCCTACGTACCGCGATGGGACCCCATGATTTGTCTATAAATAGCAGGTTCGGGATTTCATATTTTCACATCCCAAACAACTCTCTTACTTCTCTCTAACCTCTCTCTAAAATCCCGTCAATCATATTAACAATTCGCCTCGATAAACGTGCCGAAATTCCTCGAAAAACGTGTCCAGATCCTTGAATTCTGTGTCGATGTTTCCTCGAAGTGCGTGCCACTCTCCACCCACATACAACCAAGTAAGGAGTTTGTCCTCGAAAGACGTGCCATCGATTGTCGAAGATTGGTGCTATCGTTGAAGTGCCAAAGTTGATCGAGAAAGTGAAGCGGCGTCGAAGTGGTGCTCGAATTCCTAGGGTTCTAAACGCCAACAAGGTTAGGCGTAATGTAAAATAAATATAAGATAATATTATATTAAAGGCTTAAGCCTTAAGTCGAGGTTATACTCGATATCTCGATAAAAGAAAAGAAATACAAACATAACAAAGAAAAGAAATAAGAATTTGAATTGACAAATATATATGTGTGTAAGTATATATGATTATATTCTTTGTTATGAAATTATTATTTAAGTAATAAGAGTATTCTTAAATAATAAAAAGAAACGATTACGTTTCTTGGAGAAGAAGAAACGTCGGGTTTTTATATAAACCAAAGGTTTATAATTACTTTTAAACTAAAGGTTTTCAAGTAAATGACATATATGAACTAAAGGTTCATCGAGGTATAAAACAAGACTAAAGGTCTTAAGCCAGATTGTATATCCGACTAACAAGTGTTTATACTCGTACTATAGGTGCGAGATAAAAAAGGGAAAGACCCTTGGACGGTGAGTGAAGCCGATCCTAAAGCGAAAAGGTGAATTCGCCCCCAAACTTTTATAAACTTGATTTCAAATAAATCAAACATGTTATATGAAAATTGTTTACAAGGAACTATGTGTTCCTAAAACCATTATAAACAAGAGTATGAGCCTAGCCCTCAGGCTGTGGTATACGTGTGTCTGGATCCTTACATAGGTGGTACTACGCGGTGGGCACGCCGCACCACCCTCGGTCGTAGGACGCTCTCTTGCAGGGAGTACGATCTTTGTGTATATTTACGGGTACTTAACTAAGTCGAACGCTGCGGTGTTTGCTGAGGTGACCTAGAGTAGAGACTTTAATTTATAAATGTGTTATTTAACTTTGTTATTCCTAAACCACGTTGGTCCGAGGCAGGCGTAGTCTCGAGGGGTAATAAAGTAAAAGAAAACATTTTTGCGTCAGCGTGTTCACCAGCATTCGTTGCTGACGTATTTTATTTACATTTTTGCGGGTGAACAAGTTTAGCACTTGGAGTATCGAAGTGCTACCTATATCCGATGGCTCGGATTTTCTTTTGTATAAACTTAAAGATATAATGGTGGTTTTGTTAATGATAAACAAGTAATACTTTATATAACTTAAACGGGTACTTTATACTCCCGTCTTTTGTAATATTACAATTTCAATCCACATGTTTTCTAAGTCTCCCGCTAATTGAAGGTAACTCTGATTTATTTACACTTGTGGTACCAATATAGTTGTCATAGGCCTAGGCCGTGGTTTAGGGTGTGACAAAAAGATTCCCGAAACCATCTTCAAACGGTTATCACGCACACCATCAATTAATACTTGTAAGATTGAAACCCAAATTTGACATACTAAGTTTTAAACTCTTTTACTTGTTTTCATAAAAAGATGCCAGCCCCTTGTGACCATATTCTTGACACATTTGCCCTGAACCGCATACTTGACCACATCAGCTTTAGTCAACCAGAAGAAAGTCTCAAAACATACCTAGGTAGGTGTCCATCAAGGTAATCTCAAAATCATTGTTTTATCACTAAACACCTTTGTTTTTCACCTGGATTTGTTCTAAACCCCTTTACTTATCATGCGTGATCACATTTACCACAGAAGCCTTGGGCCTCTTAATTTGAAGTCTCTTATAACCCTCTTGAATCTGCTATGAAAGGAGGTACCATTCCTAACCCGCTTCCTCGTTTATTTTGTTTAAAATCTTGATTTTACACACTTAATAGGCACCATGGATATAATATGGGCACAATATTGTGAAATCAATATTTTTCAGTAAGCATAAACGTCCCAGTCTTTCCAAAACAATGAGTCACTTTCGAAAAGATCATACACACAATATATACGCTATAACTAAAACAACTTACGTGATAAAAAAAACACTTATAAGCCAAAACCATGATATTTGTTTGAGAACTTCCAGAAGTAGTTTTCTCTGGTAAATATATGTATAAACTAAGCGTTTGGAAGAAAAATCACCTTGTTTTAACATCTGGGTTAATCACGCGGTTAAACCGAATGTTAACGGGTTAAAAACCCGAAATCGAAACAAATATTAATAAGATCAGTCCTGGAACATTGCCAAAACTTTATATCTACTTCTAATACCAAATATGAGTTTACAAGTCATCCTAGTATTTCTATAATAGATTATAACTTTTACGATTAACAATAACCGCATGAATGCGTAAGATATCAAAAATGGTCAAGCGAAAACTAAAAGGCTAGAAACATAAAAAAATTATGTATATTCTTTTTTTTAGAGATTATCATCCTCAACAATATATCAAAAACGGGAAGTAATGATAGATGTTTAATTAAAGACCGACGCCTCTTAAAACAACATAATAAACGATTTATGGTTAAAAGGTGTTTCCAAAACTTTTTACGAAAACATGTTTTCCTAAGTAAAATACGCTTAAAAGTGTTATCAAATGTTTTCCTAAGATTTTTTTTTAAAAAAATGATAAACTATATCCTAATTATACGATGACGCTTTAAACGCAATATCCATAAAAACCGACAACTAGAAACATATATTTTCGAACCACACATTTTCTATAATATACTTAAATCCAAAATATGCATTTTACTTTTTATAACATGAGTTAATTTTTAAATGTGATTACTAATTATTTTATTCCCAGAAGCTATACACTTATTTTTATACTTTGAACAAATAACCTCATAACCATGGGGCTAATTTTTACCAATATCTTAAAGTTATACTCCAAGGAAAATAATCTTTACCTAAAACCAAAGTATTTTGAATATGTAAATATCTTACCAAATATATGTTAATAAGTGTAGATATATAAAAGCTTACGGACATGTGTTTTAGTAAAACCGAGCAGTTAACCATTATCAGACACAAAGTGGTAATTAAAAATATGAAGTAAAGTATTATTATTAACAACATAATTTATTGATATACATAAACAATATGTTTAGGTATACATATCAACTAGCTTAAACCTTAATTATATTCTCACTAGAATAAAACTCAAACATTTCTAATTAAGAAAACTTTGTTCCTTCACATATTATTCGACGGAACCATAATCCACAATAACCTAAATAAAAACATAATCTTAAACTACTTAGGTCACATGCACGTTTTCTATGACACATATTACTTTTAGTGACACATTACATGAATTTAGGGATTTCCATGAATTGGAGTCGTTTTCCGAATAGCATACAAGATTCTTTAGTATTTTATCTTCACGCATATGCATAAACCAAGGTGAGTTCATGCACTATCCTTTTTCTTAAATTTTTGGGTGGATACATGCTTCTATATATTTTTAAACTTATTGGTGTATTATTAATCAAGACCAATTTAGCTTCCAAAAACAATCCCCTGACTTTTTAGCACAATCATTAACTCCAAAAGGAGCCACATGATATATGGGTAGTACTATCTGGGAGACCCCCGCACACAGTGGGCCTACATCATGGGACGACCACCCGCTGAATAATAAAATGTATATCTTGTGACATATATCCGCGTCATTTGTAACTTATGTTGGCAGACATAAGTGTAATTTGACCCATAACAATAAGGGGTATTTATTTTAGATGTTCACGGGTCGTGGACACAGGTTTGATTGTGAACTTGCTTAATGTGCACCATACTATTTAGATCATTTTTATATATATGTTTTCATAACTTAAACTCATGAACTCACCAACTTTTTAGTTGACCCAATTATTTTAAGCATGTGTTCAGGTACTCTTTATTCAGATATGGAGATTTAGAGCCTTAGACAAGAGCTCGCTTGGAGATAGAAAATAATTTTAGAAGACTAATGTCGAACCGTAGAGCATAACCCGCAGAAGCCATGATGGATAGTAGAACATTTTCACCTAATTAGATGGCAGTTGAATTTTTAGTTTTGTAGTTGTATTAGACATTTGATTGTAACTTTGACCTAGTGTCTTAATATAAATTTGTTACCTCATTTCCGCTGTGTTTTGGTTGGTATTCAATCGTCACGTCCAGCCCCCTAGTTGGGGCGTGACATCCCTAGACGAAGATTTCTTAGATCGCTTCGATGGTATCAAAGTACCTGTCATCTATGGCTTTCCATGTTGGTGAATCTGATGGGTGGCGTAAAACACCGGGTTTATTGGTACTCGTGGCGTGCCATGTTAAATTCTCTACTGTGGTCTTTGATTGAAAGAGGAGCTTGAATCGTGGAATAATGGGAAAGTACCACAGTACCTTAGCGGGCGTGTTTATGTAAGTTTTGTTAGTCTTCTCATCCACCTTCCACCTTGACTTGTTACAAACTGGACATGCTTCCAAATCCTTGTAATCCTTATAGTAAAAATGCAGTCGTTGATACACATATGTACCTTTTCGTATCCTGAGCCCATTGCCTTCATTATCCTTTTGCCCTCATACATATTATTTACCATTTCGTTATCTGCAGGTAGCATCTTTTTCAACAATTTCAGAAGTTCATCATCGAACTTATGAGATACCCCGTGCTTGCTCTTCAAGTTGAGTAGTTGTACTAATGCAGACAACTTGGTGAAGTCAGGATATCCTTTATACAGGGGCTTCTCAGCGTCATTAAGTAGTTCTAGAAACTGTTGATACTTCTTATCACCTTTGAAATTGTCTTTTGTAGCATTTACCATTTCTACAGTTTCACAGGCATCTGTTGGAATGTTGGTGTCCGCAAGCCCAATATTATTATCATAATTAGTTGGAATGTAGGTGCAGGCAAACCCAGTATTATTAACATAATTAGTTGGAATGTTGGTGGCGGCTTCTCCATGTTTTATCCAAGTAGTATAACTGTTATCAATTCCAAACCTGTACAAGTGATGTTCTACATCGTCTACACTAAGAGATACGTGGTTCACACACCGAACACATGGACATGAAATAGAAATTGGTGGTGATGTCTCCTTGCAATTACGAACTACAAAATCTAGAAATGCCTTAACCCCATCTTTATATGTTTTACTGCTCCTGTCGCCTACTGACATCCAAGACTTATCCATCTTCCAAGAATTTTTTTATTAATTGTGTCATCAACGATATATATATATACTAATTAATGTCAATAAATGTAACTGACAATTTATTATGTATAACACTAAAAGAAAATATATTTGGTACTCACCTGAGATTAATGAAGCTGTTTGGTAGGAATTACTTGATGAGAGTTCAATAAATACACTAGCAGATCATTTATTAGGCTTTGGTGAGATTGTGAGATTTTATTTGGTCAATACTAATTGATTTGAGAGTCTTTAGAAGATAAGTCGATTAATTGGCGGGTAAAAATGAAAATTTTAAATATCGACATTTTGTTATATAAATATTAGAAGAGGTTCTATTATGTTCTCAGGGTGTAGCTCAAACGGTTGAGGCGCTTGCGATTAAACATATATTGCAAATATCACGGGTTCGAAACTCAGTAGGGAACATGTTTTTATTAATTTTTTATAATAACCTCTTTTATTAATTTTTTATAATAACCTTTTTTTAATGAAATAAATACGCTGTGATTTTGAAAACACTCAAACTAAACTACTCATTAAAAGGTCTTTAAATCCGTTCAGAAACATAAAAATATATCATAATAGCTGGTCTAAAATCATAACAAAGTTTCTTAGCTTTTAATTATAAAACTAATTAAAAGCCCTAAAAACAACAAGAAGCAAATAAAATACAATATCTTCATTTTTTTTTCTGATTCAATCAGTGAAGCTACACTCCTTGCAATTTGATCCTCTAATGACTTATTTGCCCTTATCAAGATAGGAATTATGTCTGTACATCTTGTGCACACATCAGAGCTTATGGACAAACACAATCAGACCATGTAAAGAAATCACATTTTTTGCCCTAAGTTAAAAAAAATATAGAGTTTAGGGTCAACAATTGTAGATGAATTTCAACTTTATTTGCAATTTCACTAACCTGAGATGCATAATTATAGAACTTCCGACCTGGATTTTTGGTGGTCCTTGATGTTCTTAGAATGGCTTCTTGACCACAAAAACAATAAACCTGAGATCGATTATTACTAGATGTTGTGGTCCGCGATGAGATTTCTTCCATGGATGTTGTGGTTATTTTAAGTGTTTATGGGGGTGAAAAAGAAGTTTTTATTGAAAACAAAACTAGATATATATGTATATATATATAGGAGGGTTACTAGCGTATTTCCGACTTGGATTTTTGGTGGTCCTTGTTGTACACAAGCGTGTTACTAGCGTATTAGGATATTTATATATGTCTTTGTACATTAGCGTGTTACAAGCGTAATAGAGTCGTTTGAACAAATATATAACATATTTTAACCTAATCGATCACAAGCGTTTTAACAAAGAAAGAGATAGCCATTAGATGATCCATAAAACATGTTAAGAAAGCATTTTAAGATAATCCATATATTTACCATTCATCAAAAGATGTCATACAAAAAGTACCATTAATTACAATGCATCACAAAAAAAACCAAAAAGAGAGAAGTTAACATCACCATCACTCCGCCCTGTCCACAATCTCCTTCCCCAGCTACTTTAAACTCATGTTGGTTGACACCGTAGTTACGGTGTCAACCAGAGTCCCACACACTGAGTCGTAGCATGCAGATTGTTGTTTTAGATAATCAACAGCCTTTGCCTTAAACTCAGTGTCTGGTTCAAACAACATGAGTTTACATTAGTCGAGGGTCTTTGATTTTTCAAATGCGAGTCTAGCCTAATCTCTTCGATTGTCTTCAACAAAGTGTCGTATTTCTCTTTCTCAAGATTCATCCTTGCTTTCACCATGTTCTTCAAGGTTTTGTCAGAAGAATACATTTTTATTATCTTTTTGAAACTGTTAGTGTGATTGAATAACAAATATATAGACCTAAATTTAATTTTCAGTAGTTGAGCCAGTAATTTAATGTATTTAAGTTTGATTTGTAGTAAGATATAGTAAGATATAGCTTAACTTTAATGTAGGCTATCATTATCAAAAATATTTTTCCAAGATTTTTGACAGGTGAGTATAATTGTTATTAAGTTCACAAATTAATTCTGACAGGTGATATAAATGCAAGTAATCTCTAGTTTAAACAAAAACACATGAGACAAGTTTGTGCTTTTCCCAAGCGTGGGACACCTTTTTGTTTTTTTATTACAGAGTATTTGTCCGTGAGCGTTTCTCAATCATGGGACACACTTTTTTTTTGTCTTTGAGCCTTTTGGTTATATATACCTACACCACATTTGTGAAACTCATATACCTACATAATTTTAAATTATTATTTTTAGTTAATAATGGATTGCTCGTCATCATCCACATCCTACAAGGATGTCCTCAGGAGGCAAATTGAGGATCAAATCGAGGCTGATAAAGCTTGTTGGGAAACTCTTACTGAAGAATTTGTAAAGACTAGCAACAACTTGGATGCCAGGGATGTCATTGCAAAAGTTCTTACTCAAATGACCGATAGTACTATCCGAGATCTTGCTGTTTTGTTTATGGTTGATGTAGGACAGAGAGAGCTTGACCAGTTAAAACTTTTGGGAAAGGCAATTCTTGAACTGAATTGCTCAATGGAATTGAAGTTGAAGTTTCTTATGTCACTCAGAGATTAGTATGTGATGGTGTTTCATGAGTATTTATGATGTAGTGATGGTGTGTTTATATGTGTGTCACTCAGAGATTAGTAGTAATAAAATTTGTATGTTTGTGATGGTGTATTTATATGTGTGTTTTGGTAATAATAAAAATTTTATGTTTGTGTTAAAACATTGATTCAACATGTAACTATTATCTTAAGTGGTAACAGAAGACTAGAGATCTCCATAAGTCCATATCATAACAAGTATCTTAAAGTACATAACAGTCAGTTTTGAAATCATTCAAATTTGTTGTTGTCTTTTTCTTAAGTTCAGCAATCAACTCTTCTCTGGTTAAACGAGTGTCGTTATTTTCATGGAATAGTGGTGCTTTCTTGATAAGAGTATATCTGTGTTGGTTTACATACGAGAGGAGGATTTTGCACAAATACTTTGACCTCAATCATTTTAGATGTTTTTGTTGTTTACGACCTTCCTTTTTGAAATTACACCCCTATGGTCTCTTCCCATCATATGTCTCCATGTGTCTCATAGCAAAAATACCACAATCTATTCCATTATGTCTTGTTCTCCATGTCATCTTCAATCTACTGATTGTTGCTACTTGGATTTGCTGGGCAATCATGTCACACCCTCAAAATCCACTAACAGAGTTTTACCGTTAGAGGGTGTGAACTAACAGGATCGGAATCATTAGTTATAATCAAACCATAAAAACATTGATGAAAATAAGGGCGGAAGCGTAAATATATAAGCCAAGTGTTGCGCCACGCAGGACGACTTAAAATCCAATGACAACAGTTTAAAATCAGTTTGCATAAACAAAAGCGTTTCAATCAATGCATGATCCTATACCGCGCGCCCGCCTCGGCTACCTGAGAATAACATACTAAAAGTGTTAACACGAGGTTGGTGAGTTCACAAGTTTATATAAAATAAAGCGTTTAACGTTTTGCGTTTAGCATTTTGCGTTTAGCGTTTTGCGTTTAGCGTTTTGCGTTTAGCGTCTTGCATTTAGCGTTTTGCGTTTAGCGTCTTGCGTTACCAGATAGTGTTATATCAATTATATATTGATAGGTAGCTAGCCTATACAACAAGTATTACTAAGTGTTCGACACCGAAGCTGACTGTTTATCATGTGCATTGCCACCAGGTCTATCCCGACCATGGTAATGTGTTAGCCAAAATTACACCCACTCGACCTCCAGTCGAGCTTAGCGTTGGGTGGGGTTTGTCAAACCCAGTAGTACTACTCAACAGTGACTCGCTATTTTCCAATACTAAACGGTTCGATGTGTAGGACTTCAATTGTTTCGTTTGCCACTTAGCCTTTACAAGTGATATATAATTTACTAACAAAATCTTAAAAGCGTTTTCGGAGTATGTTATCTCCCCCAAGTGAAAAGCGTTTAATAAGTTTAAAAGGGGTAAGTGAAACTCACTGTTTGCGAAGAATTCCCAAAAACAAGTCACCCAAGTGATGCGCGTCGCAGAAAACTCTCACTAGCGTTCTATAACAACAAGGAGATTTTCTAAGAGTCGGAACTATTATCGAGTCTCTAGACTCGGCACATAATACTTAAGCACAAGCTACGTTTCGTGTTTGTTTGTGAATCGTGTGTGACTCAACAAGCACATTTGTGATACGTTACGTGTGTGAAAAACTATTTACGTGTCAAGTGTTAATAGTGTACATATTTAGCAAATATTCCCCGCAAGGGCAATTTGGTCAAAACATAACAATTAACTAGCAACTAGCACTTTTCATGTATTTTCACAAAGTTCAGCAGCTAACTTCACCGAGACAGATTACTACTAGTAAAGATTACTCTAATTCACAGATCATAACTCATCAATTAATTCATCAAAAATCATCACAAGAGCACACATGTGTTAGGTTTCCAGAACATATTTTATTGTATTTTTATTCCACATAAACTTCTCACAATGATCAAAACATTACAGAAAACTTACAACAGTCAAAATCATGCGCAACAGAATGTTATTTGTAATTGCCGTTAAATGAAAAATCCAACAAATGCAAGACCAATTGGGTTAGGTTCTTAACTCAACAAGTTAACTTCCAGAAGTGGAACCAACCCGTTTGGTCTTGTAGTTCATGAGATATAATATTTACAAACCAACCTAACTGCAGGTCTCACAATTCAGATTTGCACAACGTTTTTGTAAAATCATAAAGATTAACTTTTACTCGTCCAAAAATTACAAATTTATATTCCTTAGAAACTAGACTCAACCTAGTGCACTGTAGTATTAATAATCTCGACCAATTCTCAAATTCACACCCCGTTACAGTCAATTGAACATCAACAACACAATCTGTCCAGAAACTGTTTGCATCCAAAATCAACATATTAACCATCTATAGACCATAATCCGTTCATATGACATTCTAGACACCATAATCACTATCCATGCACATCAATTTCACACCACATACATGATTAGGGTTTTACTTGAACTCACAATCAAAGAAACAAGCGATTAACGTGCAATAACATCAATTCTAGTTATCAAATCAACAACCAATACGTAATTAAACATCATCTAATCAAAACAAAGCATATGAACACCATATATGTGATTTTCGGATTTTAGGGTTTATAATTAACCCATTCAAACTCAAAATTAAGCATGTAAAATACATAGGATAGTTGTTTATACCTTCCTAGCACCTTAATCTTCGATTAAACTTGAAAGATCTTGTGTGTATGTGTGTGTGTGGTTGACGGCAGCCAAGAACAAGGGGGGGGGGGGGGGGGGCGATCGGTGTAGAGGGAGAGAGAGAGTGTTAGGGTTTTAGGTTAATATTATTATTTATAATAACATGTTACACTTTAGTCCCTCAATTTCTAGTTTGTACTTTTCTAGCTTATTTTAACTAGTTCTTGTTTCTTGTCTAGCATCACACATAATATAATCAAGTAACACATATGTTAACACATAATTATCACATAATTATTGTTTTGACGTTTTTCGTTTATTCACCAATTGTTTGCGTCAACTCGTTTGCGTTTCGGTGCAATTCCCGAAAGACTACACATGTAGTAATTGTTCAAGCGTCATTTAAACCCTAGTTTAAATGTAATGAGGTGTGCGTTATAGATTCAATGATCTTTAAGTTTGAATTGACGGAGTTGAGTTAACGGAGTTAACCTGAAATTGACGAATGTCACATCATTCCCATGTTAAAGAATTTTCGTCCCGAAAATTTGAGTCAAGTCGTGATGAGTGTCTGAAAAAGTAAGAAAAATTTTCAGTTTGTCATATCATCCCCTAGTAGAAAGAAATTTCGTCCCGAAATTTAATTCATACCTTCGGTGATTTCTGACGGTTTGTCGGGTTTCGCGGTTTCCGGTGTTTGGTCAGCCCTTCAAAACGGTGAGGATACTTTTTCATCATTTGATTCTCGCGTTCCCACGTGAACTCCGGTCCACGTCTCGAGTTCCAACGAACCTTAACGATTGGAATTTTGCTGTGCTTGAGCGTTTTGGTTTCCTAATCCAAAACCTCGACTGGTTCTTCAATGAAGCGTAACTGTTCATCAACTTGCAATTCGTCCAAAGGAATTGCTAGGGTTTCATCGAAAAGGCATTTCTTCAAATTGGATATGTGGAATACATTGTGTATGCCACTGAGTTCCGTTGGTAGGTCCAGTCGGTACGCCACCGGACCAATGCGCTCAGTTATCCGGTAAGGACCAACGTATCGTGGGTTAAGTTTGTTTCGCTTCCCAAAGCGAACCACACCTTTCCAAGGTGAGACTTTGAGTAATACTTGGTCGTTCACTTGAAATTCGGCGCTTGTCGGCGTAACTCTTTTGACGATCTCGTGCTGCTGCCATGCGGTTTCGGATTTGAACAATCTTTTCAGAGGTTTCGAGTACCAATTCTGGACCAGTGATTTGGCTGTCACCCACCTCTGCCCAGCAGAGAGGTGATCGACACTTCCGTCCGTACAGCGCTTCAAACGGCGCTGCTTTAATACTTGCGTGGTAGCTGTTATTATACGAGAATTCTACCAAAGGTAAGTGAGGTTCCCAACTTTTTCCGAAATCCAACACACATGCACGCAGCATGTCCTCCAATGTCTGAATAGTGCGCTCTCTTTTCCCATCCGTCTGAGGATGGTATGCTGTACTCATATCCAGGCGGGTACCTAGTGCGCTTTGTAGTGACTTCCAAAAGTGCGAAGTGAAACGGGAATCTCGATCAGAAATGATTGAGACAGGCACCCCGTGTCTAGACACTACTTCCTTCATGTAGACGCGAGTCAATCTTTCCATTTTGTCCGATTCCTTAATCGCTAAGAAGTGTGCAGACTTAGTCAATCGGTCAACGATCACCCAGATGGTATCACATCCCGTCGGTGTTTTGGGTAATCTCGTGATAAAATCCATTGAAATGTGTTCCCATTTCCACATTGGAAGTTCCGGTTGCTGTAGCAGGCCAGATGGCTTCTGATATTCTATTTTGACTCTTGCACAAGTCAAGCATTTGCTCACGTAGGTGGCAATGTTGGCTTTCATGTTTGGCCACCAGTAAAGTACCTTTAAGTCATGGTACATTTTATCTGAGCCGGGGTGGATAGAATATCTGGACTTGTGAGCTTTGTCCATCACTAGAGTTCTCAACTCTCCGTATCGTGGAACCCAAATCCGGTTCTCAAAATATCGGACCTCGTCCGATTTGGTTTCAAGTTGCTTGTTCATGCCCCGCATGAGTTCTGATGGAAGATTATCATCTTTCAAAGCTTCGAGTTGCGCATCGCGAATCTGATCGGGTAAGTTGGCATGAATCGTGAGTTGCAATGCTCGCACTCGCCTGGGTTTATCGTTTTCTTTTCTGTTGAGAGCGTCGGCCACTACATTGGCCTTTCCAGGGTGGTACCTGATGGCACAATCATAATCCTTAAGCAGCTCGACCCAACGACGCTGTCGCATGTTCAGCTCCTTTTGATCGTAGATATGTTGAAGACTCTTGTGGTCGGTGTAAATGGTAAACTTGGTACCGTACAAGTAATGCCTCCATATCTTAAGAGCAAACACCACAACTCCGAGTTCCAATTCATGGGTCGTGTAGTTCTTCTCGTGAATCCGTAGTTGTCGAGAGGCATAGGCTATAACCTTCTCGAGTTGCATCAACACGCAACCGAGACCTTGTATCGATGCGTCACAATGTACCTCAAAATTCTCTGTTCCCTCGGGGAGGGTTAAAATAGGGGCGCTACAGAGTTTGGTTTTCAACAGTTGGAAAACGGATTCTTGCGCGTCACCCCAATTGTACTTAGTACCCTTGTGAGTCAAGGCGGTGAAGGGTTGAGCAATCTTTGAAAATCCCTCGATAAAACGCCGGTAGTAGCCAGCCAGTCCTAGGAATTGCCGCACCTCAGTCGGAGTCTTAGGTGCTTCCCAGTTTTTGATGGCCTCTACCTTACCGGAATCGACATGGATACCATTCTCGTTGATCACATGTCCTAAAAAGTGAACCTCGCGAAGCCAATATTCGCATTTCGAGAGTTTAGCGTACAGTTGTTCCTTCTTCAACAATTCCAGAATTAACCTCAAGTGTTCTTCGTGGTCAGCCTCGTCCTTGGAGTAGACGAGAATATCATCAATGAAAACAATCACAAACTTGTCGAGGTACGCCTTGCATACTCGATTCATGAGATCCATAAATACGGCTGGTGCGTTGGTTAAGCCGAAAGGCATAACCAAAAACTCGTAGTGACCGTACCGAGTTCTGAAAGCCGTCTTTGAAATATCTTCTTCGCGCACTCTTAGTTGATGGTAACCAGATCTCAGATCGATCTTCGAGTAGTAACTCGATCCTTGAAGCTGGTCAAACAGATCATCAATTTGGGGTAAGGGATAACGGTTCTTAATCGTCACCTTGTTCAACTCCCGGTAGTCGATACACATTCGGAAAGTCCCGTCCTTCTTTCGGACAAATAAGACATGGGCTCCCCATGGCGATGAGCTAGATCGGATAAAACCTTTATCCAACAAATCTTGCAACTGAGTGGACAACTCCTGAAGCTCCGCCGGTGCGAGTCGATACGGGGCTCGTGCTATGGGTGCAGCACCGGGGGTCAATTCGATTTGGAATTCGACTTGTCGAATAGGAGGGAGTCCAGGCAAATCCTCCGGGAAAACTTCCGGAAAGTCTCGCACAATCGGTATATCTTCGATTCGCTTCTCCTCTGCGGGTTTCTCGACAATATGCGCTAAAATTGCCGGATGACCCTTTCGTGGATACTTCTGCGCCTTCATGAGGGTGATGACGCTAGTGGTCATGCCGCTTTTCTCGCCCTGAACCGAAATGATCTCGCCGGAAAGGGTGGTGATGTGGACTATCTTGTCGTGGCATATAATCTCCGCTCAGTTCTCAGATAACCAGTCCATGCCGACAACGATATCGATATCAAAAATATGACCTGACAGTTTCAACTTACATCCCGCAAGTACATGAGTCGTTTCTATAGACTTACCGTCCGCTAATTCAACAGGAAACTTAGCATCTAACGGGGTTGGAGTTAAGTCTAAGAGTTTACTAAAGGCTTTCGACACAAAACTCCTATCAGCTCCAGTGTCAAACAATACAGAAGCAAAACAGTCGTTCACAGGAAACTTACCAGCCACCACATACAGATCGTTGCGGGCTTGACCCGACCCAATGACGAAAGCTCTTCCTTTACCACTGCTTCCGCCACCGCTGCTACCTCCATTGTTCTCGTTCTGTTTTAGCTTGGGGCAATCCTTCCTGAAATGACCCTCTTGACCGCACTCGAAACATCCCTTAGTCGTCGTAGGTGGTTTAGGAGCACCCTTTGCCGCTAGGTCTCCCCTACATTCCTTGGTCTGATGACCCATTTTTCCGCATCTCAAACACTTGACGCGATCACACGGGCCAACATGATGGTAGTTGCACCGGTTGCATTTCGGGTGTTTCCCAGCATAGCCGCTCGAACCCTGCCCGCTACCGTTGTTGTTATTGTTGTGACCCTGATTATTGAAGCTCCGAGTGAGTTCGGGCTTACGGTAGTGTTGTTGCTGTGGGGGGTTCGAGGATAAGGACCTGACGTTGTCGAACTTTCTCTTTCCATTACTCGGGTTGTTGTTGCTGTTGTTGTCAGTGCTCGGGTTGTCACGGGCTTTAGTGGTTGAACCCCTAGGTGGTAACGCACCTTGGGTCACTGCTTGATCCATCAGTTTGTGAGCTAATCGGATCGCTTGTTGAATCGTTGCGGGTTTGGAAGACGTCACCATGCCCTGAATTTGCGGTGCTAACCCATAAATATACATCTCAATTCTCTTGCTCGGCGGATCTACCATCCGTGGACACATCACAGCTAACTCGTGAGAACGGGTGGTGTAGGCTTCAATTTCGGAACCCACCATCTTCAATGACCAAAACTCGGATTCCAACTTTGCAATCTCCTCTCGAGGACAATACTCTTCACGCATCATATTTTTGAACTCCTCCCAGTTCATTGCGTTAGCCAGTTCCAATCCAAAAATCTGCACATTTGAATTCCACCAAGTTAGAGCAGAATCTTCAAGTGTCCAGCAGCAAATTTGACCCTACTGGCAGGTGGGCAATTACACATCTCAAAAGCTGATTCGGCCTTCTCAGCCCAACGCAGGAAGCCTATAGCTCCCTCAGTGCCCTTAAACGAACTGGGCTTGCAATCCAGGTAGTTCTTGAAGGTACACGTTCCAGTTGGACCTCCGGCTTGATTCTGGACATGTGCGGCTAGAGCGGCCGCCGCGTGGTCGTTCAGCAGGGTTTGGAGTTCTGCTGCAGTCAAGTTGATGTTACCGCGACCGTGTCCAGCGTTTCTTCCTGCCATTTCCTAGAATCACAGCATAAAATGTTATACATGAATTTTTCGGTTTCATATGCAACACGCCATACATGTAATAAAAAGATAGGTAAGAAAGAAATAAAAGGAACAAACATCACATCTCAACCATATATTAATCCAAATAATAATTCATGATTCAAACCATTGTATTCGCTACAAAGTATTTAAAACCAATCCTTAAAATCATAGAAAATAATAGTTTGGATGGAGACAACCCCTCCATCTAGGTGTTATCATCCTTAGATGTCATCGTCTGAGGACACCTCTGAGTGTGCCTCCTCCTCAGCCGGTTCTTCCTCCGGTTCCTCTTCGGGTTCCTCCTCGGGATCTTCCTCGGGATCCTCCTCAGGCTCCTCTTCAGGATCTTCTTCAGGTTCCTCTTCAGGCTCTGCCTCAGGTTCGGCTGCGTTCTGAGCAACTTGCATTTGTAAGACGTCGCAACGCTCTAAAGCTATCTCTGTTCGGGTCCTTGCCACTTGGAGTTTCTCTTGCAAGTCTATCATCTCGGCTTGCATTTTTCTCATAATCTTCATCTGTTGATCACTAGCCTCTTGCATTTCCTTCATCGCCGCTGTCAGGCGGGAAATTTCCTCCTTAGTTTCAGTTCCATCCTTTAACAGTCCGGAAACGTTCGCTCGCTTATAGCGCATATAACCAACATCACGCTTCAAACAAGAAACAACAGCTGCGAGCACACGCTCTACAGGTTCGGTTATGGGTGGTAGGGTGTTGGGGTAAGCAGGACGACTCGGGTGAGGTAGTGGGGGAACTTGTTCGCGATAAACCATACGCCTAATCATTTTCGGGTACCAATCCCAGCTAACTTCGTCTTCGTACATGCCTCCGGATAAGCGATACCTCTTCGGTGCAGGGGCTTCTAGCTCCGGGACTACTCGGGGTGGCGATGAGATAGGTAACTACGGTTCCTTCCCATGAGCATGAGTCATCTGATCGGATGATGATGATGGTGGCGTCGACATCCCTACAGGTAAGCCGTGTATGCGCGCGTATGAGTGAAAGAGGTAAAGAGATAAGATAACAAAGACTACACAAACATATGCAGTGCGTATCATTATAACTAATGGGTCGTCGCGGTTATAGTCTAGTATGCATGCAATTTCTAGTTCGCTATAACCAATGGCTCTGATACCAATCTGTCACACCCTCAAAATCCACTAACGGAGTTTTACCGTTAGAGGGTGTGAACTAACATGATCGGAATCATTAGTTATAATCAAACCATAAAAACATTGATGAAAATAAGGGCGGAAGCATAAATATATAAGCCAAGTGTTGCGCCACGCAGGACGACTTAAAATCCAATGACAACAGTTTAAAATCAGTTTGCATAAACAAAAGCGTTTCAATCAATGCATGATCCTGTACCGCGCGCCCGCCTCGGCTACCTGAGAATAACATACTAAAAGTGTCAACACGAGGTTGGTGAGTTCACAAGTTTATATAAAATAAAGCGTTTAACGTTTTGCGTTTAGCGTTTTGCGTTTAGCGTCTTGCGTTACCAGATAGTGTTATATCAATTATATATCGATAGGTAGCTAGCCTATACAACAAGTATTACTAAGTGTTCGACACCGAAGCTGACTGTTTATCATGTGCCTTGCCACCAGGTCTATCCAGACCATGGTAATGTGTTAGCCAAAATTACACCCACTCGACCTCCAGTCGAGCTTAGCGTTGGGTGGGGTTTGTCAAACCCAGTAGTACTACTCAACAGTGACTCGCTATTTTCCAATACTAAACGGTTCGATGTGTAGGACTTCAATTGTTTCGTTTGCCACTTAGCCTTTACAAGTGATATATAATTTACTAACAAAATCTTAAAAGCGTTTTCGGAGTATGTTATCTCCCCCAAGTGAAAAGCGTTTAATAAGTTTAAAAGGGGTAAGTGAAACTCACTGTTTGCGAAGAATTCCCAAAAACAAGTCACCCAAGTGATGCGCGTCGCAGAAAACTCTCACTAGCGTTCTATAACAACAAGGAGATTTTCTAAGAGTCGGAACTATTATCGAGTCTCTAGACTCGGCACATAATACTTAAGCACAAGCTACGTTTCGTGTTTGTTTGTGAATCGTGTGTGACTCAACAAGCACATTTGTGATACGTTACGTGTGTGAAAAACTATTTACGTGTCAAGTGTTAACAGTGTACATATTTAGCAAATATTCCCCGCAAGGGCAATTTGGTCAAAACATAACAATTAACTAGCAACTAGCACTTTTCATGTATTTTCACAAAGTTCAGCAGCTAACTTCACCGAGACAGATTACTACTAGTAAAGATTACTCTAATTCACAGATCATAACTCATCAATTAATTCATCAAAAATCATCACAAGAGCACACATGTGTTAGGTTTCCAGAACATATTTTATTGTATTTTTATTCCACATAAACTTCTCACAATGATCAAAACATTACAGAAAACTTACAACAGTCAAAATCATGCGCAACAGAATGTTATTTGTAATTCCCGTTAAATGAAAAATCCAACAAATGCAAGACCAATTGGGTTAGGTTCTTAACTCAACAAGTTAACTTCCAGAAGTGGAACCAACCCGTTTGGTCTTGTAGTTCATGAGATATAATATTTACAAACCAACCTAACTGCAGGTCTCACAATTCAGATTTGCACAACGTTTTTGTAAAATCATAAAGATTAACTTTTACTCGTCCAAAAATTACAAATTTATATTCCTTAGAAACTAGACTCAACCTAGTGCACTGTAGTATTAATAATCTCGACCAATTCTCAAATTCACACCCCGTTACAGTCAATTGAACATCAACAACACAATCTGTCCAGAAACTGTTTGCATCCAAAATCAACATATTAACCATCTATAGACCATAATCCGTTCATATGACATTCTAGACACCATAATCACTATCCATGCACATCAATTTCAAACCACATACATGATTAGGGTTTTACTTGAACTCACAATCAAAGAAACAAGCGATTAACGTGCAATAACATCAATTCTAGTTATCAAATCAACAACCAATACGTAATTAAACATCATCTAATCAAAACAAAGCATATGAACACCATATATGTGATTTTCGGATTTTAGGGTTTATAATTAACCCATTCAAACTCAAAATTAAGCATGTAAAATACATAGGATAGTTGTTTATACCTTCCTAGCACCTTAATCTTCGATTAAACTTGAAAGATCTTGTGTGTATGTGTGTGTGTGGTTGACGGCAGCCAAGAACAAGGGGGGGGGGGGGGGCGATCGGTGTAGAGGGAGAGAGAGAGTGTTAGGGTTTTAGGTTAATATTATTATTTATAATAACATGTTACACTTTAGTCCCTCAATTTCTAGTTTGTACTTTTCTGGCTTATTTTAACTAGTTCTTGTTTCTTGTCTAGCATCACATATAATATAATCAAGTAACACATATGTTAACACATAATTATCACATAATTATTGTTTTGACGTTTTTCGTTTATTCACCATATGTTTGCGTCAACTCGTTTGCGTTTCGGTGCAATTCCCGAAAGACTACACATGTAGTAATTGTTCAAGCGTCAGTTTAAATGTAATGAGGTGTGCGTTATAGATTCAATGATCTTTAAGTTTGAATTGACGGAGTTGAGTTAACGGAGTTAACCTGAAATTGACGAATGTCACAAATCAGGTGTTTGATTGTTTTAAGATACATGCAAAAGACGTTTTTCTAAACAAAATAGAAAGCACTTTATGTATTTTGACAATTTTTATAACGAGTATGTATTTTTTTTTGTTTAAAGGTATATTACCAGTATATTAGGAGTCTTTCCGTATCTTTCTTCAAAATTCTCTCTAATTGCTTTTGATTTGTCTTCTAAGCTTTTAAACTTTGCATCAGCTGGTATTTCTTTATTTGCGCTGCTGTCAAGTAATTCTATCACTCCTGTCCGAAGATTGAAGGTAACCACAAAAAATGTTCGTGTTGTAGAATTGACACGAGCACTATAGCAACTTCCTTGAGTGATTTGATTCCAAAAATTGCCATTTATTTTTCGATGTTGTCTGAAAACACATCCAGTCTTTCTTTGTATGTGTAACCCCTTGACTCAACATAATGGTCACTTGTTTGTATAATAATTAAAATGCAGATGATTAAAGCATTTATTGAGCGTTTTCTGATAGTACAAACAAAATAGATCAATTTGTACCAGCAGAGAGCTTGAAGCAAAGAATCTGAACGGTGATGCTGCAGATTTGTTCTTTTCTTCATAGTTCATTAGTTAAGTGAACGCATCCATTGCATTGGTGGTTATATAAATGTCAGGACAATAGCTTTCAAAGATCACCTTGAACGAGTCTGTGTGAGTGGACTTGTAGACCTCCTCCTAAATGTCTTCAAGACAAAAAAAATATACACTCTGAAATTATTTCTTCATATTCTGTGTCACTAGCAGATACGTCAATCTCTCTCAGAAGATATGAAGATTTCAGTGTAATGAGGTTATCACTTGTTGACAATCCGGTGTCAACTGTTAAACATAAAACAATTCATTTTAAATTTGACTGAAAATAATTGTAACTATAATTAAATACCTTCAACCCCTTTTGTTTTTTATTTATAATTGTTGGCAATCAAAGTCACAAAACTGCTTTTGTATCAAAGGGATTAAACCACCACACTTATATAAGACACTTTAGCCACCTATTTATACTAAAACATTACAACATAAACTCTGCATAATCTTAAAACAACTTGCATAACTAGCTGCAAGTTACAACCTTATCTTCCTAGATATGCTAACCTCCATTATTTTAAGTTATCCTAAAATAAAAACTTGACACACAAGTTGTTTACACAAAACATCATTTTACTTAATCACTGTATTAACAATAATTAAATACCCTCTTTAGCCCACTCAACCACTGTATTAACAACTTTATCAATATCTGCGCATGAGACATTGTTTTCTTGACCTGCATCACCTGCATCATTTTTTACGACAGCCAAAGATGTAATAAGTTTAAAATAACAGCCTAAGCGTTTTATGAGCATTTTTAATTGTGATTATAATTAAGCTGGTACACATACCTTTTTGAATAGCCACTGGATCACCAACACCAACATCTGAATCAACTGCATCACACAAATGTAATAAGTTTAAAATAACAGCATAAGCGTTTTATGAGCGTTTTAATTATACTTATAATTAATTTAGCCCAACTACCTTTTAGAGTAGCCACTGGATCACCAACACCAACATCTGAATCAACTGCATCACAAAGATGCAATAAGTTTAAAATAACAGCATAAGCGTTTTATGAGCGTTTTAATTATACTTATAATTAATTTAGCTCAAATACCTTTTTGAGCAGCCACTAGACCACCAACACCAACATCTGAATCAACTGCATCACACAGATGTAATAAGTTTAAAATAACAGCATAAGCGTTTTATGAGCGTTTTAATTATAATTAATTTAGCCCAAATACCTTTTAGAGCAGCCACTGGACCACCAACACCAACATCTGAATCTTGTGTTTTAGGGACCACATTATTAGTGAAACTGTTTTCCCATTCACAACATCTAGCAAAGATATTGTGATTTAATGGATGTCTATCCTTTCCTTGACGGACCAACTCGTTGAGCTCTGAGCAAATTTTATCAAATGTCTTCAACTTTTTATCCATTGCCTTATTCCAAGACTGTAAAAAGAAAATACAGTTATTGTTAATTCAAAAACATTTTCAATTTATCCCAACCAGTTGTAATGGAGTTAAATCATAGTCAACAAGCACGATAGGCATTTGCAAACTTAAAGGTGAATAAACACTTACATAATCATCCAAATCTTGTTCAGCTGTTTGATCGGCATTATCTGTTTCAGTAGCAGCAGCAGCCGCAGCAGCAATCTCATCAAGTCCCTTCCCGGCAACACTAACTGTCACAGAAGCAGTATCAGCAACAGCCGCATCAGCAGTCTCATCAAGTCCCTTCCTGGCAGCAGTAACGGTCACAGCAGCAGGAGCAGCAACAGTCGCATCAATCCCTTTTCCGTCAACACTAAATGTCACAGCATCAGCAGCAACCTCAGTAGCATCTTCTTCTAAGGGATGACCATTATTCTCCAAGTATTTTTCCATCTTATTAAGAGTAGTTGTTGTTATGTAGTTGACTGCAGGAGTTGTGACGGGAGTTCCAAATGGACCATATTTTTTCTGGTATTCATATGTGTAAAGCATCACAAGGAAGGTGATCGGACCGTTGTATTGACTGTTGATATCTCTCCATTCTTCCTTTGTCATTTTCAAGTTTTCAATAAGATAGCTGCACAAGTCCATATTTGGAATATCCGAGGTTTTATCGATTGTGGCGATGAATCGTTGATTGACTGTTGTTGATTTTGTCACAAATCCTATACAGGTGTTGAACAACACAAGGAAATTAATCTTAAACAGTTCACCAACTCCTTGATTTGTGGCCAGTTTGTCTTTCACATGCTTTATACTTATTCTTGAATTTGTCGGGAATTGCTTTTTGAACAAATTTGTAGTAACATCTTCCCCCAATCTTGGTCCACTCTTGTCTAAAACAGAAATCTTATCCATTGGTATCCCCAACACTTCATGTACTTTTTGTGGTGTTATCTTAATAACACCGCTCCCAATGTTCAATTCATTTAAACGGTTATTATAGTTCATGAGCAACCAATATCCCAAAGTTGTTGGAGTTTGGGTTACTTGAAGTCTTAACATTGACCCGAAACCCATTTCTTCTACACAAGTTTTTTGGGCAGTGGTCATTGTCTTCACTGCATCAACAATTGGTTTGTTATTTAATTATTTACGTTATAAGAAAATAAGAATATGTTGTTTTAATTTTAGCATCATAGTTTTTAAATTTTTTTTGTTTTCATGTTTTTTTTGTTTGTTTTAAAGGATACTCGAAACCCGATTAACCCAACCCGAAAAAACCTGAACCCGAAAAACCCGTGAGAGATTTGGGTTGGGTTTCGGGTCAAGATTTAAAACTTATTAACCCGAAGAACCCGACCCGAAAACCCGAAACCTAAAAAACGAACCCGAAGAACACCCCTAGGTGAACTATAGACGTCCAGCTTTCACGTCCACTATGAATAGTTTAAAGACTCACGTTAACATTATAGTATATAAGTATATTAGAGAGCCACAATTAATAAGTTTAAATTGTGGTAGATATTCATTTCATCATTTGGGACCAACTGATATATGAATCTTTGGTGTTATTCTCGCGACCCTTACAGAGTCTTCGCTAGAGGATGAGCTCAATCAACGTCTTTAATTTGCTCCAAATACTGAACCTTAACACACGTAGATATAGTTGGTCAATGCAAAAAAAGTTTGAAAAGTATTTCACTGGAGTGGACTCGCGGCTTAACTTGATCCATTACTTAATTTTCCTTAAGATTTAATGAATACTTGTAATAATCACTTTAATTATGTAAAATATTTTAAAAATTTCCAATAATTCAATTCTTTGATATATATAACTTTTAGAACATGTTTGTATTTTAATTATCATTCTGTGCTAAATCATCACCACCGAGTGCCAAAAACCACCCTACCATCATTTTAACCGGGCGCCACTCAATATCACCACCCTCTTCAACTTTGATCCATTGTAATTGGCCCATCCAAATTTAATCAATGATTGCAAAATTATAATTGGTTAACGAACCCACTCCATAACACTCGTTTTTTTAGGTTGGTAATTAGTTAACCCCCCCCCCCTCCCCCCAACGTGACAGTGTCGTGACGGTACTTTTTGTTAACTAATTAACCTCTATGCACAACACAAGGTCTAAGTGATCAAATATGACTCATTTTTGAAATGTTTTTTTTCTGACACGCAATAAAATCTGGTTAGTCAAAAATCCCATGGAGTGATGATTAAAAAGCGATTGGGTCAACAAGTTCTACGGTAGACATTTTAAAAATTGGTTGGTCAAATACTCATTTTGATCATTATCCCTAATCTAATTTCCAAATTTTCACTTATATGATGACTTTTAGAGTTGAAAGTTAACATTACGTACCTTGCAGCCATCCTATATATTGATATATTTTCACACACAAAAATATACAAGAAAGGAGAAAACATGATTCTTTATATAACTATGATCCTCTCTCTTTTTACATATGTTCAAGGCTCCACCATTAACAATATATCAAAGCCAAACTGTCCAACCCACTGCGGGAATGTTAAAGTTCCTTACCCTTTTGGTATTGGCTATAATAAGGGTTGTTCCCTTGACAACTCGTTCTACGTGACTTGTAACAAGTCTTACGAACCTCCGAAGTTGTTCCTTCTTTCCAGCAATATAGAAATATACAACATTTCTGATTCAGAGTTTCGCATTCACTCTGGCGTTGCATATAGGTGCTACAAGTCAAATGGAACCATACTAGAGGAATTTGAATGGTGGAGTAGGTTAGTTAGTCCATTCACTTTCTCTCAAAAGAACAAGTTCACGGTCCTTGGGTGTGATGATTATTCTTTGATAAGAGGGACAAAGGGGACAGACTTTTCTAGTGGCTGTTTGGGACTATGTGGCAAAGCAGAAGATGTGCCTAATGATGGTCAATGCTCAGGATCAGGCTGTTGCCAGACATCTATACCAAAAGGCCTAGACTACTATAATGTTACACTCCATAACTTTAAAAACCACACAGATGTTTGGTCCTTCAACAGATGTGGCTTAGCGTTTCTTGGTGAGGAAGGTAGTTTTTTGTTTCGTGGCGCTAGCGATTTATCGGATGCCAAGGATGTTACAGAGAGGATACTGTCCACTGTCCATGTCGTGGTAGATTGGGTAATTTCGCCCCATGGGCGTTGTTCTGAGTTTACCGAATGCAAAGGAAACAGTTCCTGCTATAACGTAGATGGCGGTGGGTATCGTTGTCGATGCAACAATGGTTACCAGGGTAACCCCTATCTTGATCCAGGCTGCCAAGGTAAGTTTACCGAAAATATATAACCGGTTAATAAAGTTAGTAGTTACAGCTTGTTAAAGTTGATAGTTACAGCTTGTTACTCCCACCGTCTCATTAAAAGTGTCAGATTTTCGTTTTTATTTATTTCATTACAAATGTTCACTTTCAAAATTTATTAGTCAATATCCAAGTTTACCCTTTTACACACACGACTAACATTAATAAACAATATTTATAAACCGAATTTCCAATGACATTATTGTCATTTGGTAAGAAAAAAAAACATTAATGAGGAGTAATCTTAAACTTTGTGTTTTCAAACTAAGACATTTTGACCGGGACGGATGGAGTATATTAATATCTTAAACTCATCATTTTTGTCTCATTTAATATTTCAGATGCAATTTCATAAAATTAGTAATAAAGTTTCAAAAGTGTTACAGTTAAGTCATTCAAATTTAAAAAAGTGTTTTGATTAAGTAACTCAACTTTTATATTTTATTAAATTATATGTTTTAACTTGTTTTTTTAGTATTTTTCTTTTTTGTTTCATATAGGAAATTTGTTTTATCTTTTTTTTATATTGACGTTGAGTGGTAACGTGGATTTTGTTTTTTTTTTATTATTTTCAAATTTAAATATAATTAACGGTTTTTTATTTTTTAAATTTAACTACATATATTGCAAATGCTGACCCTCACATCTTATCCTCCATTGTTTTCTTGACGCACAAAAAAATCAGCAAGGCTCGATTTGAAAAGTTAATGACCTGATTTTGGGAAAAATTTGCATAATTTACTTAATTGAAACATTTTTGAAACGTTGTTACTATTTTATGATATTTTCCCAAAATATCATATATTATTAATGGACATGTTTTAATTTTATTGAAAAACTATTCATAAAATAACTAATATTTTAGCTAACTGTGTAACAAATTATTGTGTATATATAGGGTTGTAAACAAACCGATCGAACAGGAACAAGGTCTTGTTTATGTTCGTTCGTTAAGGAAATAATGTGTTCATGAACGGTTCACGGACACTTACTGAACGATATTTTATGTTCGTGTTCGTTCATTAAGGAAATGAATGTGTTCACGAACGGTTCACGAACACAAGCGAACAAAAATAAAATCAATAGAGCTAGAGATTGAGACCCACGTATTCATCAATGTGAATGACGAAGGTCTGTAAACGAATCAAATAAACACAAACAAGGGCATGTTCGTTTTCGCTCATTAAACTTTAACGAATACGAGCACTTAATCAGACAAATATTTATGTTCATTTTCGTTTATTTAAAAAAATGAACATTTGTGTTCATTTATGTTCATTCGTTTATAATCTAAACAAGCATAACTAGACAAAGATAAACGGACATACATGAACATAGATGAACAAATGTAAATGAACACAAACAAGCATAAACGAACATAAATGAAAATACTTAAATGAACACAAATTAAAAAAATATAAAACTTTTAATTAGATAACTCATCCATATAATAATTAATTATTTTCTATTAATACATAAACGAACATAAATAAACGAACATAAACGAACGTTGATGAACATAAATCAACGAACGGAACATATGTTCATGTTCGTTCGTTTAATTAAACGAACACAAATTTTTTGTTCGTGTTCGCTCGTTTATTAAATAAACGAATATAAATGAACTTCCCGCCGAACGGTTCACGAATAGTTCACCGAACGTTCGGTTCGTTTACAGGCTTAATTGTGTATAGAACACATTTGGCAAGAGTTTAAAATGAAAGGGGAAAATGAAATTTTAGTAATCTTCATAGTTCATAGCTAATTAAGGATCAAACTAAACAATGAGGTACGTCAACTGAATTACACATATGCACTGATATATATCATTCATACGAAAATCTATATCTATATTCTCTAACTAACCTTTGAAATTGAGTTGGCCATATTTTGACATAACAATATAAGGATATCTAGTTAGTGTGCTTTTATTATATATAGAGCATTTTATTAGATTGCATGTATTATTGTGTTATTTATCATCATTATTATCTGTAGATTGTTACCCTCAACTCTCCATTATGATTTATGATATAGAAATGGATGATTAGTTTGGCATTATAAAAATACACATAACATTGGTTTCATGTGTCGTGATTGTTACCCTAACTAGGAGTCTTACATGAAATCCATCATTTTGGTGATTTATGTTGTTGTTTCATGTCCGTCTATCTCTTGCGAGCTTCAACAATTTTTACTTTTCTTACTTATAAGGCGTTAGAGAGGTCTTTCAAGTACTACAATATCCTTGTAATTGAGTCAAGTACATGCACGTGACCGTTTATTGCTTGGATTATAGTATGTAGCTCTTCAACTTTTGTTTAAGTTTCAAGACATAATGTCTTTTGGTATTTTATGTTTAATAATATAACATTATGGTGTTTTCCACATTCTTAAAACATTTTTTTTTCATCTTTGGTTTTTAATAGACATCAACGAGTGCGAGGATCTACAAACCAACCCTTGCTATGGCAATTGCTTAAATACTCCAGGAAGTTATAACTGTACATGCCCGCTAGGATCTTCTGGCGATGCAAAAGTAGCAAATGGTTGTCAACAACCTATCAATCGTTCAAAATTTTCTTCAACCACATTCATTACAGGTAATTTATTTTGTCATGATGTGAATGACACCAAGTATAACTTTGAAAATAATCTTTTCAAGATGTTAATTTTTAAAAGCCATGTTCATTTAAACCGAGCACAATAATAAAATGATTTTCCTTTTCCATTCACATGCAGCAATGGTGTTTGGCCCATTAGCAATACTATCAAGTATATTAGCAATCCTCTATGGCATAAGAAGGAAGAAGCTAATGAAACTCCGAGAAAAGTTCTTTGAGCAAAATGGGGGTGTGCTGCTGCAACAAAAGATCAATTCACAAGGATCTCATGCGGCAATGATTTTGTTTAGCATTGCACAACTTCGGAGAGCAACTAATAATTATTCTCAGGAAAACATTATTGGACGAGGAGGCTATGGTGTAGTGTACAAGGGAGTTTTATCTGATAAACGTGTAGTTGCAATAAAGAAGTCTAGAATAGTGGATGGGAACCAAGCAGAGCAATTTGTAAACGAAGTCTTAATCCTTACACAAGTCATCCATCGAAATGTGGTAAATCTTTTGGGGTGTTGCTTGGAAGAGGAAGTCCCTGTGCTAGTTTATGAATTCATCTCTAATAATACTCTTTTCCATCACATTCATTCTAAATTGGGTGGAATGAGTTGGTTATCATGGGAAAATCGACTGAGAGTAGCTGTTGAAGTTGCTGGTGCACTTGCATATATTCATTCTGAAACTATTATGCCAATCATACATAGAGATGTTAAGTCTACCAACATACTACTAGATGATAACTACAATGCAAAACTTTCAGATTTTGGTGCATCAAGGTTAGTCCCATTAGACCATGAACAAGTAACAACTCTTATTCAGGGCACACTAGGGTATTTGGATCCAGAGTACTATAACACAAGCCAACTAACTGATAAAAGTGATGTATATAGCTTTGGAGTGGTCCTTGCAGAACTTATAACAGGGAAAAAACCAATTGGTGTTGATAGATCAAATATTGAAAAGAATTTAGCAACATATTTTGTCAATTCAGTTACAGAAAACCACTTGTATGAAATTGTTGAACCACGAATATTACGTGAAGGGAGTCTTGAGCAGATACAAGCTATAGGTGATCTGATCAAAAGATGCCTTAATCCACATGGTCGGGATAGGCCTAAAATGAAAGAGGTAGTAGTGGAACTTGACAAATTGAGGAAATTCACAACACATCCTTGGACTCAACAACAAACATTTCAAGAGACTAGAAGCTTAGTGCTAGATGTTGAGCAATTAGATCTTTATGAGGTCCCCTTAATTTCATTTGGTACCAAGGATACAGAATCTCACTCGAGTAGCACATACATGCCTTTTGAAGAATACAAGCCACGTTAAACTATATGTTGCTTGTTACATGGTCGATTGTGTGAGCATCAAGGTCACCAATTTATGGTTGATAATGTTAGAATTCTTGTATTTAATGTCTTCTGTTAATGTAGTACTTGGAATAATTTGTAAAGTTAATAAACGTGAAATTTTTAAGAGCTAAAAGTGGATAGAGCACCTCCGAACGCACTATTCTTATAGTTTCAAGCTGCTTTTTTACTCTTTAGGGATTTTTTTTTAAAAGAACCGAATTGCCCAATAATTTTAATACACGCCGCAAAAAATGAGGATCTATTTTTGAGGCCCTAAGCGATTACTTTTAACCATTGATAGTGTTGGGTCGGTCCTGCTCATAACACTTATGTTGGGCGGGGGGGGGGGGGGGGGATAGGTTTGGGGGCAACACCTACAAGGTAATCAACCATCATAGTTGCTGTTAACTGATATATGATCTATTAACACCGAAGAATACGAAATGAATTGAACATGAATTTGACTTAGAAATCTAACAACGATTTAGGGCTTCTCTTATTCACAATGAAACGATTACAAAGAAAGAAATCTCAAACCAAATGATTGAGTATTGAGAGAGAATTACAAAGAAAATTGAAACCGATAGTAAAGTCTAATTAAGCCCTACTCTGGTTATAACTACCACCAACAACCCAGACCAAAAGTGTCACCTTTAGTCCCTCTAATTACACAAGTTGTGTAAACACTAACCATCTTCACTTGTACTCTCAAAACATCTTTACAAGAATGACAATAAGCCCCCTGGACTTACATTACCAATATCTGCCTTTGACTTTCGTTAACCAAGGCATATATATCATAACAGCTGCAAATAACTCTAGCATGACTAACTTGTGATGCACTAATTATACTCCACTACAGTTGGCGTGGCGTGTCAATACAACAATATAATTGGTTCATGTAGTGTCAATTCCCATATTTTGTACTCAGGGGCGCACAATATAGGCTGTGAAGAAAACCTTCATTAAATATTGTTAACAATAAACATCTCTGAAAGACATCTGTTAGCATTCGATTTCCTCTCTTCACAATATCATCTTTGCTTAGAAGAGCTGTGGCAATAGACTGATTTTGATTTACTAGATCAGAACAGTCAAGTTCGAGTTGATTCGTGGAATTCGATTTGATTCAGTCGAATTTGATTCGCTCGTATTTTTTAGTGTTTTATTGTTAACACTACCGGCATCACTAACACGAAAACAAATTTATTCTGATTTTTCTAACATTAAACCCTTCATTTCAAGTACATCATGCCCACCTTAATTTCTAACGTACACCTAGTTACAAATTAGTAACAATACAAATTAACAAAATTTCTTTGTCAACTTTTACATTGTACTCTTAACAAATTACCTTACATATCATACCAAGTCGAGGCGAAACGTCGCTGTTTATTCACTATTAGAAAGAAGAAAAAATGTTGAATTTCTTATAAAAAGATTTTTAAAATTATCCTCTATTGTACTTACCTCAAAGTTCAATTTTAAGCCATAGTCGCTTGTTTTATATATGTTTCTTGTTAACTTTGAGTTTTAGATATTTTAGAGTTTGAAGTCCAGACATTTTGAAGTTGAAAGTCTTAAATTAATAATATTTTTTATTTTTAAAATTCAAATTTTAAAACTTTTTATGAAATGAAACAAAGCAAGACCAAGCCAAACAAAGCTGCTCGGTTTCAAACCAAACCAAGTTTAAACATAAAAAATATTGCTAGTGTCTTTAAATTCAATCTGCTTGGTTTCGCTCACTTTCAAACCAAACCAAACCAAGTATGAACAAGTTTCATTTGGTTAGGCTCGATTCGTTAGTAGCCCTACTACTTACAAATATCTAGGGGTGCAAACGAGCCGAGTCGAGCCCGAGCTCGACTAGGCTCGAGCTCGGCTCGTTTAACATACACAGAGCTCGAGCTCAATTCGTCTCGAGCTCTATTTTCAAAACTCGAGCTCGGCTCGTGAGTAGATTTTCAAGCTCAAGCTTGGTCGGGCTCGGCTCGTTTACTATTTATGTGACATTCTTCAAATTCGGGTTTTGGATTTTGTTTCGCGTTTTATTTTTAATAAATTTTACTTCGAACATGTATTGTATTGTAAACCCGGCCCGGTAATTTTATTAATCATTTACGTCGATCTTTAAATTTTGCACGTACTTAGTTCATCAACACCCATCATGCATGTACTAATCGTTGTTTAGTTAACATAAAATTAGTTTATAAATTGTAAGGGGTAATACTTGCCATTTTCGAATCTATATTAACACTTCTCAAGTTTAATACCCTTTAGTATGATATTTAGAACTTGGAGGGTCTTTCTGTAAATAAAAAATATATATACATACATATATATATATATATATATATATATATATATATAACTCTAACTAAAAAAACCCTAACCCTAACAACATTAACCCAACCGCCACCCCCCACCGTTTTCCGGCGAGCACACCACCACCGAACCCCCACCCTCTCAGCTCCCTCGTTTTCCGGCGAGCTCCATCACCTCTGGCCACCTTCTCCTTCCCTCCCCGTTTTTCCGGCGTGCCTCAGGCGGCCGGAATCTGCTCCGGCTCTCTCCCTCTCGCTACACTCGCTCTCTCCGACGCACTCTCTCTTTTTCTCCAACACACACTCTCTCTCCCTCTCTCTCTCTCTTACCCCGTCTCTTTCTCTCTCTGCCTCCGGCTCTGTCCATCGGCTCTGGCGACCCCCTTTCCTCCTCTCCGACTTCGAACAGGTATTAATCGAGCTAATTGGATCTGGGTTTTAATTTATTTTGGGAATAATGATGTTTAAGTGTAAGATTTAAAACTAACTTTCCTAAATCCTAACTAGATGGTCGTTTAGAGTAGTTGGTTGGTGCGGGTGCGTTTAAACTTGAGGTCACGGGTTCGTTTCCCTCCGTGACCAACTTTGGTTTGTTTTTATTAACAAGTTATTCAAGTTAATATTATTATTTTTATTAACATTATATTTATTATCTAGATTTTATTATTATTACTATTATTATTATTATAATAAATATTAAAGTTGTTAATATTATTATTAAAGATCATATTATTATTATTGTATTAAAATCATATTTTTATCATTTATTATTAGCAATAATATTATTATATTTATTTTGTGAATTCGTTTAGAAATCGAACCCAAATCGAGTATGATATCACTATTACTATTAATATTATTTACTATTATTATCATTTTTATCAACAAGACTTTAATTAATACCAAGATTTTTATTCTATAACTTTTAATATTAGTATTAATAATAATAATAATTATTGTTATAATTATCATACTATATTAGTATTATTAAAAATAATTATTGTTATTATTATTAACATTATTATCTTATATATATATATATATATATATATATATAGATAAAGGATCCAATACAATAATCCCTAATTGTACATTACGTATGCGACTCGCATCCCCGTCGATTTCAAATAACACGAAGTGGCAATATTGTAATATTCATCAAATCGTTGCTCCCATCGATTTCGTCCACCTTCAACATGTCCGTTCAGCAATCCGTGACCATCCAATGATTCCGTCCACCGTACACCATCTTCCTCCGTCATGACCTGTTTGATAAAATTGACCAATTGAAATTGAAATTGTTGAACTAATTGACCAATTAAACTTTGAAATTGGTCCAATTAATCATCAATTTGAAGTTTCAATTAGTCAATTTTGAGTTTTGAGTGATGGGTTTTAACTGAACGTTTAAAGTTTTAAGTGTCATTTGCAGAAACCCAGTTGCAGACGTTCCATATTTTGTTCATATGATCGAATCAATGATCAAATTAACGGTTGATTGACCATTGTTTGATGATTATGAGATTATATGAAGTGATTTCAGTGTTCAATTTCATGTTTACAGGTGTTTAATTTTTTTTTTGTTAGTTTTAGAAGTTATGGACACCTAGAACTTCTTAGAACTTCTAAACTTTATCAGAACTTCTAAACTTTTTTTAACACCTAGAAAACTTCTAAACTTTATCAGAACTTCTAAACTTTTTTTAACAACCTGAACTTCTTAGAACGTATTAGAACGTTTAAAGATGTTCATTGTTTTTTGAAAACCCAGAACTTCAATGAACGTATTAGAACGTTTAAAGTTTTTCTTTTTTGGTCAGAACGTTTAAAGCTCTTCAGTTTTGTTTCAGAACGTTTAAACATAATATTTTGAACCCTAATCAGAGCTCGATTGAGTCGCTATTTCTGCAATTCCATAATCGATTGATGATTCTAAAGCCTCTTACACATCAATTCGATTGATTAAATCATCAATTTTGGTGTTTATTTTGGTCAGAACGTTTAAACTTTGAGCAGAACGTTTAAACATGAACCCTAATCATAGCTCAATTAAGTGTGTTAATTTGTATTTTCATAATCGATTGGTGATTCTAAAGCCACTTACACATCAATTCGATTGATTAAATCATCAATTTTTGATCAATTTGAAGATTTTTAATGTTCAGGGACGTTCTGTTTCAATTTTGGTTTTTGACTTTAGAGATTTCATACTTTAAGCTGTGATTAGAGTTTAGAAATTGGATTAGATTGAGCGACAAGTTCCGAATTTGGATCGGAGTTGATTTGTAATCGACGAATTTTGATCGCGAACTACTGTTGGGTTATTTACGAAATTGCCACCACGCATTTTTTAATCAAACGCTCTGAAATGTCGCGTATCTAATGTATGATAAGTCATTATTGTACGTTAACTCACCCCTATATATATATGGGTGGTTAATGTACACTAATATACTATCATACAATACGTACGAGAGGATCTGGAGCGTACAATAGAACGCGGTGGCAAAGTTGTAATTAAAAGGAAATTGACAACATACCGGTTATCAAAAGGGCAATTCCGTCCAGATAATATTTCAAGTTAACCTCCCACTCCGCGAATCAGTTCTCCAGTTTCCCCCAAATTAGTTATCAAAAACCCCCCAATTTGTTCGTCAATACGTTTTTGAAGTAAACAGAGTACCTCGAAAAACCATGGAGTTGAATGCGAGCTCGGCCGGAAATCCTAATTCAACGAAGCTTGTTGTTAAGGATAAAGAACGAAGGTCGAAAGCGATCAACGACAGACATCAAAACGTACAAAAATCAGTTAATACATTTCTAATTTGTTACCCTAGAACGTATATTGAATTAGGTGTGAATTTGTTTGTTGTTTTGATTTGTAACAACAAACAAATTAGCATAAGCTATTACTAAATTTTTTTGATTTTGGAACAGAACGTGTTTAATGTTCAATTTTGTTTAATAAAAAAGAGGGTGGTTAATTTGAATTATCAGCAGAACGTGTTAGAACGTTTAAAAATGCATAGGTGTTTAAAACTTGAAATAATAGAGGTTGAAATAATGAGAACGTATTAAGCTGTTACTAATTAGGTGTGAATTGTGTTTGTTGTTTTGATTTATAACAACAAACAAATTAAAATAAGATGTTACTAAGTTTTTTTTTATTAGAAACACAGATCATATTTTTTTGTAATGAAGATGTTGAAAAGAAAAAAAGAAATGCAGAACCAAGTGAGGAAAATGAGTATGAACGTGCAAATAAGAAAGTTAAAACAAAACAAGCCGAAGAAAGAAATTCCGACTCCGACTTTGAAACACCAATCAAATCATTGAAATTCAAACACAATAAGGTGGAACACAAGCAACATGATAAAAAGAAAAAAAAAAGGAAAATCAGAAGCCGAGTTTCACAATTCTGATTTAGACTTTGAAACACCAAAGAAAAAAGCCAAAAGGCCAAACCTTCAAACAACACGTTGTAGAAAACCTTTTCAAGAATATGTAGATACAAAGCTTTGTATGAGGTGTGCACCTGGTAATATTTATGAAGCAATTAATTTGATAAATGAAAAAGAAAATTAATGGATTGAAGAAATAGGATTTGGGTCACTGTTAACAATGAAGATTACCTCAATACCTGGTCGATTGGCATATTGGTTGGTTATGAACTATGTCCTGATCTGAATGAATTAAATATGGGAAACCATATTGTTAAGATAACACCACAATTAGTTCATGAGGCTTTTGGGATACCAATTGGTGAAGAAACAGTGGTAGAAAAAAACAGACCAAGATTGGGCTAAAGCAATTGTGCAGACCTGTTTATAAATCAATTTGACCATTCAAGGATAAGTATTCAAAACGTCTTGGATAGAATGAAAAAACATAATGGAAAAAAAGATGAGTTTAAACTGAATTTCCTTGTGTTGTTCAACACATGCATTGGGTTGATAACAAAATCAACAACAGTCAATTTAATGTTCGTCGGATCGATTGATAACTTTTCAAAAATCTCAAATATGAATTGGTGTAGTTACATGATTCATAATTTGAAGAGATCAAAAAATGAATGTAAAGGTATAAAAGAAAATGGAAAACAAGAACAATTCAATGGTCCAACAACATTGCTTGCAGTGATTTACACACACGAGTATCAGAAACGTCATGGAGCATTTGAGAAGCCAATCAGAACACCAGCAATTAGTTACATTACCACAGCAACTCTTGTAAGCATGGATACCTATGTGTACAATAATGGTCCATTAATTGATACCGAGGAGGACAACGAAGACTCAAGTAAGTAACTATAGCTTTCTAATTTTAAAAATATGACTACTAATGCTATAATAGTTTAATCTTTGAAAATACCTAAACAGAGAATCATGGTCCTTCAAATATTGAACCAACTGAAAAAGGTAAGGTTCTGATGATCACTGCATCTTGCAATGAAAAAGTTAGTGAACATAGAACAAGCCATGCTCAATTAGTGTAAAAAAATGTGACTGAAGTGGATAATGCTATGATGAACGCTGCTACTGCAAACGAGAATGAAATAGTTGAAATTGATCATGGTAGGTAACTATAACTTTATAATGTTAAAAATATCACTACTGATGCTATATTAATTTTATCATTGAAAAAACCAGAAACAGTGAACGATAGTCCATCAAATATTGAACCAACTGAAAAGTGTAAGGTTCTAATGATCACTGGAGCTTGCAATGAAAAAGAAATAAAAAAATGATCAAGTAAGTGAACGTGCGACAAGCAGTGTTCAAAAAGGTGGGAAAAATGTGACTGAAGAGGATAATGGTATGTTGAACACTATTGATGGCAAGGATAATGAAAAAGAAGAAAATGAAACTGCCAAAGAAAAAGAACAAAATGAAAAAAATTATGAAGATTATTTGCAGATGCCTATAGGAACAACAACTCAAGAAATAATAGACTACTACACCACCTAACATGAGTTGTCTGGATTGTCTGCATATATGCCAAAAGAACGTTTCACCAAAGAGGAAGAGGTAACAGTTCTAAACATACAAAAACATATTTTTGTAAAAAATATTTATTGCAGAATTGGAATAAAGAAATGGACAACAAGTTAGAGGAATTTGATAAAATTGTCTCTGAAATCAATGAGTTGGTAAAGAGAGGTAAAGAAAAACATGGAACAAACATATGGTTATTTGATAGGTGTTGTGCTTGGGAAGCTAAATTCTATCAAAAAGGTTGTTCAAAAGAAACACCATTTGGATCTCAATCTGAAGGAGGAAGTTCAAATGAATTAGGTAAACACCTTTTTTTTCAATTTAATTGTATAATACAATACCTAACCAACACCCCTGTACAAAATTATAGCTGCAGCAGTTGATCTTTCAATAAAGCAAAACAAAGCTGGTTTGGAGTCATGGTATGCTAACAAGGAAGACAATGAAGGTAAAACTAGAACATTCTAATACATTCTAATACGTTCTAATACGTTTTAGACCTTTACATTTTAATTGTTTTTATTTATTATGTAATTATATCAAAAAGATGTGAGCCAAGACAATGAGGTAGAAAATGATGTTCAGAATCAAGATGTAAGCACCAAAAATATGAGCCTTAACCGTGAGAAAGATGTTGAGAATGAAGTTGAAGTAAACAATGAGCAAGGGGGAATTCAAGGTAAAAAATACTATACCCTTTATACGTTCTTATACTTTTTTATACATATACTTTCTTATACGTTCTGCTCCTTATATGTTTTGACAATGATGATGATGATGAGAAAGATGTTCAGAATCAAGGCAATGTAACAAAAGAAAAGGATGATGGTAAGAAATTTGCTTTATATGTTCTTATACGTTCTACTACATCCCTACAATTTATTTATTTTTTATTTATTAGGTATTGTAAATGACAAAATGAAATAGAAAATGATGTTGAGAATCAAGTTGAGGTACCCAAGGGGCAAGGAGTGATTCAAGGTAAAAAATACCATCTCCTATATACGTTCTTATTATATACATGTAAAAAATACCTATATACGTTCTTCTACGTTCTGATGATATACGTTCTTATAAGTTTATTTTTTATTATTAATTAGGTATTTTAAATGACACAGATGTTAAGAATGTTATCCAAGACAATGAGGATCCAAAAACCTTAGCCAATGAGGTAGGAAAAGATGTTCATAATCAAGTTGAAGTAACCAATGAGCAATGGGGAATTCAAGGTAAAAAATACTTACCCCTTTATACGTTCTTATACGTTCAAAAACTCTACAGTTTAATTTTTCTTATTAATTAGGTATTTTAAATGACACAGATGTTCAGAATATTATCCAAGACAATGAGAATCCAAGAACCTTAGCCAATGTTCAGAATCAAGTTGAAGTAACCAATGAGCAAGGGGGAATTCAAGGTAAAAAATACTATCCCCTTTATACGTTCTTATACGTTTTATCCCTATACATTTAAATTTTTTTAATTTAATATGTATATAATTGACACAGATAATGTGAGCAAAGAAGATGCTAGCCAAGTCCCAAAAAACTTAACAAAATAAGTAGAAAAGGACGTTGAGATTGTTGATGCCATGAGAAAAAAGGAATTGGAAGAGAATTTCAAGAAAATTTCAAAAAAAGGTTGTAAAACGTTCTGATACATTCAAAGATCATAACCTAAAAATTTAATTGATTTTTTATCAAAGAAAAATGCTAACAAACTTTCCAATACATTCTAATTAAGAAAAATTCAATTGCAGAAAAAAACCATTGACTGATGTAGCTGACAAAGGATGTGAGGATTTTGAAAATACAGGTACATCAACACAAGAAAATGCTGAAAGACAAACGGAAGAACCCATTCGAGGTAATTAACTAAAAAACCTGTTCTTTTAAAATATTATTTAAAAAATATACTAACAAAAAAATGGTTTGTAGTTACAGAATTTGAAGAATTGAATGCGGAAATTGGTGACAAAGAAAGTGTCAACAACTCTACTCAAGGTATTAAAAACATTTATACATACAATCACAAAAACACACACAACAAAAAAAAGTATATTATAACTTAGTCGTATTATAGGGCTGGTTGATGTTTAATATTGACGAAAATTATGAATACGACAGTGAAGATTTGGATACAGTGATAATGCAAACTCCGTTTTTCAATCAATCAACAGAATTTAGAACTCCTGAATCTAAATCAAAAAAATTGCCCCTTGTTGCTACATCTCCTACACCAGCTGCAAGTTATCATAAAATAGATAACCTACAACGAGAAGAAAGAGAAAAAAAATTAGCATCAGCCTTGAAATCACCATATCTGAACCGGGAAATTGGAATGACTGAAAAAATAACAATAGATGAGCAGATTGTTTCAAGATTTGTTATTGGTGATCTTTCTGATAAACATAAATTTGAAGTGATTTACAAGTCAGAATACGTCACTGCTTTCAACTTTGTGTTTGAATGCTTTTGTCCAGATATATACATCTTGTCTGGTGCTATGGACATTTACACAGAGTTGTTGAACCATGAAGAGAAGAAGAGAGATGAAAAATTATCCCCGTTAAGATTTTTTGCAACACGCTCATAGTAAGTATTACACTTTATTTGTACGTTAACAAAAATGTATACACATATTAATTATATCAAATTTTATTTTTTATACATGAAGCCGATTGATTACTATATGAAGGGAGCTAACATCAGCGAATATAAAATACTGGAAGTTTTCACAGACAACCTTGACAAGATAATGGCTTTGCATAAATTCAAGTCACTCGAACCAGTTACACTGTTTGTGGTGCCAATAGTTATGAATTCCATTTCTATTTGGTTGTTTTTAATTTGAAAACAGGAACAATTGAGCTGATTGACAACATGGCTAACGGCGATATATCAAAAACTGCTCACTTTAATTCAACTCAGGAAAAAGCAGATGCTACAAAAAAAGCTTTGGAAGAAAGATATAAGAGTGTCCCAGAAAAACTGGTAAAACATTTAAACATTCTGTAAAAACTTATTTAAATAATATATAAAAAAAATTAATAGGTTGATTGCCCGCAGAGGGATATTTTTTGCATGTACTTATCGAGAAAGAAGCATCCAATTGCGCCGAGGTTGGAGATATCAGATATAAAGAGGCGGCAGATAGATTGGAGAACAAAAAACAACGTACTCGATTGTGGTGTCTTCGCAATAAGACACATGGAAACTTACAAAGGGAAGTATCCGTGGACATGCGGATTTTATAAAGAGTGTCCAAGACAAAAACGACAACTAAACGATTTGAGGATAAAATACTTGTCAAAGGTGTTACTATCCGATATCAACAAAGCCAAATCAGATTTAATTAGACTAGCGAAGAAATATGATGCATTGCCTAAGAAAAAACTGTTCAGTAACAAAGATTTAACTGCTAAAATTGATGAGGGGCAAGATAATTAGAAACTGACCTTTATTATTTTTGTATGGAAATGAACTTTATTTTGCTAATACGTTCTAGATATATTTTGTTTGTACATTCAAGTTAACAGACCTTTGTATGGATATATGATGGAGTTTAATTAGATTTTGCTTATACGTTCCAGTTAACATATCTTATTTTTGCTTAATTGTTTATAAGATAATACGTTCCAGAATAACAAAAGAGTTATTCTATATTGCTAATACGTTCTAGATAGATTTTGTTTGTATGTTCAATTTAATAGACCTTATACGTTCCAGTTAACATATCTTATTTTTGCTTAATTGTTTAGGAACAAAAGAGTTATTCTATATTGCTAATACGTTCTAGATAGACTTTGTTTGTACGTTCCAGTTAACATATCTTATTTTTGCTTAATTGTTTATAAGATAATACGTTCCAGAATAACAAAAGAGTTATTCTATATTGCTAATACGTTCTAGAAAGATTTTTTTTGTACGTTCAATGTAACAGACCTTATACGTTCCAGTTAACATATCTTATTTTTGCTTAATTGTTTATAAGATAACATAGTTTGTACGTTCAAGTTAACATACCTTCTATGGAAAATATGATGGAGTTTAATTAGATTTTACTTATACGTTCTAGTTAACAGATCTTATTTTTGCTTAATTCTTTATAAGATAACATAAAGTTATTCATAAACAATACCAAAATAAACATAAAAGACATAGAAATGTTATCAAAACCACATACAACATAAAAAAATACAAAATAAAACAGGCAATAATTATTAGGTAACCAGAACACACTGCCTAAAATCCATTGATTACATGATAGATTTAATAAACTTTGTCTTCAATTCAATAGAGCAGTTCAGAAGTTTAATCGCCTTACACAACTCTTTCAACTCATCTACTTCCTTTTTACCTGTGTCAATCAAAAACAAAGCACACAAATAGTTAATAGTACTACCAGGCATGTTTGCTAGCAACTTTGTTATTTCATCCCTCATCCATGTTGACACCAGCGGTCATGATAAACTCATGTTGTGAAGCAGCCCGATTCTTTGTATCCTCAAGGATTTGAGCTTGAATCTGTTCCAACAACAGATCCTTAGCTGATGAAGAAGAAGAGGAAGATGAGGAATCCATATCTTATTGTACTGAGTTTTGTGTGGTGAGATGAAATGTGTGGTTGTAATTAAATAGATAAAATAAAGATACATGAAGACAAAAAATAACTGCAGTGACAATAAATTATTGAGAAAAAGTTAATCCTTTGTAATTTAATAATTTAAATATCTGACACCTATGAAACTATAAAGACAATTACACGTTCCAATACATAACCACTGCATGTAATTAAATATCTGACCAAAACGTTCTCATACGTTCTATACCAAAGCATTAAAAAGATTCGGCTAAAAAATAACACTACTGAAGTGACAACTGCATGTAATTAAAAAATTATCATCAGATTTTAGTTTAATTATGAAATATATCAAATCTCCAACCAATTAAAACACAGAGAAAAAAGAAATTACAAATTTCATTAATACGTTCAACTACTCACTTTGAAAAAATTGGCAATGCAATCATGCCTACTAAAATGTTATGATGCCTAGATATAATTATACTCAGTTCAATAAATTAAGTAAAAATTGTAATAACTTGATTCACCAACCCAGAAAATCAACAAAGTTTATAAAAAGATAACAAACACATCCCACAAACACACAACAAAAAATTTGAAAAAAAAATGGATTCTGGAAATGTTACTGTTAAAAGCATTTTCCGTGCAAGAATCAACATGGAGCTTGAAAAAGACTGAAATCGGCTACGAGTAGTCGAAGATACAAAGAGGTGTGTGACAAATGAAGCAACAAAAACTGATGCTCTTCACAAAGAAGTTCTGAAGCAACCAAATAGCACATTCAAGACACAGGCAATAACCTACCTGGAAAAGCAAGCTTCATACTATGGTCAACTTCAAGATGTGCTAAAGAGAACAGCTCACAAGGTGACGGTGAATAAAAGAGTAAAGCGTGAAGGGGCCGAAGAGATCCTCGACAACTAGGGTTTCCTGTTAACTGTTGGTGTGATGTGGTGATGGTGTGGTGTGGTGTGGTGGTGCGGTGTGGTGTGGTGTGGTGATGGTGTGGTATGGTGGTGTGGTAGAATAAAATAAGTTTGTGAATAGGTTAAATATGATCCTCTTTTGTAACCTCCTTTTTCAACCGGATTTAATATAAAATCTATTTAGTATCAGTTTATTTACACGTTCTTATACGTTCCATTATACAAACTTGCACGTTCCATGAAATATAAAACATTTTCTTATACGTTCCAGTATACAAACTTGCACGTTCCATGAAATATAAAACAGAAAAAATATAAACAAAACAATAACGCTAAAAACTATTCTTCTTGAAGTTGAGGACAAGTTCGACTGTTATGACCCTGTTTATGACAAACTTTGCATTCCCTATATTTCTTCCCAGACCGACTTATAACAATCTCTTTCTGAGATTTAATCCGTTTATGTGACCCGCAACCCTTATTCTTAATACCACTAGGCACACGGACAGTCACCTCTGATGGTTGATCATACCCTAGAATAGCAGCAAACCTATCCCTTTTTGATAAATGAGTTATTTTGTATCTTGTCTCATCGGCTTGTTTGAGCATAATGTTCATTTGATCCCCGACTTTAGTAAGTTCATCAACATCAGTTGCGTAGCTATTTATGAGATACTCGCCAGCCAATGTTATTTCCCTTGCGATCTCTTTGACTTTTAAATTTTTGTCATTACCAAAAGTTGAAATTGGAGCAGTTCTAGGATTAACAACAGCATCTCTCTTCCAACGATCGACCATGTATTTCTTTGGAAATCTTGTAACTCTAAACAAATTTAATATATAAAGGTTGTGACGACACAATAACCCATAATGTTCAAATCTTTTGCATCCGCAAGAAATCGTCGAATCAATTTCTTCCTCACCATCCTTCTTAAACAAAACCTGACACACAAAAATATATTAAAATACTTTAAAATATTCTGTCAAAAAATCAAATAAACTTAAAAAAAATGTTTTAATACGTTCTAAAACGTTCAAGCAAAAAAAAATAGAATCTTTAACTAATTCATACCTCTAAACAGCCTGGAACGTATGCATTAAAGTCAAATACTGAAAACCTCACAAAATCTTCTTCTTCAGTTGATTTCAAACATGCTACACGCTCCTAATATGATACATTTCATCTTGGAAATCATTAAAAATAGCCTTTGTATACATCAGTTCTGCTTCCTTCTCAAAAGGGTTTTCACTAACCGGATATGGATGCGTGTACCTTGTATCATGATCATTTTTCCTACCATTGTGCCTTTGTATCTCCATACAATGATCAAAATGACTAAAGAACTTCACTAGTGATAACTGTGAGTTAGAAACTTGACAAAAAAAATGATTTTCACTTTCTGATCTCGATGTTGTTCTCATAAGACCAGACAACGGCTCATCCATGTAATAAGCAGGAATCCAATCATATCTCATTTCAAACATGTCACACAACCATTTATTTTTTTTCAAGATCATATTCCTTCATTATAAGTTCCCATTGCGTTTCGAAATCAGATTGAGAAATTGCATCCGTCCAAACAATGTCACATATTTTACGTTTAAAATCTTCATAGGGTAGCACCAACCTGTTACATAATTTGGTAATAAGATCAACATCAGTTAAAAAACACGTTCTTATACGTTAAAAAATACACACTTAAAACACACTGATGCATGCTAGTTTGTTATACATGTTCTAAAACGTTCTAACACTAATACAAATATTAAATATACTAAAACAGTAATATGTTTATACGTCCTTAAACGTTCTAACACATTTAAAAAATATGCAGCTATCAAATAATGATGGATACTAATATGTTTATACATTCTAATACGTTCTGAAACATATGCATAGTATATTGAATACATTAAAAAATGTTACCTTATCAGCAAGTTTTTTCATAATGTGTCACATACATAACCGATGCCTCGAGTTTGGTAAAACAAAGGAGATTGCTTGCTTCATTGCTGGATCTTGATCAGTAACAACCACCTTTTGGGCAATACCGAAAGAATCAAGAAAAACTTTCAAAAGCCATGAATAAGATTCAATAGATTCAGATGATAATAACGCAGCACCAACTGTAGCATTACGACAGTGATTATCAATGGCAGTAAATGGTACAAAAACCATATTGTACCTGTAAAAAACAAAATTATTAGAAAACAAATTAAAAAAATATGTAAAAAAAATAAAAAATTAAAAAACAAATGTATTAAATTGACATACTTGTTGGTCTTAAATGTTGCATCAAATGATATAATATCTCCAAAAGCCAAATAATTTTTCTTTGAAATTTCATCCGCCCAAAATAAACGATCTAATTCACCATTAGAATTAACAGTATACTCAAGCGAATAACCATCACAACAGTTTTTCTTCCCACTTAATCTTTGTACAACCATTTCCGCGTCATACTCCCCAATATAACAAGTTAAACTCTGTTTGAAATTCTTACAATCGTCTTTTGTAGCCCCAACTTGCTCAAATCCTCTATACTTTGTCCTCATAATATTAAACGCCTTAACAGGCCCAAATTCAATGTTGACAACTCATATATAATATCTTGTTGTACATGAGTCAACTTCCTATTTGATCGAACAAAATGCATACCTTTTGCATCACCAGTTCATGATTATGTCCTTCGACAAAATCATTTATTTCAAACCTCAAACCGTCATCAGATTTTAGAAAAATTTGAGCTCGACAACCACACTGAATTGTTGGTCTCATCCTTCTTTTATAATACGGTCTATTGGAACAATCTTTTCTCAGACATAGAATCATAACTGTTTGCAGGTTTATGACCTTCTTTGGAACATGTAAAATATATAGACTTTAATAAACCGTCATTCATATACGAACCTCCTTTACGAACACAAAAACCATCTTTCTTTGCATATTCACAATAGAAATCATATGCATGATCAACAGATTCAAAAATCATTCATTTTAGAGGTTTACAAGATGCATTAACTTGCGGTATAAAAACACCTGATGAAGGATTTGATAAACAAAAAGCAATTTAAGTCAAAAAAATTTGCCTAAAAAAACTAATTACAGTTTAGAAAATATTTACGAAAATAAATATAATTTAAAATATAATCAAACATAAAAAATAATTTAATACGTTCTAATACGTTATAATATGTTCTAACTGAATCACAATTACTAACCAATTATACGTTCTAATACGTTCTAAATAGAAAATCAACAATCCTATCCACGATTTGCTATTAAAACACATAATTTGAAGTCAAACCGAATCACAATTAGTTGACAAACTATAAAACACAATATCGATCATAAAAATCAATAGAAACACAACCTAAAAAACGAAAAACTTAATTTGAAGTCAATTAAACCTACAGTATACAGCTAAATAAATAACAATTGATTAGAATTAAACCTACAATTACTTACCTTGATGATCGTAATACATTACGCTAAAAATCAACGAAGACCGTCAAAGCTAATCGAACAACAACTCGCCAATTGTTAAGCAGTTTTTGGATACAAAGATCAAATTCAATAAAACAGGGTATATGCAAAAACCGTATATTATACAGGCGCGAAAATAATGTAAAAAGACAAAAACACCCTTCTGTTAACTTACGCGATCAAATTAATGAAATTGGAAATCAACGATAGGAAGCCTCGCGTACGTAATGTACGATAACCAATTTTTGTATTAGATCATTTATCTATATCTATATATCTATATATATATAACCTATTTTTAAAGTCATTATTATCATTACTATCTTTATCATTAATAACATCATTATAAGCTTTATTATCTATTCATTTTTATAAAACCGAACTCTTGAATTAAACCCGTCTTGTTTCTATTTAATATTGGTTTAGTTATTTAAAAGCCTAATAAAATAATATTATTTTATTTTAAATTATCAATTAAGTACGAGTCCCTAATCGTTAACAAATTAATCGATAACCCGACTAACAAACGAACCTTCTCGTTAAATGTTTTAATGTAGTTTCAACTAAAGTTCAAGTTCATTGATATATTTTATTTATTCGTTTTCAATTCGCTTTCAAGTCGGATTCGTTCGTTTCGTTTACAAGCTTTCTATATGTCGATCACTTATTAGTTTCTCAATTCGTCAATCGAGGTGAGTACTTTCATACCCCGTTTTCCATCTTCCGTTTTGGGGTGACATTTCATACTTATCAAACTAAATGCTTTATTTACTTGAATCTTAAACCCACAAACGTGATTGTATACCTTTTGTAAGGCCACATTACCGGTAGCCTTACTTTGTACGTTGGGTTTACTCATAAACGCAGTTCTAAATATCAGAGTTAATAAAAACTTTCGCGAAATAATAAAACTTCAACCATACATTTTACATAACCATCAAATCATGTCTTATAAAACATTCGTAGTCAATTAAAACAAAACATAGTCTTTAAAACATCACAACATTTCTTCGAGATGCCAGTATCTTCGATTCCATGCCATGTGTCTTCAGTCACGCGAGCTGTCTCAACCTATTTGCATGCGTGCATACTAAAAGTCAGCTACGCTGAGTGAGTTCTAGTTTATCACATAACTTACTTTTCATTCACATATACGTGCCCGAAGGTACGCATTACATACATATCATGTTCAGCATTCGTCCATACACATTCATATCTAATCATACATCATAAAGGACGTTTTACCCTACATACCTCGGATATTATTAGGGTCCAGTACCCTCCATCCTCGGATATTATTAGGGTCCGGTCACCCTTCATCCTCAGATATTATTAGGGTCCGGTACCCTTCATCCTCGGATATTATTAGGGTCCGGTACCCTTCATCCTCGGATATTATTAGGGTCCGGTACCCTTTCTTCCATAGCTTCATACTATACTTGTTCTTAAATACTTTTCCTGACAATACGTGCAATCTCCGAAGAGCGTTCACGTACCATTAACATATCATACGTACATTATGCATACATCATATATATTCATACATGCATCTTATCTTACATCATACATGGCAATCACATCTTTAGCTACCACCTGACGGTACATGCAATATCCGAAGATCGTTCACGCATCGTCAAGCAATCATCATACATAAATCATACAAGGCATACACTTACCACTTAAGGTAAGTGTATTAACTATCACATTGAGTATGCACACAGCCCCGAAAACATAACAAGGAAGTGGGGCTAGAAACTCACCTGAAGTCGGTTACGTTCACCGTTAATAGTTATTCCTTTTTTTCAGTTGGGCATGGCTAACTGTATAATAATTTACATGCATCAATTAACTATTGCTACTCATATCGTACATCTATCTTTATATAACCCACAACGAACGGGGTCCGGGGCAACGGGCAGAGCCCCTGGCTGGGGTTAAGCTGCCATGTCAGCTTGGAAAAATTTTATTTTCATTAACTGTCTTAACACATTTTCCATTAGCATTTTGAATCATAGAATAATTTGCTACTTAAAAGTTCAAGGGCTTATTTGTAATTAAATCATTCTTTTCTAAGTCCAGGGACCATTCTATCATTCTGCTAAACTTCTAATTCGTTACTGGTTCATAGCGAATTGGATTATCCTAGCGAACTGGCTCCTTTAACGAATTGAACCCTTAATGAACTGGACTCCTTAACGAAACAGTCCATATAGCGAACCAGTCCAAGTAGCGAATCGGACCTTCTAATTCGCTATTTCTTTTAACGAACTAATCATAACGAATCAAGGGTAATTCGTTACCCTTTTCCCTTAACGAATCAGAGACGAATCATAGGCGAACTAGAGCTAGTTCGTTGTGCCCCATATGCGAATCAACTAACGAATCACCTTCAGTTCGTTAAGTCCCCATAGAGAACTAGGGTTAGGTCATGGAATGTCAGAACATTCCCTGACATTCCTTATCCTCGTACCACTATTCCGGCGCCGCCTTTGCCGGAAAGCCGCCGGAAAACCGCGAACACGTCGGAAAAACGAGTTTTAACTCGTTTTTCACCGTTTTTCGTCCCGTTCGATCCAGATCTGAGCTAGGGTGACCCCTAAGCTCATCATAGGTTCGGTTTATACCCGATTCCACCCGGATCTCGTTACTTAAACGGTTTAACGGTGTCGGCTCGTCGTTTCGTGACCATAACTAATGGATTTAAACTCATACAGCAAAATACTATCATACCTTGGGTCGGGATCCGTTTATTCTTCTATATTTCGGCTAGAGAGAGAGAGAGAGAGCTTAAGTGTGTGTTTGAGAGGTGTATGGAATATGTGTAAATGAATGAAAATTGGGTATTAAAGGTTTATATATTTATGGATCATGGGCTTAGCCCATGGTCTTTCCTTCTTTCTTTCATACCCAAGTCCATAACCCATACCCATTTACCCCAACAGTAGCCAACTCATATTCTAGTTATCTAAACCGATAACGACCCACTATAAAATAGACGAAATTTATTTTATTATTATAACCGAAAGTAGGATGTTACACCTTTACTTAAATAATTGCTCGATTTGGTGTTCTATGCTTACATGCTTATGTGTTTATCGCTTTTGGATGGTGGAACTATAAATCTTAGACCATTTGGTAACCCCTCATGGCAAGGTGTCGTTAACGTAATGCAATTAACGATAACTATAAAATCCTAGACTACTTGGCAACCCCTTGTAGCTAGGTGGCGCTAACGTAATTCTATTAGCGATTGTCAATTTATCCAAGTTGTTGCTTTTATTTATTGTTTTGTATACAAGTTTTGTGGCTTTTTATTACGATATACTTATATGCTCAAACTTATGAATTGCTCACCAACCTTTGTGTTGGCAAACTTTATTTTATGAAATGTTACAGGTTTGACTTTTGTTGACTCGAAGACTTGACGAAAACGTTACCAAGACTATTAGGATATTAGTAAAACGAACAATATAATTGTACTTGTATTCAACTTGTTTGTGTGGACAAGATGTGTTATTTATTGATTCGTTGAAATAAAATGAGTTGAATAAATATTGTCACTTTAAATAGTGTCTTGTGTATTTGTCCAATCATGTTGCACCCCGGCATGTTCCGCCGCCTTTGGTCGGGGTGTGACAATTTATCAATTATTTTTTATATAACTAGTTGCGTGCCCGCGCGATGCAGCGAGGTATGCACGCAAACATGACATTGGATGCGTAACCTGTGTTACTGTCTCTGTATGTGCGTGACTTAATAATAATACGTGCGTAACCCGACGATATTATACTCGTATTGCGGCATTGGAATCTTAATCGGTGTTAGTAAGCACGTCACACAACGATTGTGTACACTCAGTTAGGTGTTGGTGCGCACTTAACGCTACATTAAACTCGTCTTGACCCGCAACCCGTTCCGCTTGATAATTTTCTAACCGAAATTCGTTAGGACTCAACTCCTTTCAACCCAAACTCCACCTGACCCAAACCGAATTAACCTTTTTGTATCAACTCATTCCAACCTTAACCTTTTAGACCCATGACCCAAACGGCTGAACCCGCCCGATTCGTTTGCCAATCTTTAATAGTAATCACGTAACACGTTAAGTTTTTGAATAAAAAAGGTAGAAATACCATACTCAAATTAAAGAGAATAAAATACTCGTTTTAATGGTATAATGTTTTAAAAAAAATATTAGCGTGTGAAAATGTTATAAACGTTTAAACGTCGTCGGGGTAGTTGGTTTAAAATAAGGGGTATATATGTAACTATTATATAAATTAACAAAATGTGATTAAAGTTAAAAGAACCAAACTTGTATTTATTTTTGAATAAATTAAAAATAAACCGTAAGATTTTGCTTTTGCTAAAAGACAAAATTGTCAAAATACAAAATTACCCCTAAAATGTCTTAATTTTATGCATTATACTTTGTACTAAAAGCAACAAGTTTGATACCTCTTAAAATTTAAGAGGTCCCTCACTCATGCTTTATATATGGTATAGATTCTAATTATTTTGATATATATTTTTCTATAATAATTTTATGTATAAATTATAAAATAATATATATTTTTAAAAGTTATATAAAAATTAAAAATTCCAACATATTACTATATGATTTAAATGTCTGTGAAATCTACCATCACTGGCTTTAAAAATTACTTATGTATTATTTTATGATTTCGGGTCGGGATGATTTTGTGAACCCATTGGCGTCTTGCCCATTTTATGGTTTTGGTGCATGTTACGAAGTTGCGATTTCCGTATATTTGATTAAATTGTGGCAATGACATTCATATATTAATAAGCTATTTTTCAACAAAATTCCCAAATGTGAGATACCATGAGAACATTATTAATACAAACCACACTTATTTATGACACAGTCACACTAAAAATAATTATCAGTATACACAACACACAAAAGGTTAGATTCTGTGCTTCCATATAACAAAGAGAAAAAGAAAAATAATAATTACATAACACGGTTTCCCTTATGAAAAGGGTCTTTCTTGTACATCCAAATCATACATCTGACTGACCCAAAGTGTTGATACAGTGTGGTTAACCGTTGCGTATGTTATCGGATAATGTTTGGGACTTTAGGTGATTTTTTTTATTTATTATGAAGACAACTGTAGACGTTTAATCAGGAGGCGATGATACTTACAGAAAGTAAGATAACTGTTCTTTCTTCCTTGAACCTCCCTCGCCAAATTGATCATTCCATTGCTTCAGTTCACTCATTATTGATCCTTCAGCTGAAAAACTAGCTGCCACCTGTATTGAATTTCACCAATAATTAAATATATAAGAACTATGATCCAAGGGATTAAAAGTGGTTCTTCCGGTTTCTAATAAAAAAATGACATTTTTCAAATATATACATTTTTTTTCTTTTCACATCAAAATAGTAGGCAAACGGGCAACAAGCTGCATCGTTGGCCCTTTTTGGATTGCAAAACCAAGTCTTCTAAAAATTACATTGATAGATCTTGGAGTCATAGCATTACTATGCATGACCCATGGGACTCGGCTAATTATTTACTGGTTCTCACTGAACCTCCCACTACTCCTGTATATGCATACAAGAATTAAGATAGATAGAGAAAGAACCTGGTTTTTAGCTTCCCTAAAGTCTTTTAAGTTAAGTGGCCTGATAGTTATCACCCTGTCTTTGGGATCTTCAGGGATTTGTGAGTCACCACCACTCTCAGCCATGATTCTTTTAGCCTTTAGTTAAAAAGATGCTATTTTAAGACACTATGCAATTAAGTAAAACAAAAAATTGACTAACTTTAGTGGAATGCAATGCTTACAATGTCCTTCTTTCTCTCTTGTTGAATCAACTCTCTAACGGGTCGATAAGCCGCAGTTGTACACAAATTCTGTATTTTCAACAATCCCATTTGTTAGTTGCAAGCATGGACTTTATTTAATCGATAAGACAACATAATATTATCACCTTCAAATCACTTCCACTAAATCCATCTGTCATGTTGGCAAGCTCTCTATAGTCCAACCCTTCAATGACACTTTCTTTCGATAAAAGAGTTCTCATGATCATTTCCCTCTGCTCTACAGATGGTAGCCCAACCATTATCCGTCTTTCGAAACGCCTGATAATTGCTTCATCGAGATCAAATGGTCTATTAGTTGCAGCAAGAACAAGAATTTGAGCTTTAGATACTAGTCCATCCCAATGAGTCATGAACTCATTCTTAATCTTCCTCATAGCCTCATTCTCTCCGCCTTTTGATCGCGAACCCAACATGCTATCAACCTCATCTACGAATATTATAGTGGGTGCGACCTTAGCTGCAAGTGTGAACAAGGCTCGAACGTTCTTTTCATCTTCACCGAACCACTTTGAAGTGATGGTAGACTTGGAAACATTGATAAAACTTGCTCCGGCTTCGTTAGCAATGGCTTTAGCTAGCATAGTTTTTCCGGTTCCAGGAGGGCCAAACAGTAATATTCCTCTACATGGTTTTAAAAGACCTCCCACAAATAAGTCTGGTCTTCTTAGAGGTAGCATTACTAGCTCTTGAAGTGACTCTTTGATCTCATTTAAGGCGCCGACGTCAGCAAACGTTACCCCAACTTCATTTGCCGGTATGACTTCTGGCCTTATGCGTTTCTCAAATTCATTGTCTGGTTCTTCCTGAAATAAGGTGAAATTAACTTTTTTACTGGGAGAATACAAGCCAAAATGTATGGTTTGTTTAAAATAATTAAAATAGCCTTTATTATTATTTGTGAAATATATATAATAATAACATTTTGAGAATATTGGACTTACTGGAGCTTTTGTTGGTGCTGGTGCCGGTGCTGATGCGGGAGCAGAATTATCAGCATTCTTAGGGGCCGAAGCTTCTGCTTCACTAGGAGCTGCGGTTTCAGGTTTTGTTTCTGTTTTCGTGCCAACCGCACCTTTTCCTGTTGTATCCTGTAATAAAGGTATAACGCCCGTAACAAAAATGAAATTACCATTTTAACAAAGTTATACAAATCGAGAACTAACCTTCGAGGGGGCATTTTTAATAGATTTTACTTCCTGGAACAGACTCAATCCATGGGCCAAACTGCTCAATTATTAAGACAATAGGTTAACAACATGTGACAAACATTAATTAACCAATGTCACATCATATGCTAATAAACATACCTTTCAGCAGAAATAACTAGTCTTCCATTTCTGTAATCCGGATTCTTAGTACTTGTTAGATGATGAGAAATTGCTGATACGACAACTTCATCGATGTGTTCACTTAGAGCAATTGTGTCAGATACACATATAGAACTCAGATCACCACATTCAAGATCATTTTCTGCAAGAACTTCACTAATATGATTTCTGTTGTCTTGAAACTCGATCATTTTCATGTCTTCTTGCAATTGGTTCTTCCAACTAATGAGACTGTCTTCTTCATCGGGAGGTTTGATATCAATGGTGTATGGGAACACAGAAGTAATCCTCTCGTCTACTAGACTGTAGTCTGTATTAACTCTTGACCCTAGGATTAGTATTGGTCCAGATAATTTTTTCAACAATTTCTGGAATAAGATATTTATCCTTTGTGATTTTAGCAGGAGCCTCTCAACATCTCTAAGATACAACACAATAGGCGAGTTGTTTGACGTGTGAGTAAGAACCTGCAGTGTAGGAAACAAATATGTTTGTTAACTACAATGTGTTTAATTTAATGTGTTGATTATGATTACAAAAAAAAAACAAATTAGTTTTGATAAAATAATCTAACTGTTTAACAAAACAACTTAGGAGGCTGTATGCATAAAATTAGACTTCGGTTTACTTTCAAGTTGTTTGACCTGTCGACTCATTTGGCCCGCTCTTTTTTTTAGCTTTTTTTTTTTTTTTTCATTTGACACGTTTCAAATAAAACACAATGGAATGCCACTTGTTCAAAAGAAAACGGGTCAGAATTTCCAACCTAATTTTGTAGCAAAGAAAAGTAAAGAAGACATGATACCTTGTATAGGGTCTGTACAAAAAGCTTTTCATCGAACGACCAGCTGCCTGTGCGTCTAAGCGGAGCTGAAAAGAAGGCGATGACATTACATACTAGGAACCAAAAACTATAACATTTTTCGCTATACTGACGCCATTTAGTTATTATCATTTAATACTTTTTCTGGATTTTTACCGGGATTCATGGGAGCAGAGTTTGAAGCAAGCTCATTCATATTAGCTGCAGTAGATGCATTTCTCTTAAGGCTTGGGGGATTCTGAAGACCTTCAGTCCCTCTGCAATTGAAAAAGACATAATAGAACACAACATTTGCAGAATGCAAGATATTTCAATCAACGGCTAAGGGGTATCGTAATTCATACCTTGATCCAAAATCTGCAACGCTACTTTGTCTACGTAAGCCCCCTGCAGAACAGAAAGATGAAGTTAATTAACATATCAAGTGGCGGTTAACATATGAGCTAAAATAGTAAATATCACTGGACTTTTTAGATAATGATGAAGTTAATTAACACATGGACGTTATATTATTATTATTATATCCTTAAAAATTGAAGTTAAATACCTTTTCTTTCTGGTTTTGGTTGAATAACAGACAGTCCTGATTCGAATAAGCCAGACATTTTGCTCAAAGTTGTTTCTGATATAGACCTTTTTAAGGACTAGAAAATTGCATTCGGTTCAATATTAAACAGAAGATTTAGAAAGATTACACGCAATCCGATCCAAGAAATAAGAGGTTAGGAATTGGTCATAATGCTTACATTTGCTTTAGCAGAAGCGCCGTATCTAGTTTGAATCTGATGCAAAATAATAGACAAGATTAGAAGAAAGTACATATTGGAAATATTTTTTATTGACACTGACCTTAAGTGAGAAATCTGTAATATCCATTAATAGAAGCTTGGCTTCAAAATGATGAGCCAAAGCTTTGGCAAGCATTTGCTGATAAAGTTCTTCAAATTTACAAGCAAGAAAAATTAGTAAAGAGTTTAAGCAAGACAAACAGAATAACACTAAACAACTAACCAGCAGGCCCTGATAACAATATAGTTCGGCTTGCAGGAGCAAGGTTCCGTGTGTGCTTTGAAAAATCGATATTCTTTAAATAAACAAAGCCTGCACTAGTAAGTAAGGTCTTTGTCTGCTCGCTGTTAAAACGATAGCGAATACCGGTTCTTTTGGAATGTACCGCTTGTGTTCGAAACGGTGTTAATAAGGAATCAACGGGCATTTCATATATTACTCAAAAGAACCGGCACAATACGCCTAATCGATTGGAGTTACGAAAATTTTGTCCATATTGTTACAAACATACGATTCACGTGGAGATAAAGAAATAGATTGAAGCGAGTACTTGCGCCCTTATCTTAATCTTACAAGGCAAGGAAAGGGAAAAATGACATTATATATATAACATATTTAACATAGTTAAAAATAATTATAAACAAACCAAATCCTATTTATTTATTCTAATTATAGATCCGGCTGAAATAGGATTTTAGGGATAAGAAATAAACTAACCAAACCATGGATAAATCCAAGCGAACTTTTCTTAAATCCAAGCGATCTTTTCGTAAGCGTTTGCCCCCGATCCAATCGGGGGATCGAATTGATTATAAAAACATGAGTTTAATTAGTCGATTTATTAGTGAACAGGGAAAAATATTATCTAGACGAGTAAATAGATTGACCTTGAAACAACAATGATTAATTACTATTGCTATAAAACAAGCTCGTATTTTATCTTTGTTACCTTTTCTTAATAATGAGAAACAATTTGAAAGAACTGAGTCGACCACTAGAACTACTAGTCTTAGAGGCAGAAAAAGGTAGGTTTACTCTTTATTAACTTGAATTCAAACCCCCATCCGAACTCAAACGCGGATTTCTATTTTGTGGTCAAAATCCAAGAATCCGGATTGAATTCTCGTGTCATAAGAAAAAAAAGAAGAATCTGGGAAGAAGAAAATTTTTTTTTGAAAGCGTTGATTCATTTTTATTTTGACTACTTTCTTTTCTCATATTTTCTCATATTCTATTCATTTTTATTTTCTTTTTTATTCGACCTTCCCGGAGTTCATTCTCCGGGCAACTCCGTTTAACCGGTGGATTCCTTCCAACTTACTTCTTTTATAATCTCATTGGAAATCATATAAAGACAATTCCTATTTGATATAGCTATTTGTGCAAGTATTTTACGATTAAGAAGCAACTGTCTCTTGTACAGATCATTTATTAATCTACTATAACTATAGCATACCCCCCTTTCGCGAATTGCTGCATTTATTCGAGTGATCCACAAACGACGAAAATGGATTTTTTTCCTATCCCTATCCCGATGAGCCGAAACCAAAGCTCTTATTTTTTGTTGAGTAATAGTTCGAGTAAGTCTTGAATGAGCCCCCCGAAAGCTTGATGCAAATAAACGAATTTTTGTTCTACGTCTCCGAGCGATATATCCCCGTCTAATTTTGGTCATTAAATAAATGAAACTTTAACGAATAACTAATAGATTTCCTAGATTTCCTTTCTTTCAGTTATTCTTTTGCCCCTTTCCTAGTATATTAATAACAAAACTGATTTTTCCAATGTATAAACTAAGAATTCCAATGGCTTTGGCTACTATAACCTTCCCAACCACAATTTTTGATTTTTTCTAGACATTTCACCTCGAAATACGAAATTTGACTATACTAGGTATTAAAAAATCAAAGTAATGATAAAGAAATAGTGGATTCCATCGTTTCTATGGTTACTTCTTCAACGGTGAGGTCTTCTCTATACACTGGAGCCTTTACTTCATTTAATCAATGTTATTGCTAACTTGTATAGTTCACATTCTTCGGCTCTACCCATGAATTATCCAGTAATAGGTCTTTCACAACAAGCTCTACCTATACAGTAACGGTATTTAATTATGAAGGTTGGCTGGGTAACTGACCCTGTTAGTCCGTTCTTGCAAGAGGGGTCTATGTTAACTAAGATTTCATCCACTTAATGGATAACCATTTGCTACCAATGGAGAATTGCTTCTCATTTTGAATTGAGGTGAGTGGATTTACACCAACAGAAACCATAAATTTCATACAAAATAAAAGGGATATCATCCATTTTTAGATAGGAAATCTAGTTTGTTTTTCCGTTATATCCTATTTGATCATTGATATTCGAACATTGTTCTCTTTCCTTTGTTCTAGTTCATGATCTGAACGAGTCGCACATACACCCTAGTACATGTTCCTCGGCGCTGAGGGCATCCCCGAAGCGCGGGGGATTTTGTGACATTTCTAATTGGCTGTCTTGTATTTCTAATAAGTTGTTTAATCGTTGGCATGTTGAATCATATACATAATGGGCCGGTTTAGATCGATCCTAACCGGATGATTATCAATTACTTTTATTCAATAGAATAATAAAAAAGATTCCATAGAATAATAATATTCAACTCGGCAGGGTTCATTTCAGAATTGAAGCGGAATCCAGGTTATTGTCATTCAACCGCCACAAGATCAACAATTCCATAAGCTTGGGCCTACATAAAAACATCTCTTTCCATGTCTTCGGATACAACCCATAAGGGTTTGCCCAACAAAATAATTGTTAATGAGCCATATAAGAAGGTACATTCAAGAATTCACATGAGTAAGATTGTCCCGTGGTTCTTATATAACTTTATGCCATCCAGATTCAGATATTACAAAACCATATACCTAAACTTGACATGTTCAATATAGACACGGGTCAATGAAAGATTAGTAATTAAGCATGTAACACGTCAGGCAAATCCCGCATCATTCTGCTCTGTTCAGTCCACGGGGAGATATTGGGCCATAAGGAAAAGTTTGTATCAAATATCACTAACAGTTAAAAGTGCCTGGATCAGGATAAATCCTAGGATGGGTGACCTCCTGGGATGTCTCCACTCGGGCAACTTAAAAGAATTCATAAGCTCCTTATGGGTAAGGATGACAATATTAATTTGAGAGGCTGAATGATACAAAACAATAGATTTTATCCTTAAAACCCAGATTATATAACACAATTCAATTATCAAAAATAAAATATCCATAGCGGTACAATATCAAGATTCCAAACGAGTTAGAATATTACACAGTTCTAATATAACCATGCCATATAGATTCAGAAACTGCAAAACCATATATCTAATCTCGACACATTATCTGAAGAAACGTGGATCGACTCACTGGTAGACGATCTACTTTCCTCGGGTGTGATTATGCTATTTCACCGATGGTTCTCTGGGATCTGGGTTCTTCCACCTACAAAATGAACAGCACCGTAAACTTACCCCTCAGAAAGGGACAGAGGGGTTCTCTTTGGGGTAACCCTCCGGTGTGAGAATAAGTGTTTGTAGGAGAAGATAATAATATGAGAGTAAGGAAAATGGAGTGTATTGCTTAATAGCTGAATACTCTGTAATTGTCTGTAATTGGATGTCCTCTCCTTGTGGAGTTGATGTGGTATTTATAGTGCTAGGGTTTCCAATGATTGGGCTCAGACACAATTAGGGCTTTGTTGGCCTCTTCCAGTTGCTTTGCGCCACGTGTCCTTTGGGACACCTGGTGCTTTTTCATTGGTTATAATCACGTGGTAGCACATGGGTTTTGCTGAGTTGTCCACCTTTCATTGGCAGCTGTCAACATCAGCATATTCTTATTCCTTAAAAAGATACCTTCTGGAAGGTTGTCTGACGTGCACAGTCAAGGTTGCCCTAATCTTGATTTGGATAAGGACGAGGTTGATTATGTGCATGTGTGATATGCGCCTATCCTGAGGATGCGCGAGGTCTTCTCTTTATTCTCACGCGCAGATGTTTCGTGCGCAGATGTGATATGCACAAGCATGTGATATGCGCCACGCGCGGATGCGCCACGCGCAGATGTGATATGCGTGAGCATGTGATATGCGTGAGCATATGTGATGCGTGAGCATATGTGATGCCTGAGCATATGATGCCTGAGCATGTGATGCATGAGTATATGTGATATGCGTGAGCATATGTGATATGCGTGAGCATATGTGATATGCGCCATGCGCATAGGTTTTGGCTTTGTGCCTTCATAATGTCTTGATTTCAAGCCTCTTGTCTATATCATGTGGGTTGACCCGCCTCGCTCGGTGTTGAGGCGGGTACATACCTCTTCAAGCCCCCCCAGTCTAATGTGTGTCTTGTCTCGCGCGAGCGAGGTAAGATAGATATTAGACTTAATAGTTTGCTCTTTTAGTAGGGGTTTGTCTTTTTCTTCTTATTATTCATCGTTGCGCGAAATTCTATCCTTTTGGTTGAAAACGAATCGTCCCTGTACGTGGTTGGTTGTTGCTGACATGCGTCAGTGATGGAGACGTGTCAGACCTTTCGTGTGCTCGAGGTGCTACAGTTGCCTTTCGTGTCCCCTCACATAGTGTCAGGGACACGTGTCGTGCTCGCGTTGGTCCGTTCCTGCGAGTGGTGGCGCGTGAACTCTGGCAGCAGCTGTATCGTTTCTTTTCATGTCCCCTCACACAGTGTCAGGGACACGTGTCGCGCTCGCGTTGGCTTACACCTGCGAGTGGGGGCGCGTGAAGTCCGATCAGCACCAATTTTTCTCTCTCCTGGGCCTATAAAAGCCAGCCCCTTTGAGTTTTTTATCCTTCATCTTCTTGTTGTTTTATTCAAAGCTTTTCTTTCTTTCATTCTATTCCGATTACCTTTCTGCTTCCAGATCTCTGTTCTTCAGAAGCATCGTTTGTCCGTTTTTACAGTTGTATGTCTGATAGCTCAGACAACACAATCTCCCCCATCCATTGCCGTGTGAAATCGTTAGTGATGTCAACGTTGAAGAAGACCGGCAAGGGGAAGAGGGCTGCTGAGGCCTCATCGGAGGAGGTAGGGAGGACCAAGGCAGTGAAGAAGTGGGATGAGATCCCCTGCAAACTGAGGCAGGCCGATCTTGAAAGCCTTATCGATACTCAGGGTTTTCTCCCTGAGTATGGCTGCATGTTGCCGCCGGCCGGGCAAACGGCGGCGGACCCGCCTACCGGCTATATTTCCCTTTATTGCCATTTTTTCACCCACTGCAACCTTCGTCTCCCGATGACAAGGTTTGTGGGTGCGGTGCTTAGGTTTTATGGGATTCATATATCCCAAGTCCATCCGTTTGGACTCGTGCGCATGACTCACTTTGAGTTCATGTGCAAATCTCAGCGCGAGGAGCCCACCCCTCGTCGCTTTCAATTTTTTTATAAGCCCAAGATCCAAGATTCTTGGTTCTCATTTATTCCTCGCAGTCAGAAGGTCAAGTGCTGCACTGTTTCATTCAAGAGCCTTCATGACTGGTCTGAGAGGTTTTTCTATATCAGGGCTGGTGTGATCCCCATCCGCATGACCATGCGCGCGATCTCTTCTGCGCCTGCGGATGTGGGTGTCTTCAAGAACCCAACTGGCGCCTGGGTTAAAAAGTTGACTGCCGAACCCTCCCCCGCCAAGAAAATTTGTGAGGAGGCGCTGGTGGGGGTCGGTATGAGCAGGAGGTGGGCTGACAGCGCGACTGAGCCCGTTATCCAAGTTGACGGCTTGTGTAAGTTAATCTCATTGCCTTACTTCTGCGCGAATATAATTCGTTTTGCTGATATCATTTGACTTGTTTTGTGCAGTCAGCAAGGAGTATGTCCACGCCGCCTATGATGAGCATATGGAGGGTGGCTCCGTCGCGCTGGGCGCTGGGGAGGTTGGCTTCCCCGATCGCTTCGATGACATGTTATCCCTGTTGATCTGGGATTTCTCTTTGACAGCGATGCGCCTGGTAAGCCTTTGTACTTATGCATTTGCCTTTATAATACCAAATTTTGCTAACACTTCTGTTGCGTGTATTGTAGACGCGCTTGAGAACTATGAGCTGGAGCTCGCGGAAGAGGAGGAGGAGGAGGAGGAGGCGCCCCAACTAAAGCGTAAAGCTAAGGGTAAAACTGGCGCAGGGGCCAGTAAGAAACAGAAGAAAGATGATGCCCCTGTTGTTCAGGATCCTCCTACTCAGGCGAAGGGACTTGAGAAAACCCAGGTGTTTACCACCAAGTTTTCCTTGTCTTCCCTGCCTCAAAAAGTGGGCAGACCTCCTGTCCACACGAGGTATGGTGCCACTACCTCCTCCCTTCGCGCGGTGGAAAAGGGAAGCGGCGTTGCGCCTTCGACAGGTATACTTTGCTTATCCTTTGCTTATCTTTTATGGTTCTATGAGCGCGATTCTGATTGAATTACTAATGAATCTTTGCTCACTCAAATGTTTGTAGAGCCGGCGACCTTGGGGGATCAACCTCAAGCGCAACAAGATGCCGAGGCTGCGCCGGAGGTCGCTTCGAAGTCCCCTGTTTTACCCTCGAAAAAGGGTAGAATGGACTTCATGGCGATGTTTGCCTCGCGAACGGAGTTGCGCCAAGGTACGTATTGTGCTTTTATTTTCTGACTTTTTTTTTTCTTTTAGATCAAGTCATGAACCATTTCTTTTTGTTGATTTTTTCATAGGAGTCATTGCTGGCGTCCAAGCTGCTGGCGGCACTCCTGGCGCCGGTGCCAGCGCCGTTGGTTCTGCTCCTGCTCCTGCAAGCACTGAATCTCCCCTCATCGGGATTACTAAGGAGCAGGAGGCCGTTTTACGCGCCGACCTGGCGGCGTCGAGACCTCCCTCACCTCCTCCTGCGCACAGCCCTCCTCGCGAGACTGATTTTGGTTCTAGGTCGCAGGAGAAAAGGCCTGTTTCAGAGGAGGATGAGGAGTTTGAAGTTGAAGACTCCGACGGCGGCCGCGCCAGCCCTGCAGCGCCACGAGATTTTCCGGCGCAGCCTTCTCGTGGGGCTGGCGCTGACTTTTCTGCTTCATCCCCGCAGGTATAGGTTCGTTTTTGCTCCGCTGCGCGGACTTCCATATTAGTGTTTTGATGACTTAGATCATTACTTTGTGTTTGCAGGAAGCCGATCACATTTACCGCTCGAGATGGAACATTACTGAGGACAGCTCATTTCAGTCCATGGGTGTGTGTGAGGACTTCTGGGCTCATTCTGTGCCTCCAGCTGAAAGGAGGTTTCAGGAGGGCCGCGCTCGCGATGACTTGCTCAACGACCATCTGTTTGCTGGGTCGGCTTTCTTTGCTGCCTCCCAAGAGCTTCGCTATGATTACGTAAAGGTACTTGATGCTCTTGCGGATGCCAAGCAAGAGGCTAAAGTGTCTGCTTGGCATCTTTCTGATGCTCGAGAGAGAGCTGAGAAGCTCCAAGCAGAGCTCAGTGAGAACAGAGCAAGTGCCAACACCGCTTTCGTGAAGCGCGGCCATGAGCTACAGGCTGCGCGGGAGAAGCTACAGGCGGCCGAGGCGGACGCGGCCAAGTACGCGCGTAAAGTGCGCGACTTGGAGCTAGACGCGGAGGCGCGTGACCAAGCTCTTGTCCAGTCTATAACTGACAAATCATCGCTGGAGAGTGAGGTTGCGCGCCTGAAGAAGGAGCTGGCGGCCGCGCAGGCTGAAAAAGATGAAGCCTTGGCTACGGCAGCGTCTAGCCAGGAAGCACTCGAGCTTGCGCGAGCGGAAAAAGAAGAAGCCCTGGCGGCAGCAGCGTCCGACAAAGAGGAGCTGAAACAGACTAAGGAAACTGTTGAGTTGTTAAACTCTCAGATTCCTGCTCTTGAGACGTCTGTTGCTTCCCTCGCGCAGGATCGCCAATGGCTAATCTCACAGGGTATGACTCGTTGCGCTTACGCGATGAAATACTCAGACGAGTTTCAGGCCCTTGTGATGGATTGCAACGCTGCCGCGCGCTTGGTGGGTCGAGCTGAAGGGTTTACGGATGGCTATGAATATGGCATGTTGAAGAAGAACCCATCCGAGTACCCTTATCAGAGCGACGTTGCCTGCGCGGACATGGCCGCGATGGGGGAGAAGTATTTGAATACTCCCATTCCCATCCTTGCGCAGGTATTTTAACCTTAATGAGATAACCTTGACTTATTTTCCAAGTCTTTTTGTACTCATATTTTTCCTTATGATTTGCAGATATCCGAGCTTGCTGACCAGCCCGATCTCGGCGCGCTAAAGAAATTACTTGACGGGTGCGAAGGGGCTGGTGGCGGCGATGATGGCACGGGGAATGCTGCTCCTGGTAGCGGCTCTGGCGTGGCCAAAGGATCCGCTCCTGACACTATTGTGATAGAAGACTCCATTCAGGATGAACAACTTGACTATGGTCAGTTTGGAGATGACGAGGAGCGGGCTGCGCCAGATGCTGAGGGCGGTGATGAGGACTATGAAGAGGCTGACGTCGACGTGGAGACTTGAGAAGCCCTTCATGTTTTTTATTTTTATTTGTAGTTTGTATCTTATCATCTTGTAAACTTGTAAATTTCAATGCTTTGGAATGAAATTTTGTTTTTCCCTTCTTCGCATCTTGCGCATTCCCCATTCATCTCTTTATATTGCATGTTTGCTTGTTGAATATAAGATATGCTTGCACGTTGAAATAAGAACAAGGTTGTAAGGAAATTATTATACTTAATCCTTGTCATATTGTAAGTGATTTTGCCATATCTTGATTATGTTGACACGTGCCTAGGCGTTTTCATTATTCCTCTTTTGCGCGACGTTATCGCGCATGGAATTATGAGTTTTTTAGCCTTTACGTATCAATATGTGTTGCTCAGATATCCATTACAATTGCATGCGCGACCTCGACCTGAGACCTTAACAACTATGTTTTGGCATTTGTTTTGCCTTAGTTGTGTTTAGGTACTTTTATGGTCAGGCTGCGCAGTATGTAGGATGGATGTTGTGAGTGATTTGAGCTAAGGCTCACATTATTGGGCTAAGGCCCTGAGCTAAGGCTCACATTATTGGGCTAAGGCCCTGACGTTTTAGAGTTAAGACTCGTTAACGCGTTTGAGCTTGAAGCTCGCGCATGTATGTTTTACTTCGTTTTATTTCGTTTTGATGTCAATACAATGTTGTCATATTGCTCAAAATTAATAAAGGGAAGTGTGAAACATGTATGCAAAAGGTAATAGAATCCACGTTAAGAGAAGATAGCGCGTATCATTATTCATAATGGCTTAAAAAGCCTTGATTACAAACTTGACATTTTTTACATGAAACATTTTCTAAGCTGTGCCGCGTTCCATGCGCGCGGGATCTTCTTTCCATTCAAATCTTTTAAAGCGTATGCGCCTTTTCCCAATTCTTCCGAGACTTGATAAGGTCCCTTCCAATTGGGGGACATTTTTCCCGGGGGTATCGCGCGGCTAGCTTCATTGTTTCGAAGGACAAAATCATTTTTCTTGAAGTGGCATTCTTTCACACGCTGGTTGTAATATTTTTCCATTTTTTTCTTGTATTTGGCTTCACTGATGATAGCCGCCTCTCTGCGCCCTTCAAGTAAGTTGAGATCCAACCTTCTTTCGCGCTCGTTATCAATCTTGCTCATCGTGAGCACTCTATGGGATGGGCATCCAATTTCTGCTGGAATCATTGCCTCCGTTCCATAGGTTAGGCTGAACGGGGATTCGCCATTGCTGGTTTTGCTTAATGTCCTGTGCGCCCACAGGACATTAGGTAGCTCGTCGACCCAAGAATGGGATTCTCCCTCCAACCTTTTCTTCAGCCCATTTAACAAGCTTTGATTCGCGCGCTCCACTTGGCCATTCCCCTGAGGGTGGTATACCGAAGTGAAGATTTGGTTGATGCGCAATTCCTTGAGCCAGTTGGATATCTTCCTGTCAGTGAATTGTTTGCCATTATCGCTCACAATTTCCATGGGCAAGCCAAAACGGCATATGATGTGGCTCCAGATAAACTGCTTCATCGCTTCGGCTGTGATTTTTGCTAGTGGCTTGGCTTCAACCCATTTTGTAAAATAGTCTACTGCCACTACCAAAGATTTTACTCGCCTTTGCGCTTGCGGTAGGGGACCCACAATATCGATTGCCCATTTGTGGAAAGGCCATGCGGAGGTCACCGGAATCAAGTTGTTCTTTGGCCGCATGGTGTTTGGCGCATAGCTCTGACATGCTTTGCATTTTTGGATCTCTTTTAAAGCGTCCAAGTACATGCCTGGCCAATAGTAACCTGCGCTCATTGCCTTGGCAACCACCATGCGCGGGCCAGCATGTATTCCACAGATTCCTTCGTGCATCTCTCTGATCACATAGCTTGCTTCCTCAGCATCAAGGCATTTCTTGAGCGGTCCAAGATAAGAGCGTCGATATAGTGTACCATCAAGCAGTTCATAGTTCTGCGACTTGTGTCTTATCTTCCTCGCCTGTGCGCGATCGTCTGGTACTTTTCCCTCCTTCAAGAATTCCATTATTGGAGTTATCCATGATGAAGAGGTTGTATGAGTTACAAGGACAGACTTCGCTCCCACCGACGAGTTGCTCATTACTTCTACTCTGACATCTTTGCCAAAGTGATCGAAGCTGGTTGATGCCATCTTGCTCAGCGCGTCAGCAGATTTGTTTTCACTGCGCGGAATATGAATGATTCTGAAGCAGTCAAATTGCTCGATGAGTTTTTTCGCCTGCTCTAGATACAGAGGCATGGTGTTCTCCTTGGCATCATAAAGGCCATTGACCTGTGCTGCTACCAAGTATGAATCAACATGGGCCTCTAGCTTTTTAACTCCGAATTTGTGCGCGATGCGCAGGCCAGCCAGCAGGGCTTCATACTCAGCTTCATTGTTGGTGCTCTTGAAGTCCAACCTGATGGCGTAAGTATATTCCTGATTCTCTGGATCCACCAGCTTGAGGCCTGCGCCGGATCCTTCGTTGTTTGAAGCTCCGTCAGTGAACAATCTCCAAACATTTTCTTCATCATTGGCTCGCGGAGGATCTGCCACGCGCTGAGCCTCTTCAATTTTTCCTTCTGGGACTTCTGCAATGAAGTCAGCCAAGACTTGTCCCTTTATTGCTGGACGGGGCTTATAGGCGATCGTGTGCTCTCCTAATTCCAGCGCCCATTTTGTGAGCCTTCCCGAGAGTGCGGGGCGCCGCAAGACTTGCTGGATGTTGTAACCAGTCAGAACTTCAATGGGATGACCATTGAAATATCTATGAAGCTTGCGCGACGCGTGTGTTAGCGACAAAACTAACTTTTCCATGATGGAGTAGCGCGTCTCAGGATCTGTCAGCACCCGACTCACATAGTATATTGGCGTTTGGATTCCCTTGCGATCCACCAACAATACTGCGCCGATGGCGCGCTCTCCTGCTGATAGGTACAATGTTAAAATTTCACCAGGAAGTGGAGCTGTGAGCGCGGGCAGATTTATCAAACATTCTTTTATCTCACTGAAAGCTTGCTCGGCCTCAGGAGTCCATTTGAATTGGCTTTTCTTTAAGCAATTCCTCAATGTGTTGACAAATGGGGTAGATTTGCTTGCATGGTTCGCTAGGAACCTGTTGATTGAAACCAATCTACCATTCAGCTTCTGGACTTCTTTCATGGTGGATGGCGAGGGCATGTCAAGGATGGCCTCCACCTTTTCTGGGTTCACCTTAAAACCATCCTTGGTGACCATTACACCTAGAAATTTTCCCTCCTGTACGCCGAAAGTGCATTTGCTCGGATTGAGCTTCATGTTAACTTCCTTTAGGCGCCCAAGGGTTTCTTCGATGTCTTTGAGCATTTGTTTTTCCTCCCTGCTTTTGATCACCAAATCATCTACATAGACTTCTAGGTTTCTTCCAATTTGCTCGCTGAAAACGGCATCCATAAGTCTTTGGTAGGTGGCTCCCGCATTCTTCAAACCAAAGGGCATTTTTGTGTAACAAAAAACACCCTTGTCGGTTCTGAAGGCGGTCTTGTCCTCGTCTTGTGGTGCCATTTGAATCTGGTGATAGCCCTTGTAGGCATCCAGGAAACATTTGAGCTTGAATGGCGCCACGGAGTCCACCTTTGCGTCGATGTTTGGGAGGGGGTAACAATCTTTTGGGCACGCTTTGTTGAGGTCCTTGAAGTCAATGCACATCCTCCACGACCCGTTACTTTTCTTTACCATCACAGGATTGGCTACCCATGTCTGGTATCGTATCGGGCGGATGATGTTTGCGCGCAATAGATCCTCAACCTGCTCATTCATGGCCCTCGCCTTCTCATCCCCCATGACTCTCTTCTTTTGAGCAATTGGCTCTACAGACTTGAACGTGTTGAGAGAATGTTGCGCCAGGTCTAGCGGAACCCCAGTCATATCAGAGTGTTGCCACGCGAAGACCGACATATATGCTGTGAGCAATCTTTTCATTCTCAACCTCGTGTCGTCTGATATCGTAGCGCCAATTGTGATTGTCTGCTCCGGGAATTTTGGGTTGAGAATCCATTCCTCTGGCGCGTTGTCTGCCATTGGAAGTTTCATTCTCCCTTCCCGCGGAGTACTTGTCACTGCACACAAATGATCTCGGTATACAAAAGTTACACCTGTTGGTGTTGGGAACCCTAACGCGCCGTGCGCTGGCGACGGTATGGCGTTGAATTGGGCAATCGTTCCCCTACCCAAGATCATATTGTGGCAAGAAGTGGTGGGCAAGACCAAGAAGTTGACAACTTCGGCTCGCTTGTGTTTTTCATCCCCCATGGTTAGTTCAAATTGTATTTAACCTAGGGGATGAATGATTTCATTCGAAACACCAGAGATTGGTGCATTCACAATTTCAAGCCTTGCTTGGTCTGCCGGATCCAGTTTCCTGAAACATTGCTCATACATGATGTCTGATTCGCTGCCAGTGTCCACCAGGACTTTTGACACTTCATAATGAGCAATGTGTGTAGTGATGACCAGAGGACTGCTGATAGAAGGGCCTCCCCTGATTCATGGGAAGATGACTTGTTGCTCGCGCCAATCTCCTTGGATTTGCGCGCTTCTCTTTCTTGATATTTGCCCTTGCCTTCCTCCCTCGGCTACACAGATTCTTTTGTACTTTTGCTGGCTGAGGCTCCTGATTGTTCATTTTCTGGTCTTGAGTTTTTCACCAGGTGAGCCAGCTTGCCTGATTTCACATCTTTTTCAATTGCATCCTTCAAGTGGTGGCATGCATCAGTGTTGTGTCCTGTGGACTTGTGAAACTCACAGTACTTGCCACTGTCTGATGGTCCCTTGTAGTGTAGTGGCTTGGGCCTTTTGAACTGGACATTCTCAGTGCTTAACACCTGTGAAGGCGTTTTAGTGAGGGGAGTCCATATTCTTGGCAGAGGTCTGTTAGGATCTCTGCCGCCTTCCCTCTTGTCACCCTCCCCGCGATTACGAACGTCTTTTTGGGGCTGGGGTGAGCTTGGTTGCGCCTGCTTTTCTGCGGAAGAAAAACTGGTTGGTTGCAACCTGGACCATACAGAGTTCTGTTTGCCCCTTCTTTCGTTGCTGCGCGGTGTCTCAGCTTGATGCGCTCTTTCTCTTGCCCTATCTTGGGCAATTTGTTTTTCATTTCTCGCGAAGACTCGCGATGCTTCCATTAGTTTGGCCCAAGTGGTTGGCATGCCATCTCTGCTTACGAGAGCTCAGCGGAGTTGATCACTGCGCGCGCCTTGTATAAAGGCCACGCGCAAGAGTTGCTCAGTGATACCTCCGATTGCCAGAGACTCCTGATTGAAACGAGTTATGTAGTCTTCAATCGTTTCATCATTCTTGCGCACGCAGTGCATGATGTCGTCAGGGTCGCGCGTGTGTCTGCGCTGCTGTACGAAGTGGGCTTGGAACTTTTCCAATAGTTCCTCGAACCCATCGATTTGCCCAGTCGGCAAGCTCTCGAACCAGACACGCGCCGCGCCCGTGAGGCAGCGAGCAAACATGTGACACCATGTTGGCATCGTCCAGCTTTCTAGGTTTCCAGTGTTGTAAAAACCTTGTAAGAAATCGTCTGGATCTGTTGTGCCGTCATATTTGCCCAAACCACTTGGCATCTTGGTTTTGTGCTGAATGGGGGCCTTCGCGATGCGCTCAGTGAATTTTGAATGTTTCACCAAGATGGCTGGCCTGTACGGTGTGGTTACATCCACTTGCCCTCTAACTGGTGGGCTGTACGGTATGTGCAGATCCAGATCGGCTCTGGCTCCATGCGCCATGTTCACGTGCGCGCGGAGCTGTGAGCCTCCTGCATGAGTATCTCGCGTCTTCCTCATGCTGTGCACTTCTTCATCACTAAACTCAGCGTTTGCAGTGTGAACAGAATGACCATCTTCCGGCGCGCGCGCCCTTTTTGTTCCATGAACGTTTTGCTTGTCAAACGCTAGCCTTTGTGTTAAGTCGGCTGACTTTTTGTGTTTGACCAGGTCATTGTACTTGTCCATTAGACGTCGTTGCTCGTTTATGAGGCATTCTTTGGGGTCATTGGTTTCATCTTCTGGACCCATTGGTCCTTTTTGTTTCGCGCCGGTAAGATTTTGTAACGTGAGATCGTCTGGAGGAGTTTCAGTCTGGCCATGAGGAGTTGTGATGAAGGGACGGTTACTGGTGGTGCGCGTAGAATCACGCGGCACCCTCAGAAACTGCTGTCCCTCATTAACATCCTCACGTTCAATATCCTCCAGAACTTGATCAACGTTACGAACGCCAGAAACCATGGTGAAAATTTGTGTTTTTTTTTTTTTTAGAGATCTGATGAGATCTTGTTGCCGTTGTAACAGTGGATGGCGCCAATGAAGAAACGTGGATCGACTCACTGGTAGACGATCTACTTTCCTCGGGTGTGATTATGCTATTTCACCGATGGTTCTCTGGGATCTGGGTTCTTCCACCTACAAAATGAACAGCACCGTAAACTTACCCCTCAGAAAGGGACAGAGGGGTCCTCTTTGGGGTAACCCTCCGGTGTGAGAATAAGTGTTTGTAGGAGAAGATAATAATATGAGAGTAAGGAAAATGGAGTGTATTGCTTAATAGCTGAATACTCTATAATTGTCTGTAATTGGATGTCCTCTCCTTGTGGAGTTGATGTGGTATTTATAGTGCTAGGGTTTCCAATGATTGGGCTCAGACCCAATTAGGGCTTTGTTGGCCTCTTCCAGTTGCTTTGCGCCACGTGTCCTTTGGGACACCTGGTGCTTTTTCATTGGTTATAATCACGTGGTAGCACATGGGTTTTGCTGAGTTGTCCACCTTTCATTGGCAGCTGTCAACATCAGCATATTCTTATTCCTTAAAAAGATACCTTCTGGAAGGTTGTCTGACGTGCACAGTCAAGGTTGCCCTAATCTTGATTTGGATAAGGACGAGGTTGATTATGTGCATGTGTGATATGCGCCTATCCTGAGGATGCGCGAGGTCTTCTCTTTATTCTCACGCGCAGATGTTTCGTGCGCAGATGTGATATGCACAAGCATGTGATATGCGCCACGCGCGGATGCGCCACGCGCAGATGTGATATGCGTGAGCATGTGATATGCGTGAGCATATGTGATGCGTGAGCATATGTGATGCCTGAGCATATGATGCCTGAGCATGTGATGCATGAGTATATGTGATATGCGTGAGCATATGTGATATGCGCCATGCGCATAGGTTTTGGCTTTGTGCCTTCATAATGTCTTGATTTCAAGCCTCTTGTCTATATCATGTGGGTTGACCCGCCTCGCTCGGTGTTGAGGCGGGTACATACCTCTTCATTATCGACACAGGTTCATGAAAGATTAATATGGCATTACCCACAATCTAGTTCATAGTAATCAAACATGTCATGCTTAGACAAATCATAAATCATTCTGCTTTGTTTGGTCCACAAAAGAGAGATTGGGTCATAAGGAATGTCTATATCAAATATCACAAATAGATTAACAGTTTGGTGTGCTCGGGTAGAAATAAATCCTAGGATGTTGCCGCTCTGGCAAATAATTTTTTTTATAGGCTTCTTATAGAAAAAAATGGCAATATTAACTGATATGAGAGGCCAGTTGTTACAAAACAATAGGTTTCATCCTTAAAATTCAGATTACATAACACAAGTCAATTATCAAAGATAAAATAACCCTAGTGGTACAATATTAAGATATGACACAACTTGTATGAAATAAACGAAATCAACCTGAACAATATGAATTTATAACGAATTCACGATCTTCTTACCTGAGATAATATGGAAATTCATCGAAAGTGACCTTGCTGTCTCTGCCATCAACGATAATATTACGCAACTCACGCTCCATTATTTGCGGCGTGATAGCATTCGCCGACGACTCACCACCGCTGGTTAAACGTCCCACCGTCCTCCCCATTCCAAGCCCAACACCAATTCCTATTCCTACACTCAGCGCAGACATAAGGTGTCTTTGTTCCATCTTTCCTCAACTTTTCACACCCTAATATCTCTTTTCCAATCAAAAATCTGATCAACAAATAACATGCAATAAGATTCATACATGATATTGATGAAAAATGAAACTAAAAGAAGAAAAATAATAATATCTTACGATATTTTGAATCCTGGTCAATAATTTAGAATCCTATCAATTCAATTCGTTTACTTTATACGTATATGTATGTGTACAAAATAATTTCTGGTTTCTAGGGGACAGAAATATTTGATCTCGGTACATATGTTTCTCTATCTATAGCTATATTACAGGTGTATGCATTTGATACACAATTTTCGGTCAGTATGCACAGAATTTCAAGACACATGCACACAATGTATATATCGTCTTTAGCGACTCAAAAATATTGTAAAAGATGAACGGGTTTCCTTACACAACGGAGAAGAAACAAACAGTTGGTTTTTGTAAATTGTAACTCCCGTTACAATAACCGTCTACAAATTTGGGCCCAGTTTTGGTTGGTTGGATGGATTCGGCCCTGTTGTTTTGGGGGTTTAGCCCATTAATGAGGTAAGTACGTTTCAACAACATTCTTCTGACTTTATTTTTTGTCACTAGGGTTGCAAACGAATCAAGCGTATGCCGAAAAGTTCGTTTATGTTCGTTTGTTAAATAAATGAACGAGCATGAGCAATAAATTCGTTCGATAATTAGCTAAATGAACGAACATGTCCGTTCATTTGTGTTCGTGAACTTTCGATAAGGTGTTCATTATCGTTCGTATACGTCTGTTTTTGTTCTTTAATATTTGTTTGCTTATGTTTGTCCATAATTTATTTTTATATATATTTTTAATAACTTTTCTAATTTTATCCTATAGATTTAAACAAAATTATTAACTTTAAAACAAAAATCTATATGAGTATTATGTGATTAATTTATGTGTTAATTAACATATGAATATTAAAAAAAGATACATTCACACAAATTATTACTTGTTAGCTAGATCGAATAAAACATTGTTTATGCTCATTTGTGTCTGTCCGTTTGTGTTCCTGAACTGTTCACGAACAAATTCATTTTCTTAATGAACGAATACGAAAAAAAAATTTATTCGGTTAGGTGTTCGTGAACTGTTTGTTTGTCCTATGAAAGCTTAACAAACGAACAAAGCCTTGTCCAGTTCCGATTGTTTATAGCTCTAGTGAGGTATAAAGAACTTCCAAGAATATACAGAAGTTACATAATTTTCAAAAATATCATTAATTTTCCACACATTATATATTATCTTAAAGGGCACGTACAAGACAATTTTTTTTCAAACAAAATAATGTTAATTAGATCATTGATATAAGCTAAATAAAAATTTAAACCCTTTTTAATAAAACTTCTTCCATAATTTTAAATCAGAAACACACTGCAAAAAAAGATACATATTACATCACTCGGTCCACATTTAGCAACATTGATGCTAACACAAATACACAATACATTACTAAAACACTGCAACCTTAAAACTCCACACACAAACGTATGTGGGAACCTAACTTAAATCAGAAACATACGCTGCAGATAAAGATGCATATTACATCACTCGACATTTAGCAACATTGGTACTTAACAGTCAACTACACTACATTACTTAAGCACTTCAACCTTAAAAGTTAAAACGCCACACACACACATATGGGAACTTAATTTAGTAACATTCATACAATTTGATATCCATTTGTACTCGAAAATAGAAACCTTCGGCCTCATCGGTGCGAAAAGTAGCAATTCCTCGTGCCATGAAGAAATCTCCGGTGCCACCAACGACCGAAAGGTCCCTTGTCTTCTCATCCATCATATCTGCACCCATGATGTTAATTGTACCTTTATGCTCAGTGGAATTGAAAATCAATGTGTAAGAAAACCAAGCATTAAAAGTGGTTTTCATATCATAGACATATCATAGAAGTAGAATCCTTGTGCTCGAGCCACAGGGGCAGATAAGAAGTGGGTGTCTTTAGTCATGGGATCATCAAAGACCACGAACATCCCGTGGCTGAAGTTCCTAAGCTTCGTAGGATTCGTGACTACCGCAGATGTGGCGTTAGCGAGATTTGTGCCATTGAAGAGGTTGTCATGGTAGTATAGCACAAATCTCTTGCATGGCTTCTTTGCGTCTAGTTCTTTAGAGTCATGAGTTGTTTTGGAAAAAGAGTGTAGGATCATGAGCGAAAAGAGAAAGAAAACAATGTATTCATAAACTTTACGAGCCATCTCACGCATGAATTTGTGTTCAAGTTCGGCAAATTGAGTTACTTTGTCCGGTATATATAATGTAAAAAATGCAACTTGTAATAAAGGTGTGATAATATACATACTTAGATTAAATGAAAACATTTTAAAAACAATGAAAAAAAGGCTTCTTAAACGGTTACACCAGTACTCTAATACGTGTACTTTGTAGCGCAAAAAATATATATATAATTATAATATAAAACTTTATTAATACATTCATTAGTATTGTAAAGAAAATATGTTTGTAACAGCGACCAATCATATCATCAACACTGGCTATACGTTGTTGTCCATAAGGAGTTTATAGATTTGATTGTGTTGTCTTGCTAGAGATCTCCGTAGATAACTCATATGTGATATTTTAGCTGAGGTATTATTTATGAATCAAGAATCTTCATATCCATAATCAATGTGGAATTTGTTTAGGATGTGAACTCATTGTCCATGATAAAGTTTGCCCACCAACAACTTAAGGATGTGAGACTTGCCTAAGGTATCCTCCTAAAGACCCTTGAGGACTCATCTTCTTCGACGAGGTTTAACCCACCATCCCGAACAACACAATGGTGGCTCGATAATACCATTGTAACATCCGATCCATTGTACCACTAATATTGTCTCATTTGCCCACAAGGAGCTCACAAATTTGTTTTTTGTTACCTTATGGAGACTTCCCAAGAAGTCTTCCATCTTATACTACTTCAGCTTGAGAACCTTTAACTATGACGTAGTTTTCATCTTCTTTGCAATCAATGCTTTTGCTACTACTTCAATCAGCCTAAATCACCCACAACCCACAGACACATTGTTGGCCTTATGCCCACGGTGACTCTGTTCTTGTTTAATATAGTTCTACTTTTCTCACTGTTATGTCTAGTTACCGACTTACCGTACCAAATCCATTATCATCTTGCCTTCAGCATCGTCCCTTGCTTATGGTATCACAAATGTGTATCAACACACAACAGTTTGGTTTAAACTAACTGTTGATGGTGCAATGTACCATATTTGAGGACCTTTGTATCGATTCCAAAGTCTTAGGTCACCTTAAAGGTACAAAAGTCTAGTTTGAAGAAGTGAATCATGGAAATCACAAAATAGATATGTTGTCGATCAATTGAGGTTTAAACAACATAGCAAATATTTACAAGACAAATGATTATTATAAACCAAAAACGTCATAAAAATCATAATACCATATCCTAAGTTTTGATTGAATATTTGAAAAATAGTTAAAATTGTTTTCAAAATGGTTTTGAAGTCAACATATGTCTTCACGGAACTAAACTCTTTAAATAAGTATTCCACCACACAATCTAATATGGAGAGCATTGCATTAATGCTAAAAGAGTTTTAAGACAAAATTTAAGCAGAAAGCACCTTGAATATTACTTTTGTAAAAACAAAAGTAAAAAACTCATTTTGATGAAAACTCTTGTGAGAAGTGAATGGTCAAACATCACTTTATCCTAACTTGTAAACACGGTACAAATCCATGGAAACAAAGTTACAAAAGTGGACAAGACCTCACATAACGTTTAAAACATAAAAAAGTGTGAAATGGGCGTCTAGTGACCGTGGGAATTAACTGATCACCGGCTAGCTAATTAGGATATATTTCTATATAGTAATCAATATATATAATATATATATACTAGTTTTTATCCCCCGTATTACGAGGGTTATTTTATATTATTTGTTTTTATTATTTATTTTTTTTAATTTTTATTTTTTATATTGTATGAAAGTTAATAATATACTTATGGTTTGATGATAAATTGTTTCACAAATAAATGAGATGTTATAATCCGGTTTAAAAGCTATATGGGTTTGATGAGACCCAAAACCCGTTTATTTCTTTACTATAAAATTGGTTTTTTAATTATAAATAATATATATCTTTTTAAATAAATCATATATTAATTTTTAGCATATCCCTACTTTATAGGATTTTTATATCAAATTTTTGGTGAGAATAGTTTTTAATTTAATGAGATGTTATAACCCGTTTAAGAAATATCTAGGTTTGATAAGACCCATACCCGTGAATTCGGGTCAAATGCATGAGAATCATTCATTTAAAAATCAAGTAAATCTGGTGACTCCAAAAAAAGGGGAAGCGACCATATCGCGACACGTAGGATTTTTATGTTTTCGTTTAGATATATTATATATAGATTATTATATATATTAAAAGGTAGATTTAGTTTTTATCCCTCGTATTACGGGGGGTTGTTTTATATTGCTTGTTTTAATTTTATTTATTTTTTATATTTTTTTATTGTATCAAAGTTAATAATATACTTATGGTTTGATGAGAAATTGTTTCACATGAGATGTTATAACCCCCGGTTTAAAAGCTATATGTTTTTGATGAGACCCAAGACCCGTTTATTTTTTTTACTATAAAATTGTTTTTTTTTAATTATAAATAATATTTATGAAAGTTAATAATATACCTATGGTTTGATGAGACCCAAGACCCGTTTATTCTTTTACTATAAAATTGGTTTTTTAATTTAAATAATATATATCTTTTTTTAAAATTAGACAGGCGAAGAAATATGATATAGGTCCCCGTTAGTCATCTCACTCTCCTACCTTTACTTTAAAGAAGGGACGTACCGCTCATAACGGTGATATTGAAGGTTCGAGCCCTACTAAGCCTACCACCCCCTGCTCTTCTCTTTCAGCCCTTGCTGGTGAAAGTTTTAGAATGAATGTTGGCCTACATAGAGACCAGGGGAGACGGATTGGATCGAGAGAAGAATTCACTTCTATGAAAGACTTTCACGGGAATTGCCTTGATCGTCGGATATCTTTGTTAAAATAAAAAATTCTCAGAACCTCCTTCGAATGAAAGAACTTGAGAGGGTCTCACAGGTTTTGCTTTTTTTCTTTTTTTTTGTGGTGAGGTGAACCGGGCATACTACTTCTCAAGTTTTTTATAGAACGAGCACCGTGAACTATCTGCTTTTTTATTAACATATTGTGTAATATGATGCATGCATACACGTAGCTAGAGATCGTGGGTTTTTTATTGCACGAACCGGTCGATTAAATATGCACCATCTACCCTTTAAAACACCGAAAGCTCTCTCGACATTTTTTCTTGCAGATTCTTGCAATTTCTTGAACGCCTTTTCATTGGTCTCGACAGGAAACGAAAAGGCTTTCACAAAAACAGACCATTGCGGGTAGATACCATCGACAAGATAGTAGCCATGTCTGTAATATCTCTCGTTGACAAACTACGGGCAGAAAGGTGCGGTGCCATCTGTTACGCTCTGAAACAACAGTGATGTGTACAGAACAGTGATGTCGTTGTTTGAGCCGGGAACACCAAAATAAGAATGTCAAATCCATAAATCATTTGACGCAACTGCTTCTAATGAGATGGTCAGTCGTTTGATATCACCCCTAACATACGCCCCTCGCAACTCCCATGGACAATTCCTCCATTCGATATGTGTACAATCGATGCTACCGAGCATCCCTAGAAAATGCCATCTAGCCTCGTGCGCGGCGTAAACACGTGTAATGTCGTGCCTTGTTGGTTTTTGTAGAAACTCTTTGGCATACAATTTTATAATCGCGTTACAAAAGAATTGTAGAGATTCACGTGAAGTTCTCTCAGACATTTGTAAGTATTCATCGAATTGGTCGGGTGGGTTACCTGTCGCTAGTTGACGAATAGCGGATGTGTATTTTTGAAGCGCCGTAAAACTTTGTTTGCCCCTCGCGTCGTAAGATTCTTGAAACCATTCTTCGTTTGCTTCGACATCGGCTACAATTTTTAAAAATAAAGATTTCGGCAAACGAAAGCGTTCCCTAAACGTCTCGTCATTGTATTTCGGCTCCTCCACAAAATAGTCGTTTATTAGCATGTCGTGGGCATGTATACGATTACGCTCCACCACTTTTTTCTTTGGACGGCTCGGGCCTTCAAGTTCGTTATATAGCAACGGAAACCATTCGAGAATGTCATCGTCCGAAGACGAAGAGTTATCGGTGTCTAAGGGCATCGAGTGTTTCGAAAATGCCATATTTTTTTGTTGTGAATGAAGGGGAAGTTTGAGAGTGTTTTTGAGTTGGATATGGTTTTGAGTTGGATTTGGTTTATGTTTTGGTTTTGGTTTTATATTGGTTTTCTTTTTATTTAAACCCCCACCCCACCCCACCCCCCTCCCCCTCCAACGGCTAATTCCCTCCTCTCAACGGTCATCTTCCTCGAAAAACACACCATCACGCAAGTGATGGCCATCACTCAACAGAGCCATCACGCGTGTGATAGACCACCGCGGCGATGTTGAGTGGTGCCATCACGCGTGATGGCTCTTCTTCACGCGGTGTCCCGGGTCCCCTTACCAAATACAAAACTCACCTACCCTCATATGAATCCAAAGTTCCAAACTATTATCTCATGATAATATAATCGCCATCAACGTTTTTGAATTAAAAACCAATTTAACTCCACACGATAATTGAAACCATATATATCATGTATATGTGTATTTGTTTTTATGCATTCTGAGACTTTATTACAAGGGACAAAATAATACTGTAGCTGGATAAGAACCATACATCTTTTTAGGCACGTTTGGTTCGGTACATTAAAGACAGTATGAATGAGAGCGTGAGCGTGAGCATAAGCAAGCTGGTTAATGCCGAGGAATGCAATGATTCTTCTCATTGTCCAAGTGAAAACCAAATAATAATAATAATAATAATAAGGGAAAATTACCAAAATAAATATGTTTGACCAAAAATTTACTAAAATAGACATGTCTATTTAGCCTATATCTCTCCAATCATTAGTTTTTTGACCAATAAACAACTGACACGTCACCGAAGCCAGCTAAGGCGGCTAAGTCTTAGCCGCCACTTTATGGGCACGGAATTGTATGAAAAGTACCTTTAGCTAATAGAAAATCGACACGTGTCAAAGGCGGCTAAACTTAGCCTACATCTATGGTTATTTAGCCGGCATTTTTGACTCTTAGCCGGCTTCGGGATACGTGTCTATTTAGTTAGCCGGCTCCAAATATTCCTTCTTAGCCGGCTCCAACTCGGCTTGTAGGCTAAGGCTTCACTTAGCCGCCTTCTTTTTTCATTTAGCCGTCTAATTTTAACCGCCAAAATTGAATATTTTACCAAACTTACCAACTCTATTAAATATTTAGCCGGCTTCACTTAGCCTTCTTCTTAGCCGGTGTAAATTTAGCCCCCAAAATTAAATATTTTTACCTACACAGTTAATTATTTAGCCGGCGTCGCAGAGCCGTCAACTTTTTTCTCCTAGCCGGCATGTTTTAGCCATCAGAAATAAATACATTTACCTACCCAAATTTAATTTTTCACCAACCATTTTTATAAAACTATACAACCATATTGACTACATCTTATAAAACCATCTTCACCATCTCAAACTTTTTTACTTTCTTATAACAAGATCCTCATATTTTAAAAAAATATGTTCGTTAACGTCGTCTTTTACTCAGATCAGATTGTAGGCTTTACTTAGCCGGTTTTTTTATGAATGAATTAACTTGGTTTATTTTTATTAAAATTATTTTTATGTGCGTAGATACTAACAAAAAAGTAATACACGGAAATGTTCATTAATAATAAAAATTAAGAAACATAATAATAACAAAGCATACTAAATAAAGATTACAATCTACTCGATGGTATGCCGACAACGCCAAATATAAATTTTTGGGGAATTTGCTTGTATGTTAATGGAACATTTATGTTTTGAAAAACAGCTTAATTTGAAGGAGATTTTAAGAAGAAAATGCTTAAATATCGGAGGTTTATGGCAGAAAAAATTTAGATTTTGCGTTGTCGGCCTACCATTGAGTAGATTGTAATCTTTATTTAGTATGCTTTGTTATTACTATGTTTCTTAATTTTTATTATTAATGAACATTTCCGTGTATTACTTTTTTGTTAGTATCTACGTACATAAAAATAATTTTAATAAAAAAACCAAGTTAATTCATTCATAAAAAACCCGGCTAAGTAAAGCCTACAATCTGATTTGAGTGAACAACGATGTTAACAAACATATTTTTTTTAAACATGAGGATCTTGTGATAAGAAAGTAAAAAAGTTTGAGATGGTGAAGATGGTTTTATAAGATGTAGTGAATATGGTTGTATAGTTTTATAAAAATGGTTGGTGAAAAATTAAATTTGGGTAGGTAAATGTATTTATTTCTGGTGACTAAAACATGCCGGCTAGAGAAAAAAAGTTGACGGCTAAGCGAAGCCGGCTAAATAATTAATTGAGTAGATAAAAATATTTAATTTTGGGGGCTAAATTTACACCGGCTAAAAAGAAGGCTAAGTGAAGTCGGCTAAATATTTAATAAAGTTGGTAAGTTTGGTAAAATATTCAATTTTGGCGGCTAAAATTAGACGGCTAAATGAAAAAAAGAAGGCGGCTAAGTGAAGCCTTAGCCTACAAGCCGAGTTGGAGCCGGCTAAGAAGGAATATTTGGAACCGGCTAACTAAATAGACACGTATCCCGAAGCCGGCTAAGATTCAAAGATGCCGGTTAAATAACCATAGATGTAGGCTAAGTTTAGCTGCCTTTGACACGTGTCAATTTCTATTGGCTAAAGGTACTTTTCATAAAATTTTGTGCCCATAAAGTGACGGCTAAGGCTTAGCCGGCTTCGGTGACGTGTCAGTTGTTTATTGGTCAAAAAACCAATAATTAGGGAGATGTATATTTTGGTAAATTTTTGATCAATCATGTTTATTTTGGTAATTTTCCCTTATTAATAATAATAATAATAATAATATTAATTGTGTTTTTATCATTTTATGTAATAGAATGGGGAATTTCATATACACTTTAAAGTTGAAAAAAGACACGCTTTCTCAAAACACAAGTTTTCAACGCATAATATGTAATATCCTTTAAAATTTCCATTTATAATTGTTGTTATTAATAATCTACTAATATTAAGTTCTTATTCTTATATATTTAAACAATGTTTTAAAAACCGGTATTTTACTTGTACCGGATTAAATTAAAAAATGGTACAACCGGTTGAACCGGGTTATGCCGGAAGGTTCAACCGGTTGAATAGTTTACCTTAAAATTTCCTTTATATGTAACTCAAATCCAAAAATAATCCAAAAGTAAATGATTCCATAACAAAAAATAATCAAAAAGTTAATCCATATTAAAAAATAATGCAAAAGCACTCAATTTTTATAAATATAATCCTAAAAAGTTTACATGTTTAAATGTTAATTATTGGGTTAAAAGTAGTTTTGAAAAATATTGTTCGCAAATATCAAAAAATTCTCAGACATAAAACCGGTTTTCCAGTGAAAACCGGTATTCTATACAAAAACCGGCGGTACGAAGTTCTAGCAAATCGGCAAAAAATACCGGACTCAAAATACCTGTCTGCTATGCGAAATCCGGTTTAACCGGTTCAACTGGCCGGTTTGAACTGGTTTTTAAAACACTGTATTTAAATGTTATATACTTCATTACATTTTAAAGAAGGTTGTGCCACAAACTCGATAATCTCATTATAATTTGTTAGAATATAGTTTCGTACGGTAACAAAGCTTGAACGAAAGCATCGAGTGCATGGACTTAATGATGGTCGGGGTATAAAACATGTATTTGTATATGTTAGTTTATAGTTTTTATTTACTTTATTGTTTGCATTACGATATTTCAAGTGTTATTTTGTATTTCAGGTCATTGAGTGTTAAAGATACTAATTGGAGATATTTACGAGCATGCTTTGGAGTCTTGGATAAGATCGAGTTCAATGCGTACGATTCGGGATTGAATAATAATAATAATAATAATAATAATAAGATGCACGTGAAAAATGTTGATATCAGTTGATGATTATTTTAAAATATAAAATTGTAATTGAAATAAATGTGATGTATCCATTTATTCACATATATAAGAGAATAATATTAGAGGTGTACAAATCGGGTTTTTAAATATCTGGTTTCGGGTATGGAATCAGGTTCGGGTATGATCGTGTATTAGAAAATCGAATATTGTCGATACCTGGGTCGGGTTCGGGTTCGGGTTCGGGTTCGGGTATTATCTCTAAAAACCATACTTTGTGCATCAGGTTTGGGTCGGGTATAGAACCGGGTATTATAAAACTGGGCAGGCCCGGCTCTGAGAATTGAAAAAAAAATTGGGCCGAATGCGAAAAATATTTTGGGCCTTAAGTAAAAAAGAGGATTTTGTTGGGTTTAAACAATTTAATTTTTAATTTGGCTTCCTTAGTTATGATTTATGATTTGGGTTGTATAAAAAACTATTGTATAAAAAATAGGCTTAAAAATGCCTCAAATGAGACTTGAACCCACAACCTTTGGGTTGGAAGTCATACCCCTTTGCCACTAGAACAAGTTAGTTGATATCTAATTAAGTTTAAACATTAAATATACATATCGTTTTTCATAAAAATACATAATTTTAAAAAGAAAAAAATTTCGGGCCTAGCGGGTAGTCGGGCCTATGACCATCGACCACCCTGCCATAGGCCATGGCCGGCCCTGAAACTGGGTATTTGAATACCATTTCTCCGAGTATTGAAAAAACCCTATAACATGGTCTTTGTTCAATTGTTGGGCTGATCACGGAGTCAAGAGCCCACAAACAAAATGTAGCAGCCCATGTGAAAGAAATTAAAAAGGAAAAGAAGGGCAGGCCGCGAGGGGAGTTCGTGATCGGCATGTCTGGCAGAGGCGTAAGGCAGCAACCCCTTGGTGGTTTGGCACGCAAATCAAGAAGCTATCACTATAATGACGCAATGCTAATCTCGTTGTAACTTACTCTGGGTGAACGATTCGTTTAGTTTAAACATTAAACTTTGTTTTATTCATGTTTGGATTTGTTTGACATGACAACGGTGTATAAACAATTTGATGTGTTAGTTTTTTAAACTATTTGCATGTGTTAGTAATAATTACTTTACAACTTGTTCGGTTAATGACAAAACCTAGTAGCTTGTTGGGTGTCATAGAGTAGGTTGATTCACACTAGTAAATAGGGTATTTGAATTATAAAAGATCTGTTTTTGATTACTTAAATTAACCGACTTTTCAACACCATGTCTATGTGGTGTCCAAGTAATAAAACGAGTTTTTTATGAAACCTAGAATCTGAAGGAGGCTGTGTTTTCCTTAAATTGTTTTTAAAATCAATCTTCTAACTTTCGCTTGACATTGTTTGTCCACCTTAGTTAATTAAAATTAAGTTTAAACTCAAACAAAAAGTGTAATACTGATCACATGCTCCTCATGGATACGATATCTTGCTTACTCTAACTATTTAGTTTAATTGGGGTTTTTAATGACTAAAATAACGGTCATCACTTAATACGTAGTAAAAAAAAAAGCATAAACTATGGGGTCTCAAACTTTTCCGACGAAAATGGATAGATTTACACAATGTATAAAAATTTTCAGAGAAAAACATGTAAAAATGTAAATTAATGAAAGAAATCGGTAATTCGTCAATGGTCACCAACAAATTAAAATTGAAACTTCATCTCGTTTTACACCAGCAATTACCAACGGACTGCCAACATTTATGGTTGAAGGAACACGTACAAAGTAATTAGAGACTTTTCTAGTGTCGGAGACTCTTTGAGTGTTGGCGAAGTAATTGGAGCAACATCTAAGACCTGACACAAGTTTGGTAACAATACTGAGTTTTCACGTGTTAATTTTTATGCCAATCGTGTAGTGCCGTTTTAACCTAGATAATTTAGCGCAAATTAATAGCAATAAGGTGAGTTTCTAGACCCCTTTATATGTTACATTCTGAGACGGTGTGCATACTCATGAAATGATTTAAACATGATAACATTTTGAGTAGTAGTCTATGTTTTAAAGAATACATATATAAGATATGAAGAATGGTAATGTTTTGTGAGACAATGTGATAAAATGGTATTGGGAATATGTTAACAAATTAATTACAGGATGAGTACGTGTGATATTCATGATAAACATAGGGAGCGTGTATGAACCCGATATGTGTTCATATCTTATTATATTAACTTGTTTTACAAGACATGTGAAATGATAATGCTGTCACTAATCGTCCACCGAGGCTGCATGGTCCTGCGTAACAGATGGAATGATAATGACGACAGTCATCACCTGATAGGGCTCCACAGTCCCACACAACAAAATGAATGATGATGACGCACAATGGGGTTGTATGGTCTTACGCTACAAATGGAATGTATGACTAAAATATGATATTAATGATATGATGAATGTTTATGTTATATGATGATATGAACGTTGATATGATGTGCTATACATGATATGAAGTTATATTATGCTATGATTTGTTACGAATTTTAAACTAGAATTCACTAGGTGTGTTAATGCTAGTGAAGTATGTAGGCTTGGAGTGCACCGGCAAGCTATCTAAATTTGACTGGCATCCTTTTATGAAGTTATGTTAAGATGATATACGTTATTAATTATGTTTGTGACAATATTTAATGTTTGATTGACGTTTAAATACTCTCTACCTTGTTTAAATGAATTTTTCTTTTTCAGAATTACGTCTTATCAATAAATCCAACCACTATAAGCTACTTGGGAGTATCATACTGCTACCCAATTTAGTATGGCGTAGTCAAGGGTTCAATCCCTATTACGTGCAATAATATTCACTGTTAAAAAAAATAAGCTACTTGGATTTGGGGCCTTACATCTAACCCACGTTACTATACATTCCATTGGGTTTGTCTTGAGTCTTGACTTCTTTTTCATACAAGTCAGGGCATTTACAATGGGCTACACACTCCAATATTCAAATCCATGTGGCAACCTGGAGGGAGCCCAACTTCACCATTATGGAGAATTAAGGATTGGTGTGGTCATATTATATAATATTACACATATGCATACATATTTAATATTTTTTTAATAAAGTTTGTGAAGGTTTCTTGTAAAAGAAAATAAGATTTTTATGAAAAGTTTGAAATATAATCTGATGATAATATAACAGTTTGTATGAATTTGTTGTTAAGATGCTCTTAGGTCTTCAAAAAGAAAGTACATGGAACACTTGCCATTTATCATATTCTTCCTTGACTATTTAACTATTTTACTTTACTTTATTCATTTTGATTTATTCTTTTAGCAAATATAAACTTATGATTTTTATATTACTTTGACTTATAAAAAATCATTGTCCTTGTAAGTATATTAATTTGGTTTATTGAATTTTAATAATCTCTATGAATAATATTGGCCGATAATAATCTTTATTCATTTCATCGCCATTGGTGGTCCTAAATTTTAAAAAGTTGGCCACCAGTGGTCCCTCGTTAAAAAGGACTTAACGACATTATACTTTTTTCCGAATTTCAAACTAACGTGTTAGGGCTTTTGATCGGAAGGATATTACGAATCGATTGATGTAATATTAGCTTGAAACGGTGATCCAAACGGCTTGATTTTTGTTAATTGTAAGTTCGAACACTCAAATTGAAGCATTAATTTGCCGTTTTGGAGCACTGTTTCGAACTAAGTTTTACATCAATAGGCTCGTATCCTTGTTCTGATCAAAAGTCCTAAAACATTAGTTTGAAATTCGGAAAAAAGTATAACGTCGTTAAGTCTTTTTTAACGGAGGACCATTATGGGCCAACTTTATTTAATTTGGGATCACCAGTGACGATAAAATAAATAGGGATTATTATCGGCCAATATCATTCAATAAGGATTATTAAAATCCAATAAACCTATTAATTTTGTTGTGATTTATTTTCTAACCTCTTTTGATTCACAATATATCCAAGTTGTCGGTTTTCCATTGTTAGCCTTAGTATGCTTTGTAGTCATAATCATTGTTGTAGTATGCGAACTTTGATCTTTTGCAATTGATGATTCAACCAGAAACTTGTTCTCCAGACAATTAATGATTTAGCCCAAATCTTGTTCTACATATTATACTTTGATTTTTCATAAACCGAATGATCTCTAATAGACAATTGTGACATGTCTTGATTCTTTGTAGACCTGGATGATAACTTTGCTTGTCATACTGCTGATTGTTATGACACAAGATAATTAATCAAGTGTTTAGGGACATGATGTGACATATAATCATTTATAAACTAATTATTTTTCAAGTCGTGTTTAGTTGTTCATTATCAAAACCATGTGATTTAATTAAAGTTTAATCCAATGTTTTCCAGCCATACATTTTAATAATCACTCAATTGCTAGCGTCCTAAAAACTTGTTAGCCGTCTGTTTTTATTTTTTATTTTTGAATACTAGAAATAACAAAAAAATCATGGAAGATCGTCGGGGACATTCGTCTGAAACATGACAGGCAGCAGGAATATTTCAGTTAGAGATCCGGGCGATCTAAGGGTTTGTTCCAAAATATCAAGGCGACACGACTAGATATAGACACATTGTCTTTCATCGATCTGTGGTTAGTTTAAAATCCAATGATTATGATTTTTAGATAGGCAGGTTGTTGGCCTTTTTTTTTGGAATTTTGAACGAGTGCTGATTTCAGTGAACAAGATTGTGAGAATGTTTGGTCAAATGGACACTTTGTCATTTTTCCAAATAGAAAACCTTCTTAATTAAACTTTTTTTTGTAGTTATAAATCAGTAAGGTACGTATAGTGGAAACAAAGACACATATTACATCGATCACTTGATTGATACTGACATTATACTCCATTACTCACTAGACATGTAACAACATACATCTCTTCAACCTTATAACTCAACACCCGCACAGCCTTATTCAATAACATTCATACAACTTGATATCCATTTCAAGTCGAAAATAATAATCACCTTGTGCAATATCGGTACGAAAAGTAGCAATCCCTCGTGCCATAAAGAAATCTCCTGTGCCACCAACAACCGAAAGATCCCTAGTCTCCTCACTCATCATGTCCGCACCCATAATGTTAATTGTTCCTTTATGTTCAGTGGAATTGAAAATCAAGGTGTAAGAAAACCAAGCATTATAAGTTGTCTTCATATCATAGAAGTAAAATCCTTGTGCTCGAGCCATAGGGGGAGATAAGAGGTGGTTATCTTTCGTAATGGGATCATCAAATACCACAAGCATCCCATGGTTGAAGTTCCCTAGCTTCGTAGGCTTCGAGACTGCTGCTGATGTGGCATTGGCAGCGTTGGTGCCATTGAAGAGGATGTCATGGTAGTATAGCACAAATCTCTTGCATGGTTTCTTCGCGTCTAGTTTTTTCGAGTGAGCAATTACGGAAAAAGAATGCATGATAAGGAGTGAAAATAGAATAAAAGCGATATACTCATAAATTATACGAGCCATCTCTAGTTTTGATTTGTGTTCAATAAATTTAGTTTCTTTGTCCGGTATATATAGTTGCAAAATGCCACTTGAAATAGAAAGGTACTGATCTTTGGAAAACACCACACATATATTAAAATAAAAAATTCAAATAAAAAGACAATTATAACAGAAAGGGCATCTTAGATAGTAAGATGTTTACTTAGCAGCAGAATAAAAAAAGTATGAAACTTATATAATTTACAAAAGTTTATATATACATTCTCTGGTGTTAACAAGAGATTTTTTTTGTTTAAATATATTTTATGCTATAATTTTAAACAAATCTAAAAAATTAAGAAAAAAAAACACACACACAACTCAACCGATATCCACTTTTCGTCGGGTGTTATGGAAGGCATTTGCTAACCATCACGGGGCATTCAGTAGTCACCGTGTAATAGTTAAACTACAATTAGTTTTTATGTTTTTTAAAATTTAAACAAATAAATGAATGAACGTGATTGGTTGGAAAAACAAATAATATAATACCGAGTGTTATATCTCGAATATATATAAACGAATCTTTCTTAAATTCTCTAAATTTACCAGATTAATTTATTTGTAAATAGTTCTCATTCATTGGACCCGAATTCATGGGTGGGTCTCACTAAACCCAAATAACCTTTAAACGGGTTATAACATCTCATTAAATTTAAAATTAATCTCACCAAATATTTTATATGAAAATCCTATAAAATAAGAATATACTAAAAATAAGTATCCAATTTTTTAAAAAAAAAATATTATTTATAATTAAGTAACAATTTTATAGTATAAAAATAACCGCGTCATAAATCTCACCAAAGTCAAGTAGCCTTTATATTGGGTTATAACATTTCATTTATATGTGAACCCCTCTCATTATTAAATCATAAGTATATTATTAACTTATATGAGGTAATCCCTAAATAAAATTAAAATCCAAAAAAATATATAAATTATAAAACGAACAATGTAAAACAACTCCGTAATACGGGGGATAAAAACTAAATCTATAATAATTGAATCTTATGATATAAAGGAGACCAAATAAGCGAATTTCTAAATTCGTGTACTACCATTTGCGGTGAAAAACAAAGCCTACCATTGGGGCTGTTTTGGTATGGATATTCCCTTTACCAAATCCAAAACTCACCAACCGTTTTCATATGAATCCAATTTTCCATACTATTATTTCATATTAATATAATCACCAACCACGTAGTTATTTTGTATTTATATGTGAATAGCACTCTTCTATCAAACTAGCTACTTGCAAACACTCAATTGATGATACCAAGGCTGCAATTTTATGTAGGTCACTATTGTTACATTGGAACCCAAATCTTTGTATGAGCATTTTAAGTGATTTTGTATGTAATTGGCCTTCTGGTCTAATAATATGAAATAATTAATGGTTAAGACTTGAGATCTTTTTGGTTTCAGGGGGGGTTTCTCCATGATGGTGGGTTTCCTCCCTGATGATGTTTCTAGGTGAGTCAGGTCTCAAGAGTCAAAATCAGTATGGATGGTTGACATATCATTTTAAAAAGGTTCACTTGAGTATTTGAGCTAGTTCCAAATGTGGTTAAAGAAAAAAAATGATTTTGGATTCAAGCTTATGATCGTATATCATTGTAGCTGAGTCTAGAAATTATATATTAGATAACAAACAAAGAAATTAATATCTTAACTCCGTTACTACCAATGGGGGTGCAAAACAAAGCCTGCTGTAGGGGTTGTGGTGATATGGATATTCCCTAAGGGGGGACGGGGCGGTGCGTGAAGGGTGCTCCATCACGCGTGATGGGTTTTTCCACACCGCCGCCAGTGCCTTGTCAAGCTTGAGTGATGAGATTTGTGTGATGGCCATCACGCGTGTGATGGGGTGAAAACCAAGGAATGGAGCCGTTGGGTGTATTCTTTCATCACATTCATCACACACCACACACCACACCACCACCCCTAGTAAAAAACCATCACATGTGAAAGATTTTGGGTTGGTGATGTGACACCATTTGATTGGGTGGGGTGTGTGATGAGTGATAACCACCCCTCCCCCACTAACCGAATCCATCAATCCAAAACTCTACCCCTTTAATAAGAATCCAAATTTCCAAACTATTATTTCGAAATAATATTATTTATACGGAACAAAGCCTTTAAATAGACTTGACATACAGCAAAACTAAAAAGATAAAATTAACAAACTTCATTTATTCTAGGCTTATAGTCAGCCAGAGTGGAACAACACATCTCTTCAAATTTGAAGAGTACGATAGCATAAATACAAGAAAATTGTTCTAAAAAAAAACATTAAATTGACTTCCCGCAAGAATAAAGAATCGGAACTTGCTTGACCCAACATTCACCACGATCTCACAATTTTGGCTATTATGAAGATTGAATTATAGTTCAATAGACACATCATCCCGACGCCACCACTGCCTCCTCACCATTGTCCTTCGACAAAATTTTATAAGGCTTTGTTAACGAATTAGCAGAAATTATATTGATTCACACCGAAGAACACGAACTCAACACATATTATAAACTAGATCAATTACACAATAAAACCCCAAATTGAATTAGGGCCAACACAATTTTATTGAATACTAAAAGAATAAAAGAAAAGGATACATAATTGAAATCAAATTAAACAACTATGTGTCTAAAACAAGCCCCTAATCTATCTTAACCACCATCTGAAGCCAACAGATTACTAACTTTTAAGAAGCACAAACAACCCCCTGAAATTTTTACTTGTAGTGAACCTTTACACGTAGTAGTAACTAGTAAAGTCGCTCGTAGTACAACACTTAACAAACACTAACAGTTCACCCGTGGTACACAACTCCAGACTAAATAACATTTTTCACGTACTACTTTAAACTACTCCGGAGAGGTAATCGGGGGAACCCACACTTAGCCAAACAAGATGTTTAACTATGAATTAAAATAAGCATCACATCCAACGGATTTAAAACATATAACGAACTTGAAATCAGCATTGCCTATAAAACCAAGTATAATAAGGTGTTGGAAGTTTTAGAGTTCGAAAACCCCGTTAGTTACACTTTTCAATTTTATATATGTATTCTACATTTTATAACATTTTGATACGTACATTGATGAATGATGATCATTATCTTTTTCCAATTTACACACAAAGAAATCCTATACATTTGAACATCAAACTGATGGTATAAAATTAATTGGAATTAATCCTTAGTTATCAACTATCCAGTATCCACCCAATCAGTTGTTTCATCTTCCTTCAAAGAAGCCAATGAATGCAATGACAATGGTGCATGGTACTTCTGCACCACCAACACAGACGCCGTCGTCGTGAAATTCGGCGAAATCAACAAGTTCCCCACCGGCCCCATCTCCGGGCACTCGCTATTCTTCTTCAGAAACTCCACCACCTCACCTTCTGGCATCCTCCCCACTAGAAACAGGTTGCTCCGCCCGTATTCCCGAATACTATCCACTGTTTCCGACGCATCCGACACTACTCTCTCTTCATACTTAACAGTATTTGATTTTGCCTCGAACCTTTTTTTAAATTCCTCGATTATATCATTGTCGGCTGACTGAGTTTCGGTGGTGGTGGATTCTTTGATGTCGATAGTGACGGATCCTGGGGTGGAGGCTCAGCTCGTGTTGAGAAGGAACCGGGCTACAATAAGGTTGATTCCCGGATGCTCAGCCATTCGGGCTCCATAGGCTAATGCCTCATGGTCATCATGGCCGCCGAAGAATAAGACCGTTACAAGGGAGTTGACGTTGCTCGCCGCGATATGAGAGGTCCCACCAAAACCGCGGTCTACTAAGATCCCGACCGAACACGGAGCATACTCCAAAACCTTTCGGTTCACGTGTCTGAAATCATAGATCATCTATTAGACTATAAACGTTAATTAAGTGTAATATTATTCTCTATATACACTGAGTGTAAGGGGTTGTTTGGTAGCCTTTTAACAGTCATTAAGAGACTACCTCTTAATGGCTCATAGCCTCTTAATGGTTAAGAGGTAGCCTTAAGTCTGAATGATTAAGAGGTAACTATTAAAAGGTAGCATCTAAGTCATTCAGACTTAAGGCTATCTCTTAACCATTAAGAGGTTATAAGCCATTAAGAGATAGCCTCTTAATGACTGTTAAGAGGCTACCAAAACTCTGGCTACCTCTTAACACTATTTGACACATAGTATACAATAAAAATTCTGGTTTATTTTCGCACCCTAGAGTTTTAAAAACGGTTGTTTCTTAATTTTTCTTTACAAAATGGCCAGTTAATATGATTTAATTTGGTTTGCTTTATAATTGTCTTAATTGTATCCCTATATTATATATAACTGATTAATAATGCATAATAGCCATTACCTGTACTCAGCTCTAGTGGTTTCGAGTTGACCATCGAGTCTAAGGTGCTTATGAAACGGGAGTATGATCATGGCAGCTCGGTTACTCTCCGCGCCACTACAAATATCTTCATGCATACTCGACACAGCCGATATGGCAGTCGTTGGCCAGATGGTGACCCTACTCAACTGCTGAAAAGCCTCAAACGCCACCACGATCTGGTCTGAACCCGAATGTGTATCCTTCTTCCAGAACGGGAGCCCGTTTTTCCTCGCTTTGTGAACCATGAGTATAGCCGAGGACCTCTCGGACAGCTCCATGAGGTGCATTGCATGAACGAGAAGCACTTCCCGTTTCCCGGTCCCACGTAACACCTCAATTAAATTAATCATTGTTGGCATGTTTCTTACACTGTGGAAGCAGACCAACATACGGAACGGGCTCGTGGAAGAACCTCTCCGGTCAAGAGCTCGGTGTTTGTATTCGGAGTTCGAGGGCGTTTTAGCGGGCTTATATACCGCGACTACTAGAGGAGTTGTAATAAATGTTGTCAATAACGCCATTAAAACCAATATAGCAAATGTTTCATCGTTCAGAACCTGAAATTTACCAAATAATCAAATCTAGATAAAATAAAGTAGCAAAAAAAAGGGTCTTACAAAATTAAAGTTCCAAGATAAAATTGATAAATATCAACTAGAGCGATGGAGAGGTGTACAAAGTGGCCGATCCTGACACCAGCCCTAAGCCCGGCCCAAACAAAGTCTGGAAAAAGCCCATATCCTCAAATTCAAAGCCTATAAAAGCCCGAACAAGACCTAACAACAAACTGGCCGTTGTTGTTATTCATACTTTACAAAAGCCAGTTGTAGGCTGAAATAGAGATGTTCAACGAAACCGGTTCCTGGAACCGAACCGGTGGACCCGAACCGGACCCGAACCGGTTCCTACCCGTTTTTTGTAGGAACCGGACCCTATCTGATTCACCCCGATGATCCGTGACCGGTTCTTGCATTTCTGAGTGGGGGCGGGTAGGAACCGGAACCGAACCGGAACCGGTTCTGGAACCGAACCATCCGGAACCGGTTCCTAACCGGTTCTAGCCGTTGGATCGAATATAGCCGTTGGAAATCGTTTTTTTGGCCGTTTTTTGACCGTTGGGGTCAAAAATAGCCGTTTTTTGGCTCCCCCAAGCACCCCACTACTAGTATAAATAGGTATTTGGTGTCATGGGTTCATCACAACACTCAAAACGCAAACCCGAACGCAAAAAAATACAAAAAAACGCTATTACAACGTTTTGAGTTCTCTAATCTCTTGTTTTCTCTTCTTCTATATTCATATTTGTTGTTATGGCTGCCTCACAATCATCGGTTGGTCAAGGTTCCAACGCCGAACCAAGTTTCGTTCGTATTGTACCTCATAATCGTAATCAAGAGATTTGGTGCAATTGGGATTTGGTTGAATTGAGTGACCATTCATTGAAGGCTCGGTGCAAGTTTTGTGGGATTTATTTAAACCCACTTTCGAATTCAAATTTGAAGAAACACATCGAAAAACCGTATTGCAAGGCGTTGAAAAAGAACGTCGATTCGCAACAAACGCAAATGGATAGTGAAGGCGGAATATTTACATACCAAATTGATCGAGTTCAAGATCGTATGGCGAAGTTTGTGATTCAAGAAGCTTTGCCGTTTAGCCACTTCGACAACCCTCGCTTAACCGCCATGATTCGAGATACGCTTCAACCACAATACACTCACGTAAGTCGTCATACTCTTAAACGTTATTGTTTAAAATTGTGAAAAAAGGCCAAAGAGGAACTAATTGCATATTTTGAAAATATAAATACGGGAATAAACTTAACTAGTGATGTTTGGTCGGCTCCACATGGTCTACCCGAATCTTTTCATTGTGTCACCGCTCATTGGGTAGACCCGTCATCGTGGGAAATGATGAAACGCACCATTGCTTTCGAACTCTTTGAGTATCCACATACGGGAGATAATTTGTTTGAAATTTTAGATTATGTTATAAAAACTTATAAACTAGAAAATAAAATATTTTCAATGGCATTTGATAACGCGTCGAATAATACATCGGCGGTTGATAAATTAAAATTAAAATATACGCCGATTTGCAATGGTGTATTTTTTCACTCAAGGTGTGTTGCACATATCATTAATTTAATCGTGCAAGACGGACTTGCTTCGGATGAGGTTACATCGATTATAAACGATTTTAGACTAATGATACATGAAGTTTTTAAGAAAAGTAAAAAAAGACAAATGGAATATGGAAAATTTTGTAAAGATACGGGAAGAAAAGCTTTGGGAGCTAATTGGGATGTACCTCATCGATGGAATTCCACTTGCATAATGTTTCAAAGTGCTTTGAAACAAAGAGAAACTTTACAAATGTTTCAATCTAGTCTTGCCGAGAATGATTTGGCAATCCCCTTTTCAAATGAGAAATGGGAAATTATCAATGACTTATCGACTTTTCTTGAAGTTTTTAAAACATCAACTACGAAACTATCGGGAACGTATTATCCGACAAGTCCCTTGGTTCTTTCGGAGTTATTTTTAATTGTTAACAATCTTAAGGAATTTGAAAATAAAAGTCCAATGTTTTCAAACATCATATTACAAATGAAGTTTAAATTAAAAAAATACTTTCTTGAATTGCCACCGGTTTTTACTTGCGCCGCCGCTTTAAACCCAATGTTAAATGTTACGGAGGTTGAATGTGTGATAGACGAAATTTTTTCAGCCTTAGATATGCATGAAGTTGACCCAAACTTTTCAACAGAGGCAAAAAATGATTTTAACTTGAATTTTAAATTTATGTATGACTTTTATTTAAATAAATATGGGTCAAACATACACATGCCTATGCCGGGGGGGGGGGGGGTCTTTATCAAGTTCAAGTGCTACTAGAGTACGAGATCCCATGATTAGCCTTATGAACACCGTTCGCAACGTAACGGCTAAAAAACAAAGGGGTAACACCCCTTCAAGCGAACTAGGAAGGTATAGTGCAAATGATTACTCTACCGGTTTATCCGAAGAGAAATATGGCACTTTTGATGTTTTGGCTTGGTGGAAGGTAAAGGAAACCGAGTTTCCGATTCTTGCCACCATGGCCCGTGATTTACTAACCGTCCAAGCTTCTACGGTAGCTTCGGAATCCGCTTTTTCTCTTAGTGGCAGGGTAATATCGGTGAGAAGAACAAGACTAAATTCGGAGTCGGTGGAGATGTGCATTTGCTTAAAAGATCACTTGGACTCAATCGATCGTATTCAACACGTAACCACTCTCGAAGATGAAACACCACTTGATGTTCGAGTGCACGACGAACAAGAAGTCATTTCTACAAGTAATTCCGAGGAAGAAGTCGCAACTGATGAATGTTCCCACTGATGAGTATTCCTCATCAGTGGCAACCTTCAGTAGTTGTCATCAGTGGCAGCTTTCCCACTGATTCAACTGATGACTGTTCCCACTGATGAGTATTTTCCCACTGATGAGTATTCCTCATCAGTGGCAGTCTTCAGTAGTTGTGATCAGTGACAACCTTCAGTAGTTATCATCAGTGGCAACCTTCAGTAGTTATCATCAGTGGCAACCTTCAGTAGTTGTCAACTTGTCATCAGTGGCAACCTTCAGTAGTTGTCTTCAGTGGCAACCTTCAGTAGTTGTCTTCAGTGGCAAACATCTTCAGTAGTTGTCTTTTCTTCATCAGTTAATTGTTTATTTTTATGTTAATTGTTTTTTTTATTTTTCATGTTATACAAATACGAATCGTAGTTTAGAATCCAAATCGCAAACGAAAAACGAAAAAAAAAATAATTTTACACTGTAACCGGTTGGAACCGATTACGGTACAGGAACCGGGTTAGGAACCGGTAAGAACCGGTTAGATAGGTTAGGGGTCCGAGGGTGGGAGAACCGGTTCGGTTCCCTAACCGGTTCGAGCCTGGAACCGGTTTAAAAGGGGGTTTTGAATATAGGAACCGGTTAGGAACCGGTTCCGGTTCCTAGTCCCAAACCGTTTTGAACATGCCTAGGCTGAAAGCCTGAAATGGCTTCATTTTTTGATTGTAAGTTTATTTTAACAACCGTATATTTTATGAAGATCTATGGAAATTCTAGCTTAACATCAATTTTCAAAAATAATACAAAAATTAAAAACTCAAACCGGTCTCGTCTAGGCCCGATTCAGCCCCATAATTATATAGATTATAGACCGGCCCCCGATCTCAAGCATCTCTATATCAACATTTCCGATGTGTTAGGCTTGTTTTTGAATGAAAACAGTATGCGTTACAGATTGTCGAGTGACATACCCCTCGGTCTTTCCCAATGTTTAGCACAATGATTTCCACTAACACCTTGGTGTTCATCAAAAGCCCGATTGCGAGAGCTTCCATAAACGGAATTTTACACACTAGACAAACCCCAACCGAGCCAGCGATCTTCCCAAAACAAGCTGTAAAAATGACTAAAAATAACAGCCCCCATGACCGAGCCCCCTTGATCGAGGCCACATTCGTCTTTAAACCACTCGATACAAAATAAAGCGGTAGAAATAAACCCGACACGAGATCCTCAACTTTTTCCACTAATGCCCCAGCAAAAGCACCTTCTTTCGGGATCAAAATCCCAACAACAAATGCCCCGAATAGTGCATGAATCCCAATGGTATCGGTCACAAAACTCGCAGCCAAAACCCCGCCTAGAGTCATACAAACGTACAACTCGTCGACAGGCTCACCATTAGGACACCGTTGGGACATCCATTTGAACACACGCGGGACCAAGAACGAGCACATGATAACGAAACCCGAGGCACACAAAAACACCCATAGTGCAACAAGTGGAGAACGGCCCGTGCCTGACAAAGCAACAGCAAGAGCAAGTAGAATCCAAGCCACTACGTCGTTTACTGCGGCTGCTGACATCGCCATTTTCCCGACATCTGTGGTCAAGAGCTTGAGTTCGGCTAGGATACGCGCAAGTACTGGGAAAGCTGTAATGGACATCGCGACGTCCATGAAAACAATAAACGGGCCTTCGTCCACGCCTCCCGAGATTGTCCCAATAAGGATAAAGGAAACACCAATGCCTAAGATAAATGGGAGGCTAATTCCAGCCATGGCTATGCATAGTGCTTTCTTACCGGTCCGACGAAGAGAGTTCAAGTCAAGCTCGAGCCCGACTAGGAAAAGAAAAAACAGAAGCCCGATGTTTGCTAGCGTGTCTAATACTGTAATGCTCCTTGGAGGAAAAACGGTATGAAGATATGCTTTGTTTCGGCCTAGAGCCGAAGGCCCCAATAAAACTCCACCCTGTCAAACATTAAGTTTTAATAATCCAAACTATGACTTATTATTTATACTGATAATATAACAAACTGACACTATCAACTTCCATTTAATGATTGAATAAGTGACGCAATGAACTTTAATCTCACTTGCGTAATTATCATAGACTTACACTTGATTTCCACTCGATTTCGACATTTCACCATTTTGTTCATAGACATGAATTTCGCTCTTTATTAAAATCTAGCCTTTTATGATACATAAAAATGATGTAAATTGGTTTGTTGACAAACTATTAATTATATATTAAATTAAATTTAACAAATTAACTGAGAGATTTGGGACAACCCAACTAGCAAAATTGCGAAATTACTAGTTTTATTAGAAGAAGGGAAGCAACTTACGACGATTTCTGCAACCACTCGAGGCTGCCTTAATGGCTTCAAAAGGTAAGCGAGGACTCGGGTGAGTACAAGCACAAGGCACATTTGTAAAATAACAAGAGGAAGTGCATAATGAAGAGGACTGTCTTCTTGGAATACCCCATGGGATGTAGCCTTCATAAGAGGTGCACAATCAGGTGTTGCATGACTTGAGGCCATTTTGCACCAAAACAACCCCAGTACATGTAATATTAATTGCAAATATTGATCACTCTTCCCTGTATCAATAAATGTTTATCGGTTAAATATTCGGAATTCAAGTCAAATTTTAAGCAAACAAAAGGAATATTAACACTCAACCATTTGATCATTCCGCAAAGCTCAAACGACGATGCACGAATTCGCGAAGAATTGGATGCATGAAGCATTGAAATCACATGCATACGAATAGATGATGAAATGGATACCTAAAATTGGGATAAGATGGACAATAAATTATTGTGGGGAGATGACCCCATTGATCAATTGGAGGATGTCATTATTTGATGATGTTATGATCGTAAAATGATCAAGAAGAAGGATGGAGATGGGTTTAAGAGATCACAATGGCCATGGTGGTGGGATTAAATTCCAGGGAAAATGGCTGAAGTGATTTGGGGTTGAATTCCGAGAAAGTATTCTGTTAGGGAGAACAAAGTATGTTTGGATTTCTTTTTTAAGAAACTATGTTTTGTCAAGAGGTAATATAATTTACATGCTATTGTTTTTTTTTATTCCTACACCTTATTATATGCATGGCTTTGAATTTTAATAATGTACCTTACAAATTAGTTTTTTTTATCAACATAATCATGTTTTAGAATGCTTCAATAAAATTACATAAATTCATCATTCTCTAAAATCATTCAAATTTTCATTAGCTTTCATTGTTTGAAAAATTATTATAAATGTTAAATGTTTTAAGAAGTATATAGCCTAAATGAAACATATATATGTCGGCAATGAAAACTACTTATAGATTATTTTTTCAACTCTTACTTAAATAGAACAATTATAAATCTAGGTGATATTCAATGAATTATTTTCTTTAGGGCTGTAAGCGAACCGGACGCCCGGCGGACGTTCGGTCGTCCGTTCAGCAAAAAGTTCGTTTATGTTTATCCGTTTAATAAACGAACCGGACATGGACAAAAAAGCATCGTTCGGTAAGCTTAACGGACGAACACGAACAAGGGCCAAGTCCGTTCGATAGTGTTCGTGAACGTCCGGTAATGTATGTCCGGTATCGTTAGTGTTTAGATTTATCCAGTATTTTAATTTAATTGTGGAAATTCTTGTGTTATTAATCACACTTTTGTATTACTACATGTGTCTAATGTCTTTTTATAGTGATCCACTATATATTAATATATTAAGTGTTAAGTATGGTGTAATTTCAAATTTGTAGGTGAAGTTGTTTAGATTTATATTTGGAATTAATATGTAACTTTTTATATTTGTCCATTGGTGATTGTTGTCTATTAATGTTCACATGTCCGTTTGTCCATTATTGTCTGTTTACAATATTAATGGACGGACATGAATTTTCGTTCGGTAGAGTGTTCGTGAACCATCTGTTTGTTCGTCAAAAGCTTAACGGATGGACACAGACATGCTCCCGTCCGGTCCGATTCAGTCCGTGTACACCCTAATTTTCTTAACAAGCTTGGCCTTAATTGTTTGATCAAGTTCGATTTATAGTTACGGGTCATTTATGTTATAATTAGCTGATAGTATAGTTCTAGTGTTGTATGTAATATTTGTAAGTCAAGGGGGCTAGTATAGATTTGTTAAAATCGGTTGGTTAAACAACCAACACGTACTTATATAACTGTTGTGTAGTTATAGAACTTCTACTATTTTGTGTGTGTATATATATTAAAAAAGTGCCCGCGCGATATAGCATGTATTTAAACATGGACTAATCACGTAAAAATTATTGGCGTTCATGGTTCGGCACAGCGTGAAACACGACACAATTTTAAGTGGGTTCGACACAACATAAATAAGTATATTGGTCGAGTAAAGGTTAAAATTACCAATGTCACAAATATGGGATTTGTTTTATTTTAGAGAATAGTGTACGAATATGTAATGATTCATCAAGCTGGTTAATTTAACATTAGTAACTGAATCAGTATGTGTTAGGTTTCAAAAAAAAATGTGTTACTATTTTTTGAATTTTAATTATAAAAGTGAAAAGGTAATTTGATTATTGAAGTTTATTGAATACCCTAAGTTGAGTTATAATATTTGGAGGTTTTGTTTGTATTTATCTTTGTGAGAAAAAAATCGATGGACATTGAATGCTTTTAACTACCTTTTGTATTATGATTGCATATTTAGATTGTACATTTATGCTTTGTTGATTTTTACATTATATATAACAACTTAACGTCGTTAAAAAAATTTTAACGGGGTCCAATGAAAACAAATAGTTTGAAAGTTGAGACTAGTAACAATTATTTTCAAAATCGAGATTATTATCGATCAACTGCATTAAGTTGGAATTATTAAAATCCAGTTTGCCAAAAAAAATAATAATCACTACAAATTAACTAGGATTCAAATTACTTAGCGTTACAACCTTTAATATTATATATTATCTTAAATATATATAAACGAAACATTTAAAAGCTCTCTGGTTGTTTCCTATATTATCTCAAACCACCATATTGCTTTATTTATAAATGAAGGCTTCTCATGCATTTGATCCGAATTCACGAGTATAGGCCTCACCAAACTCAGATAACCCTTAAACGGGTTATATCTCAATAAATTAAAAATTAATCTTACCAAATATTTAATATGAAAATCCCATAAAATAGGGATATTCTAAAAATTAATGTTCGATTAAAAAAAAGATATTATTTATAATTAAGAAAAAAAATTATAGTAAAAGAAATAAGCGGGTCATGGGTCTCATCAAACCCAGATAAATTTTAAATTAGGTTATTGTTTTGGATAAAAATCAGCTAAGGATAACGTATCCAAATCTGTAAATGTGAGGTCTAGTGCTATGATATTAACAACGAATGTATGAATGAAATTGAGATGAACACAACGATTTGGTACGAGGAAAAACCCTTTGATCTTGTTCAGATCAAAAGAAAAAAACCCCGGGTGATGACAATTGTCGATCGCCACTTTATTAATATCAAAAATGGATGTTACAAGGGTTGGAGATTATGATCAGAAGTACAATAGTTGCTATGTGTGTGTGTATGTTGTTGGAGAGAATTATGAGAGCTGCTAAAGTGTGTGAAGTGATAAGTGTGTAACCCTAGCTGATCACAATCTTGTTATATACAAAAAATAACAATAACTAATGTCCTATTTTTAAGACACTACTCCTACTAGCTTCATCCACGACTTTGACCACGTGTTTGACAAGTTTACTAGCGAGATATCCGGTGGAATAAGTCTTGGAGCCGTTGCACTTGATGAATACAACCTTCATATAAGAAACAACCGTTAAAAACACCAAATACCGAGGATCCATGATCCTGACATAGCTCTGGAACTCTTCAGAAGGATAATTGATCCAGACACGTCTTCAAGAATAACATATCCTCAGTACTCAATTATTTGTGACACAACAAAAAGTCCTATAAATCCGCCATTATCCCCACTAAACGTGTTACAACCATTTGACCACTTGCCATATCTTCTTAACTACAAGTTAGTGGATAGACTAAGTCTTCTAACTGTTACACCTGCTAAATACAAGACTACACATGAGAACAACCGTTAATTAGTAATAAGTATTGAGGACCCTTGATCCTATATGATCTGGAATACATGCTAAGGATAACTGATCCAGACATATGCCGGGATAACGTATCCACAGTGTCAAATTTCTGTGCCCTAACAGTTATAACATCTTATCTATTTGTAAAACTCTTTTATAATCAAACCTTAAGTATATTATAAATTTTCTTATAATAAATAAAATTAAAATCTAAAAATATATAAAAATATTAGAAATAAAAGAAACTAATAATTTAAAACAACCTCCCGCAACCTAGCGATTAGCTTTATCATATGATAGTATTGCTAAACTTGATCTGAATCAAACTTTCATATTGATTTCACAAAACATGGGCATTAATTAGAGTGTGGGCTTTTAATAATCATAATCTAAAAAATATTGATTTCACATTTTAGTCTATATATCCATATATACTTTCTATATAATATAATTTTAAAAATAAATAGAGAAAACTAATGTAACATCCAACTTTTAATAACAATAGTAGTAATAATAATAATAATAATAATAGATAAAAAAAATTTTGTTTACTTAATAATGTGTTATTATTTAGTTAAGTTAAATAAAAGTAATAAAGTGTGGGCTTAGACAATAAAAGATGGATTAAGGATTAATAATAGGCTTTAGGTCCATGGACTTAGGGGTATATAAACACCCTTAAACCACCCTAAAACCCTCATTCCACAAATGTTGCCTCCCTGCACACTCAAAAACACACACAAACACTCCTCTTTCCGTTACGGCTCGGATCCAAATCTGAAACAAGAAGAGTGTGTGTTGGATCTTCGTCATACAAACTAGAAACACGTCAATAATCACGTGTCGAATCAAACCCGAAGTTAAAAGTGAACAAAAAAGGTACGTTTTAGATTAAATGTTAAGTTTTTGAGGTCGATTTTCCCTAAGATTTGATACTAAGGCAAATCAGGCCTTATTATGAAAGAAAAATGCAAACTTGAATGTAAACAAGTTGTTTGGAATGAAACGGGACAAACGGGGGACGTTTGGACCGTGTTGGAATGAGAAAAATGAATTCGTTATGGCCTGGAACACGTTTTATCATTAAAAAGGGCATAACGGGATGTACAGATGTGATTAGGATGAAAACACACAAAAAACCATGTTTGAATCGAGTTCTAGAGATACTCGATTCATTTGGAGATAAAACAAAACGAATAGGATCAAACGGGATCGAATCGAATGGAAAACGAATCGAATTGAATGGAAACGAATCGAATCAAATTTAGACTCGATTCGATTGGATTTTAGACTCGATTCAATTGGTTTTTGGACTCGATCCGATTGGTTTAGACTTGGCATAAAATCATGGAAAGTCAGTTTTCTGATGATTTTTTATTAAAAGACTATTAATGAAAGTAAAATTTTAGTCAGGGGCTCTGCCCCTTGGACCCCGCGGCCAGGGGCATTTCCCCCGAACCCACCTTAGCTAGAGGTTTCACTAACCTAGATATACGATACAATTAGAAGTAGTTAAGTGATGATTGTTAATTGTTACACTGTTAGTCGTGCCCAGCTGAGAAGATGTGTGACCATAAACTCAGAAAGAAACAGGACACATGCGAGTTTCTAGCCTAATTTCCCTGTTATGTTTTCGGGGTTGTGTGCATACTCAATGTGATTAGTTGATTTAAGGTAACTACGTGTATGATGCATACACGTTTGACGAATGATATAAAAAATGATAAGAGTATGTATGAAAGTATATAAATATTAAAGTAATGTAATGAGTGTGTGATTGTATGAAAAGAAAATCACCGGAGCCTAATAATATATGAGGATGAAGGGTACTGGATGCTAATGATATCCGAGGATGACGGGCAATGGACCCTAATAATATCCGAGGATGACGGACAACAAACCCTAATAATATCTGAGGTATGTAGGGCGAAATGTTCTTTATAACGTAAGGATAGTTATGGATGCATATACTACGTACATTAAAGAAATACAGTATGAAAGAATGAATGTTTGCATGTATGGAAGAATGATATACAAGTTAATTACGTAATATGTACCTTCAGGTATGCATATATATGTGAATGTAAAGTATGTTGTCTGATTAACTAGAACTCACTCAACATAGCTGATTTTTAGTATGCTAGCTTGAATGAAGACACATGACATTTGACTAAAGAAGCTGACATCTTTAGAAGAATGCTATAACGTTTTAATACGACTTTATATATTATAAGACAAGTGTTTGATTGTTATGAAAAGATTTGAATAATTATGTAATATATTGTTGAAGTTTAATGCTTCCGTGAAAGTTTTAATTCACTATAATATTTAGAATTGTGTTTATGAATAAATCTAAGGCTAAAGTAGGGTACCGAGACTGGGGCCTTACAACTAAATTATCACTACATTGAATTCTTAATTAACCCTCTACATTTTGTTGTAAGTGTATAAAAAAGAAGAAAATAATATAAGTATTTATTAAGAAGATACAGATAGAGAGTTCAGAGTTAGATGTGAATGGTTTTGAAAATTAAACAAAATATAAAAATGTGTTTTTAGTTAAATTTTAAAAATATAAATAAATACTCCGATATAAATGCTAAATATTCATGAAGAAGATATAAGAAAGTTCAGAGTTAGATGTGAATGGTTTTTGAAAATTAAACATAATATAAAAAGTGTTTTTTTGTTAAATTTTAAAAATATAAATTAGGGAAAATTTTCAAAATAGCCCTTATCAGGAGAGAGAATTCCCAAAATGGCACGCCAAATTTCAAATTCCCATAATAGCCCTTCAAACCGTCTTTCCCGTGACATTGGGAAATTCTCCGTGATATTTTGTGGATCAATCATAATCTACCACTTGTCAAGCCTTCCCACCTACCACGCGACTTTTCATCTCAAATTCGTCTTAAACGTTTGTTTTCACATTATTTCTAACCTGATGAAAACCATATTTAACATGATGTTTCAAACTGTTTCCGTCTTCCACGTGAGTTTTTCAAAAAGTGATTTTTGGTTTTATTTGAAACTCATCTCCTAAGATGAATTTCATCTTAATTTCGTCTTTTGAAAAAGGCAATCATTTTCATCATCTTCTTCATTTTCATCTTCATCTTCATCTTCATCTTCATACTCATCTTCATCTTCATCACCTTAATCATCTTCATCACCTTCATCATTATTCTGGTCACCGTCACCGCCTCCGCCACCATGGACATCCACAATATTGTTGTTAACGGTGGTGGTGGCGGTGGTAGTGGCGGTGGAACATGAACCACGGACATCCGCCATCATCTTTTTGGAACATGAACCACCGGTGGTGGTGGTGGTGGAGGATGTCCGTGGTTCATGTTCCACCGCCGCTACCACCCCTACCACCACCGTCGTTAACAACAATATCGTGGATTTCCGTGGTGGCGGAGGCGGTGACGGTGACCGGAATAATGATGAAGGTGATGAAGAAGATGATTGTCTTTTTCAAAAGACGAAATTAAGATGAAATTCATCTTAGGAGATGAAATTCAAATAAAACCAAAAATCACTTTTTGGAAAACTCACGTGGAATACGGAAACGGTTTGAAATATCACGTTAAAGATGGTTTCATCAATTTAGATTTGATGTGAAAACAGATGTTTGAGACGGATTTGAGATGAAAAGTCGCGTGGTATGTGAGAAGGCTTGACAAGTGGCAGATTATGATTGGTACACGAAAAATCACGGGGAATTTCCCAATGTCACGTGAAAGACGGATTTGGAGGGCTATTACGGGAATTTGAAATCTGGCGGACTATTTTGGGATTCTCTCTCCTAACAAGGGCTATTTTGGGAATTTTCCCTTCAAAAATATACTCCGGTATAAATGCTCTTGCAACCCACTCTACTCTATTGTTAGAGCATTATCAACTTATCCCCTAAAATTATGTGAGATGAGTTTGTAAATTATATGGTGAGGTTTTGAGTGGTTGTGAGTGTAATTATAGTGTGGAAAGAAAAAAGTAGTGATTTTTTTTGTAAATTTGGGGAAATTTTGTTTGCCCATGTTTATTTTTTAATATTTGTTGAATTGGTTGTAAGTAAAAAAAGAGAGAAAATAGTAATGATAAATATATAAAAAAGTATTATTTAATTGAACATAAGAGATAAATGTAGTGATTTTTAGTGTAATTATAGAGATGAAAATAAAGGACAGGCTGAGAATGCTCTTAAGATTGTATAAAAATTACAATCATTTCTTTTAGACCTCAAAAAGAAAACTATAATACACGTCAAAAGGAAAAGAAAAAACAAAAACCAAAGCCATCGACTAGATTATCTAAGAATTCCTAATTCATTCTTCAAATTATGTGAGCGGTTCTCTATTTTTCAAAGATAGATAAAAGTGATTGTGAGAGGAGTAGATAGCAAATGTTACTGTTCTGGTTAAATATGGAGAAACACATTGTTCACCTCTATAACTTTTTTTGAGGTTTCTTAAAAGTGGGTGTGAGTGAACGAGAGAAATCTAATTTGGAGAAATTAGATTTTATTTTTTGGAACGACCAACTAAGTAACGTCAGGTACTCCATATGCGGCCCACATTGGCTAAAGGTAGCCCAAGCCGGCCATGAGTCCGGACAGACGGAGCCCCTAGCGGTCCACCTATTTAGGGATTCCCCGGATAAAACCCGACCCCCACGTCCGCCAAACGGCAAGCCAAAGTCATCCCTCATATGTCTCATATAAATTGATGATAGTGAGGTTTGAACATCTTATATCTCACTAGTAAATAAGTACTCTACCATTGAATCACATTCAATTTATGATGATAAAAGTATAAAAGAATATTATTTAATTGAAATGAGAGAAAATATAATATTTTTAATGTAATTATAGTCATGGAGAACAAATTAGGAATGCTCTAATGGTCTGGTAATATAATGTCCACAATTTCAAAATAAAGATATTGAGTTAAAATCTATGCAAATGAAAGGTTATATGGAAATAAATTTGCCATTAAAAAACTAAAAGCTGTTTTAAGCATGGATTTTCAATGTGGTGTAACGGTAGGATGCAAAAGTTATTCAATAGAAACCCATATTTAATCCTCAAACACAACACTTGGGGGCATAGATAACCCAATAAAGAAAGACTGAGATCTTTGTGATCTTCAATTAGATCTTGAGTCCGGGTTTTACCACCAGTGTGCCTTTAAACGAGTGAGTTTTTACTGAAACTGAAGATAACTTGGATTCGTTTAAGGGCTCTATATGAATGAGTTATGCTAGTTGTAAGACCATGAGTAGTCATAACTCTCCACTTTCAGGTATTATACGCCACGTGACGCTTATGGCTTTTTACAAAAAACAAGTGTAGTCATAACTCTCCATAACTTTGTTTATTTGTTTTTTTTTTAATTCTTAAAGGTAAAAAAATAACTGTTCTTTTTCGATTTTGATGCAATTATCACGTTTTGTGTATAACTTGCAAAAAAAACCCCATAACTTGGAGGGGGCGGTGTTAACATAAGAAATTACATGTTTGTTGGCTATTAAAAAAAAAGACCGCTTTTAGCATTCAATTACAATTCTCCACGCTTGCTAAAACCAATCGACTGGAAATGTTGGAAATTGTATCCAACTGAATAATGCACATGCCTGGGAACTTGTTGCAAAATAGCTAGGGCAACATCCAAGACACCGGTACACCACAGCTAGCATTGACATAGCATGTTGTAAACCCTTACTAGAACAAAATCCAATGATAGCAGTTACTTGGACAAACATTTGGGTGGTGGTTTTTCACACTTTAGAAACCCTAAAATTCTAGAAACTTTTAACATTGAAGAGTAACTTGAGGCCCATTTCCTTGTGGGGTCCTTTTATTCAGAAATAAGAACCAAACAACACCACAGATGATGTTTATAGATTAGTGAACTAATAAAACTGGATATAATATTAGACCATGTTTATATGCAATATGTTTTTTAACGAAGTTAGAGCAATGGCTCACCTACTTACAACTAGTTTGCCAAACTCTCCTTACCAGAGTTTGAATCTTCTAATGGTCGGTCATACCCTGTAAAAAGCCTTTTAGGGGTGTGTATATAGAGAGAAAATGGTTCAAATAAAAAATTTTGTGAGAAGTGTGAGAAGACTTTAAAATAAACCACACCACCTAAATAGAACACTATATCATGTAAATAGAAAACTATACAAATTTTGAAAATTACCCATCTCAACCACTAGATCCTAGATTAGATACAAGGGTCTACATCTATTCTTATGTTTCTCACAAAACTATTATTTTTTTACGTTAACCCTTATATATATATGTTAAAATCCCGTCTGACCTATATTGACACCAACCCTATTCAAACCCACCCCCCGTGAAATTTTTTTCTGGACCCGCCCTGGTGCTCAACATATTTATAGACTTTTGCAATTGTGAGGCTCATACCCAAATAAAACAAAGTTCATAAACCCTAACTTTGATTCTTAGGTTGACATAAATTTGAACTAAAGTTAACAGCTGTTTTATGAATATTGATTGGTTTAAAATAAGTAAAAAAGGTTACGAACTTTCACAATAAAAGCATTAGTTTAGTTTGAACCGAATAACCCTGATGGAATTATATATAGCTTTATGTACCTCAAAAAAGTAAAAACTTAAATGAGTAATAAATCTTGATTTAGAACTTGAAATAAAGGGAGCTCCCTTCAGTCCAAGTATAGGAAACTTAAGATTCAATTTGTCTCCCGCATCATTCAATCATTTACCAAGTACCATAGCTAGATTTGACTTAGTATTTGGCTGAATGAGTCGGCAGCTAATTGATATCTTATGGCGGCCCATGGGTGGACCAAAGAAAGCTCTCTTTCTTTTCTGTGTTAGCAAACCAAACAAAAAAAAAAAGTAAAAGTTAATATAGTGCACAAATCATAGGGATGCCTTGAAACAAATAAATAGATTTGAATAACAGGTAGAAGCATCAGCCGGACCAAATCTTGTAGAGCCCATGTAACAACATCCAGCAGCATGAGACACTTAAAGAACTGTGTTTGCATGTTATTTTAGATTCCTTACACACACAGAGATATATATAAATATATATAGAGAGAGAGAGAGGGGGGGGGGGGGAATTAGGGCAATGGTCAGTAGATGAGAAAGAGAAGGGAACTAATTGGGTTCAGTGAGGTGTAGAAGCACCATTATATATAGCCACAAAAGATATCCATAGTTGGTCAATAGTAGTTATTATATAATTATAACCCATATTTTAGATTCCTTACACACACAGATATATATATATATAGAGAGAGAGAGAGAGAGAGAGAGGGGGGATTAGGGCAATGGTCAGTAGATGAGAAAGAGAAGGGAACTACTTGGGTTCAGTGAGGTGTAGAAGCACCATTATATATAGCCACAAAAGATATCCATAGTTGGCCAATAGTAGTTATTATATAATTATAACTCATATTTTGTAACGCATCACTATATATGCAGTAACATTGTTCCTTACAATTTTAATAGAACGTTTTATAACTCCATTGGTAGCTAGAAAAAATTATGCACTTCATATATATAGTATAAGCATAAGTTCTTTAGGGGTGTCGGCTTAACTTGTTTATCACTTACTCATTTCTCTATTATAATTGAATCATTTTTATTCAAAATATGAATTATTTATTCAAAAAAAAACCTGAGTATGTATTTTTTGTAAGATATATACTTTTTGATTGAAAAAAAAAGGTTTGCAGATTAAAAACAGCCTTACATTTAAAAAAAAAACACAACGAAGCATGGGAAGTGAAGGAAGAAAAAGCAAGAGACGAAACGTGCGAAGCGAAGGAAGAAAAGGCATAATAACATTTTGGTAATTATGATTAATAACTTAATTAGAATATATCACAAACTATATATATACCTATATTAATAAAATTATACTTTAAAATCTACAAGTGGCTTAATTTAGTTACGCTATAGAATATAGAGATAGAATAATTTTATTACTTTACCATAAATTCTATAACGTAATTAAATTACTTTAGTTAGTTTTAGTAATATATATAGTGTAATTACGCAATTCAGCATATATAATTAACAAAATTTTACCATGTGATTTTACCTTTAATTAGTAGCAGGTTCATGTGATGAACTCTTGTTATATCTATCTTTCTCTTTTTATTTACTAAGTTACGTTGCATTAATTGTTGCAACCTAGCTCTTCAAGTACAAATATATACAAAATTAGACCCAACATAACTTAATTGAAATTAATGCTTTAACTGATTGAACTGAAGTTGATCGTGATAACCAAAAATTTTGTTGTTTTCAAGTTTTCAAGTTTGTATTCAAGAAAATATATATTATATAGGATGACTTTCATTATAAAAATCTTAAATTATTTGAAAACTTTATGAAACTATTAGCAACTAACTTTTTTTTATAAAAGTTTGTGTATGTTAATATTGTGGGAAAATTCTCAAAATGGCCCATTCATAGAATGTGTTTCCAAGTTTATCCCCACTAATTCAAGTTTTCAACTTTGTCCCTTTGTTATCTCGTCGCCGACGATATGATAGCGAACACCGACGATGCGTTACTAAAACAAATAGGATAACGACACGTGGCCGGAATCTGTGTTAACGATGCGTTATGTTGCTAACGTAGGGTAGCGGCGATGCGTTATGTTGCTAACGTAGGGTAGCGGCGATGCGTTATGTTGCTAACGTAGGGTAGCGGCGATGCATTATGTTGCTAACGTAGGGTAGTGGCGATGCATTATGTTGCTAACGTAGGGTAGCAGCGATGCGTTATCACTAACGCATCGTGGAACCCTTGTGTTGCCATAACAAGGTAGCAGCAACATAACGCATCGCTGCTACCCTACGTAGCAACATAACGCATCGTCAACCCTATGTTATACGTAACGTAGGGTAGCAGCGATACGTTATGTAGCTAACATAACGTAGGGTGGCAGCGATGCGTTATGTTGCTAACGTAGGGTAGCAGCGATGCGTTATCCACTAACGCATCGTCGATGACTTATTCCGGCCACGTGTCGTTATCCTATTTGTTTCAGTAACGCATCGTTGGTGTTCGCTATCATGTCGGCGACGAGATAACAAAGGGACAAAGTTGGAAACTTGAATTATTAAGGATAATTTTGGAAACACGTTATTTAAATGGGCTATTATGGGAATTTTCCCTAATATTATTTAAGTGTAGTTTTATCACTTGTTAGATCTATGTTTACGATTACAATTATAAAAATTATTTTTACACGCATTTATGTTTTTTACATATATGTAAATTTGTTATTACATAATTTTTACACACGTATAAACTTGTGATTTATATATCCAATCAAAAAATTATAATAAAAATATGATAAAACTACTCTCGGTTAATATATAAAAAATGTTCGGTTGTTATGGGTTGTTAAAAGTTCTTAAGTTTTTCTGAGTTTTGAAAGGATACCAACATATATATATATATATATATATATATATATATATAGATATATCGGGGATGGATCTTGCGAGAAGTGATATTACAGCGAGAAGTGCGAGAAGTGAATGTGTAACTCCATTAATCCCTAATTTTTCACTCCCTTGCTTATGATTATACCTACATGTATGTAGGTTGGTTGTATTTATATCTTAAAAAACACATTCAAACCTACGTATACACATACAAATGTACCGAGCCACATTGAAACCTACGTACCTACACACATACAAACATACATACACATATACAAACATACGTACCTACACACGTACATACGCACCTACACAACACACCTACACATAAGAAATGAAGTGAAATTAGGGATTAATGGAGTTACACCTTCACTTCTCGCTGTAAAAAAACTTCTGAAATGATCCAATACCTATATATATATATATATAGAGAGAGAGAGAGCAAGTTTATAATAAGAAGTATATTTTTCATAAGAAGTGTAGGAAATGTGTTTTCACCAGTAGATCTAATAAAACATACCGCACAATAAACACACAACAACTAAAATATAAAAAACACCGCACAATAAACATACTTTTCATATCCACCGTCAGATCAACATATCTAACACACTAAATTACTTCTTACACTTCTTAAACACACTCAACTTCTTATTATAACCTCATCATATATATATATAGAAAAATGTTCAAATAAAAAACAATTGTTTTGTGAGAAGTGTGAGAAGGCTTTAAAATAAAGTACACCACCCAAATAGGACACTATAATATGTAAATAGGAAACTATACAACTTTTAGAAACTATTAATCTCAACCACTAGATCTTAGATCCAATGATGTACAAAAAAACTCTTTAAAATGTGTTAAAAAAATTACAAACAAAAAAAATTAAAAATTTTTAAAAAGAAAAAAAAAAGCAAAAAAGTTTTATTTTTCATCTCAGTTTCATAAAAAAAAACTAAGACTAACTTTATTCACAACTTAACTCAACCCAATTTTTTAATAAAAAACTAATTTCTCTATTTCACCTGTAAAACCCAATCTAATTCAACTTTTCACTTTTACTCACAACTCAACCCAAATCAATTATTTTTTTAATACATATATCTTATTTAGATTTTAATTTATTATATAAATTTATTAAAACTAATAAAAATATTTATTAAAACTAATCTAAAATTTCATTTTCATTCACAACCCAACTCAAAACTACTTTTTAACTACATAAATATGGTTTGTAGTTTTCAAAATATATTTAATAAAATAGACTTTTAAGATCACAAGTTTACGAACTAATAATACTGTAACGCAACATACTTAAAATATACGTTTTTTTTAAACTCCGTTATTTAATAAAACTTATATCGGAACAATTAAAAAAAATTAAACAAGAATGTGTTTTTTTGCATTTTAAAAAGTTAAATATCAATAGTTATTAAAGAAAAACTAATTTATATATGAAATTAATTGCTAAATTAAAAAAATTTGAATATATGGGCCAATTAGTTAGTGACATGTGACATATACTAAGTTGCAAAACAACCTGGGTTGAGAGATAAAACTCATTTTTTATTTTCTTTTAATTGATTGAGCCCACCAAACAATGTAATCACCTCATAGAAAGTTGTTGATAAACTTAGTCTAATTATACATATATGTATATTTTTATTAATCTTGATTTACATAATGTACAAATATGTACATTATCATTTATCTTAATTGTACACATGTGTATAAAGAATAACTTGTATAGAATTAAAAAATACGTATTATACATATATGTATAATTTTGCTAAACCAATTTCTTTAATTTTTTTTTATTTTTTTATGAAACCGAGATGAAAAATAAAAATATTTGTTTTTTTTTTTACTTTTTTTTTCGCTTTTTTTTGTTTTATACTTTTTTTGTTAGAACTATTTTTTTTGTGATCCAAAATGGTTCTCAAAGTTTTCAATTTCAAAATGGTTCTCACATTATCCTAGTCTTTTATATATATATATATATATATATATATATGATGAGTATCATTACAGAACTCATAAATTATTTAAGAACTTGAAGGAACCCTTGAAAACAGACGTTTTTTTTATAATTTTTTTGTATGTTATTATTATTTGAGTGTAGTTTTATAATTTTTTATATCTATATTTACGATTACAATTTTGAAAATTAGTTTTTATACATATCTATGTTTTTTTAAACATATTTAAATTTGTTAGTACATAAATTTTACACATATGTAAACTTGTGATTAATATATGTAATAAATTTTTTTATATAAAATATGATAAAACGACTCTTAAATAATGTTAATATATAAAAATATTTAAAAAAATATTTGGTTGTTAAGAGTTCCTAAGAGTTCTTAACTTTTTTAGAGTTCTTAAATGATACCAACCTTATATATATATATATATATATATATATAATTAGAATTTACGAGAACCCAGTGGTAGTGGCGGAGCCACATGTTGACCACCGGGTTCTTTCGAACCCGGTATTTTTCGGTTTTATACATAACCTATAGTATCGAATTAACGAGCGAACCCAATCTTTTTCATCGAGCGAACCCAGTGTCATCACAAAATAAAAAAGTTCGAACCCATGAATTATGAAAAATTTAGTACAAAAATTTTTAGAAATGAATTTATTTTTTATAAAATATAAAAAAGCTTTGAAAAACTATAAAAATTACTAACATCATAAATGGACAATTAATAACTTGTATATATATTATAAAAAAAGCTCAAAGTTATTTATGGAATGAGTCAATAAGCCCAGCTCAATTAACATTGTTAAATATAACCACCAAAAGGAGTTCTTTTTTAAATTCACGATTGAATATGTTATTAATCGTTTTCAAAGCATGAAAACAATTATGGAACAATTATAATATGTTACATATATCTTTTTTTTATTTAATATGATTTTGTATTTTATTAAATGCTGATGATATACTTTTTTTATAATAATGATATTGCATTTATTTATCTAACCGAATGATTGACCTGACCCGACGCGACCCATCCGGGTCTGAAAACTTTGACGTCTGAAAAAAATCGAGCACCGAAAAATCTCGAACCCATTGGATAAAATTCTTGGTTCCGTCACTGTCCGGTGGTATTGTATAGTTTCAAGTTGAGGTCATATATAGTCTTTACTAATTAAGATAATGCTAGGGTTTTTACTAAAATAAATAGTTTAAAAGTATAAAACAAAATTTATGATCGAATTTGCTACAAGGGGAGTTGTATTCGTAAAGCAATAGAAAATTTGAATGAATTTGTTCATATTCTTTCTTTTTCTTCCTTCCATTTGTAAAGACCCCTCAAATCCTCATGGACAGAATAAAGGTTTACCGATCTCATGGCATGTCTTAAGATACTACTTTGAGAAATATATATTACAGCACTGGGAACATATAGAACATCTTTAGGCAAAGATTATAGATTAAATTTGTAAGTACATATATTATCTTATATTATAACTCACGTATACAACATCATTGTGTTCGAATTATTCCGTTCAAAATATTGTCAAGACGAAACCTTTCACATACTTAGCACTTGCAGGGAATTGAAGCCAAGAAGGATCTTATGGACCATGCTTGCGGAAAGAGAAATAACACCTCCGCGTGACGGGAACGTTGAGAATTAGATTATTTGAAGCTTCAAGATGGAATTGGTAGTTTAACATAACTGATCAATATGTCCAAAACTACCAAAACCTCGTGAAGAATCTATGCAAGTGAAACTCAACGCTCCCGACGTGCGAAGGGATTAAACACCTACCCGCATCATAACCAATGATCAGGCAGAAAAGTCGGGAATTTCTGCAAGTGACATTAGGAAAACTGCGGGAAGAATCCCCACGGAAAACCTTAAAAAACAAAAACCCTCTTTAAAACCCCTTGCTTAAAGTCCAAAAGTTCACCTCACTTATTAACAACTCATGAGAAGAACAATGGACTGGGGGACTTGAAGAGGTAGGTCCCAGCAAAGTCCAGTTGGACCCGCAAGACACACCTTGAAAATGTACGTCTGCGCAAAGACCAACTGGTTCCGCAGGACCCACCATGCTCAGAGAGATGAAGACCTTACACGCAGTAAGCCAGCTGTTCCAGCAGGAAAGCCTCCCTTGGTACAGTACCCTACCTGTTCCCGCAGCTGTGGGTACATACCAAGAAGGAAGACTACCCGCATTAACGGTAAGGCTACACGCATAAGGCACTAACTCTTACACTTCAGCAATGTCACCTGAGGAAGGAATGAGCAAGGCGGGAATACTCCCGCCCAAATAAGCCAGTCCGTACGCTTCTGGAAGATCTTTTGTACTATACCTGCCAAAGTATGGATAAAATAGACAAGATCTGACCAAAGCAGCCCATGAACCAATCACAGGGTGACAGCTCACCGACAATAGTACGAGGAGGAGCATGCTCCAGTACAAAATGTCACTATCAGCCGCTGCCTACCCACCAACCACCAGCATGGCACGTACGTAGCCCACAGTTGGTGGAAAAGGAATATTATACAGCTGGCTGTACCTGCTTGGAAACCTACCTTCGGCTATAAATACTCCAACACCTTGGAACGGTATTATCATCATATATCATCTGATATTATCTTATCGTCTCTAGTTATTTCTCTTAATATACACTTATATTCAGAGCAATCTAGTATGATTCTCACGCCGGAGGGTGGTCACAAGGAGGAATCCCCCCCTTCTCAGTGACGAGCTCACGGTGTCTGTTTTGCAGGTTGAGAAGAATAACCATCTTTGCCGGACCTAACCCTCGTGGGGAACATCTACTTAACCCTGAGATTATCCTTAATCTGCCAGGGTCACTTAGTGTTTCTTCATCTTATATTATAACTCACATATACAACATCATTGTGTTCGAATAATTCCGTTCAAAATATTCTCTTTATTTTTAGTCATGAATTGTAAACGATTGGTCACTACGTGTATCTTTCTAAATCATTGTTGTTAGAATTATTGATATGTTCAAATGCCATCTTAATTTTTATACTGCGCATTGCAAACATATACCCTTTTTCCTCTTAAAATCAAACACTAATAGAGTTTTGCGTAGACATAGAGGGGAAGAAAGTAGTGTGAGCTGCGTGACCCAGCCCATTCCAAGTTCCAACCCCGTCACGTGGTGCCAAGACACACGTGATGTGGTTTTCACGTGGCCTCACGGGTGCCGGATCAAGACCTTCCGTGGTGTTGCCTATGTATACTGCATGGTCTTATGAACAACTTTATAGTTCTAACGTAGAAGAAATAAGTTAGCCTACAATTCATAAATATAAAATATTTCAATATTTGAACCATGTGTAATACATTAAGATTCCATTTTTCTTAATGATTTAACACGTTAGTCAAAGTTGTCCTTAATTTTGTGAGAAAGTTTGGTACAGACTACAAAGTTCCAAGGAAATCTTTTATAATTAAAACAAGAACCTAAGTGGAGAGAGAAATTTCAATAATGACCTTTACTTTTGAACAATCTTGAAAAAAGCTCGTCTCAATTCCATATTCATGATGAGATTTGACGTCAAATGAACAACTAGCACGTAGCATCAAAATATCATCGTCGCGATGAAACTGAGCTAAAATCTCATCGTCACAACGGAGTTGATCTCAAAACTTCATCGTGACGATTTGAGCTAAGTTTCATCTTGAGGATGAGATTTGAAGCCACGTGTTAGTTTCTCATTCGACGTTGAATCTCATCGTGAAGATAGAATTGAGACATGTCATCCTTGGAAATTTTACAAAAGAGGGGACATTAATAGAATCTCTCTTCTAATTTGGATTATTTCGGAAATTTTCCCTTAAAACAATTGTGCATGAACCTAAAGATTCCAGATGAATTAAGTTTAGAGCAATCACATCCCATCCCCTAAATTTATGTGAGGAGAGTATGTAAATTATAGGGTGGAGTTTTGAGTGGTTGTGAGTGTAAATTATAGGGTGAAGAGAAAAATGTGGTGATTTTTTGTAAATTTGGGGAAACATTTGGGGAACATTGTTTGCCCTTATTTATTTTTTAATATTTGTTGGATTGGTTGTGAGTAGAGGAGAGATAAGGCTATGTGTAATGGGGCGCGAATTTGCGCGATTTTGAGCGCGAACACCGCCCCTCAGGCGATTTTTGGGCGAAAAGGGCGGGGGCGGGGTGTTTTTATCGCCGTGGAAGAAGAAGAAATATTATTATTATTATTATATTATATGTATGTGTGTGTATATATGTATATGTATATATATATATGTTGTGTGTGTGTGTGTATATGCATATGTATATGCATATATGTTGTGTGTGATATATATATGTATATGTATATATGTTGTGTGTGTATATATATATGTATATGCAAAATGAATCATAGAAACAACCCGAACCAACCGGACCACCCATTCCCTCCTTTCGGTCAACATCATGGTTCGCAAAACCAACCGAACGTGAACTTACAATGGAACCCGATGAACCTAAACCAACCGAGCTATCCGTTTCAATTTCCCGACCCGAACCTAAACATGTACGCCAACCGAGCTATATGTTTTTTTATATTTTTAGTTATGTATTTTTTTGTATTTATTTTTAATTTAATGCATTTTTATTTAATTTATTGAAGAAATTGGTTTTTATTTGATTATTTTAATTATTAAAAGAAAATAATAAAAAAGATATTGTGGGCCCAATTTGTAGCTTCTACACCATTACACCCCAAAAATAAATTATCACCCCTTGCTGACTGGGCGCCACGTGTCACAATTCGCTCCCATTTATAGCCCCTCCACTATACATAACCTAAAAGTGATGGGATTTCCTTGGATAAAGCATAGGGTGAGAAACAAAAGACTTACTTGGGAGGATTGGAGTCGATTCAAAGTGTAATTTTCGCTTGTGTTCGGGTCTTGTTTGTTGTATGTTGTTGGTAGGTTTGGTTTGCTGTTTATTTTGTGGCGATAGTTCTTGTTTTGGTGTTGGTGTTTTTTTGGTGGTTCTAGCGTCTCGCTAGTTTTGTTAATAAAATTTGTTAGTTGGTCTTTAAAAAAAACAAAATAACAAATCTAAAAGCTCACTCAAACACCCCCATTTTCATGTATTAGGCTCATGAGCTATCTATTCAGGAGGTATAACCCTAGGAAGTAGCCTTTATGTGGATATATGGATGTCTACGTTTGTCTTGACAAAGTGATACATGCTTTAAAATGAAATAACCCTTTATTTAGCAACAAGGAAACTGTCTCAACTTTTTAAGCTAGGAAAGAATTTTATTATTATTTTAAAAAAAAAAACAAACTTAGTTCAATTTAGTCATCACTATGGAAATGAAATTCTAATCAAGTCATATAGTAATGGAGCACATTTATAGCAGGGTGTCGACGAACCCCGGCCCGACACCCCGCTAGACCTGAAATTTAAAAAATATATTTTTTTTTTATAAAAAACACTAACTTGGTCTAGTGATAAATGTGTATGACTCTAAACCAAAAGGTGGGTTCTAGTCTCAATTGAGATTTTAAGATATGTTTAAGCCTATTTTTATATAAAAAAAATTTTAAACAACCCAAATCATAATCAAGTAAACTCAATTAAAAATTAAATTCTTTAAACTCAACAAAAAGTCCGGCCCAATTATTTTCGCTTTGGGCCTAAATTTTTTTTAACAATTCTCAAAGATGGACATGCCGTCATGTTATTTTCTCCTTAAAATTTGTTAATCTAAAGTACTATAATTTCCGATATATGGACATAAAAAATTGCTGAACAGATGCATGTAGAAGCATTGCTATCACCCTTTTATTTATTGAAACTTATAGTTTTTAAGGTTTAAATATAGAATATCAGAGCCCGGTTTATCTTTATGTGTTGTAATACCATGTTAGACGATAAATGACCAACTGAATACATATTCAATATACGATTACAATATTTATAGAGATAAACCAGATTGTGAGCTTGATACTCAAACCCTTACTATAGGCTAATTTTTTTTTCTTACTTTCTGTTTTGATCGGCTATACTTGCCCCTAAGAAAAAAAAATTGCATCATGGTATACATATAGAGAATTGTAAACTGAATCAGAACATCTCGTTTGTAGACTGAATCGATACGATAAATAAATGCGTAAAGTCACTAGCCAAATGCAAAGTAGTTTTAAAAATCCATTTATTTATTGTCTTTAAGATATATATTCTTCAAGATATTAAAGGTTTGTAGTAAAATATGAGAAAGGCAAGAAACACATGCATATAGTATCATAACAAATGTACTATGTGGCAAGATCCGTGTCTTGAGAAAAAGGTAGGGAACCCGGCTGTAAAGCATCATGAATCATGATCAGCTAGGTTTAAGCAACGACCATAACTCTCTATAATATATGGAGTTATGTTCTTTGTTTACAAATAACTGAAACTTGAAGAGATGAATATATACGCAAGTTGATACACGTACAATCCAACAAGTGAAATTACACGTTTGGCCTTAGATATAAATCAATCCACAAAAAGTTTAAATAACCAACATAGTAGCATTTTGTTTTCCTTTTATAACAGTTCATATGTATAATCATTAAATTCCTCTAAATGGTATTTTCGGCATGGTTCTATCATGAACTTAGAATAACCATTTATGCCATAAGTTCTGCTGAAACAAAGAGCAGTACAGACAATTGTGATGATTCATGATTATGATGAACACGAAGAATACAGGTGTAGGGTATAGATGATGACAAATGGAATCCATCATAGGACTCTACTGTCATGTCAAAACCAAAGGCTGACCTGTATGGTCTGATCAACCCCCATCTCCTTCCACTGCTAGTACTTACTTTATTTCATCTCTCTCACTATTCTTGTCTACTGCTACTCACTCCCTTCTTTCACATCCATCTATTCCCATCTCAAAACCCATCAAGATTTCAAAGAACTGGTAAGCAACTAGAAACAAACAAAACAAGTAATCAAATTACAAAAAGAAATTACTCCATTTTCACACAATGTTTTTTTTGACGGAGGAAGAACGATTTTTTATTTAAAGAAAACTCCATGATCTAATGTCCGGAATAGTAGTTTATTTTCAGAAGAGGAAAGTGTCATTTTATTCTTTATGGTTTGACAAATAATGCGAATTTAGTCCAAAAAATTTATTTTTTGCATACGGATCCTCCACGTTTCCCAGTTCTTGCAAATTGCATCCAAATCACTAGCCCCGTTAAATTTAATCGTTAAGTAGGGTAGACATGTCTTTTCACTATTTCTTTATTATAATACTTATTTTAGTGAACTGCGGTTTTCGTCCTTGTGGCTAGTACAAGTCTGCGGTTTTAGTCCAATAGTTTCAACTTTTCAATTTTCGTCTTTTGTAATTTCATTTCAATTGCAATTAAACCCGAATTTATTAACCTGTTAAGTCGGGTCGTTAACCCATTTGCGTGCCTCTCACGCGATGACCAGTTTTGTTGTTTTTCTCCCCAAATAAACCCCAGGCCTAATTCACAAGCCCCCTCACGTGAGGGGCTGAGGTGTATTTGGGGAAAAGGGAAAAAATAAGGCAAAACTGTCTTTCATGTGAAGGGCACGCTGATGGGTTTAACGACCAGACTTAACAAAATTAGGAAATTCGGTTTAATTGCAAGTGAAATGAAACCATATGGAAGAAACTTGCAAATTTGAAAATACTGAACTAAAACTGCAGATTTAGACAAACTAGAGGGACGAAAACCGCAGTTCATTGAAATAAGTATTATAATAAAGAAAGAGTGAAAAGACGTGTCTATCCCTGACTTAACGATTAAATTTAACGGGGTTAATGATTTGGATGTAATTGGCAATAACTGGAGGGACGAAAACCGCAGTTCACTGAAATAAGTATTATAATAAAGAAAGCGTGAAAAGACGTGTCTATCCCTGACTTAACGATTAAATTTAACGGGGTTAGTGATTTGAATGTTATTGGCAAGAACTGGAGGGACGAAAACCGCAGTTCACTGAAATAAGTATTATAATAAAGAAAGAGTGAAAAGACGTGTCTATCCCTGACTTAACGATTAAATTTAACGGGGTTAGTGATTTGGATGTAATTGGCAAGAACTGGAAAACGTTGAGGGTCCATATGCAAAAAATAAACTTTTTGAACTAAATTCGTATATTTGTCAAACTAAAATACAAAAATGGTACTTTATTTACTCTTTTCAAAAATAACCTCACTCATTGTCTTCCAAATATACCAACAAGCCGAAATGATTATATGCCAGTTTGGGTCAACGAAGTACATTATATGCCAAATATGCAAGATATAAGAGCATTCCCAACTTATCCTTCATTCTCAGCTCTACAATTACGTTAAAAATATTATATTTTATGTTCAATTAAATAATACTTTTTAGACATTTATTACTACTGTTTTCTCTCTTACTCACAACCAATTCAACAAATATTAAAAAATAAATAAGGGCAAACAAAGTTTTCTCAAATTTATAAAAATCATTATACTTTCTCTCTCCATCTTAAGTTTGCATTCATTACCCCACCCTATAATTTGCAAATTTTTCTAACATAATTTTAGGGGATATGTTGAGAATGCTCTAAGATATGAGAGAACTACACCATCCTTAGAGCAGTCTCATCCCATCCATCATTTTTACCCTATAATTTAACTAAAATTTATACTTTTAAAATTTAATACTCATTTTAAAAAATCCCTCACAACCCATCCACCATCTTTATCCTTATCTTACTCATAAACAATTATTTTATTATATATCTTGATTTTATACACTCACAAAAATTTAAAGAATGGTGAATAGTAACTTTTTATATATAAAGAGTTGGTGTATCAATTTTTATAATTTAGGGTTAGGGTAAAAAAATGGTGGATAGAATGGAGTTAGTTTTTAACATAATTTTTTAAAATTTAAAGATTGAAGAGAAGATGATGAATGGAATGAGAATGCTCTTAGACATGATGTAAGGCTCCAGTCTGGGTTACCTACATTGATTGGATTTACTCATAATACATAGTTCTCAAACTCAGGATCGCCCAGAGGGGGGGGGGGGGGTCGACCGCCTCCGGCCGGACACTCCGCTAGGTCCGAATTGTTTATATAATATATATATATATATATACATATACATATATATGTAAACAAATATGTAGTTTTAATCTTTATAGTTAATTACATAACCGCTAGCTTGGTGTAGTGACAAATGTGTATCACTCTCAACCAAAAGGTTGTGGGTTTTGGTCTCATTTGAGAAATAAATTTTTTTTTTGAACAACCAAAATCATAACAAAGTAAACACTTTTAAAAAATTTTAATGTTTAAAAAAAATAAAAAAAAAAAACCTTTTATTTAAGGCCCAAAATTTTATCACATTCTGCCCAAATATTTTCAAGACATCTCAGAAATAGCCCTGCTCAACTTAAAAATTCATTCAAAGTGGCAACGAAAAGTATGTAACATTAATCGACAATTCACATTTTCTTGAAACATAAGAGAAAGTCAATAAATGTGATATATTACTTTTACGTCGTTTCTCTTATTTTTTTCCCTTCGTATCAATCACAACATTAAAAATTTAAAATCAATGGATTAGAATCTTTAGTACATTTCCCAAAAAACTTATAAATTCTATTTGAACCTAGCCCAATAAGACTATCCTCTATGAAGAGGGCATCGGCCCTCATCCACAGCGTCACATGGGCACTTGGGGCATCGAAACCTCACTCAATGATGCTTCTTTATGGTGGGGAGCATCGATGTCCCTCCTTTTATTTAATTATTTACTTTTTAACAAACACATTTAATAAAACTTAAATAATAATATAGTAAACATACAAATAAAAAAAAACATAAAAATAAAAACATACAAATAAAAAATAAAAATAAAGATCATAAAAAAAATATAACTAATATCCGTCGTCCTCATTTGCGTATTTGGTCATTATCTTTGCTTTTTTTTTCAAAAATGCCCGCATAACCGGATCTAGATGCGAGAGATCCTTTGCAAGGAGCTTGAAATCCTTTTCTCGTTGTCGCTCCAAGTTACCTTTCTTTCTTTCTTCATGCATGGCTTTGTATTCCGCATGTACTGCTTTTCTTTCTTCATGCATTCTCTTGAGTTCATATTTTGAGTGAATTTTAGCATCGACAATGTCACACACGCGACCTAGAGACAATTACTTGCCTCATGATCAGTATGTTTGTAGTGTGCCCACTATAGTTCATATATGTAAGGATTCAAACACATGTGTACTTTAGCCTGAGTGTCTAATATTACCTTGTATCAATACATTTTAGAGGATTTGAACCAACCCTCACGTAAATACTTTTCTAACTCTTTACATATGGATAACCCTCCATAATCTAAAGAGTAGATATTTCATAAATATAGAGGACTCGTACCAACCCTCGTATAAAACCTTTTCTAACTCTTTACGTATGGATAAATATCCTTAACTTTAAAATATTATATACTTTGTAAAAAGTATAAGTATTGAGCGTATTCACCTTTAGATCAGTTGTTAAACTAACAATTTCTTTGTGTTTGACGAACGATTACCTCAGACCTATAGTTCGAGAATACTAGTTTAATAATTTATCTATAGATTGAATGATCTAGCTTCAGACCTTTAGTCCGATTTATAGTTTTAACCTTGATAAAACATTTCTTTTAATACAAAAGTCATTTTTATTCAAAATGATTACTTTAGTTCGTATGACGTTTGGTGTGGCATGCTTTGGCCTAATAGGTTCGAACACTCTCATCAAGCTCTCCGTAAACGGGTCCCGTGGTTTATTGAGATTTATACGAATTACTTTCCTTAGGCAAGAAACTCGACTACCTATATTATCACCCTTCTAGTTACTACATGCCCGTCACGCATCTCTTATTTAATTGTTAATAAATATATTTTACGTAAAACTTAATGTTTCTTCGTTTAGAAGAAAATAAATTAACAATAACCTTTGTATGTAAAACTTTAAATTTCTTAATAATAAAGAAACGTTTATTTTTTGTAAGCCTTTATGTATATAAAAAGCTTAAATATATCTATAAACTTTTCAAGGTTTATGCTATACACTCGACTAGGATCTAAGCTATAAAGTGAAATATCTTATACATAACTCTTACCTTAAAATGCATATAACGCTTAAGGACGAACGAGGAGTACTTCGACTATACGTAGGGTGTCGGGGTATGAAACGTCAAAACTCGAGAGTGGCATCGAAAATCCAACTCGGTGGCACAAACTTCGAGGAAGTGATAGTGGTTTGGTGTTCGTGTCATAACCCAAACCACGGCCTAGGCGTATGACACATATGTTGATACCACATTTGTAAATAAATCAGGGTTAACATATTAAAAGCGGAAGTCTTATATTTATGTGGATTTAAAATGTAATATCTACATTACAAAAGAAGGGATTATAAAATAACCGTTTAATGTATTACTTGTTTATACAAAAGATCAGTTGTTTATATTAAACCACCATTTATAATTTAAAGCTTAACAAAACTATCCGAGCCACCAGATATCTTATGCACTTCGAGCCTCCAAGCTCCTATTCTTGACTACCTGCAAAAATGTTTAGAAAATACGTCAGCAACACATGCTGGTGAATATGCTAACACTAAAATATTTTCTTTTACTTGATTACCCCTCGAGACATAACTTAGGTCTGGCCCATCGTGGCTTAGGAATAATCAAGCTTTTAAATCAAACACAATTATAAACTTAAGTCTCACACAAGACACCCCAGAAAACACCGCAATGTTCGACATTACTTAGGTACCATACGTATACATCAGTCTCACTCGGACGTAACTTAGGTCCGACCCATCGTGGCGGAGGTCATGACTAAGTGTGGTGCGGTGTGCCCATCGATTTTTTTACCACATATGTAAGGATCCAAACAAACGTACACGACAGCCTGAGGGCTAGCGATTACTTTTGTTTATAACGTTTTAGAGACTCGTAGTCCCATGCAATTCTTTTTCATTTATTTGACTTGATTAAACAAGTTTGTAAAGTTGGGGCGTATTCACCTTTTCTTTTGGATCGGCTTCAATACAATTTTCGAGGGTCTTTCTTTTTCTTTTGCTATCTCGCACCTATAGTACGAGTATAATCTTTTGTTAGTAGGAACTTTAATCCGGCTTAAGACCACTAGTCTCTTTTTATAATCGTTACCTCGATTATATTTTCTTTTCTTTACTTTAAAACCTTTAAATAAAAAGTATTCTTTATTTCTTTCTCTTTTATAAGTTAGACTCTTTCATTTAACTTATTTACTTTTATTTTCTTTTATAAGATAAACCTCCAATTTAACTTATTTTATTTTTCTTTAAAACCTTACATTTCTTCTTCTTTAAGAAACATATACTTTCTTTTTTACTTGTTATCTAAGAATAATCATAAACTTAAATAATAATTATAACAAAGAATCACTTTATGTCGTATTCACTTTTCTTTCTTTCCTTTTCTTTGTTATGTTTTCTTTAGGTATTGAGTATATCCTCGACTTATGGTTTTATGCCTTTTATTATTATTTTATTCAGGCATTATGCCTAGCTTGGTTGGCTTATAAAAACCCTACACAATCAAGCAGCATTTCAACGCCGCTTTGCTTTCTTTCACTTCTTGATCAACCATTTCTTCGACACCTTTTCCTTCGCATGCGAATCGAGACACACCAATACTTCTACTCATGTTGGAACACTTATTGAGGTGGGTCGTCGGGATGTCGGGATGGCACGCTCTTCAAGATAACATCGTCAGTATCTTGGTATTGATGTTTTAGTGGTACGGAATACGAGAAATCGGGCACGAAAATCGAGGAAACTTTGCACGTACTTCGAGGTAGTGAGAGAGAATATATTTTAGAGAGAGAAAACAGCTGTGATTTAGGTTAAGGAGTGAGAGAGCCCTTGGCCTATATTTATAGGCTGATCAGGGGTCTCATCGCGATACGTGATGGTCCCCTTGGTCACCCGTCGCGTATCACGACATAGACCAATGACCTGACCTATAGGCTTGCACGTGGAAGACGTGATGCCACGTGGTGACACGTGGCAGGCGTTGTGCCACGTGTGGACACGTGGCAGACCACGTGCCTTGCCTGTCAGACAACCCATCGCGATACGCGATGGATGCGATGGGTTTTCCTTCTGATCCATCGCGTATCGCGATGGGTCTGGAAAACAAATTTTAGAAATTAAACCCTAAAGTTTAGATTTTATCATTTTTGGTCCTTGAACTTTTGGAACTTGATATTTTTGATCCAATATTTTCACGATGTTACAGTTTGGGATGTCACAAATGAGCAACCAATGACCGCTATTTATAGTTGTTTTTATACCGTCGGTCGAACCGTCTCTTGCCACAATTCATTCTTGTGATGACATGTGTCCTTTCATGTGACATGTGGCGACACATGTCAATCTATTTGATTAGTCATTGGACATGTGTCAATTTCACCAGATTAGTCACCAGACATATGTCGATTTCATCCTATTAGTCATCAGACATGTGTCGCTTCAAGAGAGTTTTATATTTTTATTTTAGCTAAATGACTAATTTGTTCATCAACTTCCTAAATTGTCAAAAACTGGTATGAAAATTTTTGGGATGTTACAGGCAATCTCGTCTAGTCTAAGCTCCAAGTTGTCAAAACGCGAGCTCACATCGGATCTCATCCAGGATGTCTTTCTAGACGAAGATTCCCCACCTCTAGCTGCCGCCTTGGCTTTATGTCTTCCAACCGGACGTGGTAACTCATCTGGTTCATCAAAAACAAGATCGGGATCAAAGTCGTTTAAGTTAAATTGACAACGAGCATCCGACCCGGCTTGAGACTGTGATTGATCGGCCGAATTAGACGTTGTCTTTGATCGTTTGGACGGTCGCGGTGAAGATGTCGGGATCAGATGCCACTTTGGCGAGGTCGTGCATTGGCTCCAAATTTCCAACATATTAAACCTCCATTATAAATGGCTTGAATTGTTTTAAGCAAGTTTCAATGACGTTGGACGTGTCGCTTCCTCTTGTAAGGCCCCGTTAACGGTGCCTCACATTTGGACGTCGGATTTACTCATAAACACAGTTCTACTAATCAGAGTTAATAAAAACATTCGCGGAATATTAAAACATTCAAACCATTATGTTACATAACCATCCTTTCTTGTCTTAACAAGCATTCAAATTATTTAAACATAAAACGTTGTCTTTAAAATAACATAACATTTCTTGAGATGCCAGCTGTCTTCAAGTTCATGCCATGTGCTTCCTCTTATGCAAGCTGCCTCAATCTACTCAGCTGCGTGCATATTAAAAGTCAGCTACGCTGAGTGAGTTCTAGTTAATCATACAACATACAATCTGCTCACATACTTGCACACGTGCCCGAAGGAGTGTACATTATTCATACTTACTTTTCATACGTAACTATCCATCATATTTAAAGAGCCTTCCGCTCTATAACCCCACAGATATTATAAGGGTCTGATCCCTAACATTACAGATATTATAAAGGGTTTGGTCCCAACATCACAGATATTATTAGGGTCTGATCCCTACCATCACAGATATTATTAGGGTCTGGTCCCTACCATCACATATATTATTAGGGTCTGGTCCCTTTGTTTCGTGCAACTGTACTGTACCTGTTCATACATACTTTCCTTGACAATACGTGCAATCTCCGAAGAGCGTTCACGTACCATCAACATATCATACATACATTATGCATACATCATATATTCATACATACATCATATATTTCATCATACTTATCAATCATATCTTTAACTATCACCTGACGGTACATGCAATATCTGAAGATCGTTCACGCACCGTCAAGCAATCATCATACATAAATCATACAAGGCATACACTTACCACTTAAGGTAAGTGTATTAACTATCACATCGAGTATGCACACAGCCCCGAAAACATAACAAGGAAGTGGGGCTAGAAACTCACCTGAAGTCGGTTACGTTCATCGTTAATAGTTATTGCTTTCTTCAGTTGGGCACGGCTAACTGTATAACAATTACATGTATCAATTAACTATCACTACTTATATCGTCTTTCTAGTCTTAGTTATTACCCTAAACGAACGGGGTCTAGGGGCAGCAGCCCCTAGCAGGGTCCAAGGGGCAGAGCCCCTGGCTGGGGTCGAGCTGCCAGGTCAGCTTGGAAAAATTTTATTTCTATTAACCGTCGCAACACATTTTCCATTAGAATTTTGAATCGCTAATTAATTTACCACTTAAAAGTCCAAGGGCTTCTTTGTAATTAAAACATTCTTTTCTAAGTACAGGGACCATTCTGTCATTCAGTTAAACTTCTAATTCGTTACATTATTCTTAACGAATCGGGCTGTCATACGAGCTGCTTCTTGTAACGAATTGACCCCCTTAACGAACTGGTTGTTTAAACGAATCAGTTCCTGTAGCGAATTGGGTAATCTAATTCATTATCTTCTTTAACGAACTGGCTAACACGAAACAAGGGTAATTCGTTACCCTTTTCCCTTAACGAATCGGATACGAATGTAACATCCCGAAATTTCCAAGTAATATTAATTATGTTACTTAATAATAGAGAGAAAGTTTACCCGGGTTATCAGGAGATAAATAATAGAATAGGAGTTGGTATGGGTCGGGCTAGTGTTGGGTAATGGATGTGGGTTATGGACTTGGATTAATTAGGATGGGTTAAATGAGAATGGGCCTTAGGTCCATGGGATCTCAGGGATATAAATACCCTAACACCTCAAAATATCTTCATTTTATCTTTATCCAAGCACACTCCACACACACATACACTAACTTCGCCGGAACCGGGCCGAGCCAAGGGAAGAATCGGACTGATCCGAGAGTGAGAGAGGGCGACTAGTTGCGTTAACAAGTTAAAGGAGATCCAAACAAGCCCAAAAGGTATGATTCTTGATCTTTGAAGTTTAAAGATCCAAGCTTTTTAGTGTATAAACGACCAAAAAATGGTCGGGTAGCGTAGTGGGTGATATTGAACCATAGCAAGGGTGTTAAAATCGCTCGAAATGCCGATAAGAAACTAAAACAGCGGCTGCCTGGGCAACTTCGCCTTCATCTGGGCAACTTCGCCTTCAAAGTGACGAACTTCGCCTGCAAGCTAAGTTCGCCTGATGAACTTCGCCTGCAAGCTAAGTTCGCCTGATGGCAACTTCGCTGTAAAGTTAAGTTCGCCTGATGACAACTTCGCCTAAAGCTAAGTTCGCCTATGGTTTAACTTCGCCTAAAGCTAAGTTCGCCTATGGTTTAACTTCGCCTAAAGCTAAGTTCGCCTAAGGTTTAACTTCGCCTAAAGCTAAGTTCGCTTAAGGTTTAACTTCGCCTAAAGTTAAGTTCGATTAGAAAATAAATTAAAAACCTAATGGAAAATGTGTTAAGACAGTTAATGTAAATAAAATTTTTCCAAGCTGACCTGGCAGCTCGACCCCAGCCAGGGGCTCTGCCCCTTGGACCCTGCTAGGGGCTGCCGCCCCTAGACCCCGCTGCCAGGGGCGCTGCCCCCAGACCCCCGTTCGTTGTGGGTAGTAGTTAAGACTGGAATGATGATATGAGTAGTGATAGTTGTTTAATACGTGTACTTGTTATACAGTCAGCCGTGCACAGCTGAAGAAAGGGATTACGATTAACGGTGAACGTAACCGTGTTCAGGTGAGTTTCTAGCCCCATTCCTTGTTATGTTTTCGGGGCTGTGTGCATACTCGATGTGTTGTTAATACATTTATCCTGAGTGATAAGTGTATGTCATATGTGATATGTGTGATAGATATGAATGATTGTTTGTCGGTACGCGAACGATCTTCGGATATTGCGCGTACTGTCAGGTTAAAAATAAAGGTACGAATATTATATATCGAAGATGTATGAATATTTCAAATGAATACTTGTCGGGGCGTGAACGGTCTTCGGATATTGCACGTAACGACAAGGGGTATGGTTGTTAAATGAATGAGGTAAAGAATGCCTAGAGTGTTCTTATGTTATAATGTAAGTATGTGTATATAGGTACACGATTGGCATGTGAGTTCTACGTTCGACATAGTAAGTTAGGATGGCAAATCCCTCTAGCTTCTGTCGGACATAGACTCGGCTGGTAATGGCGTAGTTAAGGACTGCGAGCCTTATACGTGAAGTAGATGATATATGTAAACGTAGATAAGGACTGCGAACCTTATACGTAATGTAGATAGGCGTCAGCATAGGAAAGGACTGTGAACCTTATACGTGCTGTATTTGTAGCATAGGGGAGGACTGCGAACCTCGTACGTGCTATGAATTAGGTTGCAACATAGGGAAGGACTGCGAACCTTGTACGTGTTGTGGATGTATTTCAGCATAGGAAAGGACTGTGAACCTTATACGTGCTGATTTTGTAGCATAGGGGAGGACTGCGAACCTCGTACGTGCTATGAATTAGGTTGCAACATAGGGAAGGACTGCGAACCTTGTACGTGTTGTGGATGTGCTATGGTATAGGGAAGGACCGCGATCCTTGTACGTACCATAAATGGTGAACATAGGTAAGGACTGCGAACCATGTACGTGTTCACGACCTTGAGTACAGGTATAGACGGTGAACTATGAACGTACTCTCGGTAGACTGAGGTTAGTGATTGTAGATATGTATGTATGTATGGTAGCAAGTATGTATGTAGAACAGAAGGGTAACTAGTGAAGTATGGATATGTATCTACAGATATGTATGTATGTGTATGTATTGCATGGCGTTCGATTAACTAGAACTCACTCAGCGTAGCTGACTTTTAGTATGCACGCAGGTGAGCTGATTATAGAGTTAAGCATGAAGATGACACACGGCATGAATTGAACGGCTAACATCTGAAGAAAGAAGTAAAGATGTTTTAAATATAAAGTTTTGTGTTATGGTATCAAAGAAAAGATTTAATGTTTTGTAACAAATGATTGATGTTTTATATTCCGCGAAAAGTTTTAATAAACTCTGATTTGAAGAACTGTGTTTATGAGTAAATCCGACGCTAAAGTAGGGTCACCGGGTTCGGGGCCTTACAACGAATCAGGTCTAGTTCGTTAGGCTTCCTTATGCGAATAAGCTAAAGAATCACCCTCCGATTCGCTAAGTCCCCATAGCGAACTAGGGTTAGGTCAGGGAATGTCATAACATTCCTTGACATTCCTGCTACCTTGTATTAACTTTTCCAGCGCCGCCGCCGGAAAATCGCGGATTCGCCGGAAAAACGTGTTTTAACTCATTTTTCACCGTTTTTCGTCCCGTTCGATCCAGATCGGAGCTAGGATGATCCCTAAGCTCATCTTAGGTTCGGTTTATACCCGATTCCATCCGGATCTCGTGACTTAAACGGTTTAACGGTGTCGGCACGTTGTTTCGCGATTATGTCTTACGAGTTTAGGTAAATAAAACATCATACTAGTATTACCTCGGGTCGGAATCGTTTTCCTTCTTGGTTTCGGCTTAGAGAAAAGGAAGAACTAGAGAGAGATCTTAAGTGTGTGTTTTGGTGGTGTATGGAATATGTGAGAATGAAGAATTAAATGGGTATTAAGGGTTTATATATTTATGGATCATGGGCTTAAGCCCATGGTCTTTCCTTCTTTCTTTTCATAACCCAAGTCCATAACCCATATCCATTCACCCAACACTAGCCCAACTCATATTCTATTCATCTAAACCGATAACGCCCATTATAAAATAAACGAAATTTATTTTATTAATAACCAAAAGTAGGACGTTACACCTCTATTGTTTCAGAGAAGTTGTTCATTTTTGTGCGCATTGTCTTCCATTTGTTGGAGATGGAATCATCCCCGCGGTAGCGACCTTGACCCAGTATATCAAAGAACTTAGTACGTATTTCATTCCAAAAGTCAAGACCGTGTTTACCGTCACCTTCAATACATATAAAAGCTTAGTATTAGTTAACAAAATAAATAAAATAAAACATAAAATATATAAAAATAATTTTATAATTTACCGTGAATTGAGTACACGGATGAGTCGATCCACGCTTGCGCCAAAGCAATTCCTCATTAGCTTCCCACTTTTTTCTTTCAACCCTTTAGGTAGTTGTTTAACCGTCATCAAGCTTCTTTTTATGACTTTGTTTTCGATGAACTTTCGGTTCGCCTACTTGGGTTTCTGGTACTTGGGTTTGGGGTGTTTGGATTTCGGTTACTAGCGGAGGCATAAACGACATTGACATTCAATAGAACATAGCGTTGGTAAACGGTTGCATGATTGGAGGCATCACGGGTCGATGTTGGTTGACATAGAAAGGGTTATGATGACCATTGTTATTTTAGATCACATTAGCCCAATACAATTTAGCCGGATCCCACAGGTTCGAGTTTGGGTTCGGGTTTGAGCTTGAGCTTGTGTTTGGGTTCGTGTTTGAGCTCGAGCTTGTGTTCGGGTTTGGGTTTGAGAAATGATCCATGATTGTAGAAAGTTGAGAGATTTTAGAGTGAAATTTGAGAGTTGTTTGAGTAAAAATTGGAAATATGGTTTGAATTATATAGAAAATAATTAAATTAAAGATGCGTCAAACTTCCTAACACATCGTCAAAGATGTGTTAGACTTCCTAACACATCGTCAAAAGATGAGTTAGGTATCGAAGCACATGGTCAACGATGTGTTAGTGTTGGTGCATAGATGTCAGTAGTTCATATGTCTAATGTCTGTAATCGAGTCTGTAATATTGTTTATGTATTTGTTTATTTAAAGCGAAGTTGTTAACAAGTTCGCTTAGGCGAACTTGTTAACCAAGCGAAGTTGTTGACAAGTTCGCCTAGGCGAACTTGTTGAACGAGCGAAGTTATGGACAACTTCGCCTGAGGCGAAGTTGTCGTGTATTTATATAGATTACGGATTACTGTTTACGTAATGTTAGAGAGTTCGAGTTGGTTTTAGAGTTCGAGTTACGTGTAATTCAGTGAGTCAAGTGACGTGAGGTCGAGAGTCTGTAAGAATCACGTGTTGAGTTATTAATATAACGTGTGTTTTGTTCGTATCGTATTCGTGTGTTTGTGTGATTGTGTTCTACGTCCGTAACGATCTACACAGGGATTCCGCACCTGTGTATATCGGGATATCTCGTGTGATCCGTCCAGGGAACCTACAGTTAGCATCTAAAACACATAGTCAAAGACGTGTTAGCCTCTTGTTTGTTTTCTTATTGATATTATATTAATATAACTAATTCTACTTATATTTGTTTTTCTTATGACTTTTAATATATAAAGTTTTATATTATTTCGAATAAACTGATGGGACATGCTTATTTTTATCTACGAACCGACATAAACTTACTTAAACCCGAGGCGTGTCAAATTAATATCGAAATATTCATAATATTTGACCCCACACTGTTTTAAATAAAATTTTGCCTACATACAGATAAAAATAAGCATGTTTTATTGGTATATTCAAAATAATATAAAACTTTATATATTAAAAGTTATAAAAAAGGGAAAATTCCCAAAATAGCCCATTTATAGTTAGTATTTCCAAGTTTATCCCCCATAATTCAAGTTTCCAATTTTAGCCCTTTGCTATCTCGTCGCCGACGACATGATAGCGAACACCGACGACGCGTTACCGAAACAAATAAGATAACGGCAGGTGTTCAACGACTCACATGTGTTCTTGTTATCTCGTCGCCGCGATGTGTTCTTCGGCCTAGACGATGTGTTCTTTTTAACGAAGTCAATGACTAACATCGCCGGCGACTTGTTAGGTATAACATAGGGTTGACGATGCGTTATGTTGCTAACGTAGGGTAGCAGCAATGCGTTATCACTAACGATATGTTTGTGGTGAAGAGGAAAGGGCACGATGCATTAGTGGACAACAAAGGGGTTAGGCAATGCATTAGTGGATAACATAAGGGTTCTACGACACATTAATGTTTAAAGTAGAGGTTCGGCGGTGCGTTAGTGATAACGCATCGTCGGTGTTCGCTATCATGTCGTCTGCGACGAGATAGCAAAGGGCTAAAATTGGAAACTTGAATTATGGGGGATAAACTTGGAAACACTAACTATAAATGGGCTATTTTGGGAATTTTTCCTATAAAAAAACAAATATATGTAGAATTAGTTATATTAATATAATATTAAAAAACAAACAAAAGGCTAACACGTTATTGGCTATGTGTTTGGATACCTAACTCATCTTTGACGATGTGTTAGGAAGTCTAACGCATCTTTGACGATGTGTATACAAACACGCCTTTCAAAAATGCATTAGCTTTCCTAACACATTGTCAAAGATGAGTTAGAAAGGGACATTTTTATAATTCTAAAATTTGAGGGACGAAAGTGGAATCTTTTTTCAAAGGAGGTCAATTAAAAGAATTTTTTCAAAATTTATTATAGCACTTATTTTGAACCTTATAAAATAGCTCGTTAATTTAATTTATAAAGTTAATGTTAAAAGTGCTAGAAAAAAATGATTACTATTCACTTATTCGTCTACGGATGTAAAAATTTCCCAAATGAATTCTCTCTGTCGTCACTTTAAAATAAACGTTTTAGTAGACAAGACGAATATTGAAATCAGGGAATCCGTCATATAATTAATTTTTCTTAGCATTTTCCGTAAAGAATAAAGTGGCGTCACCAAATACCCCCACACCTGGAATGGTCATGTATAAGAGCATCTTCAATCACGTATCCATTTTCTCATTTAGTCTAGGTGTCAAATGACATGGATGAAAGATGAGAGAGAAATAGATGAGAGAGGGTGTCTCATGTTCACAAAAGTGAACAAGTGTGGATGAGTTATGTGAGTGTGAAGTTGGTGAAAAGTAAAGAGATGAAAGAGAAAAGTAGAGAGATGAGAGAGAAGTGGATAATTAGATCATCCACTAAAATACTAAACATAAAGGAACAAAACGAAAACATTACTTTACTCTCAAAAGATGGATTAATATTTCGTAATATGTTGCAAAAAAATTACTTGTTATAGTGTTTGATTTGAAAATTTATTCACGTCCTTGAAGGTCCGGATGCCTAATTATATATACAAAACATTCGACCATGTACTTATCTTGATGACACATTCGACCATGTATCTTGATTAATTACACCTTTTATCAATATTTTAAAAACCGATAAATACCGGCCAGCTCAATCGGTTGCTGGGATATTGCCCGGTATTTATGGTTCGGTAAATAGGTCAAACGACGTGAAGTTTAATCACACATAAAAATAATTAAACCGGTTTGAATTGGCATACAGGTTTTTCTAAAGCCCAATTTAAGTTGTAAAATGCCAAAAGAAATTGGGAGCGCAGCTTATGGCTTTTAGTTTTTACCTTCTGATCAATTTTTAACCTAGCTAAAACATTTTTTATGAAAAAAAATTTGCATATACGTCGTTTCTGTTTCGATCAGTTTTTCAGTTTTAACTTTCTATACCATCAATTGGAAGAGCTCTAAAACATTGCCATCTACCACCTATTGTATACTTTTATATAATGAACTTTGTTGGACAACTGGTTTTATTATGAAATTATTTATTCTTAGATTATTTTTTGTGTTAAAGTTGTATTTTTATGAAATTATAGTGTTAACAAGTTAACACGGCAACCCGGCAAGGTTAAAAAACCGGAACATCGCCTTTTATTATTCATTCTTTATTTGATTTTTTTTTGTTTAAGTGAAATTTAGATATGTATTGAATCTTTGATTCATTTACATTATTAAAATTCTCGGTGAGGTTCATATGCTTCCATTTTTCTTTTATGGATGGGGAAAGCACAAATTCGTCACAAAATTATATACATAAATATATATATTGGGGATCCTTTCCTTTTTTGTCCTATAATACAAGTTTAAGTCCAAGTGCACAAATATTAGAAAGTTTATTCTTGATAAGCATGCTTGGTGAGGTGACTTAAAATGCAAATCTTAAGTTTTATTATTATTAAAGTATGGTATATATAGATGGTGTTTGCATATGTTTATTACGATATTTTCAATGTGTATACTTCTCCGTTCTATTAAAAATATCATGGTTTTAAAAATATAAAGTTCAAGGTAAATTGAATAATCACCTTTTTTTTACCAAGTGACAATAATGCCCTTAGAAATTGGGTCCATCAATATTGTTTATTAATATTAGTTATGTGTGTTTAAGGGTAAACTTGGAAATGACTAATAAATTTTAAAAGTGAACATTTGTAATGAAACAAACAAAAAGGAAATATGAACATTTTTAATGAGACGGAGAGAGTATTTTATAACATCCACCAATTACATTTTCTTAGTCACATTTAAAACTAGGAAGACATTTAAGATCTGTGTAGGCAAACTATATTATTTGTAAATAATTTTTACTCTTTTTTAACGGTTAACGAATCCTTAAAATGAGCTAGTTGCTTGTTAAATTTATCACATCGGGATACACTCGAATTCTGATCCAGGGGAAAATCCATACCTGGCCAACTCTTGTGAACACTTGCTCGAAGACACAACAGTGCAGTGAGATTATAACTCGTTCAGTTCAATGATCAATTGGTGAACGCCACATACTCGCCCAGTCTCCCATCATCACCCTAGTGCGGTTAAAACTAAATACTGAGACAAGAATCAAACATGAGTCACACAAAATACCAAGTCAATCTCTTCCTTACCACCACACCACCAGCTCATTAACAAATATCTTTTACTAAATAATATACTAAAAATGCATAGAAAAATTAAGATACATGAAGTATAAAAAGTTCATCTAGGAAATATAATAAGAAGATAAAAAAAAATGAAAAAAGAAAAGCCTATAAACATGAATATTATACATGTACACATTTATTCACCACATTATACTCATGAGAGCTAGGTATATGAATTTAAGTAGAGTAGTTATGTAATTACATCATAGAGTAATAACATAAATTACTCTATGATATAATTACATAATTACTCTACTTGATTATCATGTTTAGCACGTTAATTTCATTTGTATTTGATCCAAACCATATATATATATACTACTGTTTTAAATAACAAACTTATTCTTTTTCAGCGAATGAAGCCCATTATTAAAAAAATTATTTGAACCCATATATTAAAGTTTCAGTTAAATTTTATTGATAAATAACACATTCTTTATAAAATCTTTACATAAACTATATAAATTACTAAATAACAAATACCAAAACTCAATTAAATTGAGTAATTGGCCCCAACATTATATAAAAGCGAAGTCCAAGATATAATTTTAATTAAGTGGGCAACAACCAATCAATTGATTAATCAATTTCACACCCAAATGAGTTTACCAATTCAAATGCTTTCTTCTCGTATTCTATTCGGACTTCTGTGTCGAACCTCATAAGTCAGTATGTCACACGGCGGCTGACGTACAATTGAAACTCCGTTTGTTGTGTTTGAACATCAACCAGATGGCTGATTTTGGATTTTGGGCTTAATGTTTGGTTTTTTTTGTTTAATGTTTATAATTTGAGTTTGGCTTGGTCTTATGGAATTTTATTTCTTAGTCATTCTTTATCTTTACGTATATTTTCTCGTTCTTTGGCTTTAAACAAACTTTATTTTTAAACAAAATTCAAGGCTGTCCGAACTCAAATAATATGGACGTACCGAACTAAAATAACTTGGTTAGGCCGGACTCAGTATCTATATATATATATATATATTGATTTTTTTTTGAAAAAATTTAATACCTAGAGAAAAGTGTGGGGGGTCGTGGCCTGGTTTGGCCCAGTAGAAGATCCCGCCATTAGCCAATTGTCCAATTCAGTTGGATTTAGTATTTTTGTAATTTTTTATAGTTCTTTTTAAAGATTTTATACAAAAAAAGTGGGTTCGATTAGATTTTTAAAATGCTAGTGGGTTTGCTTGTCGAAAAAGAATGAGTTCATCTGTTAATACGGTAATATACGTATATATAAAACTAAAAATATATGGGTTTGAGAGAACCCGAATCCCAATGCCTATCTCCACCACTACACACAAACAACCAATATATTTAAAAAAAATGCACATACATCCAAAGGTTCAAGGTTCAAAGACAATTAATTTCATGACTACAATCCTTAATTTCTTGATGATCATGCAGAAGTAATCTTCCTTTATGCCACTGCAACCGTGTTATTGATGACTAGCATTGCATCTATCAGGCCTCAAATTGATCTGGAAATATAACATGCATGTATGATAATAATGTTTTTGCTTTGTAGGTTAATGAATTATCCGAAGCTTACCTAGATAGATTACGAGGTTTTATGTTGCGACCCATATTCGTTAACAAGTTGTGCAAATAAGGAGGATGGCTCCTTCATCAGTTTCATGGGCTTGTCATATTCCAGCACCTTTCCTGTTAAGTAGGTATATTTCAAGTGATTAGCAGTTTAGATCACTTGAGCTTTAGGGCATTTTCATGAAATCAATGGTTCACTTCTAGTATGAAAAACCAAGTAGAATGATTAAAAAGTATGTTCCCTAATGTTTTCAAACCAGACCGGTCACTAAATTGGCAGCCACAGGTCGGCTTCAATTTTAACACAACTCTATTTTGGCCATAACTCGTTTTGATCCAAACCAAATTGATACTTTTTATAACACTTCAAAAATTAGTGTGTACATATATGAAGCCTTAAATCGACAAAATTTGAAACCTGAATTAATAAAATGAACTAATCTAGTTTTCCGATTCAACCGGGTTAAATAGACTCAATCATGTCTGTTATGTACACGACCCAGTTTCCGGTCAGTCCGGTTATGGTTGTTCTAGAACTCATGTTGCTTAGAGGTTGTTCTAACCTGTCACCCAACCCACCCGACCCTCCCAGTTAGCCAGAAGTAGTATAAAGATAAGAAAGAACATGGACCTACCATCCTTCATAACAAGCACCATTGTGCAGTCTACAACAGTTGGTATCCTATGGGCAACTGTTATCACAGTGCAATCTTTAAACTCTTCCCGGATCGTTTTTTGTATAATGGTGTCGGTTGCATTATCGATTGACGCTGTGGCTTCATCGAGCACCAATATCTTTCGTCTCTTCAAAAGGGCTCTTCCTAAGCAAAACAGTTGTCTTTTACCAAGACTCCAGTTTGAACCATCTTGCACAACTTTATTAATATTGTTAAATACTTATAATATGTCATGTATGCTAGTAATATCATAAGTCAACAATTCAAATTTCTTACCCTACGAGTCCAATCCCTCCTTTTTATCATCAATGGCGTCTCCAAGTTGGCATTTTTCAAGAACCTGATAAACAATGGAAGTTAGCATTCATTTAACTAAGGTTTTGGTTGGTCTATATTATATAATGTGTAAAACTTCACCTTCCAAATTTCTTGATTACTATGTTCAGATAAGGGATCGAGGTTGTATCGAATGGAGCCACTGAATAATGTTGGTTCTTGAGGGATTATTCCAAAACTTGATCTAAGGTCATGAAGTCCAATTGAAATGATATCTAAATCATCTATAACTATCTTTCCGTCCGTAGGTTCAACTAACCGAAATAAAGCACTTATCAAAGTCGTTTTCCCACTGCCCGTTCTACCCACGATTCCAATCTTGTGACCTCCTTCAAACACACAACTGATTCCTTGAAGAACCAAGGGGGATTTTGGTTGATATCTGATCTGCAACACACGCACAACCAAATGGTCTATAACTGAAAGTTGAAATCTTATGACTTATGCATGTAAATGCAGTTGGAAACTTTACTTACTTTCAGGTTTTCAATGACAACTTTACCAACACTTGGCCAGTTTGTTGGCGGCCGATTATTTTCTATAATTTCAGGAGCTTCACTATGAATATGCATATATTGATTCAATCTTTCAACTGAAACTATCATATTTGATATCTGACATTGTGATTGAACGGAGACAACAAGGAAAATATTCAGTGAGAGTCCGTACGAGAGAGCCATTCCAATATATCCTGTCATTACATTATATGTTAGAAAAACATGTATGGTTCTTGTACCAACCTGAGGCTAAAGCATTATATATACGAATATATTTAATGTCACTAACCCGAGGCTGAAGCATCAAAGGGAAGCAAAGTTATGGCTAAGGCAGAGCTAGAAACAACAACTGCGCATAACATTTCTAGGCGTTGGATCAACCAGTCGTTTGCTGAAAAGCTATGAAAGAATGGACTCGCGTTGCCATCGATAAGGTTCAAATGCTCTAAAAAGAAACGGTCTTCTTCTCCAAAAGCTCTTATGGTAACAACTCCCGCAATCAATTGTGCTAGATGACTTGCAACTAACGACTTACTCGTGCCATCTAATCTCATCAACTCCTTTGCAGATGCATAGTAGTATTTCTGAAGAAAATAAAATGAGATGAGGATCACAAGTTGTATTAGCAAACAACACAGCTTTCCAAACATGTAACAGTGGTAACACTGTAATTATCTATATTTTAAAACCTTCAGAGGGGTGGTGGTAAGCACCTGGTTACCCTTTTCAAGAGTTCATAGTTTCAAATTCAGCTTTCGCTAGTTTTCTACCATAGAAGTTAAACCTCTTGGAGGCCACATGCCTAGTGCAAGCGTAAGCTACTCTTTACCTGATCCCACTTGTTGGGTATGGTGGAGTCCCGTGAACTTTATCAGACGGGTTTGTCAAAGTTACAGAAAACGATATCACATGGTTTAAAGTTCAGAAGTACAGTTTCTTACTTGTAGAATTATCGTTACATAAACCGTTGGAATTATCACAAACAAGATAGGCCAAGTTAGGAATGCCAAGAATATCCCAAAGCTAAAGTATGTGTTCATCGTTGTGCCTATTCCAACCGTGAACTTCATTGCCAATTCAATGTCTACAACACTCAGATCAGACGAAACCTACAACAATTATAGATTCGTTAGTTTCTTGTACATCATTTGAGCATTAGTATATGTAACAAGACATACCCGACTGATTATCCTTCCTACGGGTGTGGAGTCATAGAACGACATTGGTGCTCTGAAAAGAGAAGTTAGTAACTTCGAGAAAAGTGCTATAGATGCATTAGTTCCAAGTTTAACCACATAATAAGATAGACCAAATAAAAAGAACATCATCACAAAAGCCATGACCATGTATACTAGTAACATGGTTGACTCGTTAACCTTAGAACCCTGCACTTCACCAGCTAGCCACAGATTTTGCAAGAGCATTCCTATTATGTACAAGAAATGTGACAAAACCGACAGAGAAAAGTAGAAGTAGCCGCTCCTCTGACCGCTAATTTGGCTAAGATATTGTTTGTATGGCTTGAGGGCTGTATCCCCAGCTTCTCGTTCTTCTTGCTTTATGAGTTGTTCTCCTACAATCTGGTCTCTTATGTGGACAGTTTCTATTTCTTGCTTTATAGATCGTTGTTGAGAACCATTGGCCGATAGATTGTCTGAACCAGAAGTATTACTAAGTGCAATAACTAGGCTTTGGAACTCTTTACATGACTCAAGCAATTGAGCATAGGTTCCTGTTTGCACAATCTTTCCTTCTGCCATTAACTGTGAACGTAATCAATTAATAACGAGCATTCAAACGGTTTCGTATGAAAAAATGCAAAATGACTAGTTTGTGAATACTGAATAGCTTATTAGCTCACCAAGATGTCATCAAAAGCAGGCAAAAAATCGACTTGGTGAGTTACAAGTAACACTATCTTGCTTGATAGTGCTTCCATGATGCAATCCTACAGAAAAAACATGTTGAAGGGCAATGTTCATATGATACAAGAAATCAGTCATACGAATGATAATTACTTTGAATAAACTAGCTGCAGTATGGGCATCAACCGCGCTAAACGGGTCATCCAAAAGGTATATATCTGCATCTTGATATAGCGCGCGTGCAAGCTGAACTCGTTGCTTCTGTCCACCACTCAGATTCACACCTCTTTCTCCTATAATTGTTTGATCCCCGAATGGAAACATCTCAATATCCTTCACAAGTGAGCATTTCTTAACTACTTCTTCATACTTTTCATCATCCATTACCGACCCGAACAGAATATTATCTTGAACAGTCCCTGTTTGGATCCACGCGGTTTGTGAAACATATGCCACTTTTCCAATAACTTCAATCTGAAAACAACAAACTAAGATTAGTCTAAACAACACGTAACATGTTTGTTTTCTGAAAGTTAAAACTTAAAACTGATTTGTAGCAGACTTACTGTGCCTTTAATGTTTGGAACCTCTCCTAGAATAGCCGATATAAGAGTCGATTTACCGGACCCCACCTCCCCGCATATAGCCACTTTTTTACCAGCCGAAATCTCAAAATTTACATCAGTTAGAGTTGGTTTTGAAAAGTCATCGTTCCATGAAACCACATCGGCTTTGATCATTAACGATCCGTGTCCTACGCTTACATTGTTCTTTCTTACATTATTCTTTCGTTCCTTCTGTAGCTTGGGTGCCTCCAAAAAGTTAAGAATGCGTGTTATTGCAACCCTCACTTCAATAAACACGGCTGCCACATCAGCAATCTCCCGAATCGGCTTTTGAATGATCCGAATATTTGCAAGACTCATGAACACGTTACTCGCATCAAGCGGGATTCTAATACAATAAAACGTATAAAATGTCACAGTTGCTACTATCGCTGGTAAAGACCAAAACAGAATCAAGTATAGTCCTCTTTGCATGATAACTGCAGACAACCACCTCATCTCTTCATTTCTCAACTTTTCAACTGCCTTTTGAAAATGTTTCTCCCAAGCATATAACTTCAAAACCTTCATATTTGTAACCGCCTCGGTTATCGCCTTCAACCTTCGGTCCTGAGCCGCCATGAGCTTTGTAAGAATCTTGTGCTGCAACTTACCCAACGGAATGTTCCCTAAAACGGTTAAGATTATAACTAACAAAGCCGCAAACGCAGCCACTCCGACTGCAAAATACATTATAAATATCCCAAGACATATTTGCAGACCAATGGTCCAAATCTGGTGAAACCAAAATGGAAACTCGCCGATTCGGTTAGCATCAACTGTGGCATAATTCATGATCTGACCGGGTGAATAACTCATTCTGGCGTCGTTCAATAACCGTAGTTGCTTCTAATAAATCGCGGCACATAGCATGGATTTCACCTGCAGCCCAATTACTCGGCTTCGAAAGTTTAGCTGTCTCTTGGACACGGATTCCAAACACTTAGCAACAAACAAGGCTAATGTGAGATAATAACCTTCATGATCAAATATTTGTTTCCCTTGGCAGACTTTTATAAAAGCCCCAAGAATTAGCGGACCCGAAGCCAATGAAAGCACCTTCACCAGAGCGAAAATCCCCGTGATCACCAGTGGCCTCGCTTGCCAGATGAACAAAGTCGACAACACCGACGGATCACCACCGACACTGTTTCGTTCTCTCTTCGCCTTCCGTTTATCCAATATTTTCATGAATGTTGAGTAACACATTTGGGCTTTATTTTCATCTTGCAATTTCGGGATATCATCCGCATCAAGAACTTTACGTTTTCCGGTTACCAGCAACGGATTAAGCCACCAGAACGTCAAGTTGCTTAGAATTCCTGCTTTTGCCTTCAGAGTGGCAACATCTTGCGCGCCAGTTTTGGCATCCGCTTGTTTTCTTTCCATGAAAACACACAAAACTAATAAAACCGCACCCGGGAATAATAAGATCAAGGAGAACAGAGCTTCGGTTAACTGAAGTGTAAAGAATTATAAAAGTTAGCACCCTAAGACAACTGTCGATATAGTACCAGTGACATGAGGCTCGTTAATTTTGTCACTCGAGTTTCCGACACTGTCGATGTACCGACAGTTAAATATACCAAACTTAAACAGCCATTAATAATATATACATTCATATAACGTCGAGTACCATAATATTAAGTTCACTAGTTGATGACATTAACCTAGCTTGCATGTGGGATGTGGAGTCTTTATCTATACAGAGCATCAAACAGCATCTCTCCAAAAACTTTGCTCCTCAAAGGCTCAAACCAAAAGTACACAGTACTGTGATAGTTTATATACAAGGGGTTTTTACATATAATAATATAGTTCCATTTATATGACGACAAATCAATACATATTTTATTTACTTTATAATAGTTATATATAATAATATTTAACATGTAATCTTATATATACTATTTTCAAAATATGTTATGAAACTTTTACTTTACTTCTGTGCTCGGGTCTACTGTATTTGGTGCAACTTTGTTGTACAATTTCTATAAGGGTGCTTCACGTGTTCATGCCCGGGTCTTTATCGTGTTATTTAAGTCATGTAAAAACCTAATTAACCTGTAGATAAGAGGCATCGTATCCACAAAGATCACGTGGTCAATATGATACAATCTATTTGATTGTCTTACCTAATTATAAATTGACTAAATAACGTTTAACTGAACTATGAAAACAAAGACTTTAATTTAGTGTTGAAAACATAAATGTGAAAAAGTAATCATCTCCATGTTTCGGGTTTGTTAAACATTATTAATCAAGTTGATCTAGTGGGAAACCATTAAGCGTGGCTACGCGTATGATTAATCTAGTAGTAATTGAACGACAAACTTAATAGGTAGAATGTAATTAGCTAGATAGAACGTAACTTAAGAGATTACAAATCTAATCCTAATAATCTAGAATAGCTATACAAACAAATGTTCAAATCACAAACCCTACACTTGGAGAAGATCACATGTTAAACCAATCATAACATTGATGTTGTTAAACCAATCATAACATTGAAGAAAACTAAATCAAAAAGAAATCCCAATATAATTAATGTTCATGAAGTAATAGGTTCATATGCAAACCCTACACATGAAGTGGTTACGGGTGGTTTAGCATTGCCTCTACATGATGAATAGCTTGCTTACAGGTTAAAGGTTGAACTCGTTGAAGCTTTAACTATCCAAAAACTAGTTTAGTTATTGTTGTGTATTAAAAGAACATTTAATTTATTAATTAGTTTTTATTCTTATTAAATATAATAGAAGTTATATTAGTTTATGAATTATATTAATGAAAATTTTATGTTCATCTGTAAAACTAAGTTTTTAAAAATTTATTTTTTATTAATAATGTATATGTTTTTAATATTTTATACATAAAATTTTATATTATGAATTTTTGTAGATTTATTTCTTTTTAATATTTTAAAATGGGTAATAATTGGAAGCCGTCATTTAAAAGTGACGCTATAATGATAATAAATTGTCTTGAGAAACTCTTTTGTCGCATTCTTTATCAAATCTTTCGTTTCATGTAACAATTAGAAACCCTAAGTTAATATTCCCCTCAAATATGATGAATTTTGTTGTTAAGTGGAAATTTTGTAGGTTGCTGAAAGGATTTGTGCTTGTTCTTTGTTTATTTAATTAAGCATTTTGTCAATAACAATTTACAACCACTTTTAAAACAATATATTGGTTTTAAATAATCTCAACTATCACCTTTAGCCACTCCCGATCATAACTAACGAAATGACTAATGACAGTCCCACATTTTATCATTGTTTTTCTATCAATGAAACCTGACTAACGAAATCCTAAAGTCGTTAGTTTTCATGATATGACATTCTTATTTGGAATATATGTGGCATGCTTATGTGGCATAATGCACTGCCACCACCACCACCATGGCAGTCACCACCACCACGACTGCCACCACCATCAGTTTCTAAAAATATTAAAATATTTTATATATCTTTTATTGGGTGAATTTTGACTTTTGAAGTCAAGCCAACAAGTTTAAAAAGAAGATAAACTATTAATATGGATCTTGTCACGTAAATTCTAGAGTTCATCTGGTATTTCAATGAAGCAAATGATAATACAAGCTTTTAACCTTGATGGCTCCTCCTGCCAAATATGAAGTTGATATTATGACTCAGTTATAAATAGTCCATTACAAAACATGATCACAAAGAAATTGTATATGCCTGTTGTATCTTCTTTATCAGAAGAATTATATTCTGAGGATACAATTGAGCTAAAATAGCATTCATCTTCTGTCAAGGTATTCATAAAATTATGTCAATGTTAGGTCGAACTGCGCGAACCTGTTAGCTTGATTACAAAAACAATGCAATAAATTTCAGACGACTTTTAACCCGTGTGACCCATATGACCCTTTTAGGATTATATTTTATTCTTTCTTCTAGTAGTGTTAATTATAGACTGTAAATGTAGAAAGTTTTCTAAAAGTGTTTATATAAATATATTTATAGTTACTACTCTAAAAATATATGCTATTTATTATAACTTCTAAATGTATTTCCAATCAGCTTACATGCTAATTTAAGCCTATAAAAGAACCGAACATTAACAAACTGTTCGGCTGGAAGTTCATCTTCGTATATTTAATAAACGAACAAACATGAACATGCATTTTGTTTGTTCATTTATGTCCGTGAGCATCCGGTTATGTTCATTTATTTACGTTGATGTATTTCCGTTCGTTTATGTTTTATAAACATCTAAGTTATATATATATATATATATATGGTAAGGATCCTAAGAGAACCATTTGAAAATTGAGAACTTTGAGAACCATTTTGGACCACTAAAAACACCTTTAAAAAATATTTAAAAAAAATCATAAAACAAAAAATAATAAAAATTTTAAAAAAGTAGAAAGGCAAAAATTCTTATATTTCATTCCGGTTTCATTAAAAAAAACAAAAAAAACGTCGTATTATACACATATGTATAATTTTATATAATCTTTAGTTACGTAATATACATATATGTATAGTATCATTTATTTTAAATTATACACATGTGTACAAAAAAACATGTAAATGTACATATATATATATATTATACATATGTGTATATAATTTAGCTAAATCGAGTTTTTTTATGAAACTGGGATGATAACATAAGAATTCTGGTTTTTTTAGTTTTTTGATTTTTGTGTTTTTTTTTATTTTATGATTTTTTTTTATTTTTGAGTTTTTTGTGGTCCAAAATAGTTCTCATAGTTCTCAATTTCAAAAAAGTTTTCTCATGATCCTGATATATATATATATATATATATATATATATATGAAAATAAAAAGGGCTCGTTAAAATGAGTGAGGTAAATTTAAGCCACTAATTTAGATGTGTAACCTGGATAAATTGTGATGTATTAGACTTGTTCATTTCCATTGCAAACTGTTCATTTCGATTTTAATGAACGAACATGAATACATACGGACATGCCCTTATTTTGTATGAACGAACATGAACAAAGTAATGATAAGGTAGCTTGGAATACGAAGGATTCCATTATTCCAACGGCCTAGTGTTTCCCACTTTCTAAAAGACGAAACTAAATATTTTGGTCTAAGTGTAAACAAATTATGTAACCTCCATAATTATGACCGAATCTCAATCAAATACGCTTCTTGTTAACACTAGACCGTTTATGATTTATGACACGTATCAGTTGAGAAAGAACCCAACACCTTAAATTTTAACTTTCTGAACTTGTTGTATTGATGCATGAAGATATTTATTTCAGAATTGACCTTGTTTTTAGCATGCTTGATATCTGATGATAAAATATCCAGTAAGTTGCTACTCGTTACCGAAAACAACATCAGCAATGTTCTTGAAATAAGATTTTTTTTAATCATGTCAAATACTTTAACATCTGGGATTCTTTTGCAATAGAAAGTTGGTAATACCTATAAGTGATTATTTTCTTTTTAGTTTTTTAATAAACAGATTATGGTAGTAATCATACTATTGTTGTAATAAAAATAATTATCAAAGGTAAAACAAAGTTGCATACCTTTTCTTTTTACCTAATTATAGAAACTTCATTCCATTCTCATAAAACATGTATTGTCTCACAAAAATGTATTTTTTGCTCATTTTTGATGAACTTCGCTGAGGATAAAACATGCGTTTGTTACTACAATTATTAAAAGATTAATGTAAAAAAAGGTTTTAAATTACATATTACCCACATACAAAGGCACAAAGATACCCTTGAGCAAATCATAAAAACATATTACACATAGAGTATAAACAACTTACCTTGAGTGTAGTATCAAGACACTCTCATCAGATTGCTACTTCAAAGAAATAGCACGCAACTCAAGTAGCAAGAACAATTATCTGCTTGTAATATACTATTATATTATTTCTTTATTTATATGCAAAATTGCAGATAACACATTCGTTCAATTTAGATACTTAAACTTACAAATAAGTAAAACATGTAGTAATATTAAGTTGAAAGTGAAGTTTCGAACACCAACAATATTGTTATTTAAAAATATATTATTAAACAAAACCACATAAATCCAAAAGTTAAACAAAAAAAAAACCTAATTAACTTCAGCGTGAAGCCTATGATTAAAATTAAACATAAATTTGTAGATCACAATTTTGGAGTTTATCAGTAAAACATCTAACATAAAATCAAGATGAATCTGAATGTGGTCAAACCTATAGAAATAAAAATTAATAGTTGTAAAACATAGTACTTGTAGCAATTAGATCTTTTAAAATCGATGAATAGAAGTGATGGCTTTCTTCTAGATCAATTAGAGTTCCATTGTAAGAAACCGCTCCGATCATATACAAAATAATAATAATAATAATAATAGTAATAAATGTACATGATTTAAAAGGGTGTAAAGTTCCAGCAACTTATCCGGTTATGATTTTGTTATTGGGATCATAAACCTCAAATTATCTTCAATAACTAACAAAGGCATAATGAAAAATAACCCTAATCAGAACACTAACGGAAATAACCTTTTGAAATTGAATACAATAATAATAATAATAATATATCATAAAACCTTTAAAAAATTAACGAAAAAACCTAATTAATTAATAAAGAACTATGAATCTTTAACAGTTAACAAATGCCGATCTTAAATATAGAACAAAAGTCAATCAATTTTAGGTATACATATAGATTTAGGGCAATGATACAACTTACTTATTGAATTCAATTTGAAATTAGCATAATAAGAAAAAGACGACTGCAAAAAAAAGGATTCAAAATTAGTGAGCAATTAATGTGTTGCTAAAGTGAAAAAATCGCACAATGGAATCGTTGATTGAAAGGTAAGATTTTTCAATTGTGAAGATAGAGAAAGACTTTCAATCCACCATGACCTTCTTTCAATATTCTCCCTGTTTCAATCCACACCAGCGATAAGGTCGGTGTGAGCAAGGTCTCGTAGGCAGATAAAAGAGGAAAATGTTAAGATGAGTTGTTATGACCTGTGGACTATCCGGGTTTCATTAGAAGCCCCATACCCGTCAAAGCGGTTCAAACACATAAGAAGACTCCATTACAAATGAAACAATCTGGTAACTTGAGAGGGGGCAGGGAGTGACCAGAGCGCAACACGTAGGATATTAAGGGTTTCGTTCGTATTACGGGGTTATTTTATATACTCGTTTCAAATATATATATATATATATATTTGATTTTCATTTTATTTATTGTATGTAAATTAATAATATACTTATGGTTTGATGATAAAAGGTTTCACAAATAAATGAGATGTTATAACCCGGTTTAAAAGTTATATGAGTTTGGTGAGACCCAAGACCCGTTTATTTTTTTACCATAAAATTGTTTCTTATTTATAATAATATATTTTAAAAAAATCATATATTAATTTTTAATATATCCCTATTTAATAGGATTTTTACATCAAATATTTGGTGAGATTTAAGTTTTAATTTAATGAGATGTTATACCCCGTTTAAGGAATATATGAGTTTGGTAAGATCCATACCCGTGAATTCGGGTTAAATGCATGAGAAGCCTCCATTTACAAATAATGCAATATGGTGGCTTCTATAAAAGGGGGAGCGACCACATCGCGACACGTAAGATTTTTGAGCTTTCGTTTATATGTATTATAGATAGATAATAGTAAATGTTTTTAATCTTTAAGAGAAAGTAATAGTAAGTAGTTGTGTATAATTTTCTCCTGACATATCGGTAGAAATTTTGTTTTGAAAACAAAGTTGTTTTTAAAATGGAGTATCTTTTGTGTATTGATTGTCCCGTTACCGTGACGAACTTAACCAATCCTGACCAAACAACATCGGTGACGCGTGACGTAATAGTATTATCTAAATTATATAGGTATTAGTTTTTAACGCTTTCGTAATTGTGCTTAGTTTTTTTCCTCTCGACATTCGGATTATAAAATTTGTTGAAACCGAAATTGTATTCAAATTATATAGATTGTGTTTTTGGTATCGTTACTTACATAAGTGTAGTACCGTGGCGAACCAAACCGATTCCAACGCACTTTAGTTCCACCGTCTCAACGCGCAAGCACCACTTAGTTATTAGGGCATGAGGAATCAGGGAAATGCAATTCTCCTTGGGCCGGGTTTTTATTTTTTGCTTCAATTCAGTGAGGTTTTCACCGCATTAGAATTGATGATTTTGCAGTGTTTGATTGACATTGTGTCGGGACAACTCCCGATGCCCTTATTATCTAGCATGTGGGCGGCCCTATACAACCCTCGATAAAGTTAAGGTGAATTTATTGTAAATCTAATAAATACTTGTATGTTTGTTGATGGAACATTCCACCTTAGTTGTTTGTTTGAACATCTGGAGTTTACATTTTTTTTTATTAATTGTCACTATATAGTTCATTATCATTTTCGTTTTGAACAACCTTTTTAGCTCTTTAATCAAGCACGCTATTGAAAAATAATTTGACTCAACCCTTCTGTTTTTTAAATAGGAGTAAGGACCGTTAGGCGTTAGGGTTTTAATCGCGTTTTGTATCCTATATTTGTTTTCTCTCTGATTTGGTTTTGATAACCTGTTGTTCATAATCTATATGTGTAATCTATCTCAGGTTGTATTGAATCTTCTTGTTGTTGTTGTGTGTTGTAATGAATTTGAGGGAGAGATCACAGATTCAAATTGTAATAAGTCTGTATGTTTTGTCATGATTTTTATAATGTTAAATAAAAGCCAACTGCTTTCTTAAATTTTATCATGGCATCAGAGCTTATGGTTTAAGCTCCAATCAATTGAAAGATTAGGGTTTCTTAGAAATCGTTTTTTTTAATCAAATAGGATTGTCAAACGCGATTCATGTTATAATCTTGTATGTTTTGTGATAACTGAAATCTTGTTGTTTGTGTTTAGCTTCGCATTTGGTTGATTGTTTGTAACTGTTCTCGTTTTGATCTTCTGTGTAATAACGGGTTGACCCGTTAACTAGTTTAAATATGTAAAAACGGGTTGACCCGCACCTCTAGATGTAACTTACACGCTACCAAAATTATCTATACTATAACTTGGTATGAAGGAAAAAGCATCTTGTTTATCACACGAACAATCAATATAATTTCAAATAATGCACATACATCCAAAGGTTTAGAGAGTTCAAAGATAGTTAATTTCATGACTACAATCCTCAATTTCGAAGTGAACATGCAGAAGTAATCTTTCTATCTTTCATTGTAACCGTGTTAATGATGGCTAGGATTGCGTCTACGAGGCCTCAAATTGATGTCGAAATATAACATGTTCATAATGTTTTTGCTATGTAGGCTAATGAATTATCAGAAGCTTACCGCTTACCTAGTTAGATTACGAGGTTTTATGTTGCAACCAATATTCGTTAACAAGCTGTGCGAATAACGAAGCTGGCTCATTCATCAATTTCATTGGCTTGTCATATTCCATCACCTTTCCTGTAAAGTACAAGATTTATTTCAGAGTGATTAATTAACACATTTGGATCAGTTGAGTTTTAGTGCATTTTTATAAAAGCAATGGTTCACTTGTTATGATTCAAAGAGTATGATCCCTAATGTTTTCAAATAGGGCTGGTTATTAATTAGCAGCCTTGCTGGTTATCAGTTTCAATTTTAACCTGACTCCATTAGGGTCGTCCCCGAAAATCGTTAAAAAAGTTTGGGTTGAATGCCAGAAAAAAATGAGCCTTAAGTGAAAGGGCTTTTTTTTATAGGGTTTAATCTTATGGTTTGGGTTGTGCAAAATTCTCTTTTAAAAATATGGGCTTAAATGAAATGAAATGGGTAATTGAGTTTAAACATTAAGAACACATAATTTATTTCAATAACCCGAACCAAACTGATACTTTATTTAACAACCTATTTTGACAAGAACTCAGTTTGCTCAGAAGTTGTTCTAACCTATCACATAACCTACCTAGCCCTCCCAGTTTGCCGGAATTAATACTAAGATATGAAAGGACATGGACTTACCTTCCTTCATAATAAGCACCATTGTGCAGTTTACAACAGTTGGTATCCTGTGGGCAACTGTTATCACAGTGCAATCTTTAAACTCCTCTGCAATCGTTTTTTGTATAATGGTGTCCGTTGCATTGTCGATTGATGCGGTGGCTTCATCGAGCACCAATATCTTTCGTCTCTTCAAAAGGGCTCTTCCTAAGCAAAACAATTGTGTTTGTCCAAGGCTCCAGTTTGAACCATCTTGCACAACTGTATTAATAATATTGTAATATACTATAATATGTCATGTAACGCTTATAATATCATAAGTCCTCAAGTCAAATTTCTTACCCAATGAGTCCAGTTCCATCTTTTTATCTTGAATAGCCTCTCTAAGTTGGCATTTCTCAAGAACCTGATAAATAGTGAAAGTTAGCATTTGGTCAATCTATATCATATAACTTGTAAAACTTCACCTTCCAAATTTCTTGATCACTATGCTCGGATAGGGGATCGAGATTGTAACGAATTGAACCATTGAATAACGTTGGTTCTTGTGGGATGATTCCGAAACTTGATCTTAGATTATTAAGTCCAATTGAAGTGATATCTATATCGTCTATAACAATCTTTCCGTATGTAGGTTCAACTAATCGAAACAAGGCACTGATCAAAGTCGTTTTCCCACTGCCCGTTCTACCCACGATTCCAATCTTGTGCCCTCCTTCAAACACACAACTAATTCCATGAAGAACCAAGGGAGAATTCGGTTGATATCTTATCTGCAACACACACATATCCAAATGGTTTATAACTCTTGAAAGTTGAAATCTTATGCATGTAAATAAAGTTGAAAACTTTACTTACTTTCAGGTTTTCAATGACAACTTTACCAATACTTGGCCAGTTTGTTGGTGGGCGGCTATTTTCCATTACTTCTGGTGCTTCACTACGAATATGCATGTATTGATCCAATCTTTCAACTGAAACTATCAGATTTGATAGTTGACATTGGATTTGAACAGAAACAGCAAGGAATACGTTCAACGAGAGACCGTATGAAAGAGCCATTCCAATGTATCCTGTCATTAGGTACATGTTAGAAAAGCATATATTTATTTTGTACTGCTAGAGATTGAATAGTTTAGTGTCACTAACCCGAGGCTGAAGCATCAAAAGGAAGCAAAGTTATGGCTAAGGCAGAGCTAGAAACAACAACTGCACATAGCATTTCTAGACGCTGAATCAACCACTCGTTTGCTGAAAAGCTATGAAACAATGGACTCGTGTTGCCATCGATAAGGTTCAAATGCTCTAAAAAGAAACGGTCTTCTTCTCCAAAAGCTCTTATGGTAACAACTCCAGCAATCGATTGTGCTAGATGACTTGCAACTAACGACTTACTCGTGCCATCTAATCTCATCAACTCCTTTGCAGATGCATAGTAGTATTTCTGAGCGAAAAAATAATAAGGTGAGAATTACATATTGTAAGGAGTAACTAGTAACACAACTTATCATGCATGTAACAGTGGTAACACTAATAATTAACATATATCTTAGAGTTAAGCTCAGTTTTTATCCTTAAGGATTGGCCATTAAATACATCGTTGCCAAGTCCATTTTGTCATAGATAGATTTCAGTTTTTAAACCCTTTTCGTCTATGGCACCAACTCTGTTAGATTTTTCCATTAAGTTGAAGAAAATTTTAGTCAAATTTAACACATGTTATGGTTGAAACTTGTAAAGGGTGGCGGTAAGCGCCGATCCCCTATTCAAGAGGTCTCAGGTTCAATTTCAGCTTCCAATGGTTTTTTACCTTAGAAGTTAAACCTCCTTAAGGCCACATGCCCAAGGTAGGGTAAGCTAAGCTACACATTACGCGGTCCCATTTGTTAGCAAGGTATTAATGGAGTCTCATGAGTTCTATCCAATGGATTCTCATGGTTATTGAAAAAGGAAACACACATGGTTAAAAGTTTAGGAGTACATTTTCTTACTTGTAGAAGCATGGTTACATAAACCGTTGGAATGATGACAAACAAGATATGCCAAGTTAGGAACGCCAAGATCCCGAAGCTAAAGTATGTGTTCATCATTGTGCCTACTCCAATCACGAGCTTCATTGCCAATTCAAGGTCCACAACACTCAGATCAGATGAAACCTACAACAATTATAGATTCATAATTAGTTTCTTGTAGTTCGTTCGAACATTAGCTTATGTTACAAGACTTACCCGACTTGTTATCCTTCCTACGGGTGTTGAGTCATAAAACGACATTGGTGCTCTAAAAAGAGAAGTTATTAATGTGGAGAAAACTGCCATAGATGCATTAGTTCCAAGTTTAACCAAATAATAAGATCTAGCAAATAAAAAGAACATCATTACAAAAGCCATGACCATGTATACTTGTAACATGGTTGACCAGTTGACCTTAGAACCCTGCACTTCACTAGCCAACCACAGATTTTGCAAGAACATCCCTACTATGAACAAGAAATGTGACAAAACCGACAGAGATAAGTAGAAGTAGCCGCTCCTATGACCGCTAATTTGGCTAAGATATTGTTTGTATGGCTTGAGGCCCATATCCCCTGCTTCTCTTTCTTCTTGCTTTATGAGTTGTTCTCCTACAATCTGTTCTCTCGTGTAGACAGTTTCTATTTCTTGCTTTATAGATCGTTGTTGAGAACCATCGGCCGATAGATTATCTGAACCAGAAGTATTACTAAGTGCAATAACTAGGCTTTGGAATTCTTTACATGACTCAAGCAATTGAGCATAGGTTCCTGTTTGCACAATCTTTCCTTCTGCCATTAACTGTGAACGTAATTAATTAATCACGAGCATTCAAACAGTTTCGTATAAAAAAATGCAGAATGACTAGTTTGTGATACTGAATAGCTTATTAGCTCACCAAGATGTCATCAAAAGCAGGCAAAAAATCAACTTGGTGAGTTACAAGTAACACTGTCTTGCTTGATAGTGCTTCCATGATGCAATCCTACAGAAAAAACATGTTGAAGGGCAATGTTCATATGATACAAGAAATCAGTCATACGAATGATAATTACTTTGAACAAACTGGCTGCAGTATGAGCATCAACCGCACTAAACGGGTCATCCAGAAGGTATATATCTGCATCTTGATATAACGCGCGTGCAAGCTGAACGCGTTGCTTCTGTCCACCACTCAGATTCACACCTCTTTCTCTTATAATTGTTTGATCCCCAAATGGAAACATCTCAATATCCTTCACAAGTGAGCATTTCTTAACCACTTCTTCATACTTTTCATCATCCATTACCGACCCGAACAGAATATTATCTCGAACAGTCCCTGTTTGGATCCACGCAGTTTGTGAAACATATGCAACTTTTCCATTAACTTCAATCTGAACATAACAAAACAAGATTACAATAAACATTAACATTTTTGTTTTCTAAACTTTAAAACTTAAAACTGACTTGGAACAAAGACTTACTTTGCCTTTAATGTTTGGAACCTCTCCTAGAATAGCTGATATAAGAGTCGATTTACCCGACCCGACCTCCCCACATATAGCCACCTTTTCACCAGCCGAAATTTCAAGATTTATATCGGTTAGAGTCGGTTTTGAACCGTCATCGTTCCATGAAACCACATCCGCTTTGATAATTAAACCTCCGTGTCCTATGCTTGCATTAATCTTTCGTTCTTTCTGCAACTCGGATGCCTCCAAAAACTTAAGAATGCGCGTTAACGCAACCCTCGCTTCAATAAACACAGCTGCCACATCAGCAATGACCCGAATCGGCTCTTGAAGTATGCGTATCGTTGCCAGAAACATGAACACATTACTAGCATCAAGCGGGATTCCTATAAAATAACACGTATAAAACGTCACAGTTGCTACAATCGCGGGTGATGACCAAAACAGAATCAAGTATAGTCCTCTTTGCATAATAACTGCAGATAACCACCTCATCTCTTCATTTCTCAACTTTTCAACTGTCTTTTGAAAATGTTTCTCCCAAGCATATAACTTCAAAACCTTCATATTTGTAACCGCCTCGGTTATCGTCTTCAATCTTCGGTCCTGTGCCGCCATGAGCTTTGTTAAAATCTTGTGCTGCGATTTACCAAATGGAATGTTCCCTAAGAGGATTAAGATAAGAACCAACAAAGCCACAAACGCAGCCACTCCAACTGCAAAATAAATTATGAATATCCCAAGACATATTTGCAGACCAATGGTCCAAATCTGGTGAAACCAAAACGGAAACTCCCCGATTCGGTTAGCATCAACTGTGGCCTAATTCATGATCTGACCGGGTGAGTAACTCATTCTGGCATCGTTCGATAACCGTAGCTGCTTCTGATAAATGGCTGCACATAACATAGACTTCACCTGCAATCCGGTCACTCGGTTTCTGAAGTTTAACTGTCTCTCTGATAGTGTTTCCAAACATTTGGAAACAAACAGGGCTAACGTGAGATAATAACCTTCATGATCAAATGTTTGCTTCCCCTGGACAACTTTTATAAAAGCCCGAAGAATTAACGGACCCGAAGCCAACGAAATCACCCTTACCAGCGCGAAAACCCCTGTGATCACCAATCGCTTCGATTGCCACATAAACAAAGTTGACAAGACCGATGGATCACCAACGACGCCATTTCGTTCTCTCTCCGCCTTTCGCTTATCCAATATTTTCATGAATGTTGAATAACACATTTGGGCTTTATCTTCATCTTGCAGTTTAGGGATATCGTTCGCATCGAGAAGTTTACTTTTCCCGGTTACCAGCAGTGGATTAAGCCACCAGAATGTGAAGTTACTAAGAATTCCTGCTTTCTCCTACAGAGTGACAACATCTTCGGTAACCAAAGGCGCGTAAAGCGCACCAGTTTTGGCATCCGTTTGTTTTCTTTCCATGAAACTAATAAAACCACACCTGGTGATCAATGTTTTTTTCTTCATGAACATAGATACCATAGAAAACAATATAACTTCTGTAAAACCCGACGAATTTCAAGAATTAATTATGTTAGCACCCATATGATATGACAGGCACTTTGGATCCATACGCAGAAAATTAAATATACCAAACTTAAGCAATCATTAATAACACATTCATGAAACCAAGTACCCCAGCTTGTATGTGGGGGATGTGGAGTATGTATCTATACACATGCAGCATCAAGCTGTGTGATGGGACCCAAAATAGATGGCTTTAAAAGTGGTCTAAAACTCCACACACATATCCAATCAATGGAAATCAGTACAATGATTGATCATTGATTTTAGTAGTGGTGAACAGATAAACACAATGAACCGGAACTGGGTTTTAACCCGAACTGAAACATATTATGAAACTAGTTTGGTGAAACAGAGCCAAAATGAACCGGTTAATATTGGTTTTGATCATCATTGACCGAAACCAAACCGCATTGGCCCCTGAAATTGTTTTGTGCACCCCTAGATTTAGGAACTATATGTCCGAATATGATCAGGACTATACACGCGTATACAAGAGGCATATGTTCGTATATATGTCTGTATAGTATATAAGCCACTATATCAAACGAAATGAAAACGGGGTCTCTGTGATTGTGTCCATATATATAACTCCATATAACGTTACACATTAAAAGTCTGGTTTACCTGTGAAAAGCTAGCTACATTTGTTTGTACAAAAAAAATGCGGGGAAGATAATGGTTGGCAAGTACAAGTATCTAAAAGAGATATATTGCACCAAGGGCAAGGCAATTTGGTCTTCTTTGAAAACTTAAAACAGAAAAGGAGTATTTGTAGGATATTGACTGTTCTAATAATTTTGACTTTTACTAATCAAAATTGAATTTTGGAATGGATTTACTTTTCTAGTCAGCACTAAGGCACTAACATAAACATAAAAGTCAAACTGAAAATTATAGGCTTATGGGTGATTTGGGACATCTTTGAGGTCTAGGAAACAAATGTTGGTATGAGTAGCTTTGTGCATTCTTTTTTGGCACTTTCTGTTACAAGTTTTGAATTGATATGGTACCACCATAATCGGTATTGCATTCGGTTTGTGCTATTACTCATTTTCAGTTTCAGTACCGATCTCATATCTATTACATGGTTGATCTTCTGCAATACTTTAATCATGAGTTTAAAGAAATAATCTTCTATGAAGGAATAGGGATCTTATTTATCACACGAACAACCAATATCATCCCAAAATAATGCACATACAACCAAGAGGTTTACAGAGTTCAAATAAAATTAATTTCATGCGTACAATACTCAATTTCTTGGCGATCATGCAGAAGTAATTCTCCTATATGTTATTGCAACCAGTGGCGGACCCAGGAATTATTTTCTTGGGGGCGATCGGGATTTTCACATACAAATAACACTAAAAAAAAAAATTTAAGGTGGGCGGCCGCCCCCCTACACTCTACATAGGTCCGCCCCTGATTGCAACCGTGCTATTCCCGCCTAGCAATGCATCTATGAGGCCTCAAAATATTGATCTGGAAATATAACATGATCATAATATTTTTTTCTATGTAGGTTAATGAAACCTAGTTAGATTATGAAGTTTTATGTGTTGGCCCAGATCACAAAATAATACAAGAATATATTGATGAACATGAGAACATGAGATATGAACAAAGTTTGTTCGAGACTTTCTATTAATCAAAAAGAAACTTGCAGATTCATAGTAAAACATCAGCCATATAAATAGACACTTTTTTTACTCAACCCTAACTATCAAATACCACACCATACCATAAACCAACAACGATACTAAATTAGAGCTTGACACATTATCACCCTTGTCAGGATTAACTTCCAATATTCCCCCTTAGTCCCGAAACCGACCTATTCATTCTCACCAAAAAGTCGGATCGAGATCTTCCTGAACAAGGTTCGCTTCTCCATTCTTGTCCTCTTTCTTGTCAAATTTCTTTTCCTCCTAGTTGATGCACTCATATCCAAAGTGATCAAATTCACCACATTCAACACACCTAAACTCATATTTGTCTTGAGTTCCTCCGCCCACACTTCCTCCACGCCCTCTACCAAAACCTCTTCCCTTACCATCACTTTGATTACCGCCCCTTTCCTTTCCATAGTGCCGACTTTTATAACAACCCATAATAATAATAATAATAATAATAATAAACAAAAGGAAAGTGAAGAAAAGAAAAGAGAAAGAAAATGGAATGCCTATGTCTAGGGGTGTTCTTCGGGTTCATTTTTCGGGTTTCGAGTTTTTCGGGTCGGGTTCTTCGGGTTTCAAAATTTTAAATCTTGACCGAAACCCAACAGAATATCTAACGTGTTTTTCGGGTTCGGGTTTTGTCGGCTTGGGTTAATCGGGTTTCGAGTATCCTATAAAAGAAAATAAAAAACAAAAAAATATAAAAACCTACAATGCTAAAATTTAAACAACATATTATTCTTTGCTAGTAAGCAAATAATCAAATAATAAACTAACATAACTTAATAAAACAATCCAAAAGAAGTGTAAAACTAACTCGGACCATAATCATTTTTAATGGGCATGATTTGGTTGTTCGATTACGGTTGCTATTAGTAATAAACGGAAAACATAAATTAACAATAAACAATCGATTTATAATAGTTGTAATGGCAACAATCGATTACAGATTCTGGTAACGTAAGTGACTAAGACTTAGCCTATTATACCTAAAAATATATTTAATTTCAAAACTAAAAGTTTATTCGGGTTATTCGGGTTGACCCGAAACTTATAAATCAAACCCGATAACCAACACGAATTACTTCGGTTCGGGTTCCGGTTAGTCTTTTATCGGGTTCGGGTTTTTCAAGTCGGGTTAGTTCGGGTTCGAGTACATGTTTTCTCGGGTTGGGCTTCGGGTAAAAGTGATAGCCCTACCTATGTCACAACCCGCAAATCTTAATCTAGGCAGCGGAAGACTTTGACCAAGTCATTTGGGGGTGGTGACAAACAGCCAATTACAATTAACAATAGATTTCTAATGAAAGTTGAACTTTATTTAACAATCAGAGTTATTACACTTGTCGTATTACATGATTTTTATTCAAATTACAAGTTCAACATAAAGTCAACATTTTTCATTCAAACACACGTCAGTATTTTCCCACGCTCTTCACGAAGCTTCAATACTTCATCATTTACCTGAAAAGCATATTAAAACGTACGTCAACACGAATGTTGGTGAGTTCTCGTTATTCGAAAATAAAAAAAACGCTTGTTATTATGGTAAAAAAAATTCTAAACAAATGTCGTACGAAAAAGTTATAGACGTTTTAAAATGATGGGGGAATTGACATGTGCTTTGCATGTGGAGAGAACGTCATCATAAGTGGGTTATTACTTTCATGTTATTTTCATCAATTTTTATTCTTAAATTAATATCCACCATCCAAATATAAGATCAATGGATTAAATTTTTCTCACCCTTCTCATTTTTGTTGTACTTTGTATTTTAACTTTACCATATATATATATATATATATATATATATATATATAGAGAGAGAGAGAGAGAGAGAGAGAGCAAAGCTATAATAAGAAGTAGATTTTTCTAAGAAGTGTAGAAAGTGTATTTTCACCATTAGATCTAATAAAACACACCACACAATAAACACATCACAACTAAAATAAAACACACCGTATAATAAACACATTTTTCATATCCACCATCAGATCAACATATCTAGTGCACCAGATTACTTCTTACACATCTTAGACACACTCCATATTTTATTTTAACCCCACCATATATATATATATATATATATATATATATATATATATTATGAAATTATGGCAAATGAAAATCCAATTCACACTAAAAGAAAATGAGGCTAATGCAACCCCAATGAAATGTTGCATTAGGCCTATTACAACCTTTATCAAGGGCTGCATTAAAAGCAGTTGCATTAGATTTAACGCAACTTTTTAAAGCCTATTGTAACTTTTTTTGAAAGTGTTGTATTTATTATTCAAACGCAACCTTTTTAGTATGCAACTTTTATGTATTCTAATGAAACTTTTTTAGTTTGAAATGCAACTTTTTAAATACTCAAATGCAACTTTTCTCTACGTCTAATGCAGCCATTATTATCTTTATAATAAAATATTTTGCAACTTTTATTACACTCAAATACAACTTTGGAAAGTAAATTCAATTGCTTTAAACTAATACGCATTCAATCGAGATCACACCAAAACAATAATAACACAAATATCATTGATTCTCGTATGTAATTTTACATTTTTGTCCAAACTCAAAAAACAATAATGTTAACACAAAGTGTCAATTAAAATAATAATAAGAAATTAGAACATTCTACTCATCTAGATCTCCAACAAGTTCCGCATCTTAGCTTCCAAGTTTTATTAATGATTGTAATATCTTCTCGTATAGCATCGACGAGTCCAACTCTTTTTCTTCCATAATTCAATCTCTAGGCATTTCAAGCGACTTAGTTTTCTCAACTTCAATGTTTGCTTTGAATGATTCCATCAGCGAAGCATGATAGTAACCGATTCGAGATTGTTAATCTCCCTAGCCTTTTGTAGTAGGCAAACACTCCCAAGAATTAGATAAGAAAGATAGAGACACTCTTTTGGAGCACCATTTTCAATATTTCATTCATGCTAAAAACAAATACAAAGTAACTATAAATAGTCATACAAACCACTTACCCACTACTTGCTAATATGACTCTAAATAAACTAACCACTATGAATATTAAACTACCCACTACTAACTCATAGACCAATTACTAATTAACTTAAATAAAGTAATAAACAAATACTAATATTTATATTAAAACATGCACGTATCAATACTCCAATGTTGTAAAAGTAGGATTGCAAGGCCGAGTACTCTCCGAGTACTCGCTACAAGGTATGTCACCGAGGCGAGTTTCTGTAAATCCGCCTAGTTACTAAGAATCGATCAAATGTGGTCAACCTCAGCCAGAATCATATCTTATCGGTGAACTTGGGCCGATTTTGACTCAAAAAAATAAAACATAATTGTTATTTCAATAATATTAAAGAACAAATATCATTTTTTAATTAATTATTAGTAATTTTAGAATATTTTATATTTAAAAATGTATTTTTTATTTATATTAATATTCACCTATTTTGTTATAATATCAGTAAACTTATGATATTTGACACATATATAATAACCAAATATTAATTTTCTTTATATTTACCATGTCCGAGTACTCCCCGAGTACTCCGAGTACTCCCTCCAAGGGGGTCGGCCGCCTAGGGACCGCATAGCGACTTTTGCAACATTGCAATACTCCCGCCCTAAAAAACGTCCTTGTCCTCAAGGACGGAATGCTTGGCCCATGGTGGTCGCCACTCACGTCTTCCAGTAGCGTTCGGTTCAGTCTCAATGGCGCGCCACGGTGGTCGTCATTCTCGTATTTGTTCCGGAAATGGCCGGCTTGTTATCCTACCCATGTTGTATATCCAAGAACATATTGAAAAGTGGAATATGATGTTGTATTAGTCCTTTCTTTCCTGCATGTGTGAACTGGCTTAGATAAATGGAAGTAACATCCAATAGTAGACATTCAACTTTAGATAATAGTTTTTGGGACCAACGTATGGGTATTGAAGGGACCGAATGTGGGATACGTATAAATTTTGTAGGCTGAATATAAGAGGTAGTGACTTGTGTAACGACTTGGAAGGGTGGAGATGGTTCATACGGGGCCGGTGACTGTTTTAGTGATGGTGTCGGTGTATGTGTTGATGGTGGATCGTACGTGTCGGTAAGTTTGTCGGAGAGTTGGGTGACATGGTTAAAGAGGCGGGTGATGGTTTCCATTTGAGCATCGATTTTGGTAGTAAGAATTTTTGTGGCTTTGACGAGAGCGGCTAGTTGATTGTTAAATTTGGCTTGCGATGAGATAGCCGCCGTGGTGATGACAATGAGTTGATTAAGCTGATCGGTAATGGAGGGTGGAAGGTCATCGAAAGAAGTGGAGTCTTCGCGGGGCGGCATGGTGGAGGATTGAGGCGAGAATGAAAGCACCAATGATAGTAACCGATTCGAGATGGTTAATCTCCCAAGCCTTTTGTAGTAGGCAAACACTCCCAAGAATTAGATAAGAAAGATAGAGACACTCTTTTGGAGCACCATTTTCAATATTTCATTCATGCTAAAAACAAATACAAAGTAACTATAAATAGTCATACAAACCACTTACCCACTACTTACTAATATGACTCTAAATAAACTAACCACTATAAATATTAAACTACCCACTACTAACTCATAGACCAATTACTAATATTGATACGTGCATGTATTAATATAAATATTAGTATTTGTTTATTACTTTATTTAAGTTAATTAGTAATTGGTCTATGAGTTAGTAGTGGGTAGTTTAATATTCATAGTGGTTAGTTTATTTAGAGTCATATTAGCAAGTAGTGGGTAAGTGGTTTGTATGACTATTTATAGTTACTTTGTATTTGTTTTTAGCATGAATGAAATATTGAAAATGGTGCTCCAAAAGAGTGTCTATCTTTCTTATCTAATTCCTGGGAGTGTTTGCCTACTACAAAAGGCTAGGGAGATTAACCATCTCGAATCGGTTACTATCAAAGCATGTATGATGCGCAAGCACCATCTACTTTTTTTTATCAATGTATTTGTAATGCCTATAACATAAATTCGACAAGATGCGTAATTTTATTTTTGCATTACTTCATATGAGGATCTACCGTATCGTAGTCGTCCATTATAGGCTTGCTGTTCTTCTTTTGTTCCTGCACACAAGTCAAAATTGCCAAATATTGCTAACAGGCCTAAACTGTCAATTTTACTGAAATAATGTTAAAGAACAATACCATTACAAAGCTTAGAAAGTATTGTTGAGCAAGTTCTTAAATCACATGTTTTAGGGGCATATGGCTCAGTTTGTAAAATCAATATGATTTAAAGTATTAAAATTCATAAATTCTTGGTTTTTAGTGATTTTTACATCTTACTGTATAATATATTGGTTTATAATAGTAAGCATTCGCCTTCAGTACATTTAATGATGTAAAATGGTCCTAGTTAATGCCATCTACTAGCTCTTTTAATTTACTATTGAGTTAAAATAGTGAGAGGAAATATATAAAGCTCACAGATATTTTAAATTTGATTGGTATCTAATAACTTCCATTGCTTAACTAGAATAGCTTCAATAGTCTAATACTATTTCTTTTATACTCTTGAAAAGATTGTGTTTAAACAGATAACTAACTAATTATAGCATACAACATTTAAATTGGTAAAATAAACTGGAGGGGTACCTGAGGAAAAAGAAGTAAAGAGCTTAGATCGGGAAACGAGACCACTGTTGGCAGTTCCTCTAATAAGTCCATGACCAGCCATGGAGGCGAAATTCAGGAACACACAAGTGATTAGCATTTGAAAACAAGACGATAAGAAGTAAGCAACACGCAACATTAAATGGATCATTATGCATAGATATGAATCGATTTTATTCTAAAACTTAAAGACAAACCTGTAGGGCCTTTCCAAATGAATAAGCATTATAACAATGACTAAACTCAATTACAGCTTATGAACCTCCTAAATGCATAAAGTTTGAACCAGGTACGAGCTTGTACTAGTCAATTTTCGGACCAACTAGCAATGTTACTATTTCAAAACTTGGTAAGGCTGAATATATGATGGTGACCATAAACTTAGCTTCTGAATCTGCTTTCGAAACAAGATCCCATGGATTGAAAGGGAGTCTGAACTCCTGAAGTATATAACTCAGAGCATAATTATGGTTGGTGGCTGGAAGCCAAAGTTAAACGATTCAAATACATAACCAATACACATAAAACAGATTTCAAACACTAAAAAGAAAGCTTAGGTTGTAAAAAAACAACTGATCTCCAGCATAAAACATATTTCAAACTTAATTCTGATTCCCAGTGATTGAAAATAAAATGGAACAACAATTTTAATCAAAATTAAGCACATACATGTAAGCAATATTGTTCTTGCATACCTATCGTTTGTCAATTATATTGAAGTGCTTCGAGCAATTAGGGCTTCAAATGACATACCACTGAATCTGTCGAGGAGAACATGCTGGAGATTTTGTGCGTGGCTGGCGATTACGAAAAGCCGCCTACTGTGAATCATCGGATTAGGATTTACAGTTATGACTTATAATGGAGATTTTGGGGGGAATATTATATATTATATGGCCAGAGAAGAGTCTGGGAAGATCTCAGCCCACCCTAGAAAATAACTGATGAAATCCTGATCATTGATGATTAGTTCTGACGGTTTTAGCTTCTCCCCACGTCCCCTCCTTAACCTCTATACCTTCTTCTACGGTGAGAGGAGAGAACATAGTCATCCTTATTTCTTCCTCTTTGCTTCATGGGACAGATTTGCAATCAAGCGATAAAAGGTATGTTTTTTGATTATAAATTTTATATGGAAATCTTTTGATGTTTTTAATTATATATTATATGGTTAGAGAAGAGTGAATGCAGTTAATTACTTAATTCTCAATCCTAGATTGCCTCTGAAATTAAATCTCAGCCCTCAAAAGTCACTTGAACAGCAATTAATGGAGGTTTAGGCGGTTCCATACTCTCCTACGGTTTTTGTTTTCTTCCTATCAATAAGGCGCCAGTTAATTCCCATGTAGCCGGTTGTGTTATTCCTTCTTTGCAATTTATGGCATCCATTATGGGAAGCGATAGCAAATACAGGAAGATGAATCCACAAAGATTAATTTTCTCAGGCTGAGCAAACTTTAAACCAAACAGACTCAACATCATTTGCTTTTCCAGTCCCGATTTGCAGGTATTCTTCTTCTTCTTCTTCTATCAATTAGTTACAAAGCAAATTAACGAATCAATTTTCTGATTTTTTTTATTTGTTTACCAGTTACCACTCAATCGCTAAAATTTGATTGTCAAAAACAAGTATGTGTATGACGAGGATGCTTCTTATCACCAGTTGATATGTTTTAAGGTTTACATGTTGATATGTTTAGGTAAAAGTTAGTGTGTTTAAATTGTTTAGATTAGTCAATTGAAGTGTGATTATGTGAAATGTTTATGTTTATATGCCATAATGTGATGTAGTTTTAATGTTAATACTAGAAGTTCATGAATTATGTTCCTATGATAGAGTTTTGTGTGCATAATTACCTTATTAGTTTGATCAATATGTTCCTTATATAATGGTCTGTTTGTTTACTTAAATGCAGTGACGACATGATGAAAGTATAACTATAATGAGAATACTTTTACTGAGGCAGCGAATGCACTCCATCAAATTGGCACTTTGATTCTCATGGTGATCATATGCCTAATCTTAACCTTTTATTCTTTGTGTTGTTGCCATCCAAAAACATAGCTTCTTAGTTACAATGCATATTTATATGAATTTGTTTTTTAGAAACTAATGTAAGAATTACATAAGTGCCCTTCATGCATACATGTTGATTTTCTTTAGTTTAGTAAATATTTAGCTCTTTTGATATGGGATTCATGTATTGAGATTTGCTGATGTGGTGCAGGTAGTTTTGAGAAAAAGTTAACTTTGACACACCGCATATTCAACGAAAGCCACTTTGGTCATTTTCAATCCACTCATTGAAAATCAATATTAAAATTTGAAAGGTACTGAATCCCTTATTTCTGTACATATAAACTTGCACTTGATCGAGCATCAGTTACGCCAAATATTTGTGCATTGCCCGGTTGCGGACGAGGATCAATTTTTTCAAAGGTAAATCACACATTAACGAACTAATGAGACCCAAACTAATTATTTTTGAAGTGGGCGGACCCTAACAACTAAACTTTCATTTTGTGTGACATCTTGGTAAAGTTTCTTAATTTTGTTATCTTTGTTTGAAATTCTGCTATCTTGGTAAGATGTACAGTTTTTATTTTCACTTTTGTTATGATTTCACATTTGAACAATGATGAGATCACGAGTTTTCACACAATAAGTGTGACCAAGGCTGCAGAATTGGCTGCAGGGCAATATTTTCTTTTAATCCTGCTCAAATACATATTTTATCAGGTTTAAGTAGTTAATCGCTAAGAGGTTATAAAAAGTTGTTTAATTTTTCATTCAGATTTCGAGATGACTATATCTAATTTTGGTGTATGTTGGATGTTATCAAGTGTAGGGGTGGAACCCATCAATCTATATTGATGTAAAAAAGCTTGCTAATTACTCAAAATTGGTTACTTTTTAGTGCAGATATAAATGTGTTGGGTTGTGTTGACTCGAAACACTGTCAATCCACCTTTTCTAGCTACAATCAATATAAAGGTATATTTCTACCTTTTTAGTAAGATAACATATAAAAGATCTAGCACTATTTTACTAGCTCACATGCTTTGTTTATTAAGAAAAAATCATTTTCCTATAGTGTAGTTTGGTGATATATATGGTTTACATTTTCTATTAAATTGGTTTCCATAATATACAATGATAGGCTTCTAATTTGTTAGGACCTGTTCATTATGACATTTATTTTCTTATAATTTTGTACAATTGCCGGCATTTTATCTGTTAATTATTAATAAATTAAAAAATTTCTATAACATATTCTTGCAATTCATTTTGGTTGCTTACAGATATATGTAAGGATCAAGAAAAAGCTGAGGTATGGTTTGTGGCCTTAAAACACTAATATCAAGTGGGGCATAAGAGAAATGGAGAACAAAATCTAGTGCTAATATTCCCATAACATACAAACAAAGAAGCCCCCCCCCCCCCCCCCCCCCCCAATTTGGGAGTGTCTATAGCTCATAGAAGGTAAAATTTCTAATCTGCATATTTGTTTTGCATCCGGGGGTAGTTTAGGGAAAGAAATTTAAATAAAAAATTACAAACGGGTCAAAGTTAAAACGTAAACTGTCAAAGGACATTTTAAGTCATAAGTTTGCAGTGACAATTTTTTTTAGATCTATGGTGAAACTTGGTTCAATTAACTAATATAGTCAAACTTAAGATTAAAGGTTAATATTTGGAATTGTGCATGAAGCTAAGGGGTATGTTGGGGATATAAAAATCAACTTGGATTTCATTAATCTTCACTCAGTTACTGATCTACATATTTATCCAACGTTTGTTTGGGATTGTTTTTAAAAACTAAAAAATAAAAATATAAACAGCAAATTTATTTTGGTCTATGGGTATTTCTGGTTTCATTTGTTGCTGTTATAAAACTGCATATCACTAATTGGTTGAAATTATCACGATAACGGGCTAGAAACTTGGTATTATTAGCAGGTTCTTGGGCATAACAGTATTTGTTATTAAAAGGTCAAATTATACCCGTAACGTGTAAATGGTTGGACTCTAATTGTAGGAATTGCCTCCAATTCCTGATTTGGGTGTATTGGAAGAATCTGTTGTTATTGTTGCTGATGAGGTGCGAGTATGGGTAAATAGCGCTTTAGCAACAAATATAATACATGAAATTGCAGTTGATGGGAAGAGAACCTTAGTATTGGTACATTTGATTAACTTTTAACAACATATGTGTTTTAGTTCGATTTGCAAGCATTTGTTGTATGATTTTGTAATCTGGTTTTAATGTTTAGGTGTTAGTGATTTTGTAGCTGGTTTTGATGTTTAGGCGCTTTCTCAACGAATGGAGACCAAAGGTTACATGAGGAAGAGGAGGTTAACCGGTCAAATTTTTAGCTAATATGGTTGTTCCAGTTAGTAAGGTAAGTTACTTGCAATTTTATTTTGTTTATATGTAGTTATTTACTTACAAAGTAACCCTTTAATTAGATCCCTATGTCTAATTAAAACTTATAATTCTCGTTCAGCAGTTTACTACAACAAGCATCGAGTGGCCACAAAAAATATTTCTAACATAAAAGCACTTAGGAGTTTTTGAACATGCTTGAGACAGATGTTACATATTTTAGGCAATCATGTAGAGAGCTTATCTAGATTTTAGTTTCATATGGCCTTATTTAAATTGTTTATGGTAGTTTCATTGTTTTATTTTTTGATCTTTGGGAAAATGTCCTTTATCTCTATGAGTGTATTTGTTTTTAAAGTTTCTTCATTCATTAATGAATTACTGTAGTCGTCACCATCCTGCATTGATATTCCCGTCCACCGGACGGGTAAACTACTAGTTACATATTGGTGGGAAAAGATTATGAAATTTTGATGCGAGGGAAATTTTATGTGGATTAGTTTTTAACAAGGTTTAATTTTTTTAGTTTATAAGACCACCCGTAGTGGTAAGTTATGGAGGGCGTTTTAGTCCATAACCCACTGGCGTTTTCGGTGTTTAAAATGTGGTCGGCGTTTTGTGTATAACGTGATGGGTGGCTCGAAAATTAAAAAAACAATATTTTTAACCCCCCAACGGGCGCCGCGTGGCGCATAACGCCCAGGGGTGAAAAATTATGACTACACAATCTTTTTGTAAAAAATCATAACTCTGACTGAACGTCACATAACACATAACGCCCAGAGGTGAAAAGTTATGACTACACATGGTCTAATAACTTTAATTAAAAAGTAATTATGGGGGATCTATAATATATTAGTAATATGTTTTAGTGCTATTTAAGTTACATAAATTAATGAAATAAAAGGTTAATAATATATACAGAGGCGGACCGACCTTATAACTAAGGTGGGCAGTTGCCCCCCTTGAAAAATTATATATAGGGTAGATTTTAAGCAAAAATCTTGATTGCTTCCCTTAAAATTTTGGTTAAGCACCCAGATTTCCTTAAGGCCATATGTAATGGGGCTACAATTTGGGTGATTTTGGGCGTGAAGGGGCGCGCACACCGTCCCCTGGGCGATTTTTGGGCGAAAAGGGGCGGGGGCGAGGTCTTCTCCTCGCCTGGAAGAAGGGGCGATTTTCAGGGTGGTGGGGCCGGCATGTATGGATGTGTGTGTTATATATATATATATATATATATATATATATATATATATATATATATATATTATATTACTAGTTGTAGCCCCTACACCATTACACCCCAAAAACAAATTCTTACCCCTTGCTGACTAGCGCCACACGGCGTAATTCTCCCCTCAATTGTAGCCCCTCCACTACGCATAGCCTAAGCAACCCTGTTCTTCGGTATATTTATGGCTTGGTCGACACCATCAGAATTATTTAAAATCGTTGGAAGGTAGCAGAAGGAAGCGGCGGTGGCTGAAGACAATAGTCAGGGGTTATTTGTTTAGGTAGAGTAGAAGTTGTGAACAAATGAGGAAGAAGATGAATAGTAGTTTGAGAATAAATGTAGAGTGAGATGGTAAATGGTTTTACTAGTGCCAATAAAAAAAGGTGCAGGTTCCAATGACTGACTTAGATTGCTTTTTTAAACCATGAGTAGTAAAAACTCTCCACCCCCGGGCATTATGCGCCACCTGGCGCCCAGTCAGAGTTACGAATTTTTACAAAAACAGGGTGTAGTCATAACTCTCCACCCGCATGCGTTATGCGCCACGTGACGCCCGGTCACTATTAATTTTATTTGTTTTTTAAATAATAATTCATTTAAATAATTAAACATAAAATTAAAAAGCAACATTTAAATTAAAAAATACATTAAACTTACAAATAAAAACTAAATTAAAATAAAAAAATACATATAAATTAAAAAAATACATAAATAATACTAATAACACTACATGTTGTATTTTTCTAAAATTTTCGCTTGTCGAGTGGCTTTTAGAGATTAGACTCTCGGGTCGTCTTCGGATAGCTCGCTTGATAAAATCTCGATGTCTTTCTCCATTTCATTCCTTCTAAGTAGTTCAACGGCGTCCAAATTTACTTTAAGTCGTTGGGTTTCAAGTTCGTGTAAATCTTGGAGTCGGGTGTTCATTTCTTTGAATTGACTTTCCATTTCGGTATTCGAACCCGTTGCCGACGATGAAGCGACCCCTTTCCCCTTCCCTTGCCCTTGCTTCTTCTACCCCCGGCCGAGGCATCTCGGTAGTATTCACGGCTTCATTATCGCTTAGGTTGAAGTTTCGAGCGTCGGAACGGGGCGTGTCTGGATCAACCGAAGATGATGTTTTAGACTTTTTTTTACGCGGACCACCTTCGGCGTTGGCATCCAAAACCTGACCGCATTTTGAGTGAAACCTCAAGTACTCTTTCCAAGTGCCAAAGTAATTGAAGGCCCCCGAGACCTTATGTTGATACTCTGTCAACGCGTTTTCCATGACATCCGCGTCCGAAACACCACTACTCCTCGTTCGATTCATTCGAGAGAAAACCGTATGGAAACCCCTGCATTTGGTGTTTATGTCGCCCCATTTTGACAGTAACGAATCTTTTTCTCGACGCGAGTCCTGATGGTCGGTTAATTTGTATATGTTTTAGTTTGTCTATAATTTAGTTTTAATCGTTTATTCTAGAACTTTCGGTACTTCATACGTGCTTTTGTATTGCAGGTCATTGATCGTTAAAGATGCTAGATTGGAGACTTGTACGAGCATGGAATGATATCTCGGGAAGATCGGAGCCACTATACAAGTTGGTTGAAAGTCAGCTCCCAGAGCATGATGAGATAGAGGATGAAATCACGAGAACGTGGGCGAAAACGGCGAAGAAAACGGAGTTGAAACGAGAAAGATATGAAAAAAACAAGAATTTGGGCAAGTGTCCCACCGTGGCCCACGGTCAAACCGTGGCCCACGGTCAACCCAGCTCAAAAACGGACAGAAGCCACCGTACCGTGGCCTCTTTCCCTGGGTGAAGACACCGTGACCCACGGTGGGACCGTGGGCCACGGTCCAGTATTGCCGGGCAGCCACCGTGACCCACGGTGGAGACCGTGGGCCACGGTCCGGAGTTCGTAACAGCATTTTTAAAAGGGTTTTTGGCTGCATTTTGACTGAGTTTTTATTCCAGATCATTCTTGGTGGCTGGAGGCGACTTCTAGCAGCTCCAAGAGGCGATTTCCACCACCATAACTCGTGCCAAGACCCTACATATGATTCATATCATCCGTATTGAAGATCCAATGATGTCAAGGCTCGGCTAATCTCCAAGAATCGCACCCGGGATGTATAGTTTGTAATCTTTATAGTTTTTCTCATGTGACTAAGAATATTATTGTGTTATTATTGATGATTGATATATGATTATTGATGTTTGGTATTTCTGAGTGTTCGGTCGGTTTAGGTTTACGTTAGTCTGAACGATCTGTTACCAGTTGCTAGATAATTGATCATATGACTGTTTGGTTAGATTGAATACAATAAAACATACAATTATCCTTAACTGAGTCACACTGGCAAGGACTGTTTGATAACCAGTGCCGTGTGTAAAGTGATTGTTGATGTCTAAGGTTTTGTCTGATTAATCAGTCTTTAGTTAATCATTTACAATTAATCTGATAGGTTGCATGAGATAACTATTGGTTGCTTACTTAAATTCCCGGGTGTGATTTGTTTGTTAACTGCTTAATACTCGTTTACTTGTTCGTTGCTTAGTTATCTAAATTCAAACTATTGCTTGTGTGATCAGCACTAAAAATCATTCACTTCATAATTAGAAACCTGTTACACGAATACATTGACCACATACTCTTTGTGATACGATACCCTACTTACTCTAACTATTTAGAATAATTAGGTTTTTGATTGACTTAGTGTCTTTCGTGTTAATTGATTTTTGTGTTTATTTTCGTTTTAATTTTAGTTTTTATTTTTTTAGTTTTTATTTATCTGTATTTTACGCGGGTTGTGTTAGTTGTGCGGATTACAGGTTTATGCGCACCCGCCGTTCGGGCCGACAGTTTATGTGTGAAGATTTGAAATCTGAAGCAGCAGCTGAAAGACGAAGACGGGGTAATTCATCAAGGTCAGTTAAGTCAGTCACGAGTGAGTCTGAAAGAATTGCTGAGTTAGAGCGTGAACTGGCTGGGTATTGAAAGGGTAAAAAGAAAGAAGTCGGGAAAGTTGGTGTTAAATTCCCGGTTTGTGAAGATTGTGGTAAGCTCGGGCATAAGGCGGAAAATTGCCCCGAGTTTTATGATGACGAGGAGGATGAACCCGAGGAAGTTAATTATGCTTACGGGGATTCCAATGGTCAAAGGTTGAATTCAAATACCTATCACCCGGGCCTGAGGAATCACCCGAACTTTCGTTACGGGAACGCGTCTACTCAGTTGAACCCGAACTTTCAGGGATCAAGCCAGAATAGGTCGCAGGGTAATTACCGCCAGGGCGGTTATCAGCAGCAACAAAGTTCGTATGATCAGAATCGGGGATATAACAGAGACAGTAACCGGGGTGGTAATTCTTCGGGTAATCAGGATCAGCAAAAAGGGTCTTCGGGGAATTCGGATGAGTCGGTGCACTCAAAGTTGGATGCATTGATGAAGTTTATGACAGATCATAAGGCTGAGACAAAGAAACAGTTTGAGTTACATGATAAGTCAGCAGAGGCAATGTCAAAGCAGATTGGTCAGCTCGCAGCAGATATGACAAAGTTGCAAAAGAGCGCAGGTCAACTCCCGAGCGATACTACAGTCAACCCAAACCATTACTGCTCAAGCTCCAAGAAGGGAAACAATGTGCACATCAATGCGGTAAGTCTTTTACCGAATTTTGAAATTTCTAGTGTTGAAGTTAATTCACCACCACAGTTTGTTGAAGGGGTGGTGGAAGATGTTAGTGATGAGAGTGATTGTGTTGGTCAAAATGAAACGATTTTCCAAAATAGCTCAAAATTAAAAGTAAATGAAACATCTTTTTGTGAAAATTGTTCTTGTGATAAATGTTTTAATGAAAAGTTGACCAACATGAGAGATGAGGAGGTGGAGAATAATACCACCTCAAGTAAACTCCAAGTCCCGGGAGTGCAACTTTTATCAATTCAAATCGGGAAATTTAAAACTGATCGGGCACTTCTAGATCTTAGAGCATGTGTTAGTATCATGCCCGGTAGTTTATATGATCAGTATGAATTTGTCCAGTTAGAAAGGGTAAACACCACCGTGGTGTTGGCAGACCAAACTCATACACTTCCTCGGGGCATGGTGACTAACGTAATGGTTCAGGTGGAGGAATTTTTCTACCCAGTTGACTTTCTTGTACTTGATTATGCCAAACGTATGAATAATACACAACCGCAAGTCATATTGGGTAGGCCATTCCTTGCCACAGCACATGCGGTAATTGATTGTGCTAAGGGGACATTGGAGATTAAGTGTGGGGATCGTGATAAACGGTTACCATTGTTTGAAAATGCTACTAACCATGTTGTTGACAAGTGTGAATCCTTGAGAAAGGATCACACAAAAGAGAAATGTTTTGTGACTGACAGGAATAAGCTAAGGAGTAGCATGAAGGAGAAAGGATGGAATGAGATGTTGCATGGAGTTAGAGATGATGAGGAAGCAACTACAAGAAAGGAAAATAAGACGAAAAAGAAAGAGGTAAAGAAACCGCCAGATGTAAATGAAAAATGGCAGGATCATGGCGTTCCAAAAGGTTGGGAGGAATCTCTTGAGGAGCGTGCATGTAACGAGAAGGCTGCACGGGGGCAGGCTAGACGCCCACCTTGAATGTCATAAAATTTTCAAAAGGGTGGTATTTGTACATTTTGTATATTTTTAGTTTGCATTTTTTTATTACTAATTGTATTTCAAGCGTACCATCATAGCAAAAGCTAAGTGTGGGGATACCGCTCCACGAGAAAATGAGGTTTCAGTTAAGCGAACCAGAGTGCTTTTATGTTCATTTTGTTGTGGTTAATCCAGGTATGTGTATATTTTTTTGTAACTGAACTTTGTGGGTGTAGTTCACTATAAACCCTCACGAGACCCCACTCGTCCTCCCGGGCTACCGGGAGGTTTACAGGGCTTGTTGCATACACTAAATGCAATCGTGATTCGTACGAAAGTGAGTTAGGTCTTTTAACGTTTTAACTAACTTAACAGAATATCTTATGAAACGACTTAATTTGGCTCGGTAATTGTTTTAATAAAAATAACAAATATTCATTTTCATAACTCTTAAAAGACCTATGTCTTACACTTGTGAGAAGCTTGCTTCTACACGTCTCGAGATTTTACAGGTTCGATTGTCAGTTTGGTAATTGGATGAGACGAGAGTAGTGTTTTTGAGAGTTCACGAGCTGACTGGTCCTTTTCTAGTCCCGTTGATATCAGGTGATTTCAGTTTCATAATTTGTTTTGTTTTTATTACTTTAAACGTTAAAAGTGTAATTGTATAATTATTAGTTGAACCGCCACATTTGAGCCCCGAATTTTAAAATTGTTTATTAGTCAAAAAGTCAATTTCAACCCCGTCCCTCAAATGTTTATTAATCGTTTTATCTATTTTAACATTGAGGACAATGTAAACCTCAAGTGTGGGGATGGAGGAAATTTGAAAATTTTAGCCCGATGGTACCTCGAAGAGTGTTCGGAAACCGAAGTTGTTAACTGTTAATTATTGCCATTAATGCCAAGTTATAGGTTTCTAGTCATGGTTGGTTTTTCAGCTTCTCGATAGTCTTACTCACAAATGTTTTCAAAAAGAGAAGTTGAAAATGGGGTCGTTTAGGCGGGGATAACTAGTCAAGGGGACGGGTATACATGTTTCATATCGACAGCCCATTATTCCAGACATATTGTGAGATGGCCCCCTATACTTAATACACATATTATATAATAGATATAAAACATGTCTTACACCATTGATTGAGGGAAACAAGTATGTTTTACAGAGTTAGAACTTGCTTGTCACATGCTTATCGAGATCTTAATACCATCACCTGTATGGAGATTAGGACTTTAGAAAACCTTTACATACACTTTTCCTCCACTAAATAAATTTCCTTACCCGACAATATCCCCCTAGGAGCCCATTTGGACCTCATTCCTGTTTATTTGCTAAACCAGACATTACACACCATTTCAGCCTTGGCCTTCATTATATTTTAACCCTGTGTGATGAAATCCAGTTCGTTATCGAGTTGTATATAGTCAGTTGTTGATCATAGTACACAATGTACGTATGTCTCGGTTGAGTTGTAAATATGTGTTTGTCAGAGTTGTATAATTATTTGCTTCAGTGTATTGTCTATCAGTTTGAAGAAAAAAAAGTAAAAAAAAAATTCAGCAAAAAGTCAAAAAGAAAGTCAGTTCTTATTAGGTGTAATTAACAATCTGTTTATTTTTGATTAGTAGTTTGTGTATTTGTAAACTGGGTTTCATTCACCTTAGTTACTAAATATGCCTATCCGCACCCAGCCTAAGCCTCAGCAAAACCTTAGTCCGAGTCTTTATGCAACCGGTGGGTAATGGGTGGAGATAAGACTGGCCTGCAAGCTTATTAAGTTGTAACTCATATTTGGTATTTGAGGGCAGAGACATATACTGGCACATCTTTTGCTAGTCCAGATATTAAACCGAGATGAGTGTTGATAGTGTGAGGGGTATGAACATGTATGCCTTAACCGGAAACAAAGTACACTCGTCTGGGCGGCTCTATTGTTTTTATAATATCATTTAACCTTATTTGTGGGATGTCAATCTAGAAAGTGTCAGTCTGGGAAACTGGGTATGACCTTAAACCTTACTAGTATTGATGTGCTAAAAACAGTCAATAAATATTAACTAAATTAAACAAGTAATAAAAACAAGACCAAAGACTCAACTAAACAAAACACCGACAAGTGAACCGGTCAATTGTACTAAGCTAAGTAAGTCCGGAATATCGAACCCACATGACTCTATAAATTACGTTAATTAACTAATTAGACTCGACTTACGACACGACTATTTATTATTAATGTTTTAAGGGGGATTTTTTAAACTAATAATAAACTAAGATTAAACTAAGAAAGCAATTAATCACGAGATCGAAACCAATAAGAGAAGGAATCTACCTAGGTAAGAATCCCATGTATCAACAATCATCAAGCAATGGACAAATAACATGATTATGGAAACTGATTTCTAAAAATATTCATCTAACAAAACCCTAAGGACCTTTGACTGAATCAAATGAAATCCCAACGAACAATTATTAGATTATTAAGCAATCAGTTGAATTGATTTCCGCAAAGTTATCAAATAGGGTTAATTAATAGTATCTAAAGCAAGCAATCTTACGAAACACAAAACTCTAGATAACTTGATAAACTAACATGACATCATGAACAAGGATCAACACACTAAGCAAGAATATTATCACAATCTATCCTAGCATGCAATTGACCAAGACACATGAACAACTCCTCACCTCACAGCAATTGGAATTTAGCAAAACATTTAAAACCCTAACCAACTATCAATAAGCTTCTATGATCTAATAGGCCTATTCAACCATAATAATCAAAACACCAAGTAAAGATTAAACATGAACCCTGAATCTAAGAACACAATCAATAGATAAAAGACCTGCATGTGAAGCAATAGTTAACAATCAATCAAGATAACAAATACTTATACGCATCATGAAAACAAAATCAAGTCTTTACTATTAAAAAACGAAATCCATAATCAAACAATAGTCCAAAGCAAGAATCAAGTTTCAAACATGTTCATCAAACCTAGGTAGACATGAAGTCTAGCCTAGAATCATTATTAAAAACAATCCTAAACAAGTCTTAAAAACAAAGAGGAAAGACATCAAGAATAATGAACAAGGAATGAAAGTTAGAGCGATAAAACCCTTTACGATTGATCCTCGAACACCCGGATAAAAGCTATCTCAATCCTCCTTGGTTCCTAGCTTCAAATCACCTTCAAACCCTTGGTTTTTGACTCAAAATCGGCTGCCAAAAGTTGTAGAATCGGATTGGTTATAAAGATGTATATATAGAACGCATAATGGGCTTGGACTTGCAAAAACGAGTTACCAGAAAGGCCTAGGCGCCCGCGATGGAAAACTGCCTTTTGCCTAGGCGCGGCGCGGCGCCCCCGGGGTGAATTTTTGTTTTTTGCACTTATTTCTTGTTTATTCATGTTAGGCCCCTTTCCTGAACTCCAAGTAACGATGAGAAACTTCTAGAACTTCTTTTCCTTGACTCCAAAGCCACCATCTACATGAAAACAAATCTAAACTCTAAGTGAACTAATCATGTAGTCATTGACGAGTAAAACGAACATAAACTTCGCATGAAATGATAGAAGAATTAAGTTTAACATGCAAGACATCAAAAGAGTTAAAACACGATAAATATATAAAACTTGACTCAAAACCTTAAATAATAAAAGATAAACGAAACTTGAACTAAAACGAACTCAAAACATTAAATAAACAAAACTTTACACGGGATTCAAGATGTATAAATAGACGTATATCAAATATCCCCACACTTACTCTTTTTTCGTCCCTGAAAAAGTCTAATGCAGTTGGATCAGAATCGGAAAATATAGTCTAACAAACATATTGGTTAAATTTTTAAAGCTCAGAAAAACGCAAAAACCGCGATCACCGATATTGTTTTCCACTTAAACCCATGCCTTAATATTTACCGGGACAAATATGATCCGACAATTTTTTACTCAGTGGTTTACACAATTAAGACCCGCTTATTTTCAGCTTTTACCGGACCAGACCACCCCAACTTGACTTAAACCTCAAAATTAGCAGATTTAAAACTTTTGTTGCTCTATTTTTTTATGAATAGTTAAGACGATCAAGGGTATTGTTTATCCACCTAAGCTTAAGCATCAAAGTCTACCAAGCAGCCATTAGATACGATTAAGATTCAATTATTTTATAGCTAGTGTTCCCCACAATATGACATACCCCCGTTATCAAGCAACACCCCGAACCCTTCACCATAGGTGAGTATGCAAAATTTCATCTGTAAGGCTTACATGTAGCATGTCCCTTGTGGTCCTTTTCTTAATGGTAATGAGACGCGAGCAAGGGGACCCCACGTGGCTAATAGCGTGGATGATCAAGTTTGTAGTGAATTTGTACTTTTGTACTCTTGTGATCATGTTTATAGACTTATAAGGGTTTGCTCTTTTTGGCTTTATTTTAAATATTCACAACCCCACTCAGGAATTGTGAATACCCAGATGAATAAATTGCATACAGACCCATGGTCTCCGGACCCGAAGCATCCCATCAATACAGGATTTAAGGCTATAAAACCATATGCCAATAAGGTGTAAAACACTAAACTAGCAGTTTTAAGTCTATATCACAGGCTACACGGCATACTCTAACATTAAACCTACCCAAGCATCATATGATAACGTATTCAGATTTTTAAAATATTTCCACTTTTTCATACCAAAATTTGAGGCTTGAGTATGGCCCGAACTTTCATTACTTATTTTCCATGGACAAAACGCTTTACCCACAAGAGATTTCCGTTTTAACCATTTTATCAAATTGCCCTTTCATTTTCAATGCTGAGCCTACCGACACATCCCAAGTTAAGTGCGTTTTTTTTTATTTATATCATATTATTAGTAGTTTGAAAAACCAATTTCCCAATAAAATCATCATCTCCCACTTTAACGCAAAAAAAACTAACTTCAAGGGACATATTTTAGAACATTTTTCAATTTTTTTATAATTTTTTAAAATTTTCAATTTTTTTTCTTTTTTTTAAATTTAAACATAAACTTGATTTAAAATACGAATCAAATATCCTATCCCCACACTTAAATTTTGCATTGTCCTCAATGCAAGGATAAGGACGACATAAAATAAAAATATAAATAAAGTCGGACTACAAAACATTAAGAACCTAAAAACAAAAATAAAAGCAAAAAGTTAACAAGCTAGATAAAGAAAAAGACTTAGCTGGTAATATGCGCATGAAACATGATGCCAAAGTCTTCTTCCATGAATGCCCTCCAACTACGAACGTGCTCAGCAAATGGTAACTCCTTCTTTCACGAACGTAAGCGGCAAAAATTCAACAAACAAACATATCTAAAAATATATCTTATCATAATGATAGATATTAAGCACTCAAAGTATTTCACATCAACCAACAAATATAACATGAATAATTAGCAGCAAATAATAATAAAACATAAAGTATACAGCTCCACTGCTACTCCATCCCCACACTTGTCTTTTTCAATAAATTCTTCCTTGGGGACCATCTCTCTAACTCATATAATCTTCAAACTAACAAAACTTAAAAACACAAAACAAAGTCGAACTACAAAAACTACGTTAGCGACTCGATGACTCGAACAAGACTCGGACAACTAGACTTAAAAACATGACTCGAAAAAAAAACTGAACACAAGGAATCACACCTGAATGATAAAACAAGGAATTGGTGAAAAAAATGGTGTAAAATGGTGAAATAATGCAAGAAAAATAAAAAATCGGATTACGCAGGTGGGGGCGCCGCGGGCCGTGGAGGCATAATGGCCTTCCCCTTCGCGGGCCACCTAGGGCGAGCTGGGCAATTTTTTTTTCTTTTTTCTTCCTTCGCGTCCACCAAGGCCAAAATTTATCCCCGTCGCGCATTTTAACAGAAAGTTTTGAGTGTTGGATGTCTCTTTTTGCCTTAGAAAATATTTTAGAAAATTACCAACTCTTTCCTATGCTCCTTTTATGTTATTTCAACGTGTAAAACTTACCTGGCACCTTTTAAATTCTCATAAATTCCTCTCTCCATGATGGTGATGATTCCTTGGAACGACCCGACGACGCAAAGAAACAAAGAAAAATAGAAATTAAAGTAAAGGAAAAAATCTACAAACTCTACACTTGAGTTTTCACTCAGGAACCCATGCTATGCGAATCACGTGGCAGACCGAGTGGAGCTTCCTCCACCTCGGTAAAACTCCAATGCCCTCAAAGATACCGAATCACGATCCGACCATTCATCAACCTTGATCTTCTTCTTTCTAACTCCACGATCCTTCTCATTCTTTCGCATACCACCACCTTTTTTCTCCAACTTGCTTCACCATTTCCCGAGAGCTAGAAACCGCTCGCTTCTTTCCCACACTTAAACTTACAGAACGGGAACAATCAAGACTAGGATCCATGCCCGAGATAAATGATTCTATCGAGTAAACTAGGTGACATGGATCAATGAGACCGTCTTGACCACTCGGATGTCTCATGGACTTAGCCAAATAGGTGGCACTATCATCACCGGCTCTAAGAGTGATCTTACCTTCAAACACGTCAGTCTGGGAAACTGGGTATAACCTTAAACCTTACTAGTATTGATGTGCTAAAAACAGTCATAAACAAGTAATAAAAACAAGACCTAAGACTCAACTAAACAAAACACCGGAAAGTGAACCGGTCAATTGTACTAAGCTAAGTAAGTCCAGAATATCGAACCCACAGGACTCTATAAATTACGTTAATTAACTAATTAGACTCGACTTATGACACGACTATTTATTATTAATGTTTTAAGGGGGATTTTTTAAACAAATAATAAACTAAGATTAAACTAAGAAAGCAAATAAACAAGTAAACGAGAAACAAACAATTAATCACGAGATCGAAACCAACTAGAGAAGGAATCTACCTAGGTAAGAATCCCATGTATCAACAATCATCAAGCAATGGACAAATAACATGATTATGGAAACTGATTTCTAAAAATATTCATCTAACAAAACCCTAAGGACCTTTGACTGAATCAAATGAAATCCCAACGAACAATTATTAGATTATTAAGCAATCAGTTGAATTGATTTCCGCAAAGTTATCAAATAGGGTTAATTAATAGTATCTAAAGCAAGCAATCTTACGAAACACAAAACTCAAGATAACTTGATAAACTAACATGACATCATGAACAAGGATCAACACACTAAGCAAGAATATTGTCACAATCTATCCTAGCATGCAATTGACCAAGACACACGAACAACTCCTCACCTCACAGCAATTGGAATTTAGCAAAACATTTAAAACCCTTACCAACTATCAACAAGATTCAATGATCTAATAGGCCTATTCAACCATAATAATCGAAACACCAAGTAAAGATTAAACATGAACCCTGAATCTAAGAACACAATCAATAGATAAAAGATCCATGTGAAGCAATAGTTAACAATCAATCAAGATAACAAATACTTATACGCATCATGAAAACAAAATCAAGTCTTTACTATTAAATAACGAAATTCATAATCAAACAATAGTCCAAAGCAAGAATCAAGTCTCAAACATGTTCATCAAACCTAGGTAGACATGAAGTCTAGCCTAGAATCATTATTAAAAACAATCCTAAACAAGTCTTAAAAACAAAGAAGAAAGACATCAAGAATAATGAACAAGGAACGAAAGTTAGAGCGATAAAACCCTTTACGATTGATCCTTGAACACCCGGATAAAATCTCTCTCAATCCTCCTTGGTTCCTAGCTTCAAATCACCCCCAAACCCTTGGTTTTTGACTCAAAATCGGCTGCCAAAAGTTGTAGAATCGGATTGGTTATAAAGATGTATATATAGAACGCATAATGGGCTTGGACTTGCAAAAACGAGTTACCAGAAAGGCCTATGCGCCCGCGACGGAAAACTGCCTTTTGCCTAGGCGCGGCGCGGCGCCCCCGGGGTGAATGTTCGTTTTTTGCACTTATTTCTTGTTTATTCATGTTGGCTCCTTTATTGAGCTCCAAGTAACGATGAGAAACTTCTATAACTTCTTTTCCTTGACTCCAAAGCCACCATCTACATGAAAACAAATCTAAACTCTAAGTGAACTAATCATGTAGTCATTGACGAGTATAACGAACATAAACTTCACATGAAATGATAGAAAGAATTAAGTTTAACATGCAAGACATCAAAAGAGTTAAAACACGATAAATATATAAAACTTGACTCAAAACCTTAAATAATAAAAGATAAACGAAACTCGAACTAAAACGAACTCAAAACATTAAATAAACAAAACTTTACACGGGATTCAAGATGTATAAATAGACGTATATCAAGTATTAATGGCGATAATCTACATACCTATGATGGAGGTCGATGTTTGCTTTAGAGTTTTGCTTGAGGGTAAGCAAAAGATAAGTGTGGGGATGTGATGGTCGGTTAATTTGTATATGTTTTAGTTTGTTTATAATTTAGTTTTAACCGTTTATTCTAGAACTTTTGGTACTTCATACGTGCTTTTGTATTTCAGGTCATTGATCGTTAAAGATGCTAAATTGGAGACTTGTACGAGCATGGAATGATATCTCAGGAAGATCGGTGCCACTATACAAGTTGGTTGAAAGTCATCTCCCAGAGCATGATGAGATAGAGGATGAAACCACGAGAACGTGGGCGAAAACGGCGAACAAAACGGAGTTAAAACGAGAAAGATATGAAGAAAACAAGAATTTGGGCAAGTGTCCCACCGTGGGCCACGGTTGGGCAAGTGTCCCACCGTGCCCACAGTCAACCCAGCTCAAAAACGAACAGAAGACACCGTACCGTGGCCTCTGTCCCACGGCGAAGACACCGTGACCCGCGGTGGGATTGTGGGCCACGGTCCAGTATGGCCCGGCAGCCACCGTGGCCCACGGTGGAGATCGTGGGCCACGGTCCGGAGTTCGTAACAGCATTTTTAAAAGGGTTTTTGGCTGCATTTTGACCGAGTTTTTATTCCAGATCATTCTTGGCGGCTGGAGGCGACTTCTAGCAGCTCCAAGAGGCGATTTCCACCACCATAGCTCATGCCAAGACCCTACATATGATTCATATCATCCGTATTGAAGATCCAATGATGTCAAGGCTCGGCTAATCTCCAAGAATCGCACCCGGGATGTATAGTTTGTAATATTTATAGTTTTTTTCATGTGACTAAGAATATCATTGTATTATTATTGATGATTGATATATGATTATTGATGTTTGGTATTTCTGAGTGTTCGGTCGGTTTAGGTTTACGTTAGTCTGAACGATCTGTTACCAGTTGCTAGATAATTGATCATATGACTGTTTGGTTAGATTGAATACAATAAAACATACAATTACCCTTAACTGAGTCACACTGGCAAGGACTGTTTGATAACCAGTGCCGTGTGTAAAGTGATTGTTGATGTCTAAGGTTTTGTCTGATTAATCAGTCTTTAGTTAATCATTTATAATTAATCTGATAGGTTGCATGAGATAACTATTGGTTGCTTACTTAAATTCCCGGGTGTGATTTGTTTGTTAACTGCTTAATACTCGTTTACTTGTTCGTTGCTTAGTTATCTAAATTCAAACTATTGCTTGTGTGATCAGGACTAAAAATCATTCACTTCATAATTAGAAACCTGTTACACGAATACATTGACCACATACTCTTTGTGATACGATACCCTACTTACTCTAACTATTTAGAATAATTAGGTTTTTGATTGACTCAAACGACGGTCATCAAGTCCCCGCCAAGTTCGTGGAACAACTCTTTAATTTTGTGCCAAAATATCCCCATTTTTTTATAGTTCGCTAAAAAAATAAAAACATTACAAGTTCAATGTTTGTTCTAAGAAATTTAAAAAAAATATATATGTACTTTAAAAACATACCGCACTTGGCATCTTCCGATATCGCGCACCAAGCATGAGCACATAGTACGCATTCATCGTTACTCCACGGTATCACCGTCTTTTTAACCCGAGGTTCGCCGGCGGGCTTCTTTGCGTGTTTTCTCGGACGTCCGTGTTGGCTCGAACCGCCTACGGTCTCCGGGACGGGTTGTGTCTCCGACACGAACTCGTCATCGGGTTAGGTCTCCGGGACGGGTTGGGAACCCTAACCGGCAAAAATGTTTGTGGTTGGGTTTTGGAAACCGGGCACCGCATTTGTCATAGAGTTTTGTAAATATGCAATGTACGCAGCCATTTGTGGGTCGAACGGATGCGAGGGTTGAGGGACTGGTAGGTTGGCATCAAGGAGTTAGATGGGTTCGGTTGTGGATTTTGGTTGCTTAAGTTGCCTTGACGAGAAAATTGACAGAAACCGAGAACATTTTGGTTGTTATTCGGAAACATTTTGGTAGTATTGTAGTAGAAATAATTGTGTTATATTTGGTAGAGAAGTAAAAGAGTAGTGTTAAAAAATGAGGTTTAGATAGGTTTTTATAGTGTATATTTTAGTTATTTTTTTTAAATCCAAACTTTCCAACGGTAACATAGTCCGACGGTAACTTTTTGATTTGTGAGCCATTTGCAACGTTATACATAAAACGCGGACAAAAAAAATTCACAAAACGCCAGTGGGGGGGGGGCGGTGTGCCCCCGGCGTTATACACCAAACCGCGGCCGGAAACGCAGGACTACGGATGGTCTTACTATGCTTGTTTTTTTTATATTTAACTTTTATTATATTATTTTATTGCATATTTGTATATGTTTGTTCACTCAAAATATCTATCTTTTAATTTCTATTTGTCACTCAAATTTGATATGTTTTTCATTATATTTGATTTGAAACAACCCGAATTGGAAAAAAATTAGTATATAGCGATAGACAAATAACTCTAAAAATTGTCACCCCCATTAAAAGATTTTCTGGGTCCGTCACTGAATATATAATTGCCATCTTTTGTTTAGTTTAAGTAAACAGTATGAAATCATGTATTCTTTAGCTCCATAATTTCTAGGCACAGATCTCTCCCAATATACTCAAATTTGAGTCTTGCTGATAAGAAGTTGTATTAGTTTTATCATTTTATGATATTAGTAGCCATCCTTGTTGAACTATTTTTTTTTTAATCTGTTCAACTTGTCTATTATTTCAAACTTTAAATTATACCTATATTAATCTTATCATCTATTTAAATATAAACAAAAAATATAAATATCAAATATCACCAAATTGTAATGGATGTTTTTTTTACTAATTTAAATTCAAAACTCTTTACTTTGTCTTTTTTATTAAATAAAGCACATTTTTAAAAATTAAGAGTTACATCAAAGTTTTTTAGAAAGCAACCTTTTAAGAAAAAAGATGCGATAAATATGTAACCGTTCAAGAAAAAGGTTGCAATTAGTAATAAGAATTTCAACTTTTTATGAAAAGTGTTGCATTTGATCTACTAATGCAACTTTTATATTGAACGAAGTTGTATTAGAGTCAAATACAACACAAATAAAAAAGGTTGCATTCTGAAAGTTGCATTAGCCTCATTTTCTTGTAGTGTCAAATCATCATGAAAATTATAGTAAACAATACTTTATCAATTTATCGAGAAACATAATAAACGAATACTTATAAATCTCACCATATAATGGTTCAACGACCATTCTTGTCATTAAAAATTACCATAAGCAACGGTAGTATTCTTTCCTTACTGTTCTTTAAACATGGTAATTAAATCTTTAAAATTCAATAATCGAAATTGCCATAAAAACGTAGCATTTATCTTTTAAATAATCGTACTGTTGTAGACGAGCCAAGAATACAACAAGTGTATGACTATCAAAATTGATAACTCGAAACATATCATACTCAAAATATTCCCACTTTTAACCCAACACCATGGGAGGGGGGGGGGGGGGGGGGGGGCGTCACCCCAGTAGATATACCAATATTTTTGTGCCCTTATTAATTCGGTTAACAGTTATTTAACCAATTGTTGACCCATCCCACTTTTTACACGGTTTGTAATAAAAATGATTTTTAAAAACTTTAATAAAATTGATAAAATAATATGTTTTTCCCCCAAAACACAATAAAAACAATTTATTTAAAAACGAGGGGGTTTTAGAGAAACTCACCTTCAAACGTCATATATATCCAAATACTTCATGTCCTACTATTATAGTACACGTGTTTAATAATATATATGTATTTTAAGTTGTTTGCTCAACTTAAAATATTTCACACATATGTTTTAGTTTTCTTTTAACGTTAATTTTTATCTTTTCATAGTTAAAGTTCGAACGATCCGTTGGTGAATTTTAGTTTGTTTAAGTCCAAGTTACGTTTTCACACAAGCACGCAAGGCCCTATCTTATATATATATACACACTTATCTTAATTAACAACTAGCAAATATACATGTATACAAGTAATACCAAATATTAACAAATATCATACTTTATATTATTCTAGCAAACCATTATATTATTTAATATATAAATTTATATAAATATGTTTTAGTCACTGGAGTGTTTTGAAAATATAAGTTTTTATTTTAGTTATGAATATGACATCACTTGTAAGGCCCCGGTCCCGGTGCCCTACTTTGGGATTGGATTTACTCATCAACACAGTTCTAAATATCAGAGTTAATTAAAACTTTTGCGGAATAAATAAAACTTCAAACATTCATTACAATCATTCGATACTTGTCTTAAAAGCAAAACAAAAATAGTTTATTTGAAACATCATGACAAAACTTTTTTGGATGCCAGTCCCTTCAATCATGTTATGTGTCCTTCTCTCAAGCCAATTGCTTCAATCTATTCACCTACGTGCATATTAAAAGTCAGTTACGCTGAGTGAATTCTAGTTAATACATGTAAAATACAATACATCCATACTTTCTTATATACGCATCCGAAGATACATATAACATACTTAGCTTTTTACCTTTCTTCGTACTTCCATACTTTCATTCTTTCTTTCATACATACATATATACATACATTTCATCCGATAACATTCGCAGATATTATTAGGGTCCGTTCCCTAAATTCGCATATATTATTAGGGTTTGTTCCCTACATTCGCATATATTATTAGGGTCTGTTCCCTTCATTCGCATATATTATTAGAGTATGTTCCCTTTATTCGCGGATATTATTAGGGTCTGTTCCCTACCTTCGCTCTACCATACTTTCATACTAACATTCATAAAATTTCATACATACCCTGCTTTATCATTCATTCATACACAATTACATATTCTAACACTTACCTCCCTTGGCGATACGTGCAATATCCGAATATCGTTCACGCACCGACAAGCTTTCATTCATATTCACATCGTAATATTTATTACATATAACATCCATGCATACACTTACCACTTAGGACAAGTGTATTAACTAATCACATTGAGTATACACACAACCCCGAAAACATAACAGGGAAGTGGGGCTAGAAACTCACCTGAACTTCGTTCTTCTCAGAGTTAATGGTAACTCCTTTCTTTAACTAGGCACGACTAACTGTATAACGATTACACGTATCAATCAACTATCACTATCCATATAGTATTTCTAGTTTAATATAACCCTCAACGAACGGGGGTCCGGGGGCAGCGCCCCTGGCTGGGGTCGAGCTGCCAGGTCAGCTTGGAAAAATTTTATTTCCATTAACTGCCTTAACACAATTTTCATTAGGATTCTTAATTTATTATTTTATTTTCTAACTCATAAAGTTCGAGGGCTTCTTTGTAATTATACCTTTTTATTCTAAGTCCACAGACCTTTCTGTCATTCTTTCAAGGTCTAATTCGTTATCCAATTCTTTAACGAATGGGGGCTCATAACGAATGAACTCATTCGTTACTTCATAGCGAATGGCCACTTATGCACCCTCATAGCGAATTGACCTTTATAACGAATGGACTCATTCGTTTGGTCTGGCTAACGAATGAACTCTATAACGAATGAGGTTCATTCGTCTCTCTCTTAACAAATGGCCTTATCGAATGATCACAACGAATGAAGCTCATTCGTTATTCCTTCTTAACGAATTGGCATAGCATATTCGTTACACGCGCCTAAGGTTAGGTCAGAGAATGTCAGAAACATTCTCTTACATTCTTAAATTCCCAATCATGCACCGCCTTTCCTACGCCGCCGTGCCGGAAAAACGTATTTCTACACCGTTTTTCATCCCAATCGTTCCGGATCCGAGCTAGGGTGACCCATAAGCTCGTTTTTCGATAGGATTATACCCGATTCCACCCGGATCTCGTGGTTTTAACGGTTTAGGGTCCCGGCTCGCCGTTTCACGACTAGATCTAGCGGTTTTGGTTCCATATAAGATCATACTATCATTACCTCGGATAAATGCTCGGTTTTCCTCCTTAGGTTCAGCTAGATGATATAATGCTAAATGTTTATGTTTCCAGTGTATATTTTATTTAATATTTAATTTTTTTTGTTCGTTTTTAGTCAAGATTTGTATACTACTAACACTTTTATGTTTCATAGGTTCCGGGAGTTGATCGTGATAAAAATGGACGTAAAACGAGTTAAAAAGAGCCAAAATAGAGATCCGGAACGCGTCAGGAAGGAGCCAGAACAGAGAACCAGTCAGACCGGGCCGGTTTGACCGGCCCCTTGGTAGAGCAGGCCGCGCCGCGCGACCAGGGAGGCAAAAGCCCGTCGCGCAGCGCCTTGGGGTTGCTGAAGGATATTTTGTTTTTGCTACATGTTGGGCCTTGTTTTGGGTATTTAAGCATCTTTAACTTAAACCTGACAATACCCTGCTGCTACCGGCCGAAATTGGGAGTTCTTGGAGCATATTTTGGAGTCTTGTGGTGATTTTGAAGGCACGCGAACAACCAGTGAAGAGCTTTACGTTCAAGATCGAAGACTACGGGTTTTATCGCCTTTAATCTTTCGTTTCTCATTATTTCACCATGTTTTCAGTTTTACTTATTTTGTTTGATTTAGACTATATGATGTTAGGCTAAACTTCATAAACTACCTAGGTCGTGATGAACCTTTGTTCGGTTTGATTTTGATTCGGATTTCTTTCCGTTATGGATTTTATGTTTTAAGTAAACTGTTGAGTTTGAATTAATTGATGCGTATGATTGCTTGAATTTATTTACTTGGATTTATCGTTTCACATTACCCTTGATGATTGTTTCATAAGATAGGGTTTTGTTAGGTCATTTACTGTGTTTTCTTGTCTAGTTTATGATTGATATACATTAAAATCATAGAAACAATAAAATCAATTAAACAGATAAAAGTGAGCTGCTAGCCTAGAAAGCTGTAAGGTGATAGGTTATTGATAGATCTTTGTTGGCCAGGATTGCTAGATTTAGTTCTTCGTAAGGAGTCCGTCTAGGTTTGATTGTCACCTTAGTCTATTAAGTCAACTGAGTCTTCTTAACTATCTTTGATTTCCGCGCTGTAAGGTAGGATTTCGTCATAAAGATACTTAGACATAAATTATTAAATAACTGTAAGGAAGTTTAATTCATAAAACTGGTGAGTCTTAAAACTTGTTAGAAATCCATAGGTGTCTTCTTGAAGGTCAAGGGTCTTGTTCGGGTTTTCTGTCAAGGGTCTATTTTACGATCCCAATTCCATAACTTAAGTTTCCCATTTGATTGATTACCGTAACATTGGGATTCTAGCCTAGGTAGTTATTTTTATCATCTGAGTTAATCTAAGTGTTTTAATAGTTTATTATATTTTATTTAATTAGGGTTAAGTTTTTAATATTTAATTAATTAGGTTTTAAGTAATGATTATGTTTTATTATATTTTAATTAATTAGGGTTAGGGTTAATTATTTAAGTATTAGTTTATTAATTAGTTTATTTAAGTAATAATTAAGTTAATCATTAGTTAGGTTTTAATTAAATAGTTTAAAACTCCCCTTAAATAATATTATTAAATAGTCGTGTTAGTAAGTCGAGTCTAATTAGCTAGTATACGTAATTTATAGAGTCTCGTGGGTTCGATATCCGGATTTACTTAGTTGTACTAGAGTCGACCGGTTCACTTGCCGGTTAGTAGTTTTAGTTAATTTAAGAGTCTAGAATTATTACTTAGTGTCTAGATTAGCTTATTTTAGTTAATAATTATTTGACTACTTTTAGCACATCAAGTTTTTGGCGCCCTTGCCGGGAACTCTTGGCGATTGCGTTTTTAGCTCTGATTGGACTTACTTGCTATATACGTGTTATTGTGTTTTTGTTTTCGAGTTTTTAGGGTTTTAGTTAATTATTTTTTTTACGTGTTTATTTTTTTTATTATTTTTTTTGCTTTGAGTTGTAGGTGTCTAATTGCCCGTGTCTTTTGCTTGTTTAGATTCTTGTACTTATGTGTGAAATTTGTAATGGACCTCACTTTACCATTAAATGTCCATACTATAGTAACCTTAATTGTGATACGTGTGGTGATCCTCATTTACACTATGATTGTCCATACAAGGGTTCTCGCTTTATTTGTTATAGATGCGCCGGTTGTCATATGACTCGTGCATGTCCATATAATCGGACTACCCCTATGTGCAGCAACAGTCTTATAACGAACCGGATCGGGGATATCAATACAAACATGGGCAAGATTATGGTCAACATTCCGAGAGCAACCCCAATAGGGGTGACGAGGCGTATTTAAATAAGATCGAGGAGTTGTTGTCGCGACCATTAGAGAAGGATGCCCAATACCAACAACATTAGCTTAACATAATGCTATACTAAGAAATCAAATATCTGTTTTTGTAGGTCTCTAAGATGCAGTTAAAGAAATCTCCAGAAAACTGACAAAGGTGGAATAAGGGCCAAAGCAGAGCTCCCAATGCGTGTACGGGTCAGATAGCGAATTTATTCGAGAAACCAAAGAGGAGAGTGTGTAGCTGGAGGAGCAACCGACATCTGGTTATAAGTATGATGCGGAAGGCAACTATTTGGGATACATGAATCGGTTGGGCGAGTTATTCCCGATGTTTCCAGAAAAAGGGAAAGAGCCAATTATGGAATATGTAGATGAAGATGAAGAAGAGGAGCTCACCCCGGATATGGAGACACGAGTGGCTGATGAAATCCCACATCAGGTTTCACAGGTATGTGTTGCTAATTGTACTAAGTTTTGTAGTGACTCCGATGATGATTGTGACGAGGAGGAGTGGGCTGCATATCTGAGATCAGTTATGGTGAAACCTGTGTTTGAGGAAGAGATAGAATTGGGAGAGTCACTCGAGCTAATGTTTGGTGTTGAGGATATGGTTAAGGTTGATAATGAGCTTAACGAGAAAGATGAATTCCTGAATCTGGAGTTGGATGGATTGTCGGATTATGACGGGGGAGACACATTAGACGTTAATGAGGATGTTGCGTTTTCCAAGGCCCTACTTGTAGAGGACAGTGTAGATGAGGATGTGGTGTTAGAGGAAGAACACTATTGCCGGCCCGTGGACTGTGTTTTGAATGCTTATCGGGAATTAAAACCACGGGAGAAGGTCGAGGATGAGAAATTACCTGAAAACCGAACTTGCATATATTTTAGGAGATGGTCTACGGGAGTGAAAAAGCCATTAAATGTCAAACACGACCAGTCTTCTCGTTACTTACAACGCATTCGGCTCTTGCCAGGTAAGTTTAAATATAGGTGGTCTGACCCGTTACTGATTTTTAATTCTAATTTAATATTTTGTGGTTCCATCATTGATATATTACTATTTGATGAATTCCGGGTGGAACTAAACGGGTTAGATAGGGTCCAGATTAAGAGGAAACCTCTTGATTAAGTTCAAGTGTGTAGAGGTTTCACTAGTTTGTACAAGTCATCGAGTCACTAACGTAGTTTTTTGTAGTTCTTCTTTGTTTTTGGTATTTTTGAGTTTTGCTAGGTAAAAGAAAGATAGAGTGAACTAGAGAGACGATCCCCAAGGTTGAGTATATTGAAAAAGAAAAGTGTGGGGATGGAGCAACTGAGCCGTATACTTTATATTTATTTTTGCAGCTAATTATTCATGATAATTTTATATATTTTTGTCGGTTGCTGAAAATACTTTAAATGCTTAATATCTATCAGTTTGATAAGATATATTTCTAGATATTGTTTGTTGAATTTTTGCCGCGTACGTTCGTATGTGAGAGGAGTTACCATATGCTGACCGCGTTCGTAGTTGGAGGGCATTCATGGAAGAAGACTTTGACATCAAAAAATCATGCGCATATTACAAGCTAAGTCTTTTCCATTATCTAGCTTATTAACTTTTTATTTTATTTTTTTTTTATTTTTTTTAAGTTTTTAGTTTTTTGAAGTCCGACTTTATTTTTATTTTATTTTAGTTTTAAGTCGTCCTTATCCTTGCATTGAGGACAATGCAAAATTTAAGTGTGGGGATAGGATATTTGAGTCGTTGTTTAATTTTAACTTATAAAAAAAATTCTTAAAAAATATAAAAAAATTATAAAAAAATTGAAAAATGTTATAAAAATGTCCTTTGAATTTAGTTTTTTGCGTGAAAGTGAGAGATGATGATATTTATCGGAAATTGGTTTTTCAAACTACTAATAATATGAGATAAATAAAAGAAAACGCACTTAACTTGGGATGTGTCGGTAGGCTCAGCCTTGAAAATGAAAGAACAATTTTATAAAATGGTTAAAACGGAAATCTTTTATGGGTAAAGCGTTTTGTCCGTGGAAGATAAGTAATGAAAGGTCGGGCCATCCGCCATACTCAAGCCTCAATTATTGGTATGAGAAGTGAAAGTATTATAAAAGTTTAAAAATCTGAATAAGTTATCATATGATGCTTGGGTGGGGTTAACTTTAGAGTATGCCGTGTAGCCTATGATATAAATCTTAAAAATGCTAGTTTAGTGTTTTACACCTCATTGGCGTATGGTTTTATAACCTTAAATCTTGTATTGATTGGATGCCTCGGGTCCGGAGACCATGGGTCTGTATGCAATCTATTCATCTGGGTATTCACAATTCCTAAGTGGGGTTGTGGATATTTAAATAAACCTAAAAAGAGCAAACCCTTATAAGTCTTTAAACATGATCATAAAAGTACAAAAGTACAAATACACTACAGACTTGATCATTCACGCTGTTAGCCATGTGGGGTCCCTTGCTCGCGTCTCATTACCATTAAGAAACGGACCACAACGGACACGCTATATGTAAGCCCTACAGATGAAATTTTGCATACTCACCTATGGTAATGGTTCGATGTATTGCTTGATAACGGGGGTATGTCATGTTGTGGGGAACACTAGCTATAAATTAATTGAACCTTAATCATATCTAATGGTTGCTTGGTAGACTTTAATGCTTAAGCTTAGATGGATAAACAATACCCTTGATCGTCTTAACTATTCAATAAAACTAGAGCAACAAAAGTTTTAAATCTACTAATTTTGAGGTTTAAGTCAAGTTGGGCTACCTGGTCCGGTAAAAGCTGAAAATAAGCGGGTCTTAATTGTGTAAACCACTGAGTACTGGAAAATATTTGTCCCAGTAAAGATTAAGGCATGGGTTTAAGTGGACAACAATATCGGTGATCGCGGTTTTTGTATTTTTCTGAGCTTTAAAAACTAACCTATATGTTTTGTTAGACTGTAATTTTCCGATTCTGATCCAACTGCATCAAACTTTTTCAAGGATGAAAAAAAGAATAAGTGTGGGGATATTTGATATAATGCTAAATGTTTATGTTTCCCATGTATATTTTATTTAATATTTTAATTGTTTTTGTTCGTTTTTAGTCAAGATTTGTATACTACTAACACTTTTATGTTCGTAGGTTCCGGGAGTTTATCGTGATCAAAAAGGACGAAAAACGAGTTAAAAAGAGCCAAAACGGAGATACGGAACGCGTCAGGAAGGAGCCTGAACAGCGAACCGGTCAGACCGGGCCAGTCTGACTGGCCCCCTTGGTGGATCAGGCCGTGCCGCGCGACCAAGGAAGCTAAATCCCGTCGCGCTGCACGTAGGGGTTGCTAGAGGATTTTTTTTATTTCGTTTTTGCTACATGTTGGGCCTTGTTTTGGGTATTTAAACATCTTTAACTTTAACTTAAACCTGACAATACCCTGCTGCTACCAGCCGAAATTGGGAGTTCTTGGAGCATATTTTTGAGTCTTGTGGTGATTTTGAAGGCACGAGAACAACCGGTGAAGAGCTTTACGTTCAAGATCGAAGACTACGGGTTTTATCGCCTTTAATCGTTCGTTTCTCATTATTTCACCATGTTTTCAGTTTTACTTATTTTGTTTGATTTAGACTATATGATGTTAGGCTAAACTTCATAAACTACCTAGGTCGTGATGAACCTTTGTTCGGTTTAATTTTGATTGAGATTTCTTTCCGTTATGGATTTTATGTTTTAAATAAACTGTTGAGTTTGAATTAATTGATGCGTATGATTGTTTGGTTTTATTTACTTGGATTTATCGTTTCACATTACCCTTGGTGATTGTTTCATAAGATAGGGTTTTGTTAGGTCATTTACTGTGTGTTCTTGACTAGTTTATGATTGATATGCATTAAAATCATATAAACAATAAAATCAATTAAATAGATAAAAGTGAGCTGCTAGCCTAGAAAGCTGTAAGGTGATAGGTTATTGATAGATCTTTGTTGGCTAGGATTGCTAGATTTAGTTCTTCGTAAGGAGTCCGTCAAGGTTTGATTATCAGCTTAGTCTATTAAGTCAATTGAGTCTTCTTAACTATCTTTGATTTCTGCGCTGTAAGTTAGGATTTCGTCATAAAGATACGTAGACATAAATTATTAAATAACCGTAAGGAAGTTTAATTCATAAAACTGCGAGTCTTAAAACTTGTTAGAAATCCATAGGTCTTCTTGAAGGTCAAGGGTCCTGTTCGGGTTTTCTGTCAAGGGTCTATTTTACGATCTCAGTTCCATAACTTAAGTTTCTCATTTGATTGATTGCCGTAACATTGGAGATTCTAGCCTAAGTAGTTATTTTCACCATCTGAGTTAATCTAAGTGTTTTAATAGTTTATTATATTTTATTTAATTAGGGTTAAGTTTTTAATATTTAATTAATTAGGTTTTAAGTAATGATTATGTTTTATTATATTTTAATTAATTAGGGTTAGGATTAATTATTTAAGTATTAGTTTATTTAAGTAATAATTAAGTTAATCATTTAGTTAGGTTTTAATTAAATAGTTTAAAACTCCCCTTAAATAATATTATTAAATAGTCATGTTAGTAAGATGAGTCTAATTAGCTAGTATACGTAATTTATAGAGTCTCGTGAGTTCGATATCCGGACTTACTTAGCTGTACTAGAGTCGACCGGTTCACTTGCCGGTTAGTAGTTTTAGTTAAGTTAAGAGTCTAGAATTATTACTTAATGTATAGATTAGCTTATTTTTAGTTAATAATTATTTGACTACTTTTAGAACATCACTAGAGAAGAGAGAAAGAGAGAGAGAGCTTAAGTGTGTGTTTTGGATGGTGTATTAAATGGTGGAAATGAATGGATTAATGAATGATTATAATTTATATATTATGGGTCATGGGTTTAAGCCCATGGTCTTTCTTCCTTCCTTATTAATCCAAATTCATTACCCACATTTATTTAACCCAACAGAAGTCCATCTCATAATAAATAGTATTATTATTTTATTAACCGAAACAGGAAACGGGATGTTACATCACTTTATTCAGTTATAGTCGGTTTTGCCGGTTTCGTCGGTTTTGTACTTAAAACGAACCAGTTATCTGTTCGTGAAAAATTTGAGTTTTAAATTATTAAAAACACTTTTTGTATAGTTTTAAATCAAGTTTCATTAGTTTTTCAATAAAAATTATATGGTTTTTATTTTAGTTATCGTTTTCTTAAAAACGTCAATTTTAACGTTTTCGTGTTGGTTTCATGACACGAACCGTGTAGGTTCAAGCTTTGCTATCTTGACCTTTTTCTTATACTTTAACTTATGTTAAATATCAGAATTTTATAACTTTAGGATATGTTTTAAAACAGTTCCGAAAACTCATGTCAGTTTACGTTTAAAGTTGAACTTTCCGATCGTTAATGTTACCAACAAGCTATTTAAGTCATACTATCAAAACTAAATCATTTTATACAGAAATTATACACATAATAACAAGTAATTCACCATCACATTCATGTGGGATAATATAGCACCATATATGCACACTAAACCAATTTTCAACTAAACATGCTCAAGCCTTAACTACAAGTATCTACCGACAAATGAACATGTTATTTCTATAATGTCAATATGGCCTTTATGAATCAAATTTTCCAGATCATAAAAACTTATAACATGGTCCTATTTTATCCTATCATCATCATCATCATCATCATTATCATTTAACAATAGCATCCTTAACACTTCAAACAACAAAGTTTCCAAAATTAGCAACTTGGTTATATTCACAACTTTCATTCAATACAAGCTTTCAAATATAATCTTGTGTGATTCATGTTTAACTCATTTGACTAGTTTGACAGATATTCCACATAATTCATTATTCAACTTGGTCTTAGATTTTCCACCTATTTAACTAACAAAAGTTTCTATTCTTAGCAAGTAACAACTTAATAATCTCTTGTCAACTCAACAATTTTCACAATAGTGTTTACTAATACAATCCTAGTCATATGTCATTAATCATTAATATATTCATGTGTTCAATAATCAAATCAAACTATTAAACAATATGCATCAATTCAAAAAGTTTCTTTTATTAGTAATCAATCAGTTCTCAATAATCTAATCTTTGAATATTGTCTTATAACTAACAGGTTATGAAATTTCTAGCATGTATCCTATCATCAATACCAATTTCAAGTTTCATTAACCATCAATAATCATTAATTCATCCAAGTATTCAATTAAATCCTTAAATTGCAAATTCAACATATGAACAATCTCTTATCAATCTTCATCTAATTCCATCAACTATTGTCAAATATTTATTATTTTATTTTTTTTTTTCATTTTATGACTACTTCAAGCAACTATTTGATCTTTGGTTTAATAAAAATCCATTTTAACATCAAAACCCACTTGTCAAAACAATCTATGAACTTCCTAATTCTTCAATTCAAGTAAGATTATTATCAAATTCAAGTGTCATAATCTATTCAACAATACAAACAAGCTTATTAACATGAGTGTATGCATGTATGTGAGTGTTCAACACTCCTCACACACACATACACACACTCACAGCTCAATCACACACACACACGCACACACACACACAAGCATTCACTAATTTTTGTTTCTCAGGTTGATTCTAACCCATTTGTGTGAAACATTACTTAATCAAACCTGATTAATCAAAAATCAACTTATATCTTACCTTGGATTTTGAAGAAACTAGTAAGATGATGAAAAGAAAGGCTTATGAAGACATAGTTTTACGAGTAAATCAATAGGTGGTGGCCATTGGTTTTGAGAGAAGCAATGGGAGGGCACATGGGTTTGGGTTGGGATCTTGTAGATAAATTAATCAAAGTCTTAAACTTCCTAGTTTACGTATTATGAATTTCAGTTAATCATTCGAACTCTGTTTCAAATGATATTTAGCAGGTTTGATCCGATATTGAATTCCTAATAATACGAGCTAAATAAACTCAATCTTGGTGCTGGTTGGTTTCGAGTTCATACAGTGTCCTACACTTGTTCTTGTTTGCTTATTTTCTAAATTTCACGTTTCGAATATTCTAAAATTTACTTTATATATTATCACTAATATTTTTTATAAGAAATTTAAATTTTGCGAGGTGTTCTTGACACGTATGGAATCCTTTTAGTTTTTAAATTGTTGCCAAGGGTCATTTTGTGTAGTGTTCGCTACGCAACAAATTTAAACTTGTTTGAACATTTAGTAATATATCTCTCAAAACTTTGCAATTTGGACTTTAAACAAAGATACTTTTATTTATATAATTATTTTATTACGTAATCATGGTTACATTAGTTGCTATTTTTTGCCGATTGTCACAGCTACACCTTGGTATAAATATCAAAGTGAGTTTTGTCCACATGGAAAGTAAGATAAATTTGGAAGCTCTTATAAGAAGATGAGTTTCCATATTAATATCCCAGTGGTCTTATCGGCTGGTGCGAAGCACCCGACGGGCACAGGGACGGGCACGGGCACGGGCTCGGGAGAAGTGAAATGTGGCGCTTTGATGACGCACTTTGCACTTATTTTTTTTTTGAAAACTTGTTCCTTCGCGCTACGTGAAGAAACGAACTCAGGTTCTTCGCGCTACGCGAAGTACCATCGGTTATCCAGACTTTCTTTTGTCCTTAGCGCTACGCAGTAGTCCTTCGCGTTACGCGACGTGGTAGTCACGCAACAGTGACACGTAGCCTGCCACGTGGTGTAACGATACCTTCTCCGATCGATAAGAAACTTTTACAACACAAATCCGAAAGCTCTGCTTGTACAAGGTAAGATATTGTGCCATCATGTAAAGTTTCTAATCTCGTGAATATCTTTATAATTATTGGGTTTATACTAATTTAAATATGCTACATTGTGTTTAACCTAGGTGTTTAATACCAGGAAGTGCTCGTTAAATTATAAACTTACAAGGTGAGACATTCGAGTCTTTGTACAACTCACATTTTCATGAGGCAACTAGTTTTCCAAATACCGTCATGATAATTTTCAAATCTATTAAACTCATGACGGATAATGCTTTCAAAGTATTTTCAAACTGTTTTAAAGTACATTACAGTTATTAAGTCTCTGTAGACTTACGGGATGATTACTACTGGTATTGTGGGGTTTTGTATACAATGCTTGTCTACAGGGCTATTACACGTTACTTATTGGATAAGTGTTAGTCAATAAGTAATATGACCACAGTCACAGATACAGTCGAGTGACAAGTACCTTTTGGTAATTTGTAAGCAGGTAGATGTAAAAACATCTTAATACTGTAACTGTAAAATGTGTCATTTATATGTGAATGTTCTCACCAGTATTTCTTGCTAATCAAATATTTTTAAACATGTTTCAGGTGACTTGTTAGAGACAAAAGAATGATGTCTGTGGGCTTCCAGCTTAAATAAGTGGTTTGTCATCAGAATAAAGAAACGTGTTTTGTAAATTAGGGTTTATCCCTATAAAACTTATATTTGTATAAAAAATGGGTTTAATTTCCCAGTTTATGAAATAAGAATCATGGTGTTTTTATAACTCTGATCATTTTTCCTAACTACGGCTGTGATGAAATATTCCGCTGCATAATTTATTTTAATAAACACCTATACCACCACTCAACATTCACGGCTCCCGGGGTATAGGGATCTGGGGTTGTGACAACTTTCAAGATCATCAACCTTTGATTACTAGAACTTCCTAGTAGTAGCTTACTTTAGTCATTCTCTTTTAGTTCATAGAGGGCTTTGAGATGTTCTTCAAAGGTCTTAATCCTCTCCACAACTTCTTCAAAAGGCATGGCATAGCATCAATATCTGAATATTGTTCCATAGTGGCTAAGATTGGTAGACATTTCTTAGGAACCGAATTAATTAACTTCCTTACAATCACCTTGTCTTTGAGATTAGAACAAAGACTTTCAAAGTTTGCCCTCATGCCACCCAACTTGCTTGCTTGCAAACTCATTCACGGTTTCGTTTTTCTTCATCTTCAGCTTCTCTAGCTCGTTCCTTAGCGTTGATAAACGTGCTTTCTGAACCCGGTCTGCTTCTTTTGCACTCAGGTATAGTGCAACTTGTGTTGCAATCTTCTTCTTCTTCACCGTAACGCAAAGACCATCTCTAGCTCGTTACCTTGATCACAAACAACTTCTTTGTCTCCTAACATGCTTTCTTTTCGTTCTTTAGATCTCTTTCTTTCTTGATAAGATCTTTCCTTCTTTTCTTTCCACCTTTTTCTTCTTTCTTTCTACATTAATTCTTTCTTTGTTTGTTTCTTCCTTTCTTTCTTTTCCGTCTACCTTCCTTCCAACATTCTTTATTAATTCAAATCCAAGTGGTGATTTTATCTCACAAAACACCATGCTTGATCACATGCTTGCTTCTATCCTAATTAATTAAGTTTCACATACTTCAATTAATTGCAAACAACCATCGACACCTCACCTTCTTGTTGTTGTTTGTTTTGATCACTTGCTTCCTTTAACGCTTTCTTCTTCATCCCAACCGATCACATGCAATCTTGATTCGAGCCTATGCTCTGTTACTAATTGTTGGCCAATATCACAAATTAATACAAGAAATTATTAATGAACAAGAGAGATTAGCTAACTTTGTTTGACACTTTTATTAATAAAAAAGAAACTTGCATACTCATACTAAAACATCAACCATATCAATATACCCCTTTTTTCTTTTTAACTCAACCCTAACTTAGCATCCAAGGTAAATAAACTACTAAAATAAACTTACCAAATACTAGACCATATCATAAACCAAAAACAATACTAAATTAAAACTTGACACATTATGGAGTCATACTTTGAATCGTTGACCTTCAACTTTCTCAATCACCCGTTTCAGGATTAACTTCTAATATTATTGCGACCAGTATTCGTTAACAAGTTGTGCGAATAAGGAAGTTGGCTCATTCATCAAATTCATTGGCTTGTCATATTCCATCACCTTTCCTGTAAAGTACAAGTTTTATTTTCGGAGTGATTAGTAGTTTTCGTGAAAGCAATGGTTCACTTATAGTAAAAAAGAAAAATAAAAGTTCAAAGATTCAAAAAGTATGATCCCTAATATTTTCAAACGATAGCCTTACTGGTTCACATGTACATCGGTTTCAATTTTAACCTGACTCCATTTTGGGCAGACCTTGTTTTTTTTGGAACGACCAACTAAGTAACGCCGGGTACTCCGTACGCGGTCCCATTGGCTAAAGGTAGCCCGAGCCGGCCACGAGTCCAGACGAACGGAGCTCCTAGCAGTCCACCTATTGAGGGATTCCTCGGATAAAACCCGACCCCCCACACCCGCCAATGGCGAGGAGCCGGTAAAACCGGGTGAGATCAGGACTCGAACCCTGGCAAGCCAGGGTCATCCCTCATATCTCCCATATAAATTGGTGATAGTGAGGTTTGAACCCCCTACCTCTTACTAATAAAGGGAGTGCTCTACCATTTAGCCACATCCAAGTTATACTTTTTAAAATAGACTATTTTTACAAGAACTCCTTTTATCTTAGAAGTTGTTGTAACCCGTCATTGAACCATCCGGTTTGCCAAACCAAGTATTGTGCATGATAGGAAAGAGCTTGGATTTACCGTCCTTCATAACAAGTACCATAGTGCAATCTACAACAGTTGGTATCTTGTGGGCAACTGTTATCACAGTGCAATCATTAAACTCTTCCCGAATAGTTTTCTGTATAATGGTGTCCGTTGCATTATCGATTAACGTGGTGGCTTCATTGAGCACCAATATCTTTCGTCTCTTCAAAAGGGCTCTTCCTAAACAAAATAGTTGTCTTTGTCAAAGGCTCCAGTTTGAACCATCTTGCACAACTGTATTAATATTGTTATATACTTATGTCATGTAACACTTGTGATATTATAACTTAATGAGTCAAATTCCCTACCCAGCGAGTCCAATCCCTCCTTTTTATCTCCAATGGCCTCTCTAAGTTGGCATTTTTCAAGAACCTAATGAACATTAAAAGTTAGCATTCTTTTACCGTCTACATTATATAACTTGTAAAACTTCACCTTCCAAATTTCGTGATCACTGTGCTTAGATAGGGGATCGAGATTGTAACGAATGGAAGCACTAAATAGTGTTGGTTCTTGTGGGATGATTCCAAAACTTGATCTAAGGTCATGAAGTCCAATTGAAGTGATATCTATATCATCTATAACTATTTTTCCGTCCACAGGTTCAACTAACCGAAACAAAGCACTAATCAAAGTCGTTTTCCCACTGCCCATTCTACCCACAATTCCAATCTTCTCCTTCAAACAGACAACTAATTCCATGAAGAACCAAGGGGAAGTTTGGTTGATATCTTATCTGCAACACACACACATAACCCAATGGTCTGTAACTCTTGAAATATTATGCGCGTAAATAAAGTTGAAAACCTTACATACTTTAAGATTATCGATGACAACTCGGCCAATACTTGGCCAGTTTGCTGGCAGGCGGTTGTTTTCTATGATTTCCGAGGCTTCACTACGAATATGCATGTACTGATCCAGTCTTTCAACTGAAACTATCAGATTTGATAGCTGACACTGGTATTGAACGGAAACAACAAGGAAAATATTCAATGAGAGACCGTACGAAAGAGCCATTCCAATGTATCCTATCATGACAACACATGTTGTTAGAAAAACATATATATTTTCTAGTACTAACCAGAGGGTAAAGCAATAAAGGAATATATATTAATGCCACCAACCTGAGGCTGAGGCATCAAAGGGGAGCAAAGTTATGGCTAAGGCAGAGCTAGAAACGACAACTGCGCATAGCATTTCTAGACGTTGAATCAACCACTCGTTTGCTGAAAAGCTATGAAAGAATGGGCTTGCATTGCCATCAATAAGGTTCAAATGCTCTGAAAAGAAACGGTCTTCTTCTCCAAAAGCTCTTATTGTAACAACTCCAGCAATTGATTGTGCTAGATGACTTGCAACTATAGACTTACTCGTGCCACTAACAACACATCTTTCTATACATGTAACAGTGGTAACACTCTAATAATCTTACTTGTAGAAGTATCGTTACATAAACCGTTGGAATTATCACACACAATGTAGGCCAAGTTAAGAATGCCAAGACCCCGAAGTTAAAGTATGCGTTCATCGTTGAGCCTGTTCCAATCGTAAACTTCGTTGCCAAATCAATGTCTACAACACTCAGATCAGACGAAACCTACAACAATTAGATTCATAAGTTTATTGTACTTCATTTGAGCATTAGTTTACGTAACAAGACATACCCGACTGATTATCCTTCCTACGGGCGTGGAGTCATAGAATGACATTGGTGCTCTGAAAAGAGAAGTAATTAACTTGGAGAAAAGTGCTATAGATGCACTAGTTCCAAGTTTAACCACATAATAAGCTCTACCAAATAAAAAGAACATCATTACAAAAGCTATGACCATGTATACTAGTAACATGGTTGACTCGTTGACCTTAGAACCCTGCACTTCACTAGCCAGCCACAGACTTTGCAAGAACAATCAATTATGTATAAGAAATGTGGCAAAACCGACAGAGAGAAGTAGAAGTAGCCGTTCCTCGTACCACTCATCTGGCTAAGATATTGTTTATATGGCTTGAGGCCCGTATCCCCTGCTTCTCGTTCTTCTTGCTTTATCAGTTGTTGTCCTACAATCTGTTCTCTTGTGTAAACATTTTCTATTTCTTGATTTGGAGATTTAGCGAGGTGTTGAGAACCATCAGCTGAACCAGAAGTGTTACTAAGTGCAATAACTAAGCTTTGGAACTCTTTACATGACTCAAGCAGTTGAGCATAAGTTCCTTTTTGCACAATCTTTCCATCTGCCATTAACTGTAAACGTAATTATGACCATTTAAATGGTTTAGTTTATAAAAAATGCAAAACGTCTAGTTAGTTTGTGAATAGCTCATTAGCTCACCAAGACGTCATCAAAAGCAGGCAAGAAATTGACTTGGTGAGTTACAAGTAACACCGTCTTGCTTGATAGTGCTCCCATAATGTAATCCTACAAATACAACATGCTCACAGTTTATATTTAGAGAAAATTACCAAAATAGCCAGTTTGACCAAATTAACTTTATCAGTCACGCCAAAATTGAAAATTGTTATGACACATTTCGCTCTCCGGTCAAAATGACTTTTTTTGGTGATTTTCCAAAATATTTATATCACAGAAGAAATAAGTCATGAGAATGATAATTACTTTGAACAAACTGGCTGCAGTATGGGCATCAACCGCGCTAAACGGGTCATCCAGAAGGTATATATCTGCATCTTGATATAACGCGCGTGCAAGCTGAACGCGTTGCTTCTGTCCACCACTCAGATTCACACCTCCTTCTCCTATAATTGTTTGATCCCCGAATGGAAACATCTCAATATCCTTCACAAGTGAGCATTTCTTAACCACTTCTTCATACTTTTCATCATCCATTACCGACCCGAACAGAATATTATCTCGAACAGTCCCTGTTTGGATCCACGCAGTTTGTGAAACATATGCCAGTTTTCCATTAGCTTCAATCTGAACATAACAAAACAAGACTGCTATAAACAATATGTAAAATGTTTGTTTTCTGAATACAATTGACATGTAACAGACTTACTTTTCCTTTAATGTTTGGAACCTCTCCTAGAATAGCAGATATAAGAGTCGATTTACCGGACCCGACCTCACCACATATAGCCACCTTTTCTCCAGCCGAAATTTCAAGATTTACGTCGATTAGAGTCGGTTTTGAACAATCATCATTCCATGAAACCACTTCTGCTTTGATCAATACCGATTCATGTCCTATGCTTACATTATTCCTTTGTTCCTTCTGCAGCTCGGGTGCCTCCAAAAACTTAATAATGCGCGTTAACGCGAACCTTGCTTCAATAAACACGGCTGCCACATCTGCAATGAGCCGAATCGGCTCTTGAATGATCCGTATGGTTGCCAGAAACGTGAACACGTTACTAGCATCAAGCGGGATACCTATAAAATAACACGTATAAAACGTCACAGTTGCTACAATCGGGGGTGATGACAAAAACAAGATGTAATAGAGTCCTCTTTGCATCATAACCGACCATAAACACCTCCTCTCTTCATTTCTCAACTTTTCAGCTGCCTTTTGAAAATGTTTCTCCCAAGCGTATAACTTCAAAACCTTCATATTTGTAACCGCCTCCGTTATCGCCTTCAACCTTCGGTCCTGAGCCGCCATGAGCTTTGTAAGAATCTTGAGCTGCAACTTACCAAACGGGATGTTCCCTAAAACGGTTAAGATTATAACCAACAAAGCCGCAAACGCAGCCACTCCGACTGCAAAATAAATTTGCAGACCAATGGTCCAAATCTGGTGAAACCAAAACGGAAACTCTCCTATTCGGTTAGCATCAACTGTGGCATAATTCATGATCTGACCGGGTGAGTAACTCATTCTGGCGTCGTTCGATAACCGTAGCTGCTTCTGATAAATGGCTGCACATATCATAGACTTCACCTGCAACCCGGTCACTCGGTTTCTAAAGTTTATCTGTCTCTCTGATACTGATTCCAAACATTTGGAAATAAACAGGGCTAATGTGAGATAATAACCTTCATGATCAAATGTTTGTTTCCCCTGGACAACTCTTATAAAAGCCCGAAGAATTAACGGCCCGAAGCCAACGAAAGCACCTTTACCAGCGCCAAAATCCCTGTGGTCACCAACCGCTTCGATTGCCACATAAACAAAGTCAACAACACCGACGGATCACCAACGACACCCTTTCGTTCTCTCTCCGCCTTTCGCTTATCCAATATTTTCATGAATATTGAATAACACATTTGGGCTTTATCTTCATCTTGCAGTTTAGGGATATCGTCCGCATCGAGAAGTTTACTTTTCCCGGTTACCAGCAGTGGATTAAGCCACCAGAACGTCAAGTTGCTTAAAATTCCTGCTTTCGCTTTAGGAGTGACAACATCTTCGGTTACCAAAGGCGCATAAAGCGCGCCAAGTTCGGGATCAGTTTGTTTTCTTTCCATAAAAACACATAAAACTAACAAAACCGCAACTGGGAAAGTCAACGTGTTTAACACCTCGGTTAAACTTGTTTCTCCATGAACACTAGCATCCCAAATGGCCGGAAAACATAGAAAACATGAAAACAATAAGATCAAAAGAGAACAGATCTTCGGTAAAGCCCGTCGACTTTCAAGAATCAAAGCTAGCAGCCAGACAACTCCTTGGAGAACCAGTGACAGGCTCGTTATGTCCCTTGACTTTTCGACAACTGTCCATATGCCAAAAATTAAATATACCAAACCCAAACAGCCATTAAATACTGTCGAGAAAACTGACAGCCAGTGCGAACAAGCGCTAGTGCTGGCTGTCAGTTTCTTCGACAGTGTGTTACTACGGAAGAAGAGCAAAACACACATGAATAACAAGAGGGCGTTGAAAGAAATATTAATAACATGGTTGGTGCACGAGTATCGATCGAAAACAGATGACATATCAGAGTTACAACAGTCTTGATTAGAGCATAACATGTGTGGTAAACTGATAGGGACCCAAAATAGATATTAAGTTCACTAGTTGTGTGTGGGATGTGGAGTCTGTAGACTGTATCTATATATACACAGCATCTCACCAAAAACTGTGTCACTAAAAGCTATAAAAAAACATGTGTGGTAGACTGATAGGGACCCAAAATAGATAGCTTTAAAAGTCGTCTAAAAGGCTACCCACATTTCAAATTAATTAGTCCAATGATTGATTTAGTGTTAAGTAGGAAACTGGTTTGGTGAAACCTGAAACCGGTTTGGTACCTGCCATTGATTTAAGAACTATATTATGTCCAGGGGCAAATCATAAGCATGTCCAGGGGCAAATCTCAGTAGTGTAGATGTACGTATTTTTGTCCAAAAAAATTCATTCATAGTGTGCATTTATCCGTTTCCGTCTGAAAATTTTGAGCCACGAGTTTTTTCCAAGCTTCGCCAGTATTGTATCTTAGGACTATACCAAGGGAAAGTTGATAAACACTATACAGGGGGTATTTAAGAGCTATATGTTACATGAGTATATAACTCCATGCAACGTTACCCATTAAAAAGTCTGGTTTACCTGTGAAAACTGAACTGTAAATAGCAATAATACAAGAACCAAGAAAATAATGTCTTGGAGCAGGTGGAATAAACAGACGTTAGGTATATTTGTTTGTATAAAAAATCTAAGAAATGTTTGAATAAATAATATTTTTTGTTTGATTTTGATTCTGATTCTTTAGAATTAACTAACTAAGAAAGTAGAAAACTATTGATAACCACTTCATACCAAACGTGATTTGTGAAAAAATAACTAAGAGGGGTTGGGTATTATCAAGATTTTCACTTAAATTTTCATTATTGATTATATTTTAAGAAACAATATTAACCCTTATAATAATTTACTTCATAAAGACCCACTATTTCTATTTTATTTTTTTTATTTAACTAGAAACTCATACGTCTCATTTGTCATCTACCTCTTCTATCTATAAACACTAAAATATACGGAGAATCAATGGTGGATCTAAACCAAAATTTCAGGGATAACGTTTAAAAAAAATCTTTTTTACTGTATTTCATGCAATAAAATGAAATACTTGTCTATGCCAATGAGTGTATGATTAAGACGAGGCAACTTCGCATGTGAAATCTGAACTGTCAGATCAGTTGAACCACCGGAACAACGTGCAAACCCCAAAAACTAATCAAAATCAAACGGAAACATCCATCTACCCGTTCCATTTGCTTAGTAACCCCTGAGATCGTTAAGATCGTTAAGCCATTAAAAAAGTATAAAAACGGGTCTTTAGGTCAACATGGTCAAACATATATATACCCTAACGGCGAAGTTACCAGACGAATTTATGAAAATTTTAAAAGTGTTAAACAGAGTTTTTCGTCTACATTATATGGTGTAAAATCATTCCACGATCACAATCATAAAACTTATAACCTTTAATGTTGCTTTGTTTGGATTTTATGGCCGATTATCATAATCCGATCAAACCGGCCTTTATTACATAATTTTTGTTAACTTTTGATGAAAAATAGGTTTAGATTGTTGTTAATCGGCACATTGGGTATCCAGGATGATCATCATTTGAACTTTAATTGTGTTTATCAGATTTTGGATTTGTTGGATGATGAACAGTCGCTGGAATAGGCGAACCTGTTCATCATGCGAAGTTGACCTGTGTCTTTTCTTTTATGGTCTAACTTAGTCTCTTTGGTGCAGATATGGCTGCAATTTCTGGCGCCTGAAGAGCTTTTGGACCAGTCATACATGGCTTTACGAAGGAGAATCCAGGCTGGTAAGAAGAAGAAAAGAGCTGATGATGATGACTTGAATTTTGATATTCTAAGTGGTGATGATGAGTCTGAGGGTGAACAGTATCGTTAGATTTGACGAACCAAGTGAGCCTGGGTTGGTGAGGGTTCCGGTTATGTTCTTGTTACTTCTACACCGGTGTCAATGACTGCTTCTTCTGTTGCGGAGGTTAGTACTGGAATTTCCTCGTATATGCCCCAGTTATCATTTATTTGCCTCATACCACTGTGAAACCTTCTGACGTGGTTAGTTTGTTTGTTGATTCAACAGTGATGGCTACAACTAGTGTTCATGTGATTATGCCACCGGTGTCTACTTCTTTTCCTATTACGAATACGGGCACTGATTTCCCTCCGCCATACACCTATGATGTGCCTCAAGTCCATGTTTCTTTTGATGCTTATCGTTTGAACACCGAAAGGATTTATGAGCTTGAACGTGTGGTGGCTGAGCAGTCTCACATTAATCTTATTCAGAATCATGCTATTCATCGGCTAATCTCTGAGAACCAGCTACAGTCAGTCCTCATTGTTTAACAGACTAAGGTAATAGATGCTATGAAGAAGTACTTAGCATCTCGGGAGGGGGGTGTAGTTGCAAAGAAGACGCATCGAAGAATGTAAGACATGATGATACTGGATATGATCCTAATGCATCAAAAGGTGCAGGTGGTGAGATGCCAAGCACTTCACAAGTTCTTGGTACTCAAGCTACAACTAAGGGGGATTCAGGTAAGGCGGGTTCGGGTGCTGGAGGTAAAGACACAGTGATTGTAGATGAAGAGATTGGTGCTCTTCAGGGTTTAGATGATTTTAATGCTACATCTGATATAGATTATGAGATAGAAGAAGGGGAGATAAGAGAGATTGGTGAAAAGATAGTTATTGATGAGTCCTTGGAAGAAGGAGAGATTGTTGAGGAGAGGTTAGAGCATGTTATACCATCTCCTATTCATGAACAAATTTGGATGAATACCGATGGTGGTGAGTCTGTGGATCTTGAGAAGATTTTTAAACTTGTTGAAGAAGAAAGTGAATAGTCTGAATGGAAGAGCAGCCCCAAGTGGAAAGAAAAGTGTGATGAATGGTTTATAAAAAAAAATAGTGTTTCCCCTTTCATTTAAAAAGTCTTAAATATCAAGGGGTTTAATGAATCAAAGAAATGGATTATCAGCTGGTTGTATGATGAGAAGCTGAAACTGTTTCTGTTAAAAATGATTTGGCAAGAATGAAGTTGATCAACCGTGGTAAAGATGATTTTGCCAATTGGGTCAAGAAGATTATATGGAAAGAAGTTGTGAAGGAAAAGAAATTCACTCTGCTCAAGCCTCTAAAGGAAAAATTTATTGAAGATATTGATAGAGGGGTAAGATCAAACGGGAGACCATGGATGATGGTAAAATACAAACCCATTCGATGCTTGAAGAAGATTCTAATGAAATCTATGCCGCAAAATGGGTTGAAGAATATGAAGTTATGGGGCATTGACAGTGAAACGGCTGAAGCGGTAATGGAAGATGAATATGAGCAGTAGTTGTTGAGAGTGTATGATCCATTGCACTTGGTAAATCTCTATAAATCTGATCTGCGGGTACTCAATGACATAAAGATTTTCTATATTCCTGCATGGAAGTCAGAAGGGAAGAAGTTTCAGAGAGTGGTCTCGGTTAATGTGAGACATGGAGTGCATGCTAGAAGTGTTGCTTGAAGAAGGTGTTCTATTGCAGACTGAAGAAGAAAAACAAGAAATAAATGAAGCTACTGCAAATGGGGAGTCTGTTGGTGCATTTTAGCGTGTCTATAATAAACAATATGTTTTTGGTTTATGATTTATGTTTTACGGCTTAGTTATCAGCAAAGTTATGTTAACTTCGCCTATTACTGGGTTTGATTGATTAATTAATAATTGTTAGATTTTTATACATTAACAAATATTAAATAATATACGATTTGATCAAATTGTTTATAATTTATTATTATTTTTTGTGTAGGAAAAAGAGAAATGATAAGAAAAAAATACAAAATACACACAATATTTTTTGTATCGTTTTTACCATTATTTTTTGAATATATTTTATAAAAAAATGAAGAAACTAGCTAGATAAATATAATTAAAATGAGTTTTAAAGTTTTTAAAGAAAATATATTTAAGTTTTAATATAATTATTATTGTTATTTAGTTTATAAACCATTTTTATTTTTTAAATAAAAAATATAAACTTTATATTTTTTATTTAATATTTTAAAGAAAACTTTAAAATAAAAAAATAATGTTAGAGGAGAGATAATATGTCAAATAAAATTGTTGAAGGAATTGAAAGTATATGAGAGAAAATATGACAAATAAAAGAGGAGGTACGTTTTGCCTAACTCATATCTTATATAAAGATTCTCACTTACATTTTCATTATTGATGATATCATGATATCGTGATATTTAAGGGAAAAAATTAACGACTAAAATTATTTATTCCCCATAATCCACTATTTATTTCTTATTTCTATCTCTATTTAATTAACATATGAATAAATTCTCAATTAGAGTTGTTAGGAAGGTTATTGATGATTATCTCGTCCCGTTGGGATACGAAAAATTTCTGCCAAGTTGTTATTACTAATGGCAGCTTCTGAAAAAGCATAGTCACATCAATTCTTGCTTTTAGTCACGGGAAATTGAAAAGGAATGAGTGGGTTAAACTTTTAGGTTAAGAAAAATAAATGCATGCATGTAATAAACTGTTTAAAGATTCAACAAATAAAGATGCATGCATTTGTTTTACCAATTTTTTAATTCCAAGAATCAATATAAGTAGATGGGATGGGGGGACCAATATTTCAAAACCTCACCATAATACTTACTCCATAACTTTTCTAACATAACTTTATTAAAAAGTCTTGTTTTGCAAATTTGTTGCGACTAATGGCGATTCACTACATTGGTGGGCCCTTAAACAACAATTTGTTGTTTTTTAGCGGAGAGCACAATTTGGATTATATTTTCTCTAGTCCTTCAAAATTAGAAGATGGCTGATTATTACAAATCAGAAGGGATACTGAGAAGCTTTGACGTTTCATTCATGACAATATCATTCCTTAAAAAGTTATGGAATACATAACTTTGACCGGTTTCCCTAGTGTTATTTATGTATGATAATAAAAATAAACAGAAAGAATGTGGTAGTGGGTTGTGAAATAGCTATACTTATTTATTGGATAAATTTTTGAGCTTTCATTTTATCTAATTTTTTAAAGATCAATGCCTTTTTTATTGATGAAATTTTTGAAAATCTCAAACAACCAACTTTGACCACATATGTCCTTCTCGTACGGACCACGTTTCGGACACGGTCTATTTCTTTGCAAAGCACTCAGGTGAGATGTCGTCTACGAAAAATATGGTTAAAAGACATCTTATGTCAACAAATAACTACAAGGTGAAAAAAACTGTTTTTTACAGCTTTGAAAATATGGTAGGACGCACTTTGACCGCCTACATTTTTCTTGTGTGAACCCCTTTTCGGACATGATCTATTTCTTTGCAAAGTACTCAGGTGAGAGATGTCAGTTGAGAAAAAACATACCAAAAAAACATCGTATGTCAACAAATAAATACACGCAAAATTAGTGTAAAAAAAACTGTATTTGACATATTTAAAAATCTCAAACGACCAACTTTGACCACGTACATCCTTCTCGTACGGACCCCATTTCACACACAGTCTGATTTATTACGAAGCACTCATGTGAGAGATGTCGGTGGAGGAAAAAATATGTTAAAAAGACAGCTTGTGTCAACAATTAATTAGACACAAACTTTGTAAAAAAAACATTTTTTTGTTCTTTTTTACGGTGTTGAAAATCACAAACGACCTTTATTTTTCTTTCTTTTTTAAGATTGTTCCCCCACCTTTGTCTATAAATACCAACACTCAATACTAAATAATTTCACATACAAGTCATATACATGCAAAATGAATTCCGACCCAAGTACCTCTCATCAGGATGTGGTAGATATATATGCTAACCATCCGGTTGAGGTTCCTGCTAACCGACCACCAGAGGATGATAACCATCCGGTTGAAGTTCCTACTAACCAACCACCAAAACCTGCTAACAATCCACCCGTAGAGGAGCACCCAACAGAAGACGAGCATGATCCATGCAAATATATATTTTGACCCCGTGGTCTTGAGGAAGGATTGGGATTATGACAGCCCCAAGGAAAACGAAGATCATTGGTACCATGATATATCCGTATAAAGCGGAGCATGGTCCAGATTCAGACTATGATCCATATGACGATTGTCGCTGGAAATAAAAATATGGCACGTTAATGCAATATCCAATCGGTTAGCAATCACGACCATGCATCATATGTGATTGTGGAAGAAAATATGGCGGACAAATTGTATGCCAAACGGACTATGTAGTCATTTTCAAAAGTAGTTGTAATATCTTGACGTGAATATGTTTTTTCAGAAGTTGTCATTATTAATAACTTGGCATAAAGTGTCATTACTAACAACAGCTAAGTGTCAGAAGTTTCCCTTGTGCAATTACTCAATACCCATTTTCAATTTTGGTAGTTTTAGTACCAATCTCATACCTATTACATGATTGATCTTTTGCATTACTTTAGTCATGAAATTAATGAAAATATCTTCTATGAAGGAATAGGGGTCTTGTTTATCACACGAACAAGTAATATCATTCCAAAAATAATGCACATACTGACATACATCCAAGAGGCTTACAGAGTTCAAAGATAATTAATTTCATGACTACAATCCTCAATTTCTCGACGATCGTGCAGAAGTAATCTTCCTATGCGTCATTGCAACCGTGTGTTATTGATGACTAGCATTGCATCTATCATGCCTCAAATTGATCTAGAAATATAACATGATCATAATGTTTTTGATACGTAGGTTAATGAATTATCCGAAGCTTACCTAGTTAGCTTACGAGGTTTAATGTTGTGACCAGTATTCGTTAACAAGTTGTGCAAATAAAGAAGCTGGATCATTCATCAATTTCATGGGCTTGTCATATTCCATCACCTTTCCTGTAAAGTACAAGGTTTATTTCAGAGTGATTAGCAGTTTTGATCACTTGAGTTTTAGGGCATTTTCATGAAATCAATGGTTCACTTCTAGTATAAAAAACCAAGTAGAATGATTCAAAAGGATGTTTCCTAATGTTTTCAAACCGGAGAGGACATTATATCGGCAGCCTTACTGCTTCACAGGTCGGTTTCAAATTTAACACGACTCCATTTTGGCCAGAACTGGTTTTGACCAAACCAAATTGATATTTCTTAAAACAGCCCATTTTGACAAAAATTCATTTCGCTCAGACGTTCTAACCCGTCACCAAACCCACCTGACCCTCTCAGTTTGTCAAACGTAGTATTGAGATAGGAAAGAACTTGGACCTACCATCCTTCATAACAAGCACCATTGTGCAGTCTACAACAGTTGGTATTCTGTGGGCAACTGTTATCACAGTGCAATCTTTAAACTCTTCCCGAATCGTTTTCTGTATAATGGTGTCCGTTGCATTATCAATTGACGCGGTGGCTTCATCAAGCACCAATATCTTTCTTCTCTTCAACAGGGCTCTTCCTAAACAAAACAGTTGTCTTTGTCCAAGGCTCCAGTTTGAACCATCTTGCACAACTATATTAATATTATTATATACTTATATGTTATGTAACACTTGCAATATCATATATGAATGAGTCAAATTTCGTACCCAATGAGTCCAATCCCTCCTTTTTATCTTGAATGGCTTCTCTAAGTTGGCATTTTTCAAGAACCTGATAAATAATGAAAGTTAGCATTCACTTATGGTCTTGGTTGGTCTATATTTTATAAGCTTGTATAATTTTACCTTCCATATTTCTTGATCACTGTGCTCGGATAGAGGATCGAGATTGTATCGAATTGAACCACTGAATAATGTTGGTTCTTGTGGGATGATTCCAAAACTTGATCTAAGGTCATGAAGTCCAATTGAAGTGATATCTATATCATCTATGACTATCTTTCCGTCCGTAGGCTCAACTAAGCAAAACAAAGCACTAATCAAAGTCGTTTTTCCACTGCCCGTTCTACCCACGATTCCAATCTTATGCCCTCCTTCAAACAGACAATTGATTCCATGAAGAACCAAGGGGGAGTTCGGTTGATATCTGATCTGGAACACTTAACCAAATTGTCTAAAACTCTTGAAATATTATTCATGTAAATAAAGTTGAAAACCACACATACTTTCAGATTTTCAACGACAACTCGGCCAATACTTGGCCAGTTTGTTGGTGGGCGGTTGTTTTCAATTATCTCCGGGGCTTCACTACGAATATGCATGTATTGATCCAATCTTTCAACTGAAACTATCAGATTTGATAGCTGACATTGGAATTGAACGGATACAACAAGGAAAATATTCAATGAGAGACCGTATGAAAGAGCCATTCCAATGTATCCTGTCATTACAATACATGTTAGTAAACATATTTTCTTGTACTAACCTGAGGCTAAATAAATAAAGGAATATATTTAATGCCACTAACCCGAGGCTGAGGCATCAAAGGGGAGCAAAGTTATGGCTAAGGCAGAGCTAGAAACGACAACTGCGCATAGCATTTCTAGACGTTGAATCAACCACTCGTTTGCTGAAAAGCTATGAAAGAATGGACTCGCGTTGCCATCAATAAGGTTCAAATGCTCTGAAAAGAAACGGTCTTCTTCTCCAAAAGCTCTTATTGTAACAACTCCAGCAATTGATTGTGCTAGATGACTTGCAACTAAAGACTTACTCGTGCCATCTAACCTCATCAACTCCTTTGCAGAAGCATAGTAAAATTTCTAAAGAATAAAAAATGAGATGTGGATAACATATTCTACTAACAACACAGCTTTCTATATGTAACAGTGGTAACACTCTAATAATCTTACTTGTAGAAGTATCGTTACATAAACCGTTGGAATGATGACAAACAAGATAGGCCAAGTTAGGAACGCCAAGATCCCGAAGCTAAAGTACGTGTTCATCGTTGTGCCTATTCCAACCGTGAACTTCATTGCCAATTCAATGTCTACAACACTTAGATCAGACGAAAGCTACAACAATTGGATTCGTAAGTTTCCTGAACATAATTTGAGCATTAGTTTATGTAACAAGACATACCCGACTGATTATCCTTCCTATGGGCGTGGAGTCATAGAACGACATTGGTGCTCGGAAAAGAGAAGTTATTAACTTGGAGAAAACTGCCATAGATGCATTAGTTCCAAGTTTAACCACATAATAAGATCTACCAAATAAGAAGAACATCATCACAAAAGCCATGACCATGTATACTAGTAACATGGTTGACTCGTTGACCATAGAACCCTGCACTTCACTAGCCAGCCACAGATTTTGCAAGAACAATCCAATTATGTATAAGAAATGTGACAAAACCGACAGAGAGAAGTAGAAGTAGCCATCCCTCTTACCACTTCTCTGGCTAAGATATTGTTTATATGGCTTGAGGCCCGTATCCCCTGCTTCTCGTTCTTCTTGCTTTATCAGTTGTTCTCCTACAATTTGTTCTCTTGTGTAAACATTTTCTATTTCTTGATTTGGAGATTTAGCGAGGTGTTGAGAACCATCAGCTGAACCAGAAGTGTTACTAAGTGCAATAACTAAGCTTTGGAACTCTTTACATGACTCAAGCAGTTGAGCATAAGTTCCTTTTTGCACAATCTTTCCATCTGCCATTAGCTGTGAACGTAATTACGACCATTTAAATGGTTTAGTTTATAAAAGATGCATAACGTCTAGTTAGTTTGTGAATAGCTCATTAGCTCACCAAGACGTCATCAAAAGCAGGCAAGAAATCGACTTGGTGAGTTACAAGTAACACCGTCTTGCTTGATAGTGCTCCCATAATGTAATCCTACAAATACAACATGCTCACAGTTTATATTTAGAGAAAATTACCAAAATAGCCAGTTTGACCAAATTAACTTTATCAGTCACGCCAAAATTGAAAATTGTTATGACACATTTCGCTCTCCGGTCAAAATGACTTTTTTTGGTGATTTTCCAAAATATTTATATCACAGAAGAAATAAGTCATGAGAATGATAATTACTTTGAACAAACTGGCTGCAGTATGGGCATCAACCGCGCTAAACGGGTCATCCAGAAGGTATATATCTGCATCTTGATATAACGCGCGTGCAAGCTGAACGCGTTGCTTCTGTCCACCACTCAGATTCACACCTCTTTCTCCTATAATTGTTTGATCCCCGAATGGAAACATCTCAATATCCTTCACAAGTGAGCATTTCTTAACCACTTCTTCATACTTTTCATCATCCATTACCGACCCGAACAGAATATTATCTCGAACAGTCCCTGTTTGGATCCACGCAGTTTGTGAAACATATGCAACTTTTCCATTAACTTCAATCTGAACATAACAAAACAAGATTACAATAAACATTAACATTTTTGTTTTCTAAAATTTAAAACTTAAAACTGACATGTAACAAAGACTTACTTTGCCTTTAATGTTTGGAACCTCTCCTAGGATAGCAGATATAAGAGTCGATTTACCCGACCCGACCTCCCCACATATAGCCACCTTTTCACCAGCCGAAATTTCAACATTTAGATCGGTTAGAGTCGGTTTTGAACAGTCATCATTCCATGAAACCACTTCCGCTTTGATTATAACTGATCCATGTCCTACGCTAACATTATTCCTTCGTTCTTTCTGCAGCTCGGGTGCCTCCAAAAACTTAATAATGCGTGTTAACGCAACCCTCGCTTCAATAAACACAGCTGCCACATCAGCAATGAGCCGAATCGGCTCTTGAATGATCCGTATCGTTGCCAGAAACGTGAACACGTTACTAGCATCAAGCGGGATTCCTATTAAGTAACACGTATAAAACGTCACAGTTGCTACAATCGCGGGTGATGACCAAAACAGAATCAAGTATAGTCCTCTTTGCATAATAACCGCCGATAACCATCTCATCTCTTCATTTCTCAACTTTTCAGCTGCCTTTTGAAAATGTTTCTCCCAAGCATATAACTTCAAAACCTTCATATTTGAAACAGCTTCCGTTATCGCCTTCAACCTTCGGTCCTGAGCCGCCATGAGCTTTGTTAAAATCTTATGCTGCAACTTGCCCAATGGAATGTTCCCTAAAACGGTTAAGATTATAACCAACAACGCCGCAAACGCAGCCACTCCGACTGAAAAATAAATTATAAATATCCCAAGACATATTTGCAGACCAATGGTCCAAATCTGGTGAAACCAAAACGGAAACTCGCCGATTCGGTTAGCATCAACTGTGGCATAATTCATGATCTGACCGGGTGAGTAACTCATTCTGGCGTCGTTCGATAACCGTAGCTGCTTCTGATAAATGGCTGCACATAGCATAGACTTCACCTGCAACCCGGTCACTCGGTTTCTAAAGTTTAACTGTCTCTCTGATAGTGATTCCAAACATTTGGAAATAAACAGGGCTAATGTGAGATAATAACCTTCATGATCAAATGTTTGTTTTCCCTGGACAACTTTTATAAAAGCCCGAAGAATCAACGGGCCCGAAGCCAATGAAAGCACCTTTACCAGCGCAAAAATCCCTGTGGTCACCAACCGCTTCGATTGCCACATAAACAAAGTCGACAACACTGACAGATCACCAACGACACCCTTTCGTTCTCTCTCCGCCTTTCGTTTATCCAGAATTTTCATGAATGTTGAATAACACATTTGGGCTTTATTTTCATCTTGCAATTTCGGGATATCATCCGCATCAAGAACTTTACTCTTTCCGGTTACCAGCAGCGGATTAAGCCACCAGAACGTCAAGTTGCTTAAAATTCCTGCTTTCGCTTTAGGAGTGACAACATCTTCGGTTACCAAAGGCGCATAAAGCGCGCCAAGTTCGGGATCAGTTTGTTTTCTTTCCATAAAAACACATAAAACTAACAAAACCGCACCTGGGAAAGTCAACGTGTTTAACACCTCGGTTAAACTTGTTTCTCCATGAACACTAGCATCCCAAATGGCCGGAAAACATAGAAAACATGAAAACAATAAGATCAAAAGAGAACAGATCTTCGGTAAAGCCCGTCGACTTTCAAGAATCAAAGCTAGCAGCCAGACAACTCCTTGGAGAACCAGTGACAGGCTCGTTATGTCCCTTGACTTTTCGACAACTGTCCATATGCCAAAAATTAAATATACCAAACCCAAACAGCCATTAAATACTGTCGAGAAAACTGACAGCCAGTGCGAACAAGCGCTAGTGCTGGCTGTCAGTTTCTTCGACAGTGTGTTACTACGGAAGAAGAGCAAAACACACATGAATAACAAGAGGGCGTTGAAAGAAATATTAATAACATGGTTGGTGCACGAGTATCGATCGAAAACAGATGACATATCAGAGTTACAACAGTCTTGATTAGAGCATAACATGTGTGGTAAACTGATAGGGACCCAAAATAGATATTAAGTTCACTAGTTGTGTGTGGGATGTGGAGTCTGTAGACTGTATCTATATATACACAGCATCTCACCAAAAACTGTGTCACTAAAAGCTATAAAAAAACATGTGTGGTAGACTGATAGGGACCCAAAATAGATAGCTTTAAAAGTCGTCTAAAAGGCTACCCACATTTCAAATTAATTAGTCCAATGATTGATTTAGTGTTAAGTAGGAAACTGGTTTGGTGAAACCTGAAACCGGTTTGGTACCTGCCATTGATTTAAGAACTATATTATGTCCAGGGGCAAATCATAAGCATGTCCAGGGGCAAATCTCAGTAGTGTAGATGTACGTATTTTTGTCCAAAAAAATTCATTCATAGTGTGCATTTATCCGTTTCCGTCTGAAAATTTTGAGCCACGAGTTTTTTCCAAGCTTCGCCAGTATTGTATCTTAGGACTATACCAAGGGAAAGTTGATAAACACTATACAGGGGGTATTTAAGAGCTATATGTTACATGAGTATATAACTCCATGCAACGTTACCCATTAAAAAGTCTGGTTTACCTGTGAAAACTGAACTGTAAATAGCAATAATACAAGAACCAAGAAAATAATGTCTTGGAGCAGGTGGAATAAACAGACGTTAGGTATATTTGTTTGTATAAAAAATCTAAGAAATGTTTGAATAAATAATATTTTTTGTTTGATTTTGATTCTGATTCTTTAGAATTAACTAACTAAGAAAGTAGAAAACTATTGATAACCACTTCATACCAAACGTGATTTGTGAAAAAATAACTAAGATGGGTTGGGTATTATCAAGATTTTCACTTAAATTTTCATTATTGATTATATTTTAAGAAACAATATTAACCCTTATAATAATTTACTTCATAAAGACCCACTATTTCTATTTTATTTTTTTTATTTAACTAGAAACTCATACGTCTCATTTGTCATCTATCTCTTCTATCTATAAACACTAAAATATACGGAGAATCAATGGTGGTTCTAAACCAAAATTTCAGGGATAACGTTTAAAAAAATCTTTTTTACTGTATTTCATGCAATAAAATGAAATACTTGTCTATGCCAATGAGTGTATGATTAAGACGAGGCAACTTCGCCTGTGAAATCTGAACTGTCAGATCAGTTGAACCACCCGAACAACGTGCAAACCCCAAAAACTAATCAAAATCAAACGGAAACATCCATCTACCCGTTCCATTTGCTTAGTAACCCCTGAGATCGTTAAGATCGTTAAGCCATTAAAAAAGTATAAAAACGGGTCTTTAGGTCAACATGGTCAAACATATATATACCCTAACGGCGAAGTTACCAGACGAATTTATGAAAATTTTAAAAGTGTTAAACAGAGTTTTTCGTCTACATTATATGGTGTAAAATCATTCCACGATCACAATCATAAAACTTATAACCTTTAATGTTGCTTTGTTTGGATTTTATGGCCGATTATCATAATCCGATCAAACCGGCCTTTATTACATAATTTTTGTTAACTTTTGATGAAAAATAGGTTTAGATTGTTGTTAATCGGCACATTGGGTATCCAGGATGATCATCATTTGAACTTTAATTGTGTTTATCAGATTTTGGATTTGTTGGATGATGAACAGTCGCTGGATTAGGCGAACCTGTTCATCATGCGAAGTTGACCTGTGTCTTTTCTTTTATGGTCTAACTTAGTCTTTTTGGTGCAGATATGGCTGCAATTTCTGGCGCCTGAAGAGCTTTTGGAGACGGTGGTGACGATTCAAGGAGGTTCGTAAGTGCGCACAATATGTATGTGACTTTGGAGCTGGATCAACGAGGATTGGATGGCTTTTGCAAGATGATAAACTTGTTGCTTTGTTCGAGGATCTTTTATTTAGTCTCAATTACATTACCTATCTCAGAATCAAACATTGAAGATTTTTGGAAATCCGCGGAGCATGATTGTCGAGTTGAACCGCCGGTGATGCGAGCTATGGTAAATAATCATCTGATTACTTTTTTTGCTGACGACATCCGTGTAGCTTTACAATTAGGGACAGTGATAGAGGATAATGGTACAACTGAGTATTCCTTCTTATTTATGAATGGTGCTTTTCAGTGAATGGGATATTCGGGCACTATTGGTGATTCACAGAAACGTAAGGGTTTTCTTCTTGGCCCATAGAGGTTTCCAATGCATGTGTTGATTGTGTGCATGTAAAGTAGAAGGGTGGGTTCAGGTGGTATGGGAGCGGCTATGCAATCAGTTATGGCTTCGTTGGTGTATACAAACCGTATAGTTTCAGTATTATGATATTTATGAGATTGATAATCAGAGGAGAGCAACTGGGAGGGAACGATTTCTATTGTATCCCAGGTTTTTACAAATGATCTTGAATCATGTTGCTCCGAATGTGCCTCAAAGATGACCAACATGTTGATGGTATCAATAAATGGATTTATGCTCAATGTCGATTGTCTAGTTCAAGGAGTAAGGTTGAGTTTAGACCTCGGCCTATGGAGTTGGTTAGAGCTATTGTGAATCAATTTTTTATGCCACCGCCAAATGATGGTTTTCTTGATACGCCTATTCAAGGGGCAAGTTAACAACCTGTGATTGAACCACAAGAGCCTCCACGACAGCAAGTCATTCCTCCACAACAACTGGTTATTCAGCAAGATGAAATTGATCCTCAGGTATTCGAGAACATTGATCTAGATGTGGCTTTTGATATAGATGTGCCTGAAGTATCTGAAGGTGTTCGTGTTGCTGTTGTTGCTAAACCATCAGCATCTCAAACCATCAGCATCTCATTCGTCTAAGGATACTGAATCTGAGACCAGTCATACATGGCTTTACGAAGGAGAATCCAGGCTGGTAAGAAGAAGAAAAGAGCTGATGATGATGACTCGAATTTTGATATTCTAAGTGGTGATGATGAGTCTGAGGGTGAACAGTATCGTTAGATTTGACGAACCAAGTGAGCCTGGGTTGGTGAGGGTTTCGGTTATGTTCTTGTTACTTCTACACCGGTGTCAATGACTGCTTCTTCTGTTGCTGAGGTTAGTACTGGAATTTCCTCGTATATGCCCCAGTTATCATTTATTTGCCTCATACCACTGTGAAACCTTCTGACGTGGTTAGTTTGTTTGTTGATTCAACAATGATGGCTACAACTAGTGTGCATGTGATTATGCCACCGGTGTCTACTTCTTTGCCTATTACGTATACGGGCACTGATTTCCCTCCGCCATACACCTATGATGTGCCTCAAGTCCATGTTTCTTTTGATGCTTATCGTTTGAACACTGAAAGGATTTATGAGCTTGAACGTGTGGTGGCTGAGCAGTCTCACATTAATCTTATTCAGAATCAGGCTATTCATCAGCTAATCTCTGAGAACCAGCTACAGTCAGTGCTCATTGTTTAACAGACTAAGGTAATAGATGCTATGAAGAAGTACTTAGCATCTCGGGGGGGGGGGGTGTAGTTGCAAAGAAGACGCATCGAAGAATGTAAGACATGATGATACTGGATATGATCCTAATGCATCAAAAGGTGCAGGTGGTGAGATTCCAAGCACTTCACAAGTTCTTGGTACTCAAGCTACAACTAAGGGGGATTCAGGTAAGGCGGGTTCGGGTGCTGGAGGTAAAGACACGGTGATTGTAGATGAAGAGATTGGTGCTCTTCAGGGTTTAGATGATTTTAATGCTACATCTGATATAGATTATGAGATAGAAGATGTCACACCCTCAAAATCCACTAACGGAGTTTTACCGTCAGAGGGTGTGAACTGGCAGGATCGGAATCATCAGTTATAATCAAACCATAAAATAAAGTTTCAAAACCATGAAAACGTTTACGAGTAATTAAATGCGGAAGCGTAAAAACCTTTAATCAAAAGTTGCGTCACGCAGGACGACTTAAAACCAAAGATAATCGTTAAAAATAAGTTTGCAGGACAAAAGCGTTTTCAATCAATGCATGTTCCTAAACCGCGCGCCCGCCTCGGCTACCTGAGAATAACATACTAAAAGTGTCAACACAAGGTTGGTGAGTTCACAAGTTATATAAAAATAAATCGTTTAGCGTTTGCGTTCAGCGTTTTGCGTTAAGCGTTTTGCGTAACCACGTTACGGCGTTTTGCGTTAACCGTTTTGCGTAACCACGTTACGGCGTTTTGCGTTACCAGATAGTGTTATGTCAAATTATATATCGATAGGTAGCTAATCTATACAACAAGTATTACTAAGTGTTCGACACCGAAGCTGACTCGTTTAGTAAGTGCCTTGTCACCAGGTCCTCCAGACCATGGTACGTGTTAGCCAAAATTACACCCGCTCGACCTCCAGTCGAGTTTAGCGTTGGGTGGGGTTTGTCAAACCCAGTAGTACTACTCAACAGTGACTCGCTATTCTAAATATTAACCGGTTCGATGTGTAGGACTTCAAATATTTCGTTTGCCACTTAGCCTTTACAAGTGATATATAATTTATAACAAAATCTCAAATGCGTTGTGGAGTATGTTATCTCCCCCAAGTGAAAAGCGTTTGAAAACAGTTTAAAGAGGGGAAAGTGAAACTCACTGTTTGCGAAGAATTTCCCAAAATAAATCACCAAGATGCGCGTCACCGAAAAACTCTCTCTAACGTTCTAAAACAACAAAGAGATTTTTCTAAGTGTCGGAATATTATCGAGTCTCTAGACCCGGCACACAATACCTATGCACATAACATGTTTCATGTTTCGTTTGTGAATCGTGTGTGACATTTGTGATACGTTACATGTGTAAGCAATCATATACGTGTCATGTATTCATAACGTACACTACTAGCAATTATTCCCCGTAAGGGCATTTTTGTCAAAACATGATAATAAATTAGCAAGTATCATATTTCATGCATTTTCACAAAAACTCAGCAGCAATTTTCACCGAGACAGAAATCCTACTAGAAAGATTGTACTATTTCACCGATCATAGCAACTCAATTAATTTACCAAAAATCATCACAGAAGCACATATGTCTTAGGTTTCCAGAACATATTTTATTACATTTTTATTCCTAATAGTTTTCTCACAATCATCAAATCATTACAGCAAACTCATAACAGTCAGATTCATGCACAACATAATGTTATTTACAATTCCCGTTAAACGAAAAATCCAATAAATCCAAGACCACTTGGGTTAGGTTCCTAACTCAATGAGTCAACTTCCAGAAGTGGAACCAACCCAATTGGTCTCGTAGTTCATGAGATATAACATTTACAACATAACCTAACAGCAGGTCTAACAGCTCAGCTTTGCACAACGTTTTTGTAAAATCATAAAAGTTAACTTCTACTTGTCCAAAAATTACAAACTTATACTTTATAGAAACTAGACTCAACCTAGTTTACTGCAGTACCCACAATCTCAACCAACTTTCACGTTTACACTTCGTTACAGTCACTTAAACATCGTATACACATTCTGTCCAGAATCTGTTTGCATCCAAACTCAACATAATAACAATCTATGAACTATCATGCATCCATATAATCCTCTAGACTCCATAAACACCATTCATACACATCAATTACATATTACATACTTGATTAGGGTTTGTGTTTGAACTCAAATCAAAGACACAACAATCAACATGCAACAAGATTCAATCTACTTATCAAATCATCATTCAATCAACCACAATCATGTTAGCTATCTACATAAACAAAATCGGCAGGTCTAGGGTTTGTGGTTAACCCAACAAACATCAAAATTAAGCTACAAGAATGTAAAGGATGATCAATTATACCTTCCTAGCACCTAGTTCTTGGATTAAACACTTGATTTCTTGATGTATGTGTGTGTGGAAGTCGACGGCAGCAAGGAGCAAAGGGGAGAGGGGGGGCCGATCGGGTTGGGATTAATAATAATAATAGTTAGGGTTTAATTTTTAAGGTTATATTTATAGACACACAAGTTACACTCAAGTCCCTCTACTTTCAAGTGTTGTTTTTCTAACTTAACTAACTTAGTTCTTGTTTCTTGTTTAGCATTACACACAATATAATCAAGTAACACATATGTTAACACATAATTATCACATAATTATTATGTTGACGTTTTTCGTTTATTCCTCAATCGTTTGCGTCAACTTGTTTGCGTTTCGGTGCAAATCCCGAAAGACTACACATGTAGTAAGTGTTAAGCGTCATTTAAACCCTAGTTTTATTTTATGAAGTGTGCGTTATAGATTTAGTGATCTTAAGTTTGAATTGACGGAGTTGAGTTAACGGAGTTAACCTGAAATTGACGATTGTCACATCATTCCCATGTTAAAGAATTTTCGTCCCGAAAATTTGAGTCAAGTCGTGATGAGAGTCTGAAAGAGTAAGAGAAAAAAAAATTTCAGTTTGTCATATCATCCCCTAGTAGAAAGAAATTTTGTCCCGAAATTTAATTCATACCTCCGGTGATGTCTGACGGTTTGCCGAGTTTCGCGGTTTTCTGTGTTTGGTTAGCCCTTCAAAAAGGTGAGGATACTTTTTAATCATTTGATCCTCGCGTTCCCACGTGAACTCCGGTCCACGTCTCGAGTTCCAACGAACCTTAACGATTGGAATTTTGATGTGCTTGAGCGTTTTGGTTTCCCAATCCAAAACCTCGACTGGTTCCTCAATGAAACGTAATTGTTCATCAACTTGCAGTTCCTCCAAAGGAACTACTTGGGTTTCATCAGACCGGCATTTCTTCAAATTTGATACGTGGAATACATCGTGTACGCCACTGAGTTCTGTTGGTAGGTCCAGTCGGTACGCCACCGGACCAATGCGCTCAGTTATCCGGTACGGACCAACATACCGTGGGTTGAGTTTGTTTCGCTTCCCAAAGCGAACCACACCTTTCCAAGGTGAGACTTTGAGTAACACTCGATCGTTCACTTGAAATTCGAGAGGTTTTCGGCGTTTGTCGGCGTAACTCTTTTGGCGATCTCGTGCTGCTGCCATGTGATTTCGGATTTGAACAATCTTTTCCGAAGTTTCGAGTACCAGTTCTGGACCAGTGATTTGGCTGTCACCCACCTTTGCCCAGCAGAGTGGTGATCGACACTTCCGTCCGTACAGCGCTTCAAACGGCGCTGCCTTAATACTTGCGTGGTAGCTGTTATTGTACGAAAACTCTACCAAGGGTAAGTGGGGTTCCCAACTTTTTCCGAAATCCAAAACGCATGCACGCAACATATCCTCCAGGGTCTGAATAGTTCGTTCACTTTGCCCATCCGTCTGAGGATGGTATGCTGTGCTCATATCAAAATGGGTGCCTAGTGCGCTTTGCAGCGACTTCCAAAAGTGCGAAGTGAAACGAGAATCTCGATCGGAAATGATCGAGACAGGCACTCCGTGTCTAGACACCACTTCTTTCATGTAAACACGAGTTAGTCTTCCATTTTGTCCGATTCCTTAATCGCTAAGAAGTGTGCCGATTTAGTCAACCGGTCAACGATCACCCAGATGGTATCGCATCCCGTCGGTGTCTTAGGTAAACCCGTAATAAAATCCATTGAGATGTGTTCCCATTTCCACATTGGGAGTTCCGGTTGTTGCAGTAGACCAGATGGTTTCTGGTATTCTATCTACAAGTCAAGCATTTGCTCAAGTAGGTGGCAATGTCGGCTTTCATGTTCGGCCACCAGTAAAGTGCCTTTAAATCATGATACATTTTATCTGAGCCCGGGTGGATAGAATATCGGGACTTGTGAGCTTCGTCCATCACTAGAGTTCTCAACTCTCCGTATCGTGGAACCCAAATCCGGTTCTCAAAATATCGGACCCCGTCCGATCTGGTTTCAAGTTGCTTGTTCATGCCCCGCATGAGTTCCGATGGAAGATTGTCATCTTTCAAAGCTTCAAGTTGCGCAACGCGAATCTGATCGGGTAAGCTGGCATGAATCGTGAGTTGCAATGCTCTCACCCGTCTGGGTTTATCCGTTTCTTTTCTGCTGAGGGCGTCGGCCACCACATTGGCCTTGCCAGGGTGGTACTTGATGGCACAATCATAATCTTTGAGCAGCTCGACCCAACGACGCTGTCGCATGTTCAGCTCCTTCTGATCGTAGATATGCTAGAGACTCTTGTGGTTGGTGTAAATGGTAAACTTGGTACCGTACAAGTAATGCCTCCATATCTTAAGAGCAAACACCACAGCTCCGAGTTCCAAATCGTGGGTCGTGTAGTTCTTCTCGTGAACCCGTAGTTGTCGAGAGGCGTAGGCTATAACCTTCTCGAGTTGCATCAGCACACAACCGAGACCTTGTATAGATGCGTCACAGTGTACCTCAAAATTTTCCGTTCCCTCGGGGAGGGCTAAAATAGGGGCGCTACAAAGCTTGGTTTTCAACAGTTGAAAAGCGGATTCTTGCGCGTCACCCCAATTGTACTTAGTGCCCTTGTGAGTCAAAGCGGTGAGGGGTTGAGCAATCTTTGAAAATCCCTCGATGAAACGCCGGTAGTAGCCGGCCAGTCCTAGGAATTGTCGCACCTCAGTCGGAGTCTTAGGTGCTTCCCAGTTTTTGATGGCCTCTACCTTACCGGGATCGACATGGATACCATTCTCGTTGATCACATGTCCTAAAAAGTGAACCTCGCGAAGCCAAAATTCACATTTCGAGAGTTTAGCATACAGTTGTTCCTTCTTCAATAGTTCCAGAATTACCCTTAAGTGCTCTTCGTGGTCAGTCTCGTTCTTGGAGTAGACGAGAATATCATCGATGAAAACAATCACAAACTTGTCGAGGTATGCCTTGCATACTCGATTCATGAGATCCATAAATACGGCTGGTGCGTTGGTTAGGCCAAAAGGCATAACCGAAAACTCGTAGTGACCATACCGTGTTCTGAAAGCCGTCTTTGAGATATCTTCTTCGCGCACTCTCAGCTGGTGGTAACCAGATCACAGATCGATCTTCGAGTAGTAACTCGATCCTTGAAGCTGGTCAAACAAATCATCAATTCGGTGTAAAGGATAACGGTTCTTGACCGTCACCTTGTTCAATTCCCGGTAGTCGATGCACATTCGGAAAGTCCCGTCTTTCTTTCGGACAAACAAGACAGGGGCTCCCCACGGCGATGAGCTAGGTCGGATAAAACCCTTATCCAACAAATCTTGCAACTGAGTGGACAACTCCTGAAGTTCCGCCGGTGCGAGCCGATACGGGGCTCGTGCTATGGGTGCTGCACCGGGTGTCAACTCGATTTGAAATTCGACTTGACGAATAGGAGGGAGTCCGGGCAAATCCTCCGGGAAAACTTCCGGGAAGTCTCGCACAACAGGTATATCTTCAATTCGTTTCTCCTCCGCGGGTTTCTCAACAATCTGCGCCAAAATTGCCGGATGACCCTTTCGTAGATACTTCTGCGCCTTCATAAGGGTAATGACGCTGGTGGTCATGCCGCTTCTCTCGCCTCGGACCGAAATGATCTCGCCGGAAGGGGTGGTAATATGGACTATCTTATCGTGGCATCCTTTCGTCGTCATAGGTGGCTTAGGAGCACCCTTTGCCGCAAGGTCTCCTCTACATTTTTTCGCTTGGTGACCCATCTTTCCGCATCTCTGACACTTGGCACGGTCACACTGGCCAACATGATGATAGTTGCACCTGTTGCACTTTGGATATTTCCCAGTATATCCACTCGAAACCTGCCCGCTACCGTTGTTGTTGTTGTTGTGATTCTGAGTGTTAAAGCTCCGAGTGAATTCGGGCTTACGGTAGTGTTGTTGCGGTGGGAGGTTCGAGGATGAAGATCTGGTGTTATCAAACTTCCTCTTCCCGCTGTTCGGGTTGCTGTTGCTGTTATTGTCGTTACTCTGGTTGTCACGGGCTTTAACGGTCGAACCCCTAGGTGGTAACGCACCTTGGGTCACAGCCTGATCCGTCAGTTTGTGAGCTAAACGGATCGCTTGTTGTATCGTGGCTGGTCTGGAAGACGTCACCATGCCCTGAATCTGCGGTGCTAATCCATCAATGTACATTTCTATCCTCTTGCTCGGCAGATCCACCATCCGCGGACACATCACAGCCAACTCGTGCGAACGAGTAGTGTAGGCTTCGATTTCCGAACCCACCATCTTCGACGACCAAAATTCTAATTCTAACTTTGAAATCTCTTCTCTCGGACAATACTCCTCTCGCATCATGTTTTTGAACTCCTCCCAGTTCATCGCGTTAGCCAGTTCCAACCCAAGGATCTGGATGTTTGAATTCCACCAAGTGAGGGCGGAATCCTCAAGTGTCCCAGCAGCGAATTTGACCCTACTGGCAGGGGGACAATTGCACATCTTAAATGCCGACTCAGCCTTCTCAGCCCAACGCAGGAAGCCTATAGCTCCCTCAGTGCCCTTAAACGTACTGGGCTTGCAGTCAATGTAGTTCTTGAAGGTACACGTTCCACTCGGACCTCCAGCTTGATTCTGAACGTGTGCGGCTAAAGCGGCCACAACATGGTCGTTCAGCAGAGTTTGGAGTTCAGCTGCAGTCAAGCTGATGTTACCACGTCCTCGTCCAGCGTTTCTTCCAGCCATTTCCTAGAATCACAGTATAAAATGTTAGACATGAATTTTTCTTTCATATATAACACACCATACATGTAATAAAAAGATAGGTAAGAAAGAAATAAGAAACAACATCACATCACAACCACATATTAGTCTAAATAAAAGTTCAAGATTAAAACCATTGTATTCGCTACAAAGTATTTCCAATCAATCCTTAAAAATCATTGAAAAATAATAGTTCGGATGGAGACAACCCCTCCATCTAAGTGTCATCATTACTAGATGTCGTCATCTGAGGACACCTCTGAGTGTGCCTCCTCCTCAGCCGGTTCTTCCTTTGGTTCTTCTTCGGGTTCCTCCTCGGGATCTTCCTCGGGATCTTCCTCAGGCTCCTCTTCGGGATCTTCTTCAGGTTCGGCCTCAGGCTCCGCCTCAGGCTCGGCCTCAGGCTCTGCCTCAGGTTCGGCTGCGTTCTGAGCAAGTTGCATTTGCAAGACATCGCAACGCTCCAACGCTATCTCAGTTCGGGTCCTTGCTTCTTGGAGTTGCTCTTGCAAGTCTATCATATCGGCTTGCATCTTCATCATAACCTTCATTTGCTGATCACTAGCCTCTCGCATTTCCTTCATTGCCGCTGCCATGCGGGCAATCTCCTCCTTAGTTTTGGTTCCGTCTTTTAACATTCAGGAAACGTTCTCCCTCGTATAGCGCATGTAACCCACGTCACGCTCCAAGCATGAAACAACAGTTGCGAGAACTCTCTCTACAGGTTCGGTTATGGGTGGCAGGGTGTTGGGATAAGCAGGGTGGTTCGGGTGAGGTAACGGGGGAACTTGTTCGCGATAGACCATACGTCTGATCATGTTAGGGTACCAATCCCACCTAACGTCGTTTTCGTAAATGCCTCCGGATAGGCGGTACCTCTTCGGTGCGGGAGCTTCGAGTTCCGGGACTACTCGGGGTGGTGAGGCGATAGGTAACTGTGGTTCCTTCCCGTGAGCATGCGTCATCGAATCGGATGATGATGAGGGTGGCGTCGACATTCCTACAGGTAAGCCGTGTATGCGCGCGCGTATGAGTGAAAGAGGTAAAGAGATAAGATTACAAGACTACACAAACCTATGCAGTGCGTATCATTATAACTAATGGGTCGTCGCGGTTATAGTCTAGTATGCATGCAGCTTCTAGTTCGCTATAACCAATGGCTCTGATACCAATCTGTCACACCCTCAAAATCCACTAACGGAGTTTTACCGTCAGAGGGTGTGAACTGGCAGGATCGGAATCATCAGTTATAATCAAACCATAAAATAAAGTTTCAAAACCATGAAAACGTTTACGAGTAATTAAATGCGGAAGCGTAAAAACCTTTAATCAAAAGTTGCGTCACGCAGGACGACTTAAAACCAAAGATAATCGTTAAAAATAAGTTTGCAGGACAAAAGCGTTTTCAATCAATGCATGTTCCTAAACCGCGCGCCCGCCTCGGCTACCTGAGAATAACATACTAAAAGTGTCAACACAAGGTTGGTGAGTTCACAAGTTATATAAAAATAAATCGTTTAGCGTTTGCGTTCAGCATTTTGCGTTAAGCGTTTTGCGTAACCACGTTACGGCGTTTTGCGTTAACCGTTTTGCGTAACCACGTTACGGCGTTTTGCGTTACCAGATAGTGTTATGTCAAATTATATATCGATAGGTAGCTAATCTATACAACAAGTATTACTAAGTGTTCGACACCGAAGCTGACTCGTTTAGTAAGTGCCTTGTCACCAGGTCCTCCAGACCATGGTACGTGTTAGCCAAAATTACACCCGCTCGACCTCCAGTCGAGTTTAGCGTTGGGTGGGGTTTGTCAAACCCAGTAGTACTACTCAACAGTGACTCGCTATTCTAAATATTAACCGGTTCGATGTGTAGGACTTCAAATATTTCGTTTGCCACTTAGCCTTTACAAGTGATATATAATTTATAACAAAATCTCAAATGCGTTGTGGAGTATGTTATCTCCCCCAAGTGAAAAGCGTTTGAAAACAGTTTAAAGAGGGGAAAGTGAAACTCACTGTTTGCGAAGAATTTCCCAAAATAAATCACCAAGATGCGCGTCACCGAAAAACTCTCTCTAACGTTCTAAAACAACAAAGAGATTTTTCTAAGTGTCGGAATATTATCGAGTCTCTAGACCCGGCACACAATACCTATGCACATAACATGTTTCATGTTTCGTTAGTGAATCGTGTGTGACATTTGTGATACGTTACATGTGTAAGCAATCATATACGTGTCATGTATTCATAACGTACACTACTAGCAATTATTCCCCGTAAGGGCATTTTTGTCAAAACATGATAATAAATTAGCAAGTATCATATTTCATGCATTTTCACAAAAACTCAGCAGCTATTTTCACCGAGACAGAAATCCTACTAGAAAGATTGTACTATTTCACCGATCATAGCAACTCAATTAATTTACCAAAAATCATCACAGAAGCACATATGTCTTAGGTTTCCAGAACATATTTTATTACATTTTTATTCCTAATAGTTTTCTCACAATCATCAAATCATTACAGCAAACTCATAACAGTCAGATTCATGCACAACATAATGTTATTTACAATTCCCGTTAAACGAAAAATCCAATAAATGCAAGACCACTTGGGTTAGGTTCCTAACTCAATGAGTCAACTTCCAGAAGTGGAACCAACCCAATTGGTCTCGTAGTTCATGAGATATAACATTTACAACATAACCTAACAGCAGGTCTAACAGCTCAGCTTTGTACAACGTTTTTGTAAAATCATAAAAGTTAACTTCTACTTGTCCAAAAATTACAAACTTATACTTTATAGAAACTAGACTCAACCTAGTTTACTGCAGTACCCACAATCTCAACCAACTTTTACGTTTACACTTCGTTACAGTCACTTAAACATCGTATACACATTCTGTCCAGAATCTGTTTGCATCCAAACTCAACATAATAACAATCTATGAACTATCATGCATCCATATAATCCTCTAGACTCCATAAACACCATTCATACACATCAATTACATATTACATACTTGATTAGGGTTTGTGTTTGAACTCAAATCAAAGACACAACAATCAACATGCAACAAGATTCAATCTACTTATCAAATCATCATTCAATCAACCACAATCATGTTAGCTATCTACATACACAAAATTGGCAGGTCTAGGGTTTGTGGTTAACCCAACAAACATCAAAATTAAGCTACAAGAATGTAAAGGATGATCAATTATACCTTCCTAGCACCTAGTTCTTGGATTAAACACTTGATTTCTTGATGTATGTGTGTGTGGAAGTCGACGGCAGCAAGGAGCAAAGGGGAGGGGGGGCCGATCGGGTTGGGATTAATAATAATAATAGTTAGGGTTTAATTTTTAAGGTTATATTTATAGACACACAAGTTACACTCAAGTCCCTCTACTTTCAAGTGTTGTTTTTTCTAACTTAACTAACTTAGTTCTTGTTTCTTGTTTAGCATTACACACAATATAATCAAGTAACACATATGTTAACACATAATTATCACATAATTATTATGTTGACGTTTTTCGTTTATTCCTCAATCGTTTGCGTCAACTTGTTTGCGTTTCGGTGCAAATCCCGAAAGACTACACATGTAGTAAGTGTTAAGCGTCATTTAAACCCTAGTTTAAATGTAATGAAGTGTGCGTTATAGATTTAGTGATCTTAAGTTTGAATTGACGGAGTTGAGTTAACGGAGTTAACCTGAAATTGACGATTGTCACAGAAGAAGGGGAGATAAGAGAGATTGGTGAAAAGATAGTTATTGATGTGTCCTTGGAAGAAGGAGAGATTGTTAAGGAGAGGTTAGAGCATGTTATACCATCTCCTATTCATGAACAAGTTTGGATGAATACCGATGGTGGTGAGTATGTGGATCTTGAGAAGATTTTTAAACTTGTTGAAGAAGAAAGTGAATAGTCTGAATGGAAGAGCAGCCCCAAGTGGAAAGAAAAGTGTGATGAATGGTTTATAAGAAAAAAATAGTGTTTCCCCTTTCATTTAAAAAGTCTTAAATATCAAGGGGTTTAATGAATCAAAGAAAGGGATTATCAGCTGGTTGTATGATGAGAAGCTGAAACTGTTTCTGTTAAAAATAATTTGGCAAGAATGAAGTTGATCAACCGTGGTAAAGATGATTTTGCCAATTGGGTCAAGAAGATTATATGGAAAGAAGTTGTGAAGGAAAAGAAATTCACTCTGCTCAAGCCTCTAAAGGAAAAATTTATTGAAGATATTGATAGAGGGGTAAGATCAAACGGGAGACCATGGATGATGGTAAAATACAAACCCATTCGATGCTTGAAGAAAATTCTAATGAAATCTATGCTGCAAAATGGGTTGAAGAATATAAAGTTATGGGGCATTGACAGTGAAACGGCTGAAGCGGTAATGGAAGATGAATATGAGCAGTAGTTGTTGAGAGTGTATGATCCATTGCACTTGGTAAATCTCTATAAATCTGATCTACGGGTACTCAATGACATAAAGATTTTCTATATTCCTGCATGGAAGTCAGAAGGGAAGAAGTTTCAGAGAGTGGTCTCGGTTAATGTGAGACATGGAGTGCATGCTAGAAGTGTTGCTTGAAGAAGGTGTTCTATTGCAGACTGAAGAAGAAAAACAAGAAATAAATGAAGCTACTGCAAATGGGGAGTCTGTTGGTGCATTTTAGCGTGTCTATAATAAACAATATGTTTTTGGTTTATGATTTATGTTTTACGGCTTAGTTATCAGCGAAGTTATGTTAACTTCGCCTATTACTGGGTTTGATTGATTAATTAATAATTGTTAGATTTTTATACATTAACAAATATTAAATAATATACGATTTGATCAAATTGTTTATAATTTATTATTATTTTTTGTGTAGGAAAAAGAGAAATGATAAGAAAAAAATACAAAATACACACAATATTTTTTGTATCGTTTTTACCATTATTTTTTGAATATATTTTATAAAAAATGAAGAAACTAGCTAGATAAATATAATTAAAATGAGTTTTAAAGTTTTTAAAGAAAATATATTTAAGTTTTAATATAATTATTATTGTTATTTAGTTTATAAACCATTTTTATTTTTTAAATAAAAAATATAAACTTTATATTTTTTATTTAATATTTTAAAGAAAACTTTAAAATAAAAAAATAATGTTAGAGAAGAGATAATATGTCAAATAAAATTGTTGAATGAATTGAAAGTATATGAGAGAAAATATGACAAATAAAAGAGGAGGTACGTTTTGCCTAACTCATATCTTATATAAAGATTCTCACTTACATTTTCATTATTGATGATATCATGATATCGTGATATTTAAGGGAAAAAATTAACGACTAAAATTATTTATTCCCCATAATCCACTATTTATTTCTTATTTCTATCTCTATTTAATTAACATATGAATAAATTCTCAATTAGAGTTGTTAGGAAGGTTATTGATGATTATCTCGTCCCGTTGGGATACGAAAAATTTCTGCCAAGTTGTTATTACTAATGGCAGCTTCTGAAAAAGCATAGTCACATCAATTCTTGCTTTTAGTCACGGGAAATTGAAAAGGAATGAGTGGGTTAAACTTTTAGGTTAAGAAAAATAAATGCATGCATGCAATAAACTGTTTAAAGATTCAACAAATAAAGATGCATGCATTTGTTTTACCAATTTTTTAATTCCAAGAATCAATATAAGTAGATGGGATGGGGGGACCAATATTTCAAAACCTCACCATAATACTTACTCCATAACTTTTCTAACATAACTTTATTAAAAAGTCTTGTTTTGCAAATTTGTTGCGACTAATGGCGATTCACTACATTGGTGGGCCCTTAAACAACAATTTGTTGTTTTTTAGCGGAGAGCACAATTTGGATTATATTTTCTCTAGTCCTTCAAAATTAGAAGATGGCTGATTATTACAAATCAGAAGGGATACTGAGAAGCTTTGACGTTTCATTCATGACAATATCATTCCTTAAAAAGTTATGGAATACATAACTTTGACCGGTTTCCCTAGTGTTATTTATGTATGATAATAAAAATAAACAGAAAGAATGTGGTAGTGGGTTGTGAAATAGCTATACTTATTTATTGGATAAATTTTTGAGCTTTCATTTTATCTAATTTTTTAAAGATCAATGCCTTTTTTATTGATGAAATTTTTGAAAATCTCAAACAACCAACTTTGACCACATATGTCCTTCTCGTACGGACCACGTTTCGGACACGGTCTATTTCTTTGCAAAGCACTCAGGTGAGATGTCGTCTACGAAAAATATGGTTAAAAGACATCTTATGTCAACAAATAACTACAAGGTGAAAAAAACTGTTTTTTACAGCTTTGAAAATATGGTAGGACGCACTTTGACCGCCTACATTTTTCTTGTGTGAACCCCTTTTCGGACATGATCTATTTCTTTGCAAAGTACTCAGGTGAGAGATGTCAGTTGAGAAAAAACATACCAAAAAAACATCGTATGTCAACAAATAAATACACGCAAAATTAGTGTAAAAAAAACTGTATTTGACATATTTAAAAATCTCAAACGACCAACTTTGACCACGTACATCCTTCTCGTACGGACCCCATTTCACACACAGTCTGATTTATTACGAAGCACTCATGTGAGAGATGTCGGTGGAGGAAAAAATATGTTAAAAAGACAGCTTGTGTCAACAATTAATTAGACACAAACTTTGTAAAAAAAACATTTTTTTGTTCTTTTTTACGGTGTTGAAAATCACAAACGACCTTTATTTTTCTTTCTTTTTTAAGATTGTTCCCCCACCTTTGTCTATAAATACCAACACTCAATACTAAATAATTTCACATACAAGTCATATACATGCAAAATGAATTCCGACCCAAGTACCTCTCATCAGGATGTGGTAGATATATATGCTAACCATCCGGTTGAGGTTCCTGCTAACCGACCACCAGAGGATGATAACCATCCGGTTGAAGTTCCTGCTAACCAACCACCAAAACCTGCTAACAATCCACCCGTAGAGGAGCACCCAACAGAAGACGAGCATGATCCATGCAAATATATATTTTGACCCCGTGGTCTTGAGGAAGGATTGGGATTATGACAGCCCCAAGGAAAACGAAGATCATTGGTACCATGATATATCCGTATGAAGCGGAGCATGGTCCAGATTCAGACTATGATCCATATGACGATTGTCGCTGGAAATAAAAATATGGCACGTTAATGCAATAACCAATCGGTTAGCAATCACGACCATGCATCATATGTGATTGTGGAAGAAAATATGGCGGACAAATTGTATGCCAAACGGACTATGTAGTCATTTTCAAAAGTAGTTGTAATATCTTGACGTGAATATGTTTTTTCAGAAGTTGTCATTATTAATAACTTGGCATAAAGTGTCATTACTAACAACAGCTAAGTGTCAGAAGTTTCCCTTGTGCAATTACTCAATACCCATTTTCAATTTTGGTAGTTTTAGTACCAATCTCATACCTATTACATGATTGATCTTTTGCATTACTTTAGTCATGAAATTAATGAAAATATCTTCTATGAAGGAATAGGGGTCTTGTTTATCACACGAACAAGTAATATCATTCCAAAAATAATGCACATACTGACATACATCCAAGAGGCTTACAGAGTTCAAAGATAATTAATTTCATGACTACAATCCTCAATTTCTCGACGATCGTGCAGAAGTAATCTTCCTATGCGTCATTGCAACCGTGTGTTATTGATGACTAGCATTGCATCTATCATGCCTCAAATTGATCTAGAAATATAACATGATCATAATGTTTTTGATACGTAGGTTAATGAATTATCCGAAGCTTACCTAGTTAGCTTACGAGGTTTAATGTTGTGACCAGTATTCGTTAACAAGTTGTGCAAATAAAGAAGCTGGATCATTCATCAATTTCATGGGCTTGTCATATTCCATCACCTTTCCTGTAAAGTACAAGGTTTATTTCAGAGTGATTAGCAGTTTTGATCACTTGAGTTTTAGGGCATTTTCATGAAATCAATGGTTCACTTCTAGTATAAAAAACCAAGTAGAATGATTCAAAAGGATGTTTCCTAATGTTTTCAAACCGGAGAGGACATTATATCGGCAGCCTTACTGCTTCACAGGTCGGTTTCAAATTTAACACGACTCCATTTTGGCCAGAACTGGTTTTGACCAAACCAAATTGATATTTCTTAAAACAGCCCATTTTGACAAAAATTCATTTCGCTCAGACGTTCTAACCCGTCACCAAACCCACCTGACCCTCTCAGTTTGTCAAACGTAGTATTGAGATAGGAAAGAACTTGGACCTACCATCCTTCATAACAAGCACCATTGTGCAGTCTACAACAGTTGGTATTCTGTGGGCAACTGTTATCACAGTGCAATCTTTAAACTCTTCCCGAATCGTTTTCTGTATAATGGTGTCCGTTGCATTATCAATTGACGCGGTGGCTTCATCAAGCACCAATATCTTTCTTCTCTTCAACAGGGCTCTTCCTAAACAAAACAGTTGTCTTTGTCCAAGGCTCCAGTTTGAACCATCTTGCACAACTATATTAATATTATTATATACTTATATGTTATGTAACACTTGCAATATCATATATGAATGAGTCAAATTTCGTACCCAATGAGTCCAATCCCTCCTTTTTATCTTGAATGGCTTCTCTAAGTTGGCATTTTTCAAGAACCTGATAAATAATGAAAGTTAGCATTCACTTATGGTCTTGGTTGGTCTATATTTTATAAGCTTGTATAATTTTACCTTCCATATTTCTTGATCACTGTGCTCGGATAGAGGATCGAGATTGTATCGAATTGAACCACTGAATAATGTTGGTTCTTGTGGGATGATTCCAAAACTTGATCTAAGGTCATGAAGTCCAATTGAAGTGATATCTATATCATCTATGACTATCTTTCCGTCCGTAGGCTCAACTAAGCAAAACAAAGCACTAATCAAAGTCGTTTTTCCACTGCCCGTTCTACCCACGATTCCAATCTTATGCCCTCCTTCAAACAGACAATTGATTCCATGAAGAACCAAGGGGGAGTTCGGTTGATATCTGATCTGGAACACATAACCAAATTGTCTAAAACTCTTGAAATATTATTCATGTAAATAAAGTTGAAAACCACACATACTTTCAGATTTTCAACGACAACTCGGCCAATACTTGGCCAGTTTGTTGGTGGGCGGTTGTTTTCAATTATCTCCGGGGCTTCACTACGAATATGCATGTATTGATCCAATCTTTCAACTGAAACTATCAGATTTGATAGCTGACATTGGAATTGAACGGATACAACAAGGAAAATATTCAATGAGAGACCGTATGAAAGAGCCATTCCAATGTATCCTGTCATTACAATACATGTTAGTAAACATATTTTCTTGTACTAACCTGAGGCTAAATAAATAAAGGAATATATTTAATGCCACTAACCCGAGGCTGAGGCATCAAAGGGGAGCAAAGTTATGGCTAAGGCAGAGCTAGAAACGACAACTGCGCATAGCATTTCTAGACGTTGAATCAACCACTCGTTTGCTGAAAAGCTATGAAAGAATGGACTCGCGTTGCCATCAATAAGGTTCAAATGCTCTGAAAAGAAACGGTCTTCTTCTCCAAAAGCTCTTATTGTAACAACTCCAGCAATTGATTGTGCTAGATGACTTGCAACTAAAGACTTACTCGTGCCATCTAACCTCATCAACTCCTTTGCAGAAGCATAGTAAAATTTCTAAAGAATAAAAAATGAGATGTGGATAACATATTCTACTAACAACACAGCTTTCTATATGTAACAGTGGTAACACTCTAATAATCTTACTTGTAGAAGTATCGTTACATAAACCGTTGGAATGATGACAAACAAGATAGGCCAAGTTAGGAACGCCAAGATCCCGAAGCTAAAGTACGTGTTCATCGTTGTGCCTATTCCAACCGTGAACTTCATTGCCAATTCAATGTCTACAACACTTAGATCAGACGAAAGCTACAACAATTGGATTCGTAAGTTTCCTGAACATAATTTGAGCATTAGTTTATGTAACAAGACATACCCGACTGATTATCCTTCCTATGGGCGTGGAGTCATAGAACGACATTGGTGCTCGGAAAAGAGAAGTTATTAACTTGGAGAAAACTGCCATAGATGCATTAGTTCCAAGTTTAACCACATAATAAGATCTACCAAATAAGAAGAACATCATCACAAAAGCCATGACCATGTATACTAGTAACATGGTTGACTCGTTGACCATAGAACCCTGCACTTCACTAGCCAGCCACAGATTTTGCAAGAACAATCCAATTATGTATAAGAAATGTGACAAAACCGACAGAGAGAAGTAGAAGTAGCCATCCCTCTTACCACTTCTCTGGCTAAGATATTGTTTATATGGCTTGAGGCCCGTATCCCCTGCTTCTCGTTCTTCTTGCTTTATCAGTTGTTCTCCTACAATTTGTTCTCTTGTGTAAACATTTTCTATTTCTTGATTTGGAGATTTAGCGAGGTGTTGAGAACCATCAGCTGAACCAGAAGTGTTACTAAGTGCAATAACTAAGCTTTGGAACTCTTTACATGACTCAAGCAGTTGAGCATAAGTTCCTTTTTGCACAATCTTTCCATCTGCCATTAGCTGTGAACGTAATTACGACCATTTAAATGGTTTAGTTTATAAAAGATGCATAACGTCTAGTTAGTTTGTGAATAGCTCATTAGCTCACCAAGACGTCATCAAAAGCAGGCAAGAAATCGACTTGGTGAGTTACAAGTAACACCGTCTTGCTTGATAGTGCTCCCATAATGTAATCCTACAAATACAACATGCTCACAGTTTATATTTAGAGAAAATTACCAAAATAGCCAGTTTGACCAAATTAACTTTATCAGTCACGCCAAAATTGAAAATTGTTGACACATTTCGTGCTCCGGTCAAAATGACTTTTTTTGGTGATTTTCCAAAATATTTATATCACAGAAGAAATGAGTCATGAGAATGATAATTACTTTGAACAAACTGGCTGCAGTATGGGCATCAACCGCGCTAAACGGGTCATCCAGAAGGTATATATCTGCATCTTGATATAACGCGCGTGCAAGCTGAACGCGTTGCTTCTGTCCACCACTCAGATTCACACCTCTTTCTCCTATAATTGTTTGATCCCCGAATGGAAACATCTCAATATCCTTCACAAGTGAGCATTTCTTAACCACTTCTTCATACTTTTCATCATCCATTACCGACCCGAACAGAATATTATCTCGAACAGTCCCTGTTTGGATCCACGCAGTTTGTGAAACATATGCAACTTTTCCATTAACTTCAATCTGAACATAACAAAACAAGATTACAATAAACATTAACATTTTTGTTTTCTAAAATTTAAAACTTAAAACTGACATGTAACAAAGACTTACTTTGCCTTTAATGTTTGGAACCTCTCCTAGGATAGCAGATATAAGAGTCGATTTACCCGACCCGACCTCCCCACATATAGCCACCTTTTCACCAGCCGAAATTTCAACATTTAGATCGGTTAGAGTCGGTTTTGAACAGTCATCATTCCATGAAACCACGTCCGCTTTGATTATAACTGATCCATGTCCTACGCTAACATTATTCCTTCGTTCTTTCTGCAGCTCGGGTGCCTCCAAAAACTTAATAATGCGTGTTAACGCAACCCTCGCTTCAATAAACACAGCTGCCACATCAGCAATGAGCCGAATCGGCTCTTGAATGATCCGTATCGTTGCCAGAAACGTGAACACGTTACTAGCATCAAGCGGGATTCCTATTAAGTAACACGTATAAAACGTCACAGTTGCTACAATCGCGGGTGATGACCAAAACAGAATCAAGTATAGTCCTCTTTGCATAATAACCGCCGATAACCATCTCATCTCTTCATTTCTCAACTTTTCAGCTGCCTTTTGAAAATGTTTCTCCCAAGCATATAACTTCAAAACCTTCATATTTGAAACAGCTTCCGTTATCGCCTTCAACCTTCGGTCCTGAGCCGCCATGAGCTTTGTTAAAATCTTATGCTGCAACTTGCCCAATGGAATGTTCCCTAAAACGGTTAAGATTATAACCAACAACGCCGCAAACGCAGCCACTCCGACTGAAAAATAAATTATAAATATCCCAAGACATATTTGCAGACCAATGGTCCAAATCTGGTGAAACCAAAACGGAAACTCGCCGATTCGGTTAGCATCAACTGTGGCATAATTCATGATCTGACCGGGTGAGTAACTCATTCTGGCGTTGTTCGATAACCGTAGCTGCTTCTGATAAATGGCTGCACATAGCATAGACTTCACCTGCAACCCGGTCACTCGGTTTCTAAAGTTTAACTGTCTCTCTGATAGTGATTCCAAACATTTGGAAATAAACAGGGCTAATGTGAGATAATAACCTTCATGATCAAATGTTTGTTTTCCCTGGACAACTTTTATAAAAGCCCGAAGAATCAACGGGCCCGAAGCCAATGAAAGCACCTTTACCAGCGCAAAAATCCCTGTGGTCACCAACCGCTTCGATTGCCACATAAACAAAGTCGACAACACTGACAGATCACCAACGACACCCTTTCGTTCTCTCTCCGCCTTTCGTTTATCCAGAATTTTCATGAATGTTGAATAACACATTTGGGCTTTATTTTCATCTTGCAATTTCGGGATATCATCCGCATCAAGAACTTTACTCTTTCCGGTTACCAGCAGCGGATTAAGCCACCAGAACGTCAAGTTGCTTAAAATTCCTGCTTTCGCTTTAGGAGTGACAACATCTTCGGTTACCAAAGGCGCATAAAGCGCGCCAAGTTCGGGATCAGTTTGTTTTCTTTCCATAAAAACACATAAAACTAACAAAACCGCACCTGGGAAAGTCAACGTGTTTAACACCTCGGTTAAACTTGTTTCTCCATGAACACTAGCATCCCAAATGGCCGGAAAACATAGAAAACATGAAAACAATAAGATCAAAAGAGAACAGATCTTCGGTAAAGCCCGTCGACTTTCAAGAATCAAAGCTAGCAGCCAGACAACTCCTTGGAGAACCAGTGACAGGCTCGTTATGTCCCTTGACTTTTCGACAACTGTCCATATGCCAAAAATTAAATATACCAAACCCAAACAGCCATTAAATACTGTCGAGAAAACTGACAGCCAGCGTTTGTTCACGCTGCTTAGCAGTTTCTTCGACGACGTGTTACTACGGAAGAAAAGTAACACACACATGAATAACAAGAGGGCGTTAACAGACATGACAGTAACATGATTTGTGCACGTGTATGGATCGAAAACCGACAACATATCGGAGTTACAACGTTCTTGATTACCGGTTAAGGCATTCATAATATTAACTTCACTAGCTAGTTGGTGACATTAACTTGAGCTTGTAAGTGGGATGTGTTGTCTGTATGTATACACAGCATCAGGCAGCATCACACCAAAAATTGTGTCACTCAAAGCCAAAAATAAAAAATAAACATGTGTGATAAGGACCCAAAATAGATGGTTTTAAAAGTGGTCTAAAGTGCCACCTACATTTAGTCCAATGATTGAGTTAAGTAGAGGTGAACAAATGAACATGCTGGTTATGAGCCGGAACCGGTTTTTAACCCGAACCGAAACTGGTTTGGAGAAAACAGGTTCTGGTTTTGACCTGTCTTGACCAAAACTGAAACGGTTTGGTCCGTGACACTGATTTATGGACCCCTAGATTTAAGAACTATATATACGTCAATATACTTTTATTATTTTGAAAGGCCAGATATATATATCAAACGGAAAAAGAGAAAACTCACAAGAAGAAGTAAGCAACCGGACGTAGAGGAACAAAAGGAAACAAACAGGAGGAATACAAAACGAACAAGCCTTTACAAGGGAAAGTTGACAAACCCTGTATATGTCAATAATACAAGTACAGAGAAATAATATAATATCTTGGTGTCGGAGGAATTAACAATTAACAGCATTTGCATGTGCAAATAAAATATATATACCAAATGCTGTATAAAATAATTAAGATTAGTTGGGTCTCTTCTTTAACTTTAAAAAATTAACATACTAAGTGATTATCGGTTAGGATCGGCAGAAAGTCGAGTCAGATAAGCTCGAGTCATGTGTAAAACCAAATTAGGAGTCAAGTCAGATGAACTTGAGTCATGTGTAAGACTAAAATAGGGTCAGAACGAGTCGATACAAAAATGGTTAAATTAGTTCGATTCGTGTCGGTACGCTTTTGAGTCGAAAGGGGTCAGGTCAGAACATATTTCAGATTAAAACAGTGCATGTTCAGAAAGGGATTCATATCAAAATATGTTGGTTTAAAAAAATTATCTATTTGAAAATTACCATATATTTCAGCTTTGTTTCTTGATTTTCGACATTATTTACAAGCTTACTGCTTTTCCATGAATTACACGTCTACATTTAGGTTATGTATGCACTGTCATCAGGTGAATCATGTACCGACACTAATTATGCGGTTGATGTTAGGTTGTGCGCCCATTCCGCCGCACCACGCGGGCACCCAGCTAGTTTTATTAAAAGCCTCTGCTACTCTGTCAAACACCTAAATATTTAAAAGCTACAGCTAACAGCTAATAGCTACCAGCTTCTAGCTTTCAGCTTCCAGCTTCCAGCTTACAGCTAACAGCTAGTTTTGCCAAACATACCCGTGAGTTATAGATCAAAAATAATTTATACTTGATTAAAAACACTTAGAAATAGTATCTAATAAAATAATATAAAATATTTTCTTGGATCGTGATATTTTATCAAAAATATATTAAATTTTTTTCATCTTCTATAAATGTGGCTGTAACTTTTTTTTAAAAGCGCTTTTTAAACACAAATGTTTTTTATTTCAAAGTTTCTTTTAAAAAATTTTATAAAAAACATGTAAAAAGATGTATATTGCATTCTAAAAGGTAAAAATGGAAAAATGTATGTTGCAAATTGAAGAAACACTAACCGGACCCCGGGCAGATTACGGATAACCTGGGGGTTAGATAGATGTTTCCCACGAGGGGTTAGACCCGGAGAAGATGGTTCTTCTGATAACCTGCAAAACAGACACCGTGAGCTTGTCACTGAGAAGGGGGGGGTTCCTCCTTGTGACCACCCTCCGGCGTGAGAATCAGACTAGATTGCTCTTTAAATATAAAAGTATATTAAGAGATTGCTAGAGCAGATATCAGGTATAATATGATAAGATATGTTGAGATGAGATGATCATACCATTTGTGGTATTTATAGCTGAAGGTAGGTTTCCAAGGAGGTGTGGCCGGCTGCAATAGTATTCCTGTTCCACCAACAGTGGCCTACGCACGTGCCCTGCTGGTAGTTGGTGGGTAGGCAGCGGCTGATAGTGACCAGGCCTGCTGTGTACTATTCCTTTTCCACCAACTGCCGGCTATGCACGTGGTATGGCAGTAGTTGGTGAGTAGGCAGCGGCTAATAGTGACATACAGTACAGGAGCATGCTGCTCGCCATACTGTTGTCAATAAGCTGTCGTATCTTTAGTCAGATCTTTTGCCCATACCTCGTCAGGTACAGTACAGAAGATCTTCCCGTATCGTACGGACTGGCTTATTTGGGCGGGAGTATTCCCTCTCTCGCCCTTGTGCGGGATTGTTCCCGGCTTTGCTCATTCCTTCAGGTGACACTGAGTGATTGAGAGCTAAGTGCCTTGTGCGTGTAGCCTTGCTGCGCGGGTGGCCTTCCCTGATGGCTTGTATCCGAAGCTGCGGGAACAGGCGGAGTCCTTCACCATTGGGAGGCATTTCCTGCGGGAACAGCTTGCGTACTGCGCGTAAGGACGTCACGTCTCTGAGCATGGTTGGTCCTGCGGATCCAGTTGGTTTCTGCGCAGACGTCCCTCTTCAAGGTGAGTCTTGCGGGTCCAACTGGGCTCTGCTGGGACCTACCTCTTCAAGTCCCCCCAGTCCAATGTTCTTCTCATGAGTGTTTAATAAAGTGAGGTGAACTTTTGGACTTAAGCAAAGGGTTTTGAAAAGGGTTTTTTAAGGTTTTCCATGGGGATTCTTCCCGCGGAAGTCCTTGTCACTTGCAGAAATTCCCGAGTTTCCTGCTTGATCTTTGGGTATGATGCGGGTAGGCTGTAACCTCCTCGCAAGTCAGGAGCGTTGAGTCCCACTTGTGTGGATTCTCCCTGAGGTTTTGGTAGTTTTGAACATAGTGATCAATTATGTTAAAACCACCAATTCCATCCTGGAGCCTCAAACAATGTAGTTCTCGACGTTCCCGCTATGCGGGGATGTTATTTCCGTTTCCGCAAGCATTGCCCAGAAGATCCTTCTTGGTTTCAATTCCCTGCGGAGCGCTAGGTATATGAAGGGTTTTGCCTTAACACTGTACCCGCGCTCGTCTTACGATTACTTTACTTCCAAGGTACCCCTGGCGTCAATTCCCTGCGGGTGCTAGGTATGTGAAGGGTTTTGCCTTAACACTGTACCCGCACCCGTCTTATAGTTACTTTGTTGCCGGGGTATTCTTGGCTTCAATTCCCTGCGGGTGCTAGGTATGTGAAGGGTTTTGCCTTAACACTGTACCCGCATCCGTCTTACGGTTACTTGGTTGCCAAGTTATTCTTGGCTTCAATTCCCTGTGGGTGCTAGGTATGTGAAGGGTTTTGCCTTAACACTGTACCCGCATCCGTCTTACGGTTACTTGGTTGCCAAGTTATTCTTGGCTTCAATTCCCTGCGGGTGCTAGGTATGTGAAGGGTTTTGCCTTAACACTGTACCCGCATCCGTCTTACGGTTACTTGGTTGCCAAGGTAAGGGGTATTTTCCCGCTTATTTTTGAATCTTTTTGAATTTTGAAATTCGAAGAGTTGGTGAAAGGATAAGAACAGTCCAAACCTCTGAAACGTCGTGCGACGGTTTCTTCTGACTGTGTCAGGACGTGCAGGAAGTTATGGTGACGTGACAGTACATGGTCATTCCAGACGCTTTTTCAGGCGCGTGGGCGCGATTTTTCGGGCGCGTGGCCGCGAAATTAATGGTACGCGTCCTGTCAACAGCTGTTGCCAGCTTGCTTTTTGCCACGTGTCATAGTTTCATTGCACCTTCAATTCCTCTCTCTTCCGCATTAAATTCATCGCATTAATTGCGATTAGTATATAAAGGGGGAGAGGGTTCTTTGTAATCCACACTTTTCACTTTTCTCTTCATCTTCTAAACGATTTCCGGCGAATACTCACCTTTTCAGACAAGCATTCTCTTGAAATCGTTTTCTTTCATCTTCAAGATGTCTTCACGTGATCTCGAGTCTACACCCGATGACAAGAGTACTGCTGGCGAGTGCCAGTGTGCTCTGCCTGGCGATCTGTATCAGTACATCGTCAGGAAGTTCATGCTCGAGTCTCTCGAGCCTGAGTTTCCTGAACCCCACCAGACGGTGTACGATGCCCCCAGAGGCAAGATCGGGGTTTATGCTGCATTCTTTGTCTATGGGAATCTTAGGTTCCCATTGACAAAGTTTGTTTACCGTGTCCTTGAGAGGCACGGTGTGCACCTGACCGAGGTGCATCCGATGGCGATTGCCAAGATTCGCCACTTCGAGTGGGTGTGCCGGATACTGGGCATTGAGCCCTTCGTTGACCGCCTGATGACCTTCTACACTTGGAGGTGCATCCAGGGGTGGTATACGTTGATAACCCGGATTAAGGGTTTGAAGATCTGCGCAACCGAGCGCAGTCTTCGCTCGTGGAAGCGGGAGTTCTTCTACATCTCCGCTCGCGCTATCCCCCTTGCCATGAAATTCAAGAACGGGCAAGCACTTCCCAGCCTTCACGCCTCCAACTACCAGGAGGCGGAATGGTTTGCGAAGATATCCCGAGTCCAATCTCCGGTTTACCGGTTTGCGGAGTCCGGGATGGTGATGCTGGGGATGAGCCGGGTGTGGAAGGCTGCGGATGCGCAAAAGATCCCAATCGTCCTCGAATACGGTTCGATCTCTGTTCCTTACGGTATGCTTTGTTTCCTTTTGTTGATTTAGAATTTCTTCTAACTTTCCTGTTTATTTCAGAGGGGAACGACTTGACGTCGCTCCTGTACCCGCGGGAGGCTGAAGGTCCCGCTCGGATGGGTACTCGCGCTCTAGACGAGAACGAGTTGCCCATCCTAGAACAAACCGCAGATCGGTTCGTGGAGGTCTATCCGCTAGGCCACGAGATCCTTAGCGCCAGGCGGCCAGGTAAGGCGCTATTCGACACTCGACCCCTCAATGTTGAAACCTCTGCTGGAATTCCTCTAATCGTATGTTCTGATGAGGAATCCACAGATGGTCCTCCGTTGGTGCGGAAGAAGAAGGCTGCCGGCGGGAAGGGGAAGGAGAAGGTGGCCTCCACTGCTGATCCGGCGCCTCGGTCTGATTCGGAGACCGAGAGCGAAAAGGTGGCGGGGAATCCCGGTGGTGATAAGATCACCATTCCGGAGGCTGTGACAACTGTCACCGAAGAGCCCAGGATGACAACGGTGACCGGCGTGAAGAGGCCGGCTCCATCGGGTTCATCCCCGCCCGTCCGCACTTTCAGGCTCAAGAAAACCCGTAAGTACAACTTCCTTTAGCTTTTATCTTCATAGCTTAATATCATTTTAACACTTACCTTCTTTGTGCAGGCGTGGATGTTGACGCATTCCAGGGTGGAGCGCAGGGGAGTACCTCCCCGCCAATGACGGTAGGCCCGGTCAGCCTACCTGAGACGACGACCCAGGCGCCTGTGCCTGCTTCCGCTGGTTCAGTTGCTCACTCCTTTGAGCCGACTGTTTCAGCTGTGATGACGTCACCGCCGGCTGTGAGTGCTATTTTTACCGCATCTTTCACCGAGCCGGCGGTTTCTTTTGCTGCGGATTCCGCGGCGGCGACCGCGGCGGCTTCTACCATGCCTCCGTCATCGGCAACGACGGCCGAACCTTCAGGTATGCATGGGGCTTCCCGCCAATCTCTGCCTCCTTCCCATCTGCCTGACCTTTTGGATGGATTTCCCTTGGGTTCAGGTGATGGGTTTGGCGGCTATCGGCCTGTTATTGACCCTACAGGTGCGTAGGGTTCTTTTGGCCCATTTTATATATATTTTTTCTTTATCATCTTTTCCTAACTGCTTTATGTTTTTTGCAGTGTCGGATTCCAATGAAGTGTATGTTCCACGATAGAACATTCGCCGAGGAACAACCCTTCGCACCCCTGTGGAGTGCGTGGAATGGGCTCGTCACGCTGCTCCTAGTGGTGCGTTGGGGGAAGCCATGGCTAGCTACCAGGAGGGTAGGCTAACCAATGAGCTTCGGGTTCTCCTGGCCCGGATGCAGCCGCGCGTCGAGCTGCTTTGTCGTGAAAACGACAAGTTAAAAGCAGCTCGCCTTAAAGAAGTGGCTCAGGCGCGGGCTGTCCGGGAGGAGAACCAAAGGCTTTCCGCATTGGCTGCGGAAAAGGAGAAGGCCTTCAAGGCCCTCGAGGTTGAAGTTCAGGCTCGACTCGAGGCCCGTTCCAAGGCTGCCCAAGCTGTTAATGAACAGCTTCGGCTGGCTAAGGAACTGCAAGGAACGCAACCGAGAGGGCCACCAAGGCTGAAGCTGTTGCTGAGCCTCTGCGCGTGGAGAATGAAGAGCTTAAAGCCAAATTAGAGGCTCTCCAGCAGGCTCATGATGCCTTGGCGATGGAAGACGCCAAAAAGCTCCAGGAGATCTTGGACCAGAGGGGGGTGCTTGACCATACTGAGCGGAAGCTAAAGGGCGTCGAAGAGGCTGCGGCTAAAGAAGTGTTGCTTGCCAACCTCAACAAGAGTGAAGCCGAACGCGCCCGTAACGAAGCTCAAGCTGCCCTCCAAGAAGCTCTGGTTGCCAAGGAATGGCTTCTTCGAGAAGCGTTGTCTCAGGTATGTTTTTCATGTCTTTACGCTTTTCTTTGTAAATAGAAAAGGTTTTGACACTTGTATATTTTCTTGTAGGTTGTGCATCGGGTCTTCTCAGAGACCTCTTATGATGACGCTATGAGCGCAGCCCTCAACGCTTCTCACGAGGATGGGGAAAAGGCAGGCTTCCTGCTTGGTCTAGGGTTCGTTGAGAAAGGCATCCCGCCTTCCAACTTCCCTTTGTACAATGTTGATACTGAAGCTGTTTACGACCAAGCAGTGAATCAGTACGCCGCCTTCCCGCATCCGGTGGTGGAGAAGGTGAATCAAGTTGCTGCTGCTGATGATGGGTTAGCTATCCTTAAAGCTTTCCTTGAACTGCCACGATCTACTGATGGTGCTGGTCCAAGTGGAAGTGGCCCTGAAGCCTGATCCTGAAGATCCCTTCCCACTGCTAGGATAGATTTAGCTTGTATAGATTTATTTTCTTGTAGGCGGGTAGTTACCCGGCCATTCTTGTAATGAATATTATGAAATATAAATCTTTGTGCGGGTAAGACCGCTACTTTCTCTGGATTCCTTGCTTTATAAACGTTATATGACTTGCATACTTTAGTTTAAATTAGCAATTTTCCAAGTGTTTAGAATAAGTTAACCTTTGAACGTGGTAGATAATAGGTGTGAAGTTTTGCTTCCTCTTTCGTGATTGTGCGGGTAGGACCGTCACTTGCACTTAGTAGGATGGCTAAACTTTATCTGCGTCTAACCTGCGTGTAGGTTTTCCTCATCTTTTTTGAGGATAAGTTAACCTTTGAACGTGGTAGATAATAGGTGTGAAGTTTTGCTTCCTCTTTCGTGATTGTGCGGGTAGGACCGTCACTTGCACTTAGTAGGATGGCTAAACTTTACTTATATCTGACCTGCGTGTAGGTTTTCCTCATCCTTTCTGAGGATAAGTTAACCTTTGAACGTGGTAGATAATAGGTGTGAAGTTTTGCTTCCTCTTTCGTGATTGTGCGGGTAGGACCGTCACTTGCACTTAGTAGGATGGCTAAACTTTACCTATATCTGACCTGCGTGTAGGTTTTCCTCATCCTTTTGTTAGAAATTCTGTTTTGAACCGTTCGACGCACGGTTGTCAATAGGTTAATGTTCAGTTTCCTCTCATGATTCATGCGGATAGACCGGCACTTTCATTTAGTGGGACTGAACTTTTCCCCTTCAACTGACCTGCGTGAAAGTTTGCCGTTTTTTGGGTTTATGCGGGTTTTGCCGCCTTCCCCACGCAACGACTTTCCACGTATTTATGCGGTGAAAACCGGCATATCCGTGTTGAATAAATTAACCGTTCGACGCGCGGTTGTTAATAGGTTAGTGTTCAGTTTCCTCTCATGATTCATGCGGATAGACCGGCACTTTCATTTAGGATGACTGAACTTTTCCCCTTTAACTGACCTGCGTGAAGGTCTGCCGTTTTTTGGGTTTATGCGGGTTTTGCCGCCTTCCCCATGCAACGACTCACACTTATGTATGCGGTGAAAACCGGCATCAGTGTTAGATAGTTAAAAATATAAATGTAAAATCATCAGCGTCGATGTTCTAAGGAGAATCATTTCCATTAGAAGTGGCTCTTGGCCTTTTCTTTATAAATTTGGAATTGATTTACATGCAAACTGTGTAATTGAGCTCCCTTCCATGTTGTTGGGATGGGAGTGCCATCGAGCCGATACGCACCTGGTTCGGGATCTCGTTCTTTACGCAGCATGTAGTCTCCACATTGAAGCTGGAATTTTATTCGTGTTTTCCCCAGCTGGGGTTCTACACGCATCAGCCTGCTCAGCGTTCATTGCGCCACGAGGTGCGCGAGCGTCCCATCTCTGACGAATGCTTCGACCATGTCCTTTACGTCTATGCATTCTTCGGTGTTGTGGCCTTTTGTCCTGTGAAAGTCACAGTATTTACTCCGATCAGCATTGTGACGATGTCGGATTATTTGAGGCTCTGTCCATGGGAGCTCCTCAGTAGCGAATATCTCGGTGACGCTTTTGGTGAGCGGCGTCCATCTGGAGTTTTTGTTTGACTGTACGTTATCCCTTCCGCCTAACCGATGCTGCAAGCCGGATGAGGTGTCAAAGTTTACCCTTGACTGCCAAATGCCTAGCTTTCGCTTTTTGTTTAATCGGGCGGTAAGGACGTTGTCTTCTCTTGTTTTCTGGGTGTAGGGGTTTGTGCTCTGTGGGAGATCTCTACCCAGTTGCTTCTCCGTTTCCGCAAAGCGTTTAGCTGCTGTCATGATGGCATCCCATGTGAATGGCATGCCATCTTTACCCGTTAAGGTGCGGATGAGCTCTGGGTCGTTCGCGCCCTGAATAAAGGCAGCGCGAACAAGATCTTCGCTAATGTTACCCAGACTTAGCTTCTTCGAGTTGAAGCGAGTGATGAAGTCTAGCAAAGATTCATCTTCCTCTCGAATACATTTGAGGATTGTCCATTGCTCCTCGGTATACTTTCTTTGCTGGCTGAAGTGTTGGCTAAACTTCTGTTGGAAGTCTGCCCAGTCGTAGATGTGGTTGACCGGTAGACGATCGAACCACGCTCTAGCAGCCCCAACAAGTGTCATTTGGAACATGTAACACCACGTAGGTTCCGTCCAACTACTGACGGTTGCCCCCGCTATGAATCTGTTCAAATGATCATCTGGGTCAGATATACCATCATATGTGCCTATGCTGGACATTTGTTTGGCACTTTTTTGGGCAATTGCTTCCGCAATGTCCCTTGCAAATTTGGACGTTCCCGCATTTGCAACGTTTGGTCTGAATGTTCTGGAGAAGTCACGTGGACTTCCCTCTGTGTTTTTTGGTTTGAAGGCTTCTCCAAAATGCCTTCTCGGTTGGGAGTCCGTTTCCTTACGCTTCCCTTTTGCCCTATGGCGAGGGTTCGCGTCGGAGTCGGATTCCTCCGAGTCATCGTCCAAGTATTCTTCGAATTCGTCAGCCTGTTGGACGGAACGCAAGCGGAGTCGGATTCCTCCGAGTCATCGTCCAATATTTTCTTGGATCGTGATATTTTATCAAAAATATATTAAATTTTTTTCATCTTCTATAAATGTGGCTGTAACTTTTTTTTAAAAGCGCTTTTTAAACACAAATGTTTTTTATTTCAAAGTTTCTTTTAAAAAATTTTATAAAAAACATGTAAAAAGATGTATATTGCATTCTAAAAGGTAAAAATGGAAAAATGTATGTTGCAAATTCCACTAGTAAAATAACATGTATGTTGCCAACTTGTTTTATCATGATATTTTCTCTTTATAAAACTTTCCTTTTTAAATGCATTTATCATGATATTTTTCCTTTTAATACGTTATTTTTTAAAAGTTTAGGAGTAGGAGCAGGAATATATGGTAAAATGGGTGTGTAGCCATTCAAAATATATTAGAAAATATAAACACCAAGAGAAAATTTATTTCAATGTCAGGTTTTGAATTCTAGTCTTCACTTCCAAGGCAGGAGCATTTACCACTCAGATAAGACGGGAATAATTTGGAACCAGATCTGTATGGGATTACTTATTCCATTCCTGGTGGGTGTTGAGTTGGTGAGACTGGGTCTTGTGGAAATGCATAAATGAGGTGATATTGAATGACAAATACGTCAAGGGCGTTAAAGTGGTGAAGATGTTAAAAGAAGACGTGTTTTTTCGTGGCTTAGATATCGTCTGCATGACGCATGTACCAATGTTGTAATTTGAAAAATGTATTCTTGTTTGGGGTGGTTTTCTGGGGCTTTGTTTATTAAATCAGCCATTAAAAAATAGAATAAATAAATTAGTCCAATGATTAGCTCAAGTAGAGGTGAACAAATAAACACGTTGGTTATGAAGTGGAACCGGTTTTTAACCTGAAACAGATTATGAAACTGGTTTGGTGACATCAGAAGCAGGTCCCGATAAAAATCAGTTTTGACCATCTTTGACTAAAACCGAACTTGCTTGGTTCATGACATGATTTGTGCACCCCTTATATTTAAGAACTACACGTTAATATATCATGACTATACACATGTATACAAGATGTATCCATTCGTATACAACAGGCGTATGTAGGTATGCATGGGATATTTTAAAAACAATATATATGTATGTATACACGAGTATATAAGTCACTTTGTTGAAATCGTTTAAATGGTTATACATGAAATATAAATTCATTAAAATAAGCCGGTGTATGTGACGAAATGAAATAGGTGTGATTGTGTCCATATAACGTTACCGACTGAAAGTCTGCTTTACCTGTGAAAAGTGAGCTGTGATCGCAACACAATTTCCAAAAAAACAATGCCTTAATTTTGATTCTCATTATCTAGAATTGACATAAGAAAATTATGGATGACCGGTTTGTATCAATTACCAAACGTAAGAAACATGATTTGTGATTAGTTGGGTATCTTATCTAAAGATTTTCATTTAAATTTTCACTATCTATAATATGATTATTGGATTAAAATAATCTCATCTTTAATGAGTTGACCAATAATAATCTCACCTGAGTTATTTTATTCTGACAGTCTCACATTTTCCATGTTTTTTGTTTTATGATCCCCCGTTAAAAATAATTAACGGGGTTAACTTTTTTTTGCTGATGTGGCTATATAAGTTGGCATTTAGAAATCCAACATGGCTTTTTTTTTCTTTCTAGGGTTAATATTAAATCCATTCTCATTTTTTCCCCTCACCGTCAGTCATCATACCAACAACACCACCACCTCCTCCCATCCATAAATCAAAGCTCTAATTTCAGACCTAATCAATTATAACCATCAAAAAACTTAGCAAAATATTCATCTCTTTTACTTATACCCTTACAAACCATAGCCCCTCTCTTGAATTCAAATTTCTAGAAAGAGGAACCGGCTCTCAATTTCCGGCCAAACCACGGCGTCGAGACTCCCCTTCAACCTCCCATTGTCACACGCCTGCCAATTTCCTACTGAACACAACATCAATTGCAGAACTGACGATTCAGAGGTGGTGGTCGAACTTGTGGTCGTGATTCTGGTCACAGATGGTGCTCTCGGATGACCTAGGTTTAGATTTCCATCCGTCAGATAGGGAGTCTTGGTGTGTAAATTGGTGGTGATATGTGGTCATGGACAGAGAAATAGGCGGCAAACATAGAGCACTGAGTTAGGTGGTGTCGTAGCTACTCCGGCGGGGGAATTAGGGCTCCAATCTGTAGTTTGGGGTTATATGGGTGAGGGATGCCACGTAATAACAATAGAAAGAAAAAAAAGCCACGTTGGATTTTTAAATGCCAACTCATATAGCCACATCAGCAAAAGGTTAACCCCGTTAATTATTTTTAACGAGGGATCATAAAACAAAAAACATGAAAAAGGTGAGACTGCCAGAGGGAAATAACTCAGGTGAGATTATTATTGGGCAACTCATTAAAGGTGAGATTATTTTAATCCAGTAATCCTTTATAATATGTTATGTATAAATCTATAAACTATTGTCCAGTGGTATGGTGTTGTCGCTCATCGTCGCTCCTTATCGCCCCTATTTGTCAGCCACTATACTTGGTCTTACACACATATTACCAGTGTTTTAAAAACCGGTTCAAACCGGCCGGTTGAACCGGATTTTCATAGTTGGCCGGTATTTTGAGTCTAGTATTTTTGACTGGTTTGCTAGAACATCGTACTGACGGTTTTTGTCTAAAATACCGGTTTTTACCGGGAAACCGGTTTTAAGCCCGGGAAATTTTTGATATTTGTGGCCCATAATTTTTCAAAATTACTTTTAACACAACAATTAGAATTCAAACGTGTAAACTTTATGTCTATTTTTTTTTTAAATTGAGCGCTTTTACATTATTTTTTAATATGAATTAACTTTTGGATTATTTTTTGTTATAGAAATCATTTAGTTTTAGGTTATTTTTGGATTAAAGTTACATCTATAGGCAATTATAAGATAAACTATTCAACCGGTTGAACCTCCCGGTATAACCCGGTTCAACCGGTTGTACCATTTTTTAGTTCAATCCGCTACAAGTAAAATACCGGTTTTTAAAACATTGCATATTACCCACGTTTATTTGATTTCTATTAAAATAATTACAACTATGATACCTCAACTTAAATTTTGTTAGTTTAAGATGTAGTTACAACTTTAACTTCTTATGTTTACCTACTTTTTACTCAACTTCATTTTTTTTTCTTCATATATGTTTTACTAAAATACGATCAAAAATTCCGAACAAACTTATTTAAACAGACCTATTTTTTCGGCCTTCGATATAATTTTTGTTTCAAAACAGATGAATGGTTTAAAATGTACAAGTCATTAATTACCCTAACAAAAATAAAAGGATTAGTTTCAGATTCTTAACCAACTCGATCGATCAGGTCAAATATCCTCAAGACATCACCTAAGTATAAACTAAGTTTATTGAGTGATTGTTAGTAGTTACACTGGTTCTAGAGGCATGCCTTGCACATACATAGTCTCGTATTTAGCTTCGAGATTACGTTAAAATCTCGTTACATGTGTCATTAATCGATCGGTGACATTAACCTGAGCTTGCATGTGGGATGTGGAGTCTGTATCTATACACACCATCAGGCAGCATCTCACCAAAAATTGTGTCACTCAAAGCTAAAAAGACACAGTGTGATTGGGACCCAAAGTAGATGGCGTTAAAAGTGGGTCTAAAATGGCACCCACATTTCAAATCAATAGACATTAATTAGTCCAATGATTGATTTAAGTAGAGTTGAACAAATAAAGACATTGGTTATGAACCCGAACAGGTTTTTAACCAGAACCGAAACAGTTTATGAAACTAAACCGGTTTGGAACCCGTTAGATTTTATGAACTATATGTCCGTATATATCGTATTGATCAGGACTGTGTATACACATGTATACAAGAGGTACACACTTGTATAGGGTATATACTTTTTTGAAAGGCCAAATAAATTAAAACGTAAAAAGAGAAAACTCACAAGAAGCAAGTAGGGGTGTTCTTCGGGTTTGATTTTCGGCTTGGGTTATTCGGGTTTCAAAGTTTTAAATCTTGACCCGAAATCCGATCCAAAACTCTCATGGGTTTTTCAGGTTCGGGTAATTTGGGTTCGGGTTTTTTCGGGTTTGGTTAATCGGGTTTCGTGTATCCTAGAAAAAAAACACAAAACCAAAATTTTTTTAAAAACTATAATGCTATAATTAAAACAAAATATTCTTCTTTGCTTATAACACATATAATCAAATATAAATTAACCTAACTTGATAAAACAATTCAAAAGAAGAGTAAAACTAACTCGAACCATAATTGTATTCAATCGAGCGTGATTTGGTTGTTCGATTATGGTTGCTACTAGTAATAAACGGAATTCATAAATTAATAATAAGCAATCGATCCATAATAGTTAGAATGGCAACAGTCGATTAGAGCCAGATTCTGATAACTTTATTGACTAAGACTTAGCCTATTATACATAACAATATATTTAATTTCAAAACTAAAAGTTTATTTGGGTTTTTCGGGTTGACCCAAAATCTTATAAATCAAACCCGAGAACCAACCCGAATTACTTTGGTTTGGGTTCGGGTTAGTTTTTTCTCGGGTTCGGGTTCTTCGAGTCGAGTTAGTTCGGGTACATGTTTTTTCAGTTGGATTTCAGATTTCGGGTAAAAGTGACAGCCCTAGAAGCAACATACAAATAATAAAAGAAGACAAATAGAACGAATACATGCAAACAAACCCTCAGAAGGGAAAGTTGATAAACACTACACAGGGGGTATTTAAGGGCCACTGTATCAGACAATATGCAACATGATTCTTGTCATTATGTCCATAACTCCATGCAACGTTACCCATTAAAAGTCTGGTTAATTTACTTGTGAAACTGAACTGTAATAGCAATATAATAAAAGAACCATTACTCTTGGAGCAGGTGGGACAAACAATTAGGTACATTTATTTGTACAAAAAAAAATGAGAAATGTTTGAATACTAAGATTTTGATTTTGATTCTGATTCTTTAGAATTGACTAATTAAGAAAAGTAGAAAACTCTCGATAACCACTTCATACCAAACGTGAGCAAACATGCTTTCTGAAAACATAGTTAAGATTAGTTGGGTATCTTATCTATAGATTTTCACTTAAACTTTTCATTATTGATGATATTTTAAGAAATAAATATTAACTCTTGAAATAATTTACTCCATAAAGACCCACTATTTATTTTTTTATATTTAATTTTTGTTTTATAATTAAAAATCATACATTTGATAAGTCATCTCTCTCTCTTCTATTTACAAATACTGCAAAAATATAAATTTAATGAATGGAAAATCCTAAAAATGACCATTTTAAATAAAAAAACTTCCAAGACTAGCCTTTTATTTTGAAAATCCTTAAAATGGTCACTACAAAAACCGTCGCCCACCCGTTTTCATCTGTCATTTGTCCGATTTGTAACTCAACAAAAAAATTTCACCTGTTAACAGGATTGGTCATCTGACCGTTTAGATTGGCCACCCAATCGAACTTTAAACAGTCAGACCTGATAGAAACAGAACTTTAAATAGCCGAACGAACTATTTAATAACTCGCCGGTTTTGAGCAAAATCTGTCGCTTTTTTTCAGCAATCGAACCCAAATTTCTATTTGGACACATGTTTGGTTGTGGATGGTTGCATAACCTGTCGGATGTAGGATTTTAATCGGGCGGTCCAACTGTTCGTGGATGGCATTTTGAGTATTTCTAAAATGGAGGCTAGTTAAGAAATGTCCATGGTTATAATAGTCATTTTGATCATTTTCCCTCTAAAGAATGGTCCTCGTTGTTTGGATCAAGCTATGGATTCCGATCTTATACTTTAGATTGTGAAACTAAACTACGGAATTTTGAAAGGTCATTGTTAGTTGAAGCATTAAGTTGGTGACATTAACATGAGCTTCTATGTGGGATATGTGTATCTATATCTATAGATAGCATCAATCACCATCTCACTAAAATTTTTGCCACTCAAAGCTTAAAAACACAGTGTGATAGGGACCCAAAGATATTGTCAAAAGTGGTTAACGCCCCACATTTCCAATCAATAGAAATCAGTCCATTGATTGATTATACAGATGACCTAGATGGTTTGGTTTTATGATTTTGTAAAATTCAAACTTATGTTTCGGTTTTGGTTTTGCATGTACTAAAAACCGAACTGAATTGTAGATTTTTTTTAAGTAATTTATAAGAATCTTATAAATATGTCATTTGAATAATTTTAACTAAAATATATAATAATCAATTAGTTATTAAATAAAAAATGACTTATTAGCCCAAAATGTTCAAGCTCAAATGCCAAAACCAAAAACACCAAACTGAGCTGAATGGTTTTCTAAAATTCAAAAACCGAAGTTTATTACCGAACCGTGCACACCCCTAGACCTAGAGGTGAACATAGAAACAAGTTTTTTTTTTAATCGGAACCGGTTTTTAACTTAAAACAAAACTGGTTGTTTGAAACCAGTCTCAATTTTAAACCGAACTCCCGGATATTGATTTGGGAACTTCATTTTGAAACATGTTAAACAGAACAAATCATTTTCCATTTGGAAACCAGTTTCAAAACTAAACTGGTTTTGACCAACCGAAATTGAATCGGTTTCAACCCAATCATCGATTTGCATACCTCTAGATTTAAAAACTTTTTGTATACAGGATTATATGCCCGTGAATCAATTAAAATGAAAGAGGAGTCTATGTGACTGTCCATACTACATCGCCCATTAAAAGTCTGGTTTACCTGTGAAAAGTGAGTTGTAATAGCAATAATAATACCAGTACCAAGATTCCAAGAAAATAATGTCTTGGTGTTGAATGCTTAAAACAGTTAACTACATATGTTTGTATGGGAATAATGTGAGAAATGTTTGAATAATGTTATTTTGATTTTCTGATTATGATTATCTAGAGTTGATCAAGAAAATTATGGATGTGAGACGGAAGCATCTTAAATCCATAATTTTCTTAGTCAACTCTTGGTAATCGGAATCAAGGGAGGCTCGGAGGGTGTGCGAGCCGCACCATCAGCCGGGGCACATAAGTTTCGGGGGCACAGTCTTTTTTCTACATATTACTTATATATGTTTTTTGGTTTTAAAAATAAAGTTATTTGCAATGATTTATGAGATAATTACATGCTCAAAATGGTTTTTACTTATAATAAGTCCTTCGATAAAAGTTTTATCCATGTACATTAGCAAATAAAAAAATCGTTAAGGCCTACGAGCCTTTTTATTTTGGCTCGGCCGGAGTATTTAAATTTTTGGAGACGGCCTTGATCGGAATCAAAATCAACATAACATTATTCAAGCCTTTCCTCACATTATTCTTTCAAAATAAAGACTAAAATTTGAAAAAGGAGGAGGTATAGGGATTAAGTCACACTTTATGATAGAAAACGTACATACGGTTTCAGCCTTTTAGGTTGGGCCAGAGAGTTTTCTTATTAATGATGGGTTTCTTTCTAAAGATGAAATGGAGATGATTGGGTGAATTAGTGGTCCGTTAGTGATCCAAATGTTTGTTCAAATGAAGAGAAAAAAACATTTCTCACATTACTCTCTTGATTGATTAAAGAGCCATTGTTTTTGGTACAAGCCAAAATACAAACAAGCAGGTTAACATTTTTATAAGAAAATGTGTTGCTAAATGCTAATGGTCTACGGAGATGGATTTGATATATATGTATAAAGACATCAACTAAAATCTTATAAGATTCGTGTTTTTATATTATTTATTACCAAAATCTTTGGTTAAAGTTTATGATGTATAAGTTCTCTTTTATATAAATTATTATATATACAATTATGAAAGGATTCTTACGCTAATAGAGTAGATTTCATTTTATAAATTAAAGAAGTGTGAAAGGATTTTTAAACAATTTTATTTTTTACACATAAACTAAATGCAAAATATAAGTATTTTTTAAAAAAAAAATTCGTGTCTCACTCTTATCGGGTTAGGGTGAAGACAAAAGAAAGAGGTCAAGTGGGGAGGTTCAAAGTCAGTTTAGTGGAACACCAAAACAAGCGTGAATGAGTTGGTGCACCCAAAAAATGATTACCAATTTGTAGGGGTTCAACTTTTGGTGGTCCATGTTATAGGAACTAAGCGGTAAGGTGGTGGGCTCACCATTTGGGATGGCAGATAAGCCTGAGTTCGACGTGTATACCTGAAACATATGAAACATATATATACCTAAAATCGAAGGGGTATGGATCGGGTATGGTATTAAGATTTAAAATTTGAAAATTTTATTTTTACTGGTCCCAACTATTCTATTTTGGTTGACACTGGTTCCAACTTTCATTTTGGCTGGAAACAGTCTCAACTTTAACATTCATTTCTTCCACCAGTCCGCGACTAACGGAGTACTAACTCCGTTATGTAATTGCTGACGTGTCCATCCTACCTGTCAAAAACATATGGCATGGCTGCTTACGTGGATATTAGATTATACTTAACATGTTTGCATTCACAATCGATCCCCAATTCTTCACCCGACACACCCCAATCAAAATCCCCAAATTCTAATCAAAACTTTAGCCAAAAATCCTGAAACCGACTCATATTTCAAAATCAAATCTTTATACCCAAAACACCCTTTAATTAAACTCTATGGTCCCAATAACATAGCGGGTAAACCAAAGTTTGCAACTTTATCATACAAATCTTGAACAATGATAATCAATTTCTGTTAAGAGTCTTTAACTTGCTTAGATATCTGTTGAACAATGTATTGTGGATTAACGGTGGTTACAATGGCGCCAAGGGCGATAATTGAGTACACGCAAACAAGGTACTAAATTGAATTGGGTGTGAATATGTGTACGACGTCGTTTTTGGTGATACCTAATTGGGTGTTCAATGCGTGTGAGAGTTTAGCGACAGTGGTTTGGAAGTCAGAGAAAGTGAGGGATTCGCCGGAATCGGAGTCGAATAAGGCGAGTTTGTTTGGGTAAGGAGATGTTCGATCGATTGGAGTGAAATGTAATTAGGGTTCTTGAGAGAATTTGGGAATTTTTATTGGGGTGTGCCGGGTGAAGAATTGGGGATCGATTGTGAATATAAACATGTTAAGTATAAACTAAAATCCACGCAAGCAGCCATGTCATATGTTTTTTACAAGTAGGATGGACACATCAGCAATTACATAACGGAGTTAGTATTCCGTTAGTCACGGACTTGTGGAAGAAACAGATGTTAAAGTTGGGACCGTTGGCAACCAAAATAATAGTTGGACTAGCGCCAAACAAAATGGAATAGTTGGGACCAATAAAAACCAATTTTCCTTATAATTTTAGTGGGTATGGGATTAGATGATACCATGCCTGACTGATTACTCAAAACCAGCAAAAAAACCGGTTCCGAACTCGACTCGCGTTTACAGACTGGGTTTTGGGTGTCCCCTTGGAGCCATATCCGGAACTAGAACCCGACCACCCTACCCGAAACCTGATAAAAACCCGGTCTACCTTACCATACTCAGAACCGGGTTCTACCCAACCCTGCTCTTAAATTTTGTTGACCATACCTAGAATTAGTTCATATCTGACTCCGGATCCTAAAAATACCCGGTTTGTGCACCATACTCGATTACCTAAAACACATACTTCGAAAATTTTTAGTTTTTATGTATTTAGCCTGACTCTTATCAATGATTCATTCTAGTTATATATATATATATATATATATATATATAAAGAACATCAACCATGGATGAGTCGGTTGAGTTGGCTGGGTAGTGTTTAGAAATTGAGTGGATGCATGATATCGCCCAAAACCGAGCATCGAACGGCTAAATGGATGCATTTTTTTATAGAAGTTTAGTGTGTTTTTTTAGAGGAGGAGTTTTGTTTTAAAAATTTTGATAAATGGAATTTTACAATGTATAAATTTTTTAATAAAGTTATTGTCAAACGGCTAGTTTGACCCATCAATCAACAACAACCTCAATCGGTGTTATGTGGGAAACGCCCCCACTTCCAAACACCCCAAGGCACCCCCAAGGGTGTCCTCAATGCTTGGGGGGGGGGGGGGGGGGCTTTTGGGCAGGGAAAAGCGCTCCACTATGCACGATCTTATAGTTTGACAAATATATAGTATTAATGAACTATCATATACAAAAATGAATTAATAGTTAAATAATTTGTAAGGATTAACGTGGAAGTGAGTGTTGTTCACGAGTCAAGCCAGAGTGGTTTCGAGCTCGAGCTCGAAATTAAACTAGGCCACTCAACTAAGGCTCTAGCTCGATTTTGAAATTAAACGAGATTAAGATCGAGCCAACGAGCCGAGCCAATATCGAGCCGAGCCTAGGTTGATTTTGGCTCGATTACAATAATAATCCAACTCAGCTCAAAATGTTTCAAATCAAGTTTTTTTAGATAGTGTTATTCGAGCTTTTATCGAGCGAGCCACGAGCCCGAGCTTCGAGCCTCGAGCTTTTTGAACAGCCCCGATAGCTTTTTATTAAGAGTGTATATAGATATGAAGCCTACTCTGGAAGCTGAAACTTAACAAATTTGTTTTCTTTTTGTTTTCAACACTTGTGATTGGCTCCGATCTTCCCGAGACTTCAAATCATGCTCGTAAATGCCTCAAAATAGTATCTTTAAATCTCATCAACTAACAAATCAAAAGCATACTTGAAGTACGAAATTCAAAATAAAAACCAAGTAAAACTACTAAAATAATAATACCTAAAAATACATGATTTACACCTGACCATCACTTGGCACAAACTATTTTCTTAAAATATTATTTTCGCCCCTTATACTAAAAATAATATTTGTCTTTAAACACATTTTTTATCATTTAATTTGATATTTTCTAATAACTTACATTTATTAACTTTTTTTAAGAACTAAATAACTAGTTCGTGTAATTGTGTTAAAAAAATTCTCAAACATCCGGTATAAATTTTATTGAAAACAAAGTTGTTTTCAAAATAGAGTATACGTTGAGTGTCAAAAGATAGTTAAAGGTTAAAACACAAAGTGTTACAAAAATGAGAAGAATGAGAAAGATTTGTGGTCTTAGATCGTTGAAATAAAAAAACCCTCCAAAAAAAACCTCATAACTTAAATAAAAACCCAAATAAAAAAAACTATATTGTTTTCCCGTGCCCTCATTCAAAAAAAAAATCCTGAGAAATGTCGGTTTAGTATAGCGTTTAGGGTTAGGTCTTAAGTTGAGATGTACGTAGATGATCAACGAACAAGGTTAAATGGATGGCCACAAATCATTCTCACTCTTCTCATTTTTAGGATAATTCAACTTCGAAAGCTATACTAGTGTTGATACCATCTTGAATTTGTGACGAACCAAACCAATCCCGAACGAATGATATCAGTGATAGTATAGGTATTATCAAACTAATACCAGTATTCGTTTCAATGGTTTTCGTAATTGCGTTGTTCAATGTTTTTTCTTGACATTCTGGTAGAAAATATGTTGAAAACAAAGTTGCATTCAAAATTGATTATGCTTTTTTTGTATCGTAAGTGATAAGAGTGTCTAGCCCCTGATGAACCAAATTGACTCCAACCCACGTTAATCCCAACGTATCCACGCGCTACCATCACCTAGTTATTAGGTCATGCGGTGTAGGTAACGGGGAAATGCAATCCCCAACCGGTGAAATGAAACCCGGGCGGGAATACAATCTCCCCAGGTCTGGGCTTTTGTTTTTTGTTCCAGTTCGGTGAAAATTCATCTGTTTTCACCGCATGAGAATTGTTGATTTTGTTCTTTCTGATTGAAATTATGTCGACAAACCCTATACCGGACAGCTCTTGATGCCCCTTTTTTTGGAACGACCAACTAAGTAACGCCGAGTATTTCGTACGCGGCCCCCATTGGCTAAAGTTAGCCCGAGCCGGCCACGAGTCCGGACGGACGGAGCCCCTAGCGGTCCACCTATTGAGGGATTCCCCGGATAAAACCCGATCCCAAGCCCGCCAAACGACATGACAGTGAGGAGCCAGTAAAACCGAGTGAGATCGGGACTCGAACCCTAACAAGCCAGGATCATCCCTCATATCTCCCATATAAATTGTGACTTAATATTTAGCATGTACCCATGAAGTAATGTGACAGTGACTCGATAAAGTTAAGGTGAATTTATTGTAAATCTAATAAATAATTTTCAGTTTGCTGATGAACAATTCACCTACTTGTTTGTTTGAACATCTAGAGTAAACATTTTTTATTAATTGTCTACACTATAGTTCGTCATCATATTCGTTTTGAACAACTTTCTTAGCTCTTTTATTAAAAAATAATTGGACTCAACATTCTGTCTTTCAAAATAGGAGTGTACAATCTGGACCGAACTGTTTAGTTTATACTGTTAATCGCTTACACTAAGGTTTTTGTTATAGTACCGAATAATAAGTTGCTAGCCTGTATTTTGCTCTTCAAATATGGTGTAAGCAACGTTTTCATATTTGGATTGGATAATGAAACCGGTCGTCTTACCAGTTTCACTTCAGTGGTCGGACTGGTAACTGGTTAATCCGGATTTAAGAACTAGAAGATGTCTTAATAATATAAAAATAAAAACTGTACATGTCTTTATGACCATTAAATGCATACTGAATAACCAAGAAACATGATAAATACATATATTGAAGAATCGACATGACGCGTAACAATAAACGATTAATGCAAGTTACATGTTCTTGACTGAAGGTAACTCAAGGATGAATTAGTGAAACCTAATGCTGAAGAACCAACCAAAGCTAGTGTTTTCTAAAAGAAACCAATCGATAGAGATTTCCCACAAACATAACGAATGCTTGATATTATTAAGTTTTTTTTATTTTTTTTTAAAGGCTAATTTGGATAATTGACTGGTCATTCCACCCGCTCATCTCCATTCCTTTTTTTTATCCTAATCGGGTTGGTTGGTTTAGTCTGAATTTTCATCGGGTTTGGACTGGCTTTACCAAAATCAGAAAATAGTCTATAAAACATTATCGAGTGGAACTCAATACTTAATTGCCGTGTGGATAGTAAGCTACCAAGGTTTCAGTCACGTTTGTCGAATATAATTTTTTTAAAATAACCTTCAATATATTTTTTTTAATAAATCAATGTGGTCTAAAATATAAGTTAACTTTTCAATGCACATGCAATATAACTTGAATCGAGAATTGAAAGTTTAAAATGATATCATGTGGATCTCCTGTTGTATGTGGACATTTGGCTTTAGTGAGTTCTTTTATAAACACAATGTGGAGCATATTATTAAGAACGGAAAGAGGGCAACTTATAAGTAGTGAGAACCCGAACGAGTATAAAATAAAACAAATATAACATGCCGACAAGCAAGCCGGCTATGAGAATTCGCGTGTCCCGGCCGAGCTGAAAAAAAATACCCCCTTAAACTTTAACGTACTAAATAATGTACACACATTTTTTATACACCAATTAAAGTTGTAACGATAAACATAACAATTAGCAAAATTATGGTCTTTGAATGAGTTTATGACATACTGAATAGGCTAATAGCTAATTAAGGATTTGTGAATCTCTCCTAACATTCTTGATAGCAAATTGATGAATCAACTCTTCGCAATTTGTGCTCTCTAATGTTCCATTCTCGATAATTATCATCGCCAACCCACTAAGTCTTTCTTGGGGCATTGTGGATTGAAATACATATTTCAATAACTATAATTTCGAAAAACTCATTTCTGCATATTCATTATGTTGTTATCCCGCATATTCATTTCTTTTATTTATTTATTTAACTTGTATTGATTGGCCTTTTCAATTTTTAGTGGGTCTATGTGTCTTTGGATAATCTAAAAAAGTAGGTCTAAAATGTGGTGGAGTATTATAAAAATAGTGGGATTATAAACGTTCGGGTATTCTACATATATACCATTGAGAAATATTAAAAAAAAATTGTGCCCCGGCCAGTCGCTCACTTGGCACACCCTAAGAGCCGCCTCTGCCAACAAGACAAAAAATAAACCTTTACAAGAGGAGATTGACAAAGTTAAATTTTACGCCCACCAACGAGAAGACTCTATCATTGAAGATCCTTTCACTCCTTGCTTTCGAAATCATCAAACGCTTGCACCGCATGATGTTCTACCATGTAATATTTATGTTTGCATGGATACTCTAGTATTTCCCGAACCGAATCAAAGCATATATGTCTAGGTACTTTGACCCGCCGTGGATAATGAACCAAATTACCTTAACTGCCGAGCAATTCACCATCAGATGCAAAGCAGATTCTGGATGTCCTTTGCATAGCATGCAAATATATCTCCCACATCAACTCCTCTGTAAGACAATGCCAATTTAGTCGAAATCTGACCAATAAAACAATTTATTTTTATCGGCACCCAATTTAAAAATGTGACTTAGACCCATGTGGCCCACACCAGGCCCAATAATCAGATTGACCAGCAAATCGAATATTAGCTAGCAAAATCACAATTACACATGCGACGTGCACACACACACAATTATTATATATAACTTCTTTGACACAAATTGTGCATCAGATGTTATACATTTGGCTGTGAACTATGTATATTGTGCTTTAAAGGCTGTACAATTGGTTGTGCATTGTGTACGTTTTGTCTAACACTCCACGTGTTACGGTATCTTACACGTGTGCTCTACAACAAAACAGCTGTCTGATGATATTTGTTTATCTCTGGTATTTCTTTATCACACTCTCCCTTCATATTCTTCTGCAAATGAAAGGTTCTCTCGACGTTCATCTCTTCCGATGACGGTCGTTGCCGGCTTCTATTTTGGAATCCTAGGCAGCAGAGATGACGGAGGTAAGATGGTGATGTTTCATTGGACTTCTAAATCTGCTTTCTCCATCGATGATGGTCGTTGCCGGGTTTCGTTTTGGAGCTCTAATCAACGGCGGTGGTGGTCTCGGGTAAGCAGTTAGTTTTTAGTTTTGCCTTTTTTTCTTTGATTTGTTTGTTGATATTTAAAAGACATTTCTAGGGTTTATGGACTCGCTGCTGATTTTGTTTGCAAGGTCGCGGACCTGGTTTCGGTGGACATTCACCTTCAAATCTGTTATTGTGGATATGGCTCACGTAATGATAACCAACTCTGTTGAATCAAACTGATAAGATGGTTAGTGTTTGTAGTTTTATATTGGTTTTCGTTTTTTACTTTGGGATTTGATCGAACAGGTGACGGGGCAAGTTCTAATTTGGTGAATGTGTGTATTTGTTGGAGTCTTATTACGAACTGAAATGATGAGATAATCTCATTATAGTGCCGATTTTACGATGTTTATGGATTCAATGGTGGTCGGATCCGTTTGCTTTGGGTACTTTAAGGGGCGTTTATGTGGCTGCTTCCGTGGTATGGCTATTTTTGGCCTTTTTAAGTGTTTCTACACTTTGTTTCCACCTATGCACGCGATTACTTGATGGGTCCGTTTCTTGAAAACGTTTTCGGTTTGTTGTGATGATGAACCTGGCCTCATCTGAGCTTCATCATAGTGGTAGACAATGGTCTTCGAAACATAGATTTGGGTTAATTTGATTAGATAAATTGGTTTGTGGATGTGATGATGATTCAGTCTTTGGCGTGTCGACTTTTATTGTACTCATGATATGGTTCTGAGCCTTTTTTTATTACACCTTTCGATAGTAATTTTGCGGCTATGATGATACTTTGTGAGCGACTTGGCTTTGTTGTATATGGCTTATTAATTGTTGTGCAAGTTGTGTACAAACAAATGATATGTTGTTTGTTAAGTCCATTGTTTATATATTATTTTTAAGTTTGGTTGTCACTCACTCACGATTGTACCATCTCTTCACATTGGTGCTTAAATAGTTATATGGAGTGCATTGTTGTTTGTACTTATTTCGTTGTATTCTTTGGCTTACACGTTCATTTACACGTACAACCGACGAGAATTTGACTGTCATGATGATCTAAGTATGGAATTATTTGATAAACGGTTATGATGATCATGTTTCCGTCGTCTGAAACTCCAATGCTTTCGTATGTATCAGTTAGTTTTGACTCTTGAAAGTTTGATGAACATCAGTTTTATCGTTGATGTGACTGTGATGATGATGTGCCTGTATCTGTGCATCTGTTTGATAGTCATTCATTTAACATTGGGATCAATATCCTATCCATGACCAGGCATGTCTTGGTTTCAGGATAATGTTTGTCCGTGATTAAATTCGGGCATGTATTAGTTCCTAAATATTGTAGCATCTAATTTCAGTACTTATGTAACCTCTTATTAGAGCTAATGTTTTCCTTCTCAGTTTGATTTTTGTATATTGCAGATTTGCAAAGCTTTTCTGATGACTGTCAGGTCGTGCATGTCTTAATTTCAGGATAGTTTTGGTTCATGCTACGATTCGGGTATGCATTAGTTCCTAAATATCGCGTCGTGTAATTTCAGTACTTATATACCTCTAATTTGAAGATACTTTAATCACATTTATTGGATCATACCTTTTAGGCATATTAACTTTATTTGTTGCTGATCAGAAGCATTTTTTTTAAATTAAAGGCTGTTATTTGGTGTTTTTTTAAACTGAAAATAGGTTAAATAACAGCCCAAATTGATTAAAGATAGTCAAAATTGTTGCAGTAGACTTTTGATGGTCAAAGTTGGTCATTGCAGGTTTACTTTTGTAATTTAAACTACTAGTGTTAAATTGAAATAGATTACATTTGTAATTCAAATGAGGTTTAGACTGCTAGACGTTAATTGAAATTGGGTCAGATCCACATAAACTTACAAATATAAATTGCATATTGTTAAGGGCATATTTGGTATTTCTTTTTAAAAGTTGAGTTGAAGTAAAATGTCAACTTTGAGATTGAATTGGTCAATTGATAGTGTGGTAGCCTAAAAATAGTCAGTGATGTGTTATATAAGTTTTAACATTGACATAAACGCTACACCAAATATAGGGATCTAAATGGGTTTGAGACTTTGAGTTAGCTTTGATTCAAATGAAACCTATCTCACAAAAGCCTTTTTTGCACAGGTTGGCATGAAAGTGAAAAAATAATGAGATAGCCAATGACATCCGAGTAGTACAGGAGAGGAAATCTTTTGGTCGATAGGGACTCTTTTAGCATTAGCATAGGTTATAAACTCTTCTGGTGTTTACTTGAAATTCATTGTGTAACAACTGATATTGTGAGTTATGATAAAAATGTCTCCTATACAGTACCATCTTTAAGACCAGGCGCGTTCTGCAATATGCCTCCTTTATATTGGTGTTATGTGTAGCACGGTTTTGTTTTTCTTATAAGATTGTCGGATATTCCAGGAAACGTTGACGGTCTCTTTTTTTCTTTGTCCCTTACCCCACGCAACGCGCGGGTACTAGATACTAGTTATATATAATTAAAGGCTAACATGTTTAACCAAAAACGTGCATTACATGTTGTACTTACTGTTATGTTTGTTGTAAATGGTTCTTTATAATTTGTATCTCATGCTCTTCATGTTGTACATCTTAAGATGGTTTATTTACATCGTGAGTCATGACATTGGGCTTTTCGATTACATTTGCTTTTGTTCTGTCTTGATATTTTGATCACACCCCGGCCTCTACCTTCTACCGGTTCCACCGCCATGTCTCTTCTACTGCTTCCACCGGCGACCGCTCTGTGTCCCTACGGTGCCACCATCTTCAACCCCACCCGCCGTTCCTAGGTGGCGGCGGTGGTACGGTTGTGTTTGGCGTCTACTATGGTAACGATCCTCCTGTCTACAATGTTGCCGGGTTCTATTTGGAATCCCTAGGTGGCGTGACGGCGGGGGTTCGATTGATGTGGGAGACTCTGTCATCGAACGGTTTGATTATTTAACGCCGTGGCTCCGATTGTGACTGTTGCCGAGTCCATTTTGGAACCATAGGTGACTATCGCTAATTATATTGACCAAGAGACTGGTAATTTAACTTGAATATTGTTTCTGATTTTATGGAGGAAGTAACATACTCTGTTTAGAGATTATATTTGGTATTTACCACCAATTGATGTATACATTAAGGATGTTCTTCGTACCACTTTATCAGTGTACTTCTTATTTGGTTTTCCATATTGGGGATTTTATGATACGGCTATCTGCAACTAATTTTGAAGCTGATTTGTACTTCTTATTTGGTTGCTTCGATGCCAATGAGTCTACATTGAGACATGTCTTACACTGGCTCAGCAGAAGCTTCATCTAAACATCGATCTCATTTGGAATTTGATATTTGATTCGATGATGATAATGAGAAACCCCTAATATGAGGTCGTGCTTTAGTTGTTAACCCACAACACAACAAGTTTTATGGATTATACATGGCTGGTCTGTAGTGATATTCGTTGTGAGGAGGCAATGATGACTAATGTCAACATCGTTTATCGGCGTTGCATAATCAGGGGTAGCAAGTGCGAGATTCGCCACTTGCAACCTCGGTTGCAGCCATGGCGTTTTAATAGATATTTCTAAGCCAAATGAGTCAGTCGCATAATAAATAATGATTGACAGATACCGATGATAAACTTGCTACCCGTGGTCCCGTTTTATGTTCTCAGCGTAGCAATATTAAAACGGGCCAGTAGTTTTACAATTGGTTTGTTCACTTTGTGATTATGGTTGTCGTTTGCCAGGTTATATAGCTAAAGAAGGCGCGGTGTTATTTGCTCTGGCATTGCATATTTATTTGAGATACTGGCTCTCTTTTGACAGCTATAGCTTAAGAAGTGTAGCAGCTATTTGGTTCGTCGTTTTATGGCCTGCCGCAACGTCTTTTCTATACAATGTGGGTTTTGTATGTATTTATAACTACATATTGCTAAGGTGTGTGTTCTCTACTTCATCAGATTAGAAAGGAAGAATTAAGAGTGGCTTTGTTGGGTTTTCAACAACTACTATCATGTTTTGAAAAGGTACAGTGTGAAATCTTTGTTTTGTTTCGTATTGTATTGGTTAACTCTTGGTCAAAACCAATTTGGGGTAAACCAAATGGGTTGGAACCCGGTTTGGAGAAGAATGTTCAGCCCAATAAGACCAGTTTGGGTCGGGTTGAAAACCGGTTTGGGACCAAAAAAAAACGGTTGTTGGCATGTTTATTTAATCGGGTCAGGTAATGACACTACGAACCGGTACACGAACTGGCGGGTTGTCAGTTCTTAACCGTTTGAGCCAAACTGATTTTTTAGTGTATCGGGTCGGGTTATAAACCGGATTGGCGGGCCCAAATCGGTTACCAAACATTTTTACCGCTTTCATGATCACTTAAACTCAAAAATGAAGTTGAGTGAGTGGCCAACTTTGTAAGAACTGAACCCAAGTAAAATACTTCACATCTTTATTGGTATAATGTTATATAGGACATATATGTAAGAATGTAAGACAATAGTTTTTCTTTTAAATTATATTCATTTAGCAACTTTAAACGCAGAAACCGATACAACAACTTATACAGAAGTATTTAAAAAGATTCATGCATAATGATATTATTAAGCATGATATGCTTAATGTTTGATAGTTATATTACTAAAGGTAAAAATGAAAAGTTTGGATACTGGATTAGCGAAAGACACAAAATTCAGTATTGTCAATTCAAGACTTCAAGTTACAGCAGCATGGAGATAAAAGTTTTTTAAAATTGTTACAAAATGATGAAAATGCCTCGAACTTTAAAGCTTCCACGACATTTCGTTTGCCAACTTCTTTATCTAATAAGCGTGTACCGTACCAGTTTTCTTAGTGCGTATTCAACTTCTTAAACCTTTGTAATTTTTGGTGCTTATAGTTTTAGCTTAATTTTCATGTCGTCAACCTGCAGTTGTTGGCATTTCTAACATTCAGTCTATTACCTTACCAGACGCTAAGAAAGCCGAGTTGGGGCTAATCCAACACACGCTGGATATTATTACATTGTCCTTTTTATTAAAATTTTACGGCCGGGGATGCAGCTCTTCTAGACTTTTAGACAAAAATAAACTTAGGACTAGAATAGTATTTACCTACTTAAACTCTTTTTGTAATTACAACTAACATTATAACTTATAATGCAATATGTTTTGAGCATTATCATCCTCGAAACCCAGCGCAACGCACGAGTAATAATATTCTTTTTTAGTTTTTATTTTTTAAGTTTATTGTTACTGATTGATGAATATATGAGATGATTCATTTTGTGCTGTGGCAGAATCTAGGTGGCATATCTAATTGCCATGAAGAGTTGGGGGAGTTGAAAATGCCCAAGCTACATGAGTCAAGAATGAAGTTTGAATAAATGAAGATGTGTTTGAAGTTGGAGTAAATGAAGATGTGTTGGGTTACAGGGGAATTTGTGCTGCGAGTAGACTAATAAATAATGAGAGCCATAGATACAAAGTGATGAAAAGCTTTTTTTATGTAAAGATTTTTACATGTTATGTGGCATGTTGTCAGAGAATTGTAGTATTGATGCGTTCCTGTTACGATCTTCATAATTTACTTTCCCCTAACTGTGCTATAGAGTTTAGACAAACCCGCGCAACGCTCGGGTTATAAAGCCTAGTTATTAATTATTCTTCAACCTACACAACAGCATTCCATATTATTTAAAAAGGCAAAAATAATACAATATTCCTACAAATTAACAACAATTGCCCTACATAAACAAATCCTACTTACTTACTTTTGTAGTTTCATTATTCAAACTACCTAAGTTAGGTACCATAGTTACAAGACATTATCTGAAAATCCAAATAACTTTATACTAAAATCATTTGTCTAAGCTATCAATCCAAATTTGTTTAAATAAAAATTACCCATATTGATTAAAAGCATCCAAACCTTGATTAATCATTTGTATAGTAAAATAAATTAAATAAATTTGTAAAAGTAATTTCTTTTGTTCTTTTCATATACTTCTTTTTTATAAAGAAAGGAGCATAACCAAAATTATTCTTTATATAAAGAAAGGAGAATGTCTAAATAGATGCTGAGTGTGAATCATTATTTAATGTCGTAACCATTCAACACATGAGTGAGACTGTGAGAGTGTTATCTCGACAGCGATCACAGTCACCAGAGATTTGATTTTGTAACTTGTTTTACTGTTATTTTTATTTTTATAATTATTGGTTTATTGTAATCTTAATGCGACTTTTTCCTATTAATATTCTATGATCACATGTACCTAGTTGCCTCAATATTCATTATGTTGCATAATATGTGGATTAAATATTCAGCCGTCTCTTTATTCTTTATGTAATATCTCATATTACATATTTATAATAAATATTACTTATATTTAACCTTAAACATATAACATGTATTTATAAGAAGAAGCCAAACTTGTTTATTTATCTTAAAAAAAAAAAAAAGCAGCCAAATTTGTTTATCTATATACCTACACATGTATGGGTTATATGCATCATGTGTAAGTATATTGCCTACACATTACCTACCGATACCTACGTACATGTAGCTAAACGTAAAGTAAAGTAGTGAAAAGAAAAACAGTTTAATTATTTTTTATGTATGTAACATAACATTTGTGTGTGTAAGAAGTTAAAGTTTTTAAATTTTTTTAACATGGATAGAAAATATAAACGCTTTACTTTTGTTCCAATGCTTTTATACTTTACAATTAATCTTATAAGCTAAATTCTTATAAGAAATTTATGCAACAAAATCTCCCAAGAAAATATTAGTCCATGAATATAAAACAGAAGCCCAATACTACCCGGTCCATAGCACATGCCACACGAAATGTATCAACATAACTCTCCTATTTCACATTAAAAAATATGCATTAGTGACTTAATTAGAACACTTTTGAAAGTTGGTTACTATTCTATGAGATATTCCCTAAAAAATGACATCTTATGCCGTGTTGAAAAAAATGACTATACCCAAAACAACCCCTATACACCCTTGCAACAAATATTCAAAATCACACACACAGCACCATCTCCATCTTAACTCGGACTATTTGACTTTTTCCGCACCTACGAAAAACGCTTTGCTCTCACCAATCAAATAAATTACCTGGGCTGGTTTCCTTTCAAGCACCTTACACCAAATCGTTGTGAGGCAGGCGACATGAAATGCCTTTGCTTTTCACGTAGGCAATGAGTATTTGTGCAACCCCAGCTAATCACGAGTTGAAAATGTGAATGAAAATAGTTGGTACGTTACACCCACTAGCTATACTATCTACATGATGCAAGTAAATATTCCGCCAATTGATACTGTTCATTTTAATTGGCCCTTTCACTTGTATCAAATTTCATTTTATATTACATGATACATTATGCTTTGTACGAATATATGTAATACAATCTCCAAGTTAATGAAAGCAATTTGATTAGTTTACATAACATGCTGACTAGAAACTTAAATGATATAAAGAAAGAACGTAACAAAAGATTAGCTACTGGAAAAGTAACATCAACTTTTCCCTTCCTAATCAGTTTTATTGATAGTAAATTATAATCTTTATAAAAAAACAACTTTTAAACAAAAACACAAAACACCAATAGCACTTTCAAACAAGGTCTTAAACATTACATTTCACAAGGGTAATAAAATAAGTCTTAAAAGAATGTAACAAGCAACGTCTATTTATTCAAACAAATGAGTTGTGGTCCACTAAGCAAAGTGTCACAATAACATATATATTTAAGATACCATGATGATGATGATGACCCCCGATTCCGATTCTTCTCATTAAGGCTTGGAACGAATAGATATATAGATACAACATATCACCAGCGTCTTTTAAGCACCTACCTGGCTAAACAATAGCCTGCGGATCTGCAAACATATTCAAAAAGGGGTCAATACAAACACACAGATTTCTTCCTTGAATGTGTGACCGCCTAAAATGTAATTAAATGGTACCTCAGGAAGTTTCCCACGAAATACAACATCCAAGCGAGCATCGAGCGTGTTTTCAAACACAATTTTACCATCACGAGAAGCCAAAACCACACCTCCAGAGCTGAAAACCCAAAACAATATAAGAAACTTTTTTCAATGTTAAGTAGGCCTGTAAATGAACAGAACTTTCAGTGAACTGTTCAACAAGAAGTTTGTTTATGTTCGTTTATTAAACGAACGAACATGAGCATGTGTCCAGTTTGTTCATTTACACTCGTTTATGCTCATTAGTCACCATTCCTTTACGTTTGTTAGTTTATGTGCGTTTAAGTTCGTTCGTTCGTTACATCCACTCATATATTCAGCTAAATATTTGAGACCCACAATTAGGCTTTTAGGCCAGATAGATTAGTGTCCAAGTTTAAATTTAATTGGTATTCGATCGGTTATCTTTGTTCATCTATGTTCACTTACATTGATTCGTTTATGTGTGTAAACTGTTCGTTTATACAATCAACAGACAAACATAAACAAACACGAATGCCCTCATTTCCTTAATGAACAAACACGAACAAAAAAATCCCCGTTCGTTTAATTGTTCAAGTTCAATCGTTTGTTTGATTAAAGTTAAACACACGAATACAAACATGTCTAGTTCGTTTTTGTTTGTTTTTTACAAGCCTAAAATAAAATAGATAGAAAAAAATAGCTCAATAATATAAATGTACCAAGAAAGAGCATGAGGATCATCATGAGACGGGGCAGGTGGAAGGTGGATACTGTCAACTATGATCTCGGGTTCATGAACTTGTGTTTTCTCTGCATATTCGGCTTTTGCTGCATCAAGAACCGAATGAACAAGATGCTCGTCTTCTTTCCGGCAACGCAGTAACACTGATGGTTCTTTCAGTCTGAGTAAACCCTAGAAACAGATAGCTTGTTGTGATATTATTATGGTATCATTAAGAATATTATATACGGGTTAATATATGGTTGATTAGTACCTGAACATTAGAGATTTCAGCAGTCCTTCATAGTTATGATGATGCTGGTGCTTGTGATGGCTCACGTTTAAAAGATCTTTTGATGCTGCTTCTCTCATGGCACTAACCAAGTCATCTTGTGCTTGAAGAACCTTAATCCGAGAAGCATTAAGTTGCATGGAATATTCACTGTAATAAAAATTGTGATTAGTATTTAGATACAAACTTCTAAATAAGATGTATGCACATAAAAAAAAATTTAGTAAACATGTTTGGGGAATTTTACATTTTCTTACGAACTTCAACTTGCTTCTGTTTGCGTTCATACTCCTGCCGGATCTTCTTTTTCTCTGCCTCAACTAATTGCAATTTCTCAATGTTAAATTCCTGCAATAGTCAAACAATTATAAATTATTAATATGCAGTGTTGACCCGTGTACTTGCTATTATGATCATAGCTACTTAAATTGTTAAAATGTGGTTTAGATGATTGTGTAAAACTGACTTGATTTGAGTTCAATTTGTAATTGCAAATTTGCAATCCCACAACAATAACCAATAAGAAACAGACAAATTTCAATTAAAGTGCATATATACCTACCAACCCTTTACCACTAAATACAAAATTGCACTTAGTTATATAGTATGACTTTTAAGTCCAATATGAGTTATTATCAGTTGAAACCACCAAACACTAAGTTCCTGCAACACTCAACCAAAAACCTAACATGTTGTCATATTCAGATACACAGTTAAGTAAACTCAGATATTCGCTACAAATCATAAAACTGAATAAACTGGATTTTGTTTGCAAACTCTCAACAAACTCCTGCAGAAATCAACCATATTTTTTTGAACAAATGTTCTACCATACACGACCACCCCTTGCAGTTCATAGTAAAATTCATGAAATTAAAATTATAGTATGACAGTTTTACTCACATTTTCTTGTGATTCACTAATTGAAACTAGAGGTGCAAATAATGGTTAACCAGGTTTAGAATATTGGTTTCTAACCGTAACCGGTTATTGGTCAAACGGTCAAAACCGTTACGGTTCCCAACCGGTATTTGAGCGGAAAATCCATAACCTATGTAACCAATCGGTTTTTAACCGCCAATAACCTATTGAATTTAACCTTATTAACACTAAACGTATTAGCAGTTCCTGTCTCAAAAGTCCAAACAGGTTCCTAACCATCGGTTTCAATCAGTTAGTAACCGAATTCTAGTTTACCGGTTAATAACCGATTTCGATTCTGTTAACCGGTTACGATTTGCACCTCTAACTGAAGCTACCAATCAACACAACTAAAAGCTCGTTTAACTGCCGAAATTAGATCACGGATTCACGATGTTAAATATGTAGCCTAAACTATATCTATAGACTCTCAATTTTAACTTCATGCAACAATTGACCTAATAACAGAATAACCGTATCGTGCATAATATTTAATAATAACTAGTCATATATTCCGACCTAATTTCATAACAATTCACTAATAATAACAATAACAATAATAATCGAATTGAATTGATTTTGATTTGATTGAAGAGTTACTTCTTCGGCGGAAACGGTGATCTCGTTGGCTTTTTCATCGGCTTCTTGGCGGATGAATCGGACCATCTGCTGAATCTGCTTCGAGACATCAGCATCGTTCATCTTTGGATCTGAATTTGATTGATTGATTGATTGATTGTAGGAGATTGAGGCAGATGTCAGATTGAATAAATGAATGAATCAAGGAGTTGTGAATGGTGATTGATGATATTATTATTATTATTTATTATTTAGTTTTAATTTTAATCGTTCAGTGTCACATGAAACGTGTTATTATATTTTTACATCCAGTCCTTTTAGTATCGTGATACTACAAACACACTCCCTGACTTTTTATTTTTTGGTTGATGTTGATTGGAAACATGTGACTACGTGAGTGACATTGATGAAAAGTTAAAAAGACAAGGTGACCCATGGCATGGATCTCCACTCTCTCCCGGCCTCTCTAACTCTCTAGGGTGTTGCGGCCAAAACGGAAATTTCAGTTTTGGAGTTTTAGAAAACCGTTCGGTTTTTCAGTTCCAAACATAAGCCTACAATATCTTTACAAGGTTTTTTTTTTTACAAATTGGTGTTCTCTTCTCATTTCAAGCTAAGACCTTGTGGTACCTAAGACCATAGGCAGTGTTTTCGTGAAGTGTGCATGCTACCTCAACCCTGCTATGTGGATTCTCTAGTTGATACCCTTCACCCTAGTACTTACTACTTAGATGTGTACATGAGTTGAGTTGAGTACAACAGTCTTGCTGAAATTCAAGCTAGACTTGTTGGCTTAAAGTAACTCGAGCTCCGCTCATTTCGACAACTATTTTTAAAGCTCGAGTTTGAGTCGTGTATGATTATCAAGCTCAGGCTTGACTCGTTAGTTACTCGTATTTATTTTTTATTTTATATAGATATTTAATTTTTTATAGAGTTAAGTACAATTTACGTCTCCATAAGACTTGAATCTTCATTAGTTAAAAAGACAAAACATTGTCCTAACATTTTTAAACTATTCGTACCACTTCAGCTTTAGAATTTTTTAATAAAATTCATGATAAGCATATTATTACATTTGTCGTAAAGTAAAAGCTTGTGAGTTTAAATAGAATTTTACTACATAAATATAATAAAGTAGTGGTATACGGTTTTTTGGCTTTTAACTATACGATAAGATTAAGACCCATAAGTATGTAGCATAGCACAATTATATAACTTGATCTAACATTTTCTTAAGTGGCACATGGTTGGTCTTTGAAGTGACACGGTTCATGGTTGTCTTTTTCCAAAACTTCACTTATAACCCTTGGATATGAACTCATTGTCATGTATTGGCGGATTTGATGCAACGGTTACAATTCTTTATATTAAAGTCAATATATATTTTTCCACTGATGATACATATTCAAATGATTTTGTTAACTTAAATGGTATATATATCAAGTAGAAACATCTTTTGTTTCCTTCATATATTGATTATCGGAGATTACTGGAGCATTGGTTTACCAATTGCAACAATTACACTTGATATCACCCTGGCAAAAAGATCACTCTTTTGTCTGAATAATAGAAATTTAAGAACCATTCCATCCACTCAAGTGGAAACCGATAACAAGAGAAACCATTTGGCTGAACCCGACACAAATGCTCAAGGCGATACTTGAACCCACGACCTCCCACAAGGAAAGTCATGAGGCTATTGTTGGATCAATCTACCACTATAGTTAAAACGTTGTCAATAATTTTTTTTTCTAAGTGAGAGCTTTATTTTCAAAAGAATATTAAGTTCTCGTAAGGAATATTGAGAGCATCAACAATGATTCGAAGCTCATGGACAATTATTCGAAGCCCACGGATTGTAGCACTTGAACTTTCCAACCAAAATCTGACGAGTTCACTGGCGTCCATTTGATTAACCTCTTTTCCTCCCACTCACAAAACAAATCATTCCTTCATGCCAGGTAGATTTGAGTTCTCTAGACAAGTCTTTTTAGGTGATGTTTGTTTTTCCTCAAAAGCACTTCTGCACCTCTTTTGTCTGCACTGAGAAGAGGAAGCGCAGACGTTGGGCTCTGCAGTGTGTTTGTTTTTCCGAAAACGTTTCATTAAAAAACGTCTGCGCGTCCTCTTCTCCTAGAAGCATTGTTCAAACCACTTCCCACCTCTTCTCCTCTTTTTCTTATTTTTTCATCAGGTTCCTTCTTCTCTCAAACCCAGCTCCACCCTCCACTCCTCCACCCGCCTCCTACACCCTCCACCACCGGCCACCCTCTCCACCGTCGGCCACCCTCCACCGCCGCCGCATCTCTCTCTCTCTCTTCACCACAGATCCGCGGCTTCTCTCTCTCCACCACAAGTTTGCTCCTCCTGTCACCCCCTATCCCCACCTCCGACGCCGCCCTCCACTCACCTCCGGCGTCGCCCTCCACCCCCACTCTCTTCCCGTCACCCCTCTCCGCACCTCCGGCGCCACCCTCTCCACTCCCACCTCCGGCCCCATATTATTATTATTAAGAATTATATTTATATAATAAAAATGACATTTTGATGAGTTACCATGCATTTTGATGATTACCATTAGTTTGTTCGGTTCGGTTTGTTTAAAAACACTATGTTTTATTTTATCAGTCTGCAGACGTTAAAAACAAACACTCTACTTCTTGCAGACTGCAGAGGTTTGGTCCACCTCTTTTGCTACAGATGCCTGCAGATGTGGTCCGCAGACTGCAACGTTTTACCTCTTAAAAAACAAACAACACCTTAATCATGTAGATCACTTTCAAAATGTAACTTAACTTGTACACCAAATATTAAATCAGATAATTCAAAAACATCAAGTAACGAATATGAAATTTATGTTTTGAAAACGTTCCAGAAACAATGCCAAATACCGTCCTTATGCGAGTAACAAACATAACGAAATGTTCCAACTCTAAAACACTTCGCGGTTATGATCACAGTTAATAGTTACATTAGTGATTAAGCCTAGGGGTGCAAACAAGCCGAGCTACTTGGTTCGGATTGATAAAAAGCCTGAAACGAGCCGAGCCCGAGTCTCAAAATAAAACTCATATAGTTATCGAGCCCAAACCCGAGCCTTGTATGCGAAGCTCGTTTAGGCTCGTTAAGCCTTATGTATTTTTAACTTATGCCTCTTTTGGACTTTGATGTTTAATTTTGCATTGCACAATTGAGCTCGAGCCGAGCTTTAACTCGTTTAAGGTACTACACGAGCTCAAGACGAGCTTAGGCTCGTTAAAGGTTTTTTTGTTCTTGTCATAATACATAAATATAATTAAAAAAAACACATATGAACTAGTTAACAAATAATAAACAGGTTGAGTCAGAGCTTTGGAAATTAAGAGACTAGGTCGAACTGATCCCAAGCAGAGCCCAAGAAGTCCAGCCCAACCCAACAGCAGCCCAAGTACTTCAGACAAGGTCCAAGGTCAACTATCGATCTGTCCTTGTTGATATGAGTATCATAGAGATGAGGTTGACAGAATCTTGGAGGGAAAAGAGTGTCCAGTCTTGGAGCGAAAAGAGTGTCCAGTGGATAATAGCCAGTCCCCTGCCTAGGTCAGAGGGACCAGCAGTCAATAGAGAGAACTCAAGGAGTAACGGTCTAGAAGGGAGATTCCCCTAGACCATTATATATGTACATTTTCTCTTTGTAAAAGGAAACAAGAAAAATAATAGAACTCTTTTTTACTCTATCTTGTTCATGGGTTCTCACTGAGATTAAAAAAGGACACACTCACACACAGCCATCAAGTTCACAACCAATGGAGTTTGGAGAGACTACTCTCATAAGTTTCTATTAACATTTGTAATTCTTGTGACCTGCTTGTTGATCCACCATAATAATAACAATCACTCTCAAATCACAACTCTTCTCTAGAACAACACACGAATCTTCGCTTAATCATTCACGATTCAATTAGGGTTCCAACATTGGCGCCATCCGTGGGACCTTCTTGATTGAAGGTCTCACCAAAATCTTGGAAGAATGGATGATCAAATCCTGAAAGGAATACCACTATTGTTTCATTCCGGCTCGGGCGACGACCACCACCAAATACACTGCTTTCGCATTTGTCTCTCCAGCAAAAGTTTTTGTCGTCTATCCACTGTTTCGATAAACAAGTGTCAACCCAAGTGTTTACACCCAGTTCAGATTCTTCGTCGTTTTTCCGTTGTCGGAATCTTTCTCCGACTTTTCAAAATATTCCGTGAAGTCAAAAAATCTTGAAATACTCTCCGAGGAGCATGCATCGAAGAGCAAAAGCGAGAAGAAAGTGGCAAACGGCTACCCGATATTTAGATCTACAAACGTCCGATGGGCAAAATCAGGGAGCGAGCTCAACTTTGAGCCCCTTCTTCTCATATTTGAGTCATTTCAGCTCAGTTTTGGAGCCCCCATCCACTCACGTTCAAGTCTATTTAGTCTGCCCAGGCAAAGGGACGACCCCGGTACCTTTGAAAGTTTTTTTTCTTTACGGTGACGCTGGAGACGCTCCGCCGGTATCTCCGCCCCTAATGAAAATAATTGGTTTGTTCTCTCTATCTTGTTATGTTACTTTAGCACATCATATAAGTTATAAGAGTTGTTTACACCATTATTAAAACTTGAAGTTCCACCAAATTACCAAAGCATAAATTTCTATATGAAAACACAGTAAATCTAAAAGTAAAAAGTAGATGAATAAAGAAGGAAAGAAAAGTAAGGTCAAATCCTATATTGGCCTACTTTATAAAGTTACTGTTTTCATAAAAGGTTGGGAAGTCACTTTTGTAAAGTATTAATTTGTTGTAAAAGAAGAGACATGGGCACATGGTGAAGGATGTGTGTTGAACTTTTCAAACACTAGCTTCACGATTAACAAGGTAAGAGGATGGGAAGTCTACATTTTTTATTTTTTATTTTTCAAAGTAGATGTGACTTAACCCACAAACATACATCTTTTTGGGCAACCATTATCTGCCCATGCATTATTAAAGTTTATTTATATTCTAAACATTGAAAAAGTTTGAAGGCCTTTCCTGGTGATTCAGAATAAAGCCCCCGAGCCCCTTGCCAGGGGTGCCCTGGGACATTTGCTTTAATATGAAGGCCCTTCCTGGTGATTTAGAACAAAGCCCCCGAGCCCCTTGCCAGGGGTGCCCTGGGACATTTGCTTTAATATGAAGACCCTTCCTGTGATTCAAAACAAACCCCCGAGCCCCTTTGCCTAGGGATATCCTGGGAGATTTACTTTAATATGAAGGCCTTTCCTATGACTCAGAACAAAGCCCCCAAGCCCCTTGCCTGGGGATGCCCTGGGACATTTACTTTAATATGAAGGCCCTTCCTGTGATTCAAAACAAAGCCCCCAAACCCCTTGCCTGGAGATGCCCTAGGATATTTGCTTTAATATGAAAGCCCTTCCTGTGATTCAAAACAAACCCTCGAGCCCCTTGCCTGGGGATATCCTAGGAGATTTACTTTAATATTAAGGCCCTTCCTGTGATTCAGAAAAAAGCCCCGAGCCGCTTGCCTGGGGATGCCCTAGAAAATTTACTTTAATATGAAAGCCCATCTTGTGATTCAGAACAAACCCGCATATAATATAACTCCTTTAGACAAAGTTTCCTTACTAAACAATCCTTCTTACCAAAACCTCTTCTAAGATAAGCAAGTCATAACAGAGCCTCCTTCCAAGAAGGAAACTTCATTTCAAGATAATCCGTATATAATGAGGCTCCTCCCAAGACAATCCCTTCATTACAAACATTCCTCCCATACAATCCCTACTGAAGCCCCTTGCCATATTACAAGAATCTTTTCCAAAGAAGAAGATTTCCTTTCCAATGGAGGAGGTATTTAAAAATTTCCCCCATAAAAAAAATATATCATTTGAGCAAGGGTTCCCTGCAAAGGAAAACAACATCTTCCAGATTTTATTATTGAAGATGAATAATCACTTTCCAGTTAAGGAAGGATTTGAAAAGTTTTTCCCAATGTGGAAAGAGAACCTTCTACAACAACATCTCTCAAATGGAAAGATTTTCCTCCAATGAAAATTAATCCCCTTCCATTGGACGAGGTATTCGAGAAACCCCTCATGTGAGGAAAGAGAGCATTCTACAACAGTTTTTTGCATTACAAGAATTTTATTTAAAGGAGAATAATCCCCCTCCAATGGATGGAATGTTTGAAGGGGACGACATGTGTGAAAGGTCAATTCCATTCAGAAGGAACCCTCCCCCCTACACCAACCTGGAGCTGGGGGACTAATTTGACATTTTGTCATTATGTCGTGGGTCTTCGTCATTGAAGTTTCTTTAATACGACAAGAGGGACCCGTTCATCAGCTTCTATGCATGAAGACGTATCTCATAAAAAGATCACCATTTTAGAGAGACTTCCAAGGAAAAATAATTCTCTTCCAATGAGTGAGAAGAAGAGTTCCATTCTAGAGAGTGACAAATTCGCTATGAAAGGAAAGAAGCCTCATGTAGTAACACTTCACGTTCCAAAAATTTTCCATGGAGAAGAAACTTTCATATCACTATTATCTTTTATAAGAAGGGAATGGGCCCCAACCAGCAGCCCCTTCCATCATCTTCATGTGTAAGACTTCTAATAGGCATTAAAACTAATTATGTTTTTTTTATATTTATGATTAACAAATATAATGGGTCGACCGTACTTATAATCCCCCCAGATGGGATAAAGCCCTCTAAAGGAGGTACCGTACTTATAATTCCCCCAGATGGGATAAAGCCCTTTAAAGGAGGCACCGTACTTATAATTCCCCCATATGAGATAACTCCCTCTAAAGGAGGCACCGTACTTATAATTCCCCATACGGGATAAAGTGTCACACCCCCATCTTAGGGCCTAGACGTGTGACCATAAGTTAGTACCTATTTTGTAGATAAATCAGAGTTGCGGGTTTTATTTCAGCGGAAGTCTTTAATAAAATATTATTACTTTGAAAACTTATTAAACTCTCGGGTTTAAATACCCGTTCAATGTTTCAAATACATTTCTTTCGAAAACATATTTCTTTTATAATATTTTGAAATAATATATCTGAGCCATCAGATAGCATCTAATGACTATAACTCCAATCTTCTATTCCTCTTTGCATGTATAGTATAACCTTTCTTATTTCCCTGTAACATGGGGGAAAAATACGTCAGCACAAAACTGTTGAATAACGCTGACTCTAAAATCTCTTTTCAATAACTTTGTGAAACCAACAATAATACCTTTGTGACTACTCTTTAGGCACCCAACTATATTGGGATCAAATTACCCTAAGTACCATGTACAATTAATTATATACACAATATCATTTCTCTGAACAATCCCGTAGACCTTCAGAGGCATGTTGATGATATGCATGGCCTCGGAGTAACGCCGAGTCACCATGTATGTTTGGATCCAGACACATGTATACTCTTAATCAGAGTGTCTGTTTCTTATTATTGTACACAAAGTTTTAAGGATTCGTAAATCATATGCAAACATTCTGACTAATTATAAAAGGTTTAGGGCGTATTCACCTTATCTGTTTATAATCAGTTTCTAATACTGATTCCTGTTTTCTGATTCCTCTTCTTGTTTTGTTACTTCGGACCTATAGTACGAGAATAACATTTTGTATAAATAACTAGATCATCGATCTAGCTTTAGACCTTTAGTCTATTTCGTATAGCTTTAACCTTGATGAAAACATTTGGACCTTTAGTCCTTTTCTTTATTTACCATTTATATGCTACGTTTCTTCTTCAAGAAGAAACGTCTATATTGAGTTTCTTCTTCAAGAAGAAACATTAATTTCATAACTATAATCTCTTGCATTATATTTCTTAGTCATAAAGAAATATTATTTTGATTATAACCTTTGCTTAAGAAAAGTTATATTATTCTTAATCGTAATCAAGGTTCGGCTATACCTCCGACTATGGTCTAAGCCATTTATAATAATATAATAATAACTTAGGCAGAACACCTTACCTCGCACGGGTATTCGGAGTTAGATATTCCTAAGTTTATACGGGCAGCACTTCTACTCTATACGCACGTTTCTTGAGGCGTTCTTGATCCACCTTCCATGGCACGCAAATCGATGCAATGTTCGGTCGCCGGGTCGTGCACGTACTTCGAGAGGGAATGTCGGGTTACTTTCGAGTGGCACGAACTTCCAGGAAAACGCCGGGTTTATGGTACGAATTACGATGTGTTATTTGTCGGGTCGGTGGTACACAAAACAATGTTCGGTACGCAAACCTAGGTAGAGAGAGAGTAAAAATCTAGAGAGAGAGAGTGGAAATGTGTGTGTGGGAAATGCCGTGAGCGTCCATATTTATAGCCAAAATTGGATCCTATCGCGATACGCGATAGGCTCCTTTCTCATGTTCATCGCGTATCGCGATGACACATGTCATCAGGCGTTGCCACGTGTCGCCACGTGGCCTGACACGTCTGTCATGTGTCGCCACGTGGTCTGACACGTTCTGCCATGTGTCCTGTCATGCTGACACGTGTCACCAGAGTGTGACACGTGTTGATGCGTCATCACGGCCCATCGCGATAAGCGATGGCCGTCTTCTTGGACTCATCGCGTAGCGAGATGGGTTCCTGGATTTATTTTTCACTTTTAGTCCCTCATCTTTGATAGCTTGTTATTTCTAGTCTAATTCTTATTTGTCCAAAAATACTAAGGCGGCTCTCAAAGCGTCTCGCGGCGATGCGAGCGTGCGAAGTGCAAAGGGCGCCATCAAAGCGCCACATTGCGCCTAACGCCCTTCGTCGTCGTCGCTGTCGCCATCGTCCTCGTCCTCGCCCGAGCCCGAGCCCGTGCGCGTGCGCGTCGGGTGCTATGCACCCTCCGCTAGGACCACTTGGTGAATGATATTCATAAAAGAATATAACTATGGAAATTCTATCTCTTATAAAGAGCTTCCATTTCTTTACCACTTCCATGTGGGATGAATTCCATCTTCCTTATTTATACCTTAGTGGAATGCTTCCACTTTCTTACATCTTCCAATGTGAGATGGAGTTTCCTTTCATTCTTTATGTAAGAAAACTTTAACTTAGGAAATATTTTTATTTCCTTATTTTTCTTATAATTCCTTTATTTAATATTTTTCCATTACTTATCTTTTGATCCCTTAACTTTCCTAAGTTGTCAAATTTGGATCAAAATTTTGGGGATGTTACATCCTCCCCACCTTGGAATGAATCTCGTCCTCGAGATTCGTTGGTTTAAGAGTGAATGGTTCTTACTTTTCTATTGTTGATTAGATTCTATCTAATCGGGTTCTTGTTGTTGCAATCTGTATGCAGAATGACTAGGGTCTTTATTTTGTTGTTAACTTACATCCTCGAATGATGTAACCAGTCCATAATTCAGAATATCATTAGTAAATATAAATTGCTAAACACATTGATCAGTTATGTTTAACTATTTACCTTACCGTTATGTATTCTAAACATTTACTGATGTTAACTACATTGTTGTTTCTATTCAGTCTGTCGAATCTATTCCAATAAGTTGTTATTTAGATTCAATCTATCAAATCCATTCTATCCTTGATCTTGATTATTGATGTTCGGTATATTCTAACAGTACTTTTGTACTTTGTCTTGATCACCTTTGTTATACTTAGCAATTGTATTTCTTGAATATCTTCGAGCTCTTTTTCTTTGACTTTTTTATCAACCTTACTAGGTAGGTAATAATATTCCATCAGTTGTATTGCTTAAATGTCTTGTGGTCAATAATGAACTTCTTTCATTAAAATACTGATCTTGTATATTTAGATATTTTCTAACGTTTGGTATATCATCCTCCTAGATGATAACTTTTCTCAACGTTTTCTTGTTCTAACTTTTGCATGAACTTTTCAATAATTGAACCTCTTGGTTGTTCTTTAGAGGTAACGAATATAAGCATTCTTGTGTATTAACACGATCTATATGCTAATATTTTATTTATAACTTAGGGACTTAAATACCCTTCTTTGATTACAAAACTTCTCATTTAAGAACAAGTTACAAATATACAAAAGTTAGCTAATCTATCTTGACATTTCTTTGATATGATCTTGTCATTCATTAATCTTGATTAGCTTTTCTTTTCGGGAATTCAGTCTTAAAGTGACCCGTTTCTCCACATATAAAACATGCTCCTAGCTTCTTACGACATTCTTCTATTGTGTGTCCTGCTCTCTTGCAGTATGCACAATTATTCGTATTTTCTAGTCGACACTTTCCAGTATGTTTCTTTCCACAAGTCTTACAGGCTGACTTGGGAGTACTTTCCTCCTTTCCTAGCTTCTCGGGATCTTTTGCTTTCTTGGCTTCTTGGTTTTCCTTCTTTTCTTCTTCTTGATTCCTTATCATACTGTTGATTAAGTATCCGGCTAATTCCATAGCCGAATCAACTGTTTCAGGCATATGGGATCGTACCATGTCTCTTATTTCTCTTGGTAACCCATATATATAGTGAGTTACTTTATTATATTCCGGAGTTACTAGATGTGGAACCAATTGGCAGTACTCTAGGAATTTAGTGTTATATTCCCTAAGATTGTTCCAATAACCTCGTGATTCCATAACTCGGTTTGAATTCGATCCATCTCATGAGTTGGGCAAAATTTCTTTAGTATGAGACCTTTGAATGTTTCCCAACTTAAGTTATACATCATTTCTCTCCCTTTGCTCATCAACAGAGCATTTCACCACTCATGCGCCTCTCCTTTAAACATTAAGGCGGAATACTGAATCTCCTCTTCATCGGTACACTTACTTGTTATTACTATTGTTTCCATCTCCTCAAGCCACCTCACGGTTGTGATGGCTCCTTTATCTCCGTGAAACTCCTTTGGTCCATAATACTTGAAGTTTTTGAACGAACATCCACCGATTTTGAGTTTCTTTCGTTTCTTATTCTTTGGGTTATTGTTATTAGCTGTAGAGCTATCATAAGCCTCTTCCTTTCTTGAAGGAACAGATTTAATTTGACTCCTTTTGTTAGATTTTGGTCGACTTTGACTCGTAGAAAAGTCTTTCATAGCTTCCTTAATCATCTTTTGAATTCCCTCTTTATATTAGGCGGGAATTTCATTATCTTTATTATTAATGTTTTCTTCGTTTCCCGATTTCTTGGGAGGACTGTTGTGAGAGTTTGCACTTTCTTCTCTTGACATACTACAATAAAATTTTAAAAGATAAGTCCAATATTCTAAGAATTCAAAACATATCTTTTATTTATCTTATTATAGTTACAAGAGTGCATATTATTTTTTTTACAATTATATTCTCTACTATGATTCTATTTCTTCCATCGAATGACTAATTTCTTAATCTTGCTATCTTTCTTGATAGTCTCCTTTTCTTTTTCTTTCACCTCCATCTCTTTCATTGTTTCTTCATTTTGAGTGCAAGCGAAGTAAGGATCTTGAGTTGCCGGAAAATATTCTTGTTCGCGAGGATATTCTTCCGGATACGCCATTACTTCTTTTTCCTTTGGCATCATTGGTTTCTGGGATCTACTTGATCCTGTTCCATATGTGTTATGATTGGGAATTATTTGAGCTAGCGGAATGTCAGAATCATAGGAATCTGAATCTTCCTTCATTTTTGTTTGACATGTACTTTCATCGCTAGATATAGGATGTCACATCCCACTTTAGGGCCTAGGCGTGTGACCATAAGTTGGTACCTATTTTGTAAATAAATCCGAGTTGCGGGTTTTATTTCGGTGGAAGTCTTTAATAAAATATTATTACTTTGAAAACTTATTAAACTCTCGGGTTTAAATACACGTTCAATGTTGCAAATACATTTCTTTCAAAAACATATATCTTTTATAATATTCTGAAATAAAATATCTGAGCCATCAGATAGCATCTAATGACTATAACTCCAATCTTCTATTCCTCTTTGCTTGTATAGTCTAACCTTTCTTGTTTCCCTGTAACATGGGGGAAAAATACGTCAGCACAAAGCTGGTGAATAACGCTGACTCTAAAATCTCTTTTCAATACCTTCGTGAAACCAACAATAATACCTTTGTGACTACTCATTAGGCACCCAACTACATTGGGATCAAATTACCCTAAGTACCATGTACAATTAATTATATACACAATATCATTTTTCTGAACAGTCCCGTAGACCTTCAGAGGCATGTTGATGATATGCATGGCCTCGGGGAAATGCCGAGTCACCATGTATGTTTGGATCCAGACACATGTATACTCTTAATCAGAGTGTCCGTTTCTTATTATTGTACAAAAAGTTTTTAAGGATTCGTAAATCCTATGCAAACATTCTGACTCAATATAAAAGGTTTGGGGCGTATTCACCTTGTATGTTTATAATCAGTTTCTGATACTGATTCCTATTTTCTGATTCCTGTCTTCTTGTTTTGTTACCTCGGACCTATAGTACGAGAATAACCTTTGTATAAATAACTAGATCAGCTATCTAGCTTTAGACCTTTAGTCTATTTTGGTATAACTTCAACCTTGATAAAATCATTGTTTATTTAAAACAATTGGACCTCTAGTCCCTTTCTTTATTTACCAATCATATGTTACGTTTATTCTTCAGGAAGAAACGTCTATTCTGAGTTTCTTCTTCAAGAAGAAACATTAATTTCATAATTATAATCTCTTGTTTTATAATTCTTAGTCATAAAGAAATACTATTTTAACCATAACCTTTGCTTAAGAAAAGTTATTCTATTCTTAATCGTAATCAAGGTTTGGCTATAACTTCGACTATGGTCTTAAGCCATTTATAATAATAATAACTTAGGCAGAACCCCTTACCTCGCACGGGTATTCAGAGTTAGATTTCCTAAGTTTATACGGGCAGCACTTCTACTCTATACACACGTTTCTCGAGGCGTTCTTGATCCACCTTCCTTGGCACACAAATCGAGGCAATGTTCGATCGCCTGGTCGTGCACGTACTTCGAGACGGAATGTCGGGTTACTTTTGGGTGGCACACACTTCGAGGAAAACGCCAGGTTTATGGTACGGATTATGATGTGTTATTTGTCGGGTTGGTGGTACGCAAAACGGTGTTCGGCACGCAAACCAATGTAGAGAGAGAAAGTTGTTTTAGAGAGAGAGTGGAGAGGTGTGCTGCAAATGAGCTGATCCCATCCCTATTTATAGCAAATTTTGGATCCCATCGCGATACGCGATGGGCCCCTTCTACATGGTCATCGCGTATCGCGATGACCATGAATGTCAGACGTTGCCACGTGGTCTGACACGTTCTGCCACGTGTCCTGCCATGCTAACACGTGTCACCCGGAAGTGACACGTGTCCGTGAGTCATCATGGGTCATCGCGATATGCGATGCCCGTCTTCTTGGACTCATCGCGTAGCGCGATGGGTCCCTGGATATTATTTTTCAGTTTTAGTCCCTCGTCTTTGATAGCTTATCATTCTAGGTCTAAATCTCGTTGTCCAAAAATACTAAGATGACTCTCAAGCGGCTCGCGGCGATGCGAGCGTTCGAAGTGCGCCATCAAAGCGCCACATTGCGCCCAACGCCCTTCGCCCGAGCGCGAGCGCGTGCGCGTCGGGTGCTACGCGCCCTCCGCTAGGACTACTTGGTGCATGATATTCATAAAAGAATATTACTATGGAAAATCTCTTCCTTATAAAGAGCTTCCATTTCTTTACCACTTTCCATGTGGGATGGACTCATCTTCCTTATTTATACCTTAGTGGAATGCTTCCACATTCTTACATCTTCCAATGTGGGATAGATTTTTCTCTTTACTTATTTCCTCCATGTAAGAATACTTAGCTTTAGGAAATATTTTTGTTTATTTTTCTTATATTTCCTTATTTAATATTTTCTCATTACTTATCTTGATATTATTTTTGATCCCTCAACTTTCCTAAGTTGTCAAATTTGGATCAAAATTCTGGGGATGTTACATCCTGTCGCTAAGATTGATGGCTCTGATACCAACCTGTCACACCCCCATCTTAGGGCCTGACGTGTGACCATAAGTTGGTACCTGTTTTGTAAATAAATCAGAGTTGCGGGTTTTATTTCAGCGGAAGTCTTTAGTAAAATATTATTACTTTGAAAACTTATTAAACTCTCGGGTTTAAATACCCGTTCAATGTTTCAAATACATTTCTTTCGAAAACATATTTCTTTTATAATATTTTGAAATAAAATATCTGAGCCATCAGATAGCATCTAATGACTATAACTCCAAACTTCTATTCCTCTTTGCTTGTATAGTCTAACCTTTCTTATTTCCCTGTAACATGGGGGAAAAATACGTCAGCACAAAGCTGGTGAATAACGCTGACTCTAAAATCTCTTTTCAATACCTTTGTGAAACCAACAATAATACCTTTGTGACTACTCATTAGGCACCCAACCATATTGGGATCAAATTACCCTAAGTACCATGTACAATTAATTATATACACAATATCATTTTTCTGAACAGTCCCGTAGACCTTCAGAGGCATGTTAATGATATGCATGGCCTCGGAGAAATGCCGAGTCACCATGTATGTTTGGATCCAGACACATGTATACTCTTAATCAAAGTGTCTGTTTCTTATTATTGTACACAAAGTTTTAAGGATTCGTAAATCCTATTCAAACATTCTGACTCATTATAAAAGGTTTGGGGCGTATTCACCTTATCTGTTTATAATCAGTTTCTGATACTGATTCCTGTTTTCTGATTCCTCTTCTTGTTTTGTTACTTCAGACCTATAGTATGAGAATAACATTTTGTATAAATAACTAGATCATCGATCTAGCTTTAGACCTTTAGTCTATTTCGTATAGCTTTAACCTTGATGAAAACATTTGGACCTTTAGTCCTTTTCTTTATTTACCATTTATATGCTACGTTTTTTCTTCAAGAAGAAACGTCTATACTGAGTTTCTTCTTCAAGAAGAAACATTAATTTCATAACTATAATCTCTTGTATTATATTTCTTAATCATAAAGAAATATTATTTTGATTATAACCTTTGCTTAAGAAAAGTTATATTATTCTTAATCGTAATCAAGGTTCGGCTATACCTCCGACTTTGGTCTAAGCCATTTATAATAATATAATATTAACTTAGGCAGAACCCCTTACCTCGCACGTGTATTCGGAGTTAGATATTCTTAAGTTTATACGGGCAACACTTCTACTCTATACGCACGTTTCTTGAGGCGTTCATGATCCACCTTCCTTGGCACGCAAATCGAGGCAATGTTCGGTCTTCGGGTCGTGCACGTACTTCGAGAGGGAATGTCGGGTTACTTTCGAGTGGCACGAACTTCGAGGAAAACGCCGGGTTTATGGTACGGATTACGATGTGTTATTTGTCGGGTCGGTGGTACACAAAACAATGTTCGGTACGCAAACCGAGGTAGAGAGAGAGTAAAAATCTAGAGAGAGAGTGGAAATGTGTGTGTGGGAAATGTCGTGAGCCTCCCTATTTATAGCCAAAATTGGATCCTATCGCGATACGCGATAGGCTCCTTTCTCATGTTCATCGCGTATCGCGATGACACATGTCATCTGGCATTGCCACGTGTCGCCACGTGGCCTGACACGTCTGCCACGTGTCGCCACGTGGCCTGACACGTCTGCCACGTGGCGACACGTGGTCTGACACGTTCTGCCACGTGTCCTATCATGCTGACACGTGTCACCAGAGTGTGACACGTGTTGATGCGTCATCACGGCCCATCGCGATACGCGATGGCCTTCTTCTTGGACTCATCTCGTAGCGCGATGGGTTCCTGGATATTATTTTTCACTTTTAGTCCCTCATCTTTGATAGCTTGTTATTTCTCGTCTAATTCTCATTTGTCCAAAAATACTAAAGCGGCTCGCGGCGATGCGAGCGTGCGAAGTGCGCCATCAAAGCGCCACATTGAGGCCAACGCCCTTCGCCGTCGCCGTCGCCCGAGCCCGAGCCCGAGCCCGTGCGCGTCGGGTGCTACGCACCCTCCGCTAGGACCACTTGATGCATGATATTCATAAAAGAATATAACTATGGAAATTCTATCTCTTATAAAGAGCTTCCATTTTTTACCACGTCCATGTGGGATGGATTCCATCTTCCTTATTTATACCTTAGTGGAATGCTTCCACTTTCTTACATCTTCCAATGTGGGATGGAGTTTCCTTTCATTCTTTATGTAAGAAAACTTTAACTTAGGAAATATTTTTATTTCCTTATTTTTCTTATAATTCCTTTATTTAATATTTTTCCATTACTTATCTTTTGATCCCTCAACTTTCCTAAGTTGTCAAATTTGGATCAAAATTTTGGGGATGTTACATAAAGCCCTCTAAAAGAGGCATCATACTTATAATTACCCCAGACGGGATAAAGCCCTCCACAGGAGGCCCCATTCTTATAATTCCCCAGATAGGATAAAGCCCTCAAAATGAGGCACCATACTTGTAATTCCCCTAGATGGGATAAAGCCCTCTAAAAGAGGCACCATACTTATAATTCCCCTAGATGGGATAAAGCCCTCTTTAAGAGGCACATCACTTATAATCTCCCGTTAATGGGAAAATGACATCAATACTCCTTCACAAGTGTGAAAGGAAGGCCCGGCTGAGGGGCTTGGATCTATATACAAAATTAACCTAATCCATTAGGTTCAATACTTATAATTACCCCCGTGAAAAATATCCCCATCCATGAGGCTCAATAATCATAATTCCCCAGGGGAAAATAGCCCCTTCTAAGACTTTTAGAACTTGTATTACCCCCAAGTGGGACATGGCCCCTTGTATAAGGCTCACAACTTATATATTTCCCATTAAATGGGACACCATACATATACACCCCCTAAGGGGGAAAGACAATCAAATCTTCTTCACAACGAGTGAAAGGAAAGCCCGACTACAAATTGATAGCTAACCTACTACATCCACCTCACATGTTGGAAACCTTATAATCCATCCGCATACAGATTGAAAACATCATGATACATCCGGGAGCAAGAGGAGAAATATATAGAAATAATTCAAATCATCATGATTATTGTCGGTGGTTTGATACATTTTCATCATATATTATCGCATTGAAAATTGTTTGTGTCTTCGTTCTATGTTAAAGAGATTACATACTACCCAAGAGAGAAAACTTACCTTTTCTTGGTTATGTTAAAGAAACTCGGGTCCGAAGTCCCTTATCCCAAGCATAAATAATTAGTATAAGGGACTGGGGGACTTGGAGAGATAATTACATAACTAGGCCCATTGTGTGGGGAAGAGCGCATAATGCTTGGTCTTTATTTCACCCCATGACTCCGCCATCTCAACCTTACTAGGTCCAAATCTGATGAGTCAAAATGGAATCAACCCATGGTGTTTATGGTTTACTCATCCTTTATTATATAGAAGAGGGGTTGTGTATTTATGTCATGGTAGATTTAAACTACCAAGAGAACTGGGTCAGGCTCATGGAAACTAAATATCATCTACCTCAGCCATATACCGAAAAAAGATCTCGTCCGAAACTAGCCCAATGAATGAGTCTAGAAGGGAGGAACCTATCCCGTATGTTATGAGAAAGGTGAGCTGGAACTACATTAGTCTTTTGTCCTTATCATAAAAAATAAGGACTAGGGGGACTTGTAAAGCCTCCTATGAAAATGGGTCTCCGTCCCATGATTGGGACCAAGTCAAGAAAGCCCAGGAGAAACCAAGATGCATGGAGAGTACCAACTACTCCAACCAAACACCCTACTAGACAGATAAGGAGACGTGAAATGTAAATTTGAAAGTGGGAAAAGGGAGCCAACAGTTAAGAGAAAGGCGAACGATTCGAAAGGTATCATGACATATTGAGGGGAGTATGAGAGGCTTTTTCAAAATGTCGTCGGCTCAGGCGTGGGCCAGTAATGGGCTGAAGAGGTTACATTAGAAATGGGTTCTCCGAATGATAAGAGAAATATGCCCAGTGGAAAACACGGACCCAAGTTAAGTATGGCTAAAGTAAGAGAGCCCAAAAGAGAGTATTTAAAAGACCTCTTAAGGTAACTAAACAAAATCAAAGGTTCTAGGGGGGTTAAGGTCTTATCCAATTGATCTAAACAAGTTGGTAGTATCGACCTAAAAGAAATGGTTAGAACAACACATGTCCCAGGCCATGTTGTTGGAATAGACGAGGCAAAGTCAAAGAGAGCAATTGTTCCGAAAGAAAGCTCCTAGGTCAAGAATCAATATCCAATTGAAGTTTAGGGTGGATCACGCAAGAGGTCACAACAAAGGTAGAATAGAGACTTGTTGTAAGTCATTATACTTGTCATAAATAATGAGCACAACAGACCGGGGAGACTTGAAGAGCCTACCTCGGGTTTGGGCTTCTGAGGCGACCCTGATGGATGAAGAGTTTAACATAAGACCAGTAAGGAAAGCCCACGGGACCCAACAAAAAGAAAAAAGGATAATGAAGGCGGACTTGAAACAAGTCTATTACCGTTGTCATAAATAACAACAATAATAGACTGGGGGACTTGAAGAGACTAGGTCGAACTGAGCCCAAGAAGTCCAGCCCAACCCAACAGCAACCCAAGTACTTCAGACAAGGTCCAAGGTCAACTATCGATCTGTCCTTGTTGATATGAGTATCATAGAGATGAGGTTGACAGAATCTTGGAGGGAAAAGAGTGTCCAGTCTTGAAGGGAAAAGAGTGTACAGTCTTGGAGCGAAAAGAGTGTCCAGTGGATAATAGCCAGTCCCCTGCCTAGGTCAGAGGGACCGGCAGTCAATAGAGAGAACTCAAGGAGTAACGGTCTAGAAGGGAGATTCCCCTAGACCATTATATATGTATATTTTCTCTTTGTAAAAGGAAACAAGAAAAATAATATAACTTTTTTTTACTCTATCTTGTTCATGGGTTCTCACTGAGATTAAAAAAGGACACACTCACACACAACCCTCAAGTTCACAACCAATGGAGTTTGGAGAGACTACTCTCATAAGTTTCTATTAACATTTGTAATTCTTGTGACCTGCTTGTTGATCCACCATAATAATAACAATCACTCTCAAATCACCATTCTTCTCTAGAACAACACACGAATCCTTGCTTAATCATTCACGATTCAATTAGGGTTCCAACAGGAAACAACTTACAAGCCGAGCTCAAGCCTAGTCAAGCTCGGACTCGGCTCGTGTACACCCCTTTAAGCTCCCTTATGTTATCATATATTAATTATAGAATTAGTCAACCAGATGGTGTACCATCTGATTTTAGTTTCGTATGAACGTTTTTGGCAATATCATATCAATACCGAAAACTCAAACTTTGTATCAATTATATATTATATGGTCAGAGAAGAGTGAAAACAAATCTTAGCCATAGAAATTACTTGATGGAATCATAACCATAGATGATCATTAAAACAGCAGTTATATGGGGCAGTTACCAGGCGGTTTCACATTCTCCCTTCTCCTATGCGGTTTCCACTTTCCAGGATCTATATGTAATCCTCAAGCTCCCTTTTAAATCGACAAATAAGATTGTTGTATTGCTCCGATTCCTTAAATTGATTGCAATTCGTATATGCATAAGGAAGAGATTATTGAACGGAGTAATTGGGAAAGAAAGCAATTTGGTAATTCTTTCTTCAATTCAGCTATGCTACTTCAATTGAATCACCTGTTAACTTCGTCTTCCTCAATCGTATATGCTGCTAAGGTTGCTATTTCCTATTCCGTCAAGAAGCTGATTATTTCAATAAGTTATTCTTGGTTATGGTCAGTGCCTTCAAGTTCATGTAAGCACACTTCAGTTTCCAATTCTTATATAACAATAATGGCATTGGAATATTCCAAATTTGGGGGAGGTTTAAATCCTGGGTTCACTAAAAATCGGTCTGGTTTTTGTTTACTGTGCTCTATTTTTGTGGCTTCAACCCAAATAACAAAGTAGATGTTCACACATGTTATGATTGCTATCCAAGGATATATATATATATATATATAATCTGTTATTATCACTAGCAAATTGATTTTAAATTTGTGATGGAAATTGAACAGGAATGCAGGCTGGAAATGGGGTTCATGGAGGCTAAAAATTTTAAACAGGTGTGCACTGCCAATTGAAATCCTATTCAATTTTATATTTGCTATAGCTGCCACAACATTATACAGTTTATAAAAAAAATAATTCTATTTTCACTTATTGGTATTATGAAAGATTTGTAGTGCAATTTGGCTACTGGAGAATAAAAGGATTAATGAATATATTTTTATCTAACATGGATTTAAAAGTAGATTTTGTAATATGGTGAAGAACCTATGAAGGTTGTGGTGGCACATCAAAAGAGTTTCATTAGTATGATTATTAAATGAACCCACTCTAACATTGTTTTGCTTCTATTCTATATTTTCTAATTGAGTGGTGTTGGCATTTCTTTATTGTATTAAGTCAAATGCAGCTTTAATTTTGCAATAAAAGAATAACTTGCTTTGCTCATGTAAGAATCAAGGTTTGGGTTCTCACCGGTGATAAAACGGAAACAATAGTGAATATTGGGTAAGCTTCGTCTATGCTTTTCTTAAGAAAAGCAAATATTTTGCAGGTTAGATGAAACCCAAATCGATGGATGTAATTTTACACCTGTAACTATTATCAAGTTTTTTTATTCTATTTTATTTGTTTCCTCCATGTTAAATAAAACTATTATATTCCATGATTCTGGCTTTCTAATGTGTTAATGGCTTTTTGAAATTTGGTTATACGTTAATGAGTTCTTCTTCATTGCAGATGGGTCAGCTACGTGTTGGAGTTTTTGTCAAACTCAAGTAATCTTAGCCAAATATAACACCAAGTAATCTTTTTTTGAAAACATGTTTGTAAAGAGGAATAAAATATGTTCATAAATTTCGAATGAGTCTCAATATTTTAATTTTAGCTCAACTGTGCAGAACCATGGTGGAACTCTCAAAACATATCCGGACTCATGAATTATGAAACTATAACTCTTAAAGTCTTAATAGTGCATAGTTCAAGTTTGATCTTCATCTCTTTGCCTGATGTTGTAGGCTAGCAAATTCCACCAGCATCACCATTTGATTCGGTTAGCTGATTCTCCGTTTTCCAACTGCACCACAACGATTCATACTCAAGCCCTAATCCAGTTCAGATTCCTATATTGCCAGTTCTTTCTACTCAGGTACGCCCTTAATATAGATGAATTAAGATATGTGTTTCAATGTCCAGCTCTATTTGTTGCATTAATTTCAATGCAAAATAGAAGCATATATCATAATATTTTGAATCACGTCTGTCAAGAATCACAATTTCAATTTAAATAAAATAATCCAATTGACAGAGTTAAAATTTTGTAATAAATTTGTCCTGACACTAGGGCAATTTTTAGTGAAGTTTGCACTTTTTTAGTGCTAAAGATGCATTGAAATAACTTATATGAAACTTAAATTTATCTGAGCACAACCTGTTCGTGTTCGTTCAAGGATGAACATTGTAATGGGGACATCAAACACAAGATTTTATTTTATTTGGACTTGGACTAGAGTTAGTTTGTTGGTAAACCTCTTTTGTGCTATGCCTACTTTTTTGGTTTGTTTTGAAGGTTGTCTTTACCTTTTGACATTGCTCTGTAATGTATTTATTTTGTGGAGCTAATCCTTGCGGCGGGTTCTGCTATTTTTTTCTTTTTACCTTTGGTAGGCTTGGTCGTATCTAGAAAGACGGATACAACTCTGTTCATTTTTTTTTCTTTCTGATGTTTTTGAATAAGAAAATAGTAAGCAAAATGTGATTTTCTCTCTTGGTCTTGGTTACAGCTTTTTGTTCTTCACAAGTTTTTTGAAGTTTTCTTTTGAAATTATTAAAATAGGAGTCCACTAAATTGGTGGAAATAGATTGTTTTAGGAAAGATAACTAACTTGTAAGATTAGTTTTAAATTATTTTTTGTGGATTTTTGCATTGAAGATGCACCCTCATTAACTAATTTGTCTTCTTCATTCAATATCAAGTTTACATTTGTAAATATGTTTGCTCAATATGGTTTTTGCATTGAGCATGTCCCTCATTAACTAATTTTTTTTCAATATGGTATACTACTCACATCAAAGTTAAGATCGGTAATCCGTTTACATATCGAGTGAAAGATAAGTTTGACATGATGGTGAGGAGCAGAGGAGGGAATTCATTATGTTTAGATATAATGCTAATATATTAAATTCCCACAAGATTTCTTCTTCAGAAATATGTATATGATAGGCTTAAATTCAAGTTAGTTATTTAGAACAAATCTTGAATTTAAGCTTTGTTTTAAGTATTAATTACCTAATGAATTTGTTAAAAGCTCTTGACTTTTTCTTTTAACTTTTATTTTATGTAGTTATGGCTGGTATTTTACGTTCAAGGATTGGTGTACTATAGTCCTATGCATTGATTTATTTGTAAGGATTCACCACCTTCTCAACTCATGTTCAACCCCACAAAGGTGAAATCTTAAATTCTTTTGTGCAATGATTTTGCATAGTTTGATGTTTATATTCAACATTTAATCATTACTGCATAACGGGTTCGGTCAACACAGGCAGGTTGGGTGACTTGAAAATGCAACTATGAGTCTATGATTGAAATGGGTCACTCTTAGTACATAACAGGCTCGGTCAACAGATTTTGTCCTTTTTGTATAAAGAGCAAAGCCTAGAAATCTTTTACACATATAGCACAATTTAATGATTACATTAAACATTTAATCATCTTTCAAATGGTTTAATGGTTGGGTATTTGAGATTATTGATTTTGTGATAAACGTGAATCTTTAAACGGTGATTCGTGTGAAGAAGCAGTAGCAACAAAGAAATCCGCCAGCAAGAAACTAATCCTATCTTGTCATATATGAAGGCCGTTGCTGCATTTGTGAAGTTCTGGTCTGAATAAAGTTCAGGTTTCCTTCTTAACAAGACCCAGTTTAGAAGTATGTGTGAAGTGAATTGTAGCTCTCCGACTCAACATATTGGGGAGTGATTTATTTTGGGTTTAAAAGAAAATGTTTTTGATATGTTTCTTTAGTAAAGAAAACAATATGAGTATGTGATTATCTTATTCATTCAGTGATTCAGAATATTGCTATCTTTAATGTATGTAATCATGGCTTGAAATTGTAAACCTTAGGAGTTAATTGCTTGAATTTTATCTTTAATGTATGTAATCAAGTTGACCCGATGTTAACTACTTAACCCAACCAAAGTTTAGATTATACCCAAACTCGTAAATTTCATGTTATTATAAGTTCACACCCTTAGTTTTCTAGATGGGTTCTTATTTGGCAGCTGCTACCCAGTAAGTTCATGTTTACATGTCAATTGTTAATATTGTTTAGATTTATAAAAATGAGGGTATTTGTGAAATGTAGAAAAGTAGAAAATTGTTGTGCAAAATTGTCATTTTGACTTTTAAGTCAAAGAATAAATTGTGCTGACAGGAGATGAGAAAATTGGAATAATGGATATCGAAGCACAAATTGGTGAATGAAATTAGCATACAATGTGGTATAGTAGACTTGATTGATGTGCTTAGAACTGCTACTGTGTTTTCGTCATGTGTAGTTTTCCATTTTAGTTTTCTAATAATCCAAAAGTGTAAATTGTAAGTTTTAACTATGTATTTGACGATAATTAGCAGTAAACTACTTGGTTCATAACAGAAAGAAAGAGAGAGGTTGCCTTATTTTAGATTAAACTACCCGGTACCGCCTATGCGGCCAAGCTTCCCCGGCTGCAGGAGATGGTGTCACCATGTGGATGGGCTACAACCATGGCTGCATCAAGATATCTTCACCAATAGATAGGAGTTCTCTTAATGTCCTTATGACCTCAATGTCTCATCCAAACTTGCTTTCCGCTTATTCATGTTAATGAATGATGTAGTAGTCACATTCCTGCGTTGATGTTCCCGTCCACCGGACGAGTAAACTACTAGTTGGTGCTTGCCCGAGCTTCCCTGGTATGTAAGGTATATATGAAGTAAAATAATGAGTGTCAGTAGACTTATGATTATTCTACATCAGTCTGTTTGTTAGTTTGTTAGTTTGTTGTCCATCTCTCTCTTTCTCACACCAACTGCCAGGCAGCCACCACACCAAGCGCACTTTGCATTTCACCACCATCCACGGACAACACTCATCACAGATCAAATACCTTCACCAGCACAATAATAATATTAATAATAATAATCACACATTAACATTAACATAACATAAGAAATGCGTAGCCGTGGTTCCAATAAGCGGCTACCTTCAACTCGATCAGCCTTTCAATGGCTCATTCTCTCCATGGCCGCCTTCTTCGTCGCCTGCAGGTTACTTTAATTAACTATTCATTTAACCTAATTTTCTTATTAATAATAATTGTGTTTTTGTTTATAGATTGTGGCAGGAGGCGGAGTCTAGGGTTTATTTAGTCAAAGAGCTTGATAGAAGAACCGGTCAGGTAGTAGTAGTTACTACCTCCTTTATTATTCGTTCTAGTTATTTGTAAAGAGTGTTCAACAAATCGAATCAAATTTCGAATGCTTGAATTATTATTAATTATTTGAGTTTTGATAGTTTGAAGCTGGATCCGGCTTTGAATTGAAGTTAGATTACTGAATTTGATTCAAAAGTTTGAAGCTCGATTCGAATTTATTTGTTTGCTTGACACATATTGAACCGAATCGGATTTCGAGTTTTTCCAGATAGATTCAAATCCGTATATTGAATTTGAGTTTTGAAATCGGTTCTAAAGTTTGAAGCTGGATTAAATTTGTTTGCCTAACTTGGATCAAAACCGTATCAAATTTCGAGTTTTTTGAGCTGCATTCGAGTTCGATTACTGAATTCAATTCGACAGTTTGAAGCTAGATTTGAATTCAATACGAAAACTTGTTTACTTTACTCAAATCGATTTTCAAGTTTTTCGAGCTGGAATCAAATTCGTCGATTAATGAATTCGAATCGACTTTGAGTTTCGAAATCGGTTCTTAAGTTTGAAGCGGATTCAGTTCGATTCGAAGTTCGTTTACTTGACTCGAATTGAACCAAATCGGAGGTCGAGTTTTTTGAGCTGCATTCGAGTTTGATTACTGGATTCGATTCTAAAGTTTGAAGCTGGATTTGAATTCAATTGAAATTTTGTGTACTTTACTCTAATCGAATTTCGAGTTTTTCGAGCTGGAATCAAATTTGATTACTGAATTCGAATCGAATTTGAGTTTCGAATTCGATTCTAAATTTTGAAGCTAGATTCGGTTGGATTCGAAATTCATTTACTTAACTTGGTTGGACCAAATCGGAATTCGAGTTTTATAAGCTGCATTCGAGTTCGATTACTGAATTCGATTCGAAAGTTTGAAACTGGATTTGAATTCGATTTGCAATTTGTGTACTTTACTCGGATCGAATTTCGAGTATTTCGAGTCGGATTTGAACATTGAACAGCCCTAGTTAACAAACTGCTCTAGAAATTAGAGTCAAATGGCAAAGCATTAAACGATGTAACAAACCAAATGAATCAGAAATCATCAAATACATAAAGTTAAGAGTTTTACACATTTTGTGATTTAGAGTAATGTTTTGTTGGGTTGATCATTATATTTATTATTAAATGTCAGAACTTAGTTATAGTAAAAGCTTTTATAACTAGTCGCCTGTGTCTCTTTCTATCTATATAATTATGCTTGTATATAGAAGATAAAAATAAAATGTATAATTCGAATTCGATTTAGAATCGAATTTGAATTCAAATATTAAAAAACCTAATTCAAATCTGAAAACCGATTTCGATTCGAATTAAATTTTGAGTTTTCCAAGTCCGATTTGAATATTGAACACCCCCTAGTTATTTCGCTTAATATGCAGTCATTTTTAATAATGTTATCTCAAAGAGTATTACTGCTTGTTGTAATCATATTGAAATAAAAGAATTTAAGCATATGATTGCATTTGCAGGGGGAGTCTGCCATATCTGTAGATGACACATTAAAAGTTATAGAATGCAGGCTAGTATTTCTATCCGTGCCAATTTTGCTACTTTCAGTTTCAGATTTAATTTGCCTACTTATAAACCCTAGATCTAAGGAAAAGAAGGTTTGAACTAGATTATGGATTAGTTTTTATTATACACAGGGAACAGCAAAAGAAGATATCTATGCTTCAGAAGGAGCTAGATGAAGCTAAGAAAGAAGGATTTGTTTCAAAGAATTTGATAGAAACTAAAGGCAATGGTGAAAAAAAGAAGCTTCTTGCAGTTGTAGGGATTCTTACGGGATTTGGTCGCAGACATAATAGAGATGCGATCCGTAAGGCATGGATGCCTACTGGTAGAATTCCCTTTCCTTTTGTGAGTTTCATCCTAACTCAACTTTCTTTAAATTGTTGGTTCGTTTTAGTTTGTATATGTAAAGAGAGGGATTTCAAACTTGAATTGTATGAGTTTTGTGTAGGGTTGTTCTTATGCCACATGATTAATTGCTCTATTAATGTTTGGTTACAGTCACACCAAGTTATAGACCAATATTCAAACATAGATTTTTGTTGTTTGAGAAATGGTACATATGCCTCAAGATCTACCTAATGTCACTTTGCTTCTATCCATGAGGTCTAGAAAAGAGAAGGGTTCACTTTCTCACACTGCACAAATGAATTCCAAGTAGCATTTGGTTGATCTTTAGGCATGTATATCATCTCTCTTATCTAATGTGGATCGAGATGAAACAACTTAGGGGCAATCAATATAGGTTTTGAAGATAAGATAAATTATATTATTGTTACTTGTGAATTAAGCTTCCATGATGCCTTGCAGTACCATTCATTTTATTACTAGTTTTTTTGACTTTGTTGTTATATATGCCACTCGCGTTGCCTAATATAGGTTTTCTAGGGTTTCTCACTTGTGTATATTGAGGGGCTCTCTTCATTGTAATTTTTCATATATTTCTCATTCACTTTTACGTATCACAATTAATAATTTACCTGAAACACTTCATGCAGGAACAACTCTAAAAAAGCTGGAAGACGAAAAAGGCATAATCATACGATTTGTTATAGGCAGAAGGTATGTTTTTTTAGTAATTAATACAAACATAAGATGATTTAGAGTCAAATCTTATTTGGCATCATTGACATACGTTTGCAGCTCGAATCGTGGAAACAATTCGGACATTGATATCAACAATGAGAACAAAAGGACGAACGACTTCCTTATTCTTGTACGTTCCAACATCTGGCATTCTTAGTTATTCATTTGACACAATATGAATCTTTTTTATACAACTATTTTTTAACAGAACGATCATGTGGAGTCTCTAGAAGAACAGCCGGTAAAAACGAAGATGTTCTTTATTGATGCATTACAACACTGGGACGCAGAGTTCTATGTGAAGGTCAATGATGATCAATCAATCAATCATGCCCAGTAAAATCCCACCGACAGCAAAGCTATAAGTAGGGTCTGGGGAGGGTGGGATGTAGGCACACCGTACCTCCATCCAAAGGAATGAAGAGGTGGCTTCCAGAGAGACCCTCGGCTCTAAGTACATGTGTATGAAGCAAAATAAAGGAAATCAAAGTTTAACAGTTATATACAAACTACTACTAATTATAATAATATTAATAATAAGATCACAGTTTAACAGCTATGTAAAAGCTAATAATAATTATAATAATAATAATAATATATGTAAGGGAAATACCATTATGGTATGCGACCTAAATAAGTTAAGTCTAAGCCCTAAGGTATTCAATTCTCTCTAAAAATCCTTAACTTTAATTCTACTTCTCCACGAATTCCTATCCTCAACCATGTCCTCGGAGAGGTTTAGGTCTATCAAATCATGCCTAATCCTCTCATCCCAAGTCAATTTCGGTCGTCCTCTACCCCTCCTCCCCTCTATAGTAATGTTTTCTACGGATCTAACAGGATTCGTCGTCTGTCTTCTCTTTACATGTCCAAACCATCTCAATCTCCACTCTCTTATCTTGTCTGCTATGTTCGCCACCCCTAATCTCTCGCGAAACACAACGTTTCTTATTCGGTCTAGCCTTGTGTGCCCACACATCCAACGTAGCATTCTCATTTCTGCTACCTCCATCTTCCGCACTTGTGCCTTCTTGATGGCCCAACACTCTGTTCCATATAGCATTGCAGGTCTAACTGCCACCCTATAGAATTTTCCCTTTAGTTTAGTCGGGAAACTCTTGTCGCACAATATACCTGTGGCTGCTTTCCATCTACACCATCCTACCTGAACTCGGTGGGTCACATCACTGTCTAATTCCCCATCGCTCTGTACAAATGATCCTAAATACTTGAACTTCGTTACCTGCGGGACCACCTGCCCTTCAATTGTGATCTGTGCGTCTTCATTGTCGTTTATCCCACCAAAATCACAGTGGAGGTACTCCGTCTTAGATCGGCTAATCTTTAAACCTTTTGTCTCTAAGGTTGTTCGCCACTCCTCAAGCCTCATGTTTAGATCTTGTTTTTTCTCAGCAAGTAACACAATATCGTCTGCGAACATCATGCACCACGGGAGAGTCCCCTGAATCGACTTTGACAACTCATCCAAGACTATTGCAAAAAGAAACGGGCTCAACGCTGACCCCTGGTGAAGACCTACCTCTACAGGAAAGAAATCAGTATCCCCCACTGGCGCACGGACACTTGTTTCACTCCTGGTATACATATCCATAATTATCTCTATGTATTTCCTGGGCACTCTTCTACCCTCCAAGCACTCCCAGAGCACCTGTCGTAGCACACTGTCGTAGGCCTTTTCTAGGTCAATAAACACCATATGTAGATCACGCTTCTTCTCCCTATACTTTTCCATTAATCTTCTTAGAAGGTGTATTGCCTCTGTGGTGGAACGCCCCGGCATGAAGCCAAATTGGTTGATCGTAACCTGAGTTTCTCGTCTAAGTCTACCCTCAATCACTCTTTCCCATAGCTTCATAGTATGACTTAGTAGTTTGATTCCTCGGTAGTTACCACAACATTGGGCGTCTCCTTTGTTCTTATAGATAGGGACTACAACGCTGCTCCTCCACTGGTCTGGCATCTTACCTGATTTGAGAATACTATTGAACAGAGTAGTTAACCACATGACTCCTTCCTCCCCCAGACACTTCCACACCTCGATGGGTATGTTGTCTAGGCCAACCGCCTTAGACCTTCCCATCCTCCTAAGTGCATCCTTCACCTCTTCTCGTGTGATCCGTCGGCAGTAGCAGTTATTCGATTGTTGTCGTTGAAAGTTTGTGTTGTCATGTTCTTCTTGGAAAGCTCTCCCATTGTTAAAAAGATTGTGGAAGTAGGTTTGCCATCTTAGCTTGATGTCCTACTCCTTGACCAGTACATGCCCATCTGTATCCTTTATGAACTTCACCGGTCCTAGATCTTGCCTTCTACGCTCCCTGGCTTTGGCAATCTTAAACATAGCATGTTCCCCCTCTTTTGTTTCTAGACTTTCATACATCCGTTTAAAGGCCGCCTTCTTTGCTTCCGCCACTGCCTTCTTCGCCTCTATCTTAGCCGTAGTCTAATAAATATTTAATTGTTGTCTGTTTTTATTCAGTGGCTCTTGATGCTACTTGTATGAATTATCGTTTATTATGCAGATGCACTTGGTGCTATTCTTTCAAACCATGTGAACACACCTCGAGCCTATATTGGGTGTATGAAAGCTGGTGGCGTTTTCTCCAAACCGTGAGATTTTTTCCATTATTGTTTTTTTTATATATTTTTATCGAAAATTTAGTTTCATTAGTTGTCGCCCTCGATATTTTGCAGGAGTGACAGATGGTATGAACCCGAATGGTGGAAATTTGGGGATAAAAAATCGTAAGTTCCCAATTGCATTATATCATTTCATGTGTGCGTGTATTGTGTTTACTGACTAAATTGAACTTGTTTCTGCACACAGGTATTTTCGACATGCTTCCGGAGAAATATTTGCTGTATCTCGAGCCCTGGCTCAGTTTATCTCAATAAACAAGTTAGCATTTACTTTTTATATTACTTTTAATGCGCCTTTTTATGTGTCATTTGTTGTGATCTATTCATGAACAGTGATTTAATCCTCTGCTTGCTAGATCTATACTTCGTGCATATGCTCATGACGATGTCAGTGTTGGGTCATGGTTCATTGGTCTTGATGTAAAGCATATAGATTGAGGGAAGTTTTGTTGCTCGTCTTGGTCTTCAGGTTGTTCCTCTTAACACCCCTTTTACTTATGCATGGGCCGATTTGGGTACCTTAAAATTTAGATAAAAAGTGGAAATGTTAAATGGGTCAAAAGTCATCACAAGTAATTTTTAAAGCATGAAAATTACTAAATTCTTTTATTCCAAATTCAAGGAATGATATTATTAATAACAATTTAAGTGAAATTGTTGAATCACGCAAATATTTTCATTAGTGTGTTTAATTATTCTTACAATTACTTGGTGAATGATTATTTTCCAGGGGCCATATGTGCGGCTTCGTGAGGAGTTTAGGATAGACTTCTTCTCATGATCGACTTTCAAGGCGTGTATCATTAGCAAGTTATTTCTGCTTCCCCTTCATTGAAATACATATGTTATCTATAAGTTTGCTACAATATTTGACTTCCATTATGTTGTCTCAAAAGTTTGGAAATCGACTAGATTTATGTAAAGAAAAGTTCTCATTTCCTCTGTTTTCCCAAACCATCTTTTGACCATATGTGAATCAAGTGTAATGTTGATAGAAGAGTGGTTTTGTAAGCATGGATGCATCTTTCACCGCTCTCGAGTCTTTCATCCCTTTCTCTTTCACGTCAGCGCCACGTATTCATCCCGCTTCCACATCATCTTACTCTAAAAAACATTGGGCTATTTATTGTTTTCAATAACTGACTAGTAAGCCCATTGTCGAGTCCGTTGGAGTCCAGTCGGCCTATTTACTTTAACATAGATTGTTCGAGTTTTCCGGTATTCATTTCTAGTCTTACATATTTCGTTTGTTTACACTGGATGTACTAGCTATAAAACAGTTTTATTTATGATTAATAAGATTATCGCTCCTATCGTGTTGCGGACACATTGGTTTTGGGCGGGGAGAGAACTTCACAATTAAACATGTTTTGACGAGACTAGATTAATTGTAGGTGACTTTCTAGAAATCTCGGTTGGTCCGTTCATATTAACACACATTAATTGTCATGTTTCGCTAGATAAATCATATACAATCATACTAGTACTGGTATATTCTATTTATATAATCAAAGATAGTTGAAGGGTCTACAACACTCTTACAGAAGAACTTGTTAATGGTTGTTACATGGATATAATTTTATGCCTAATAAAGTAAAGACGTGACTTTATTTTCTTGTTGCTAAATACTCACATTCATACAGTAACGTTTTCAAAAGGGAATTACAAACCATAAACCAAGTGTTGGTGGTTGAAATGTTGGTAACATTTCACAAGAAATGGGCTTTCAAGTCACAAGAAAGATATCACTCATTAATGCAAAAGTACATATTCACAGTTCCATCTTCTTTAGTCATTCCAATGTTTTTTTTCCTATTTAATTACGTTTATTCTAGCGACACAATGTGTGTGAGAGAGAACCCGCGATGAGTTCTTCGTTAGGAGATCAGGATATCGAAGCTGTTAAAATCTCAAAAGATAAGAATGGTGTTGGTCTTATTACACTTCGAAATGCTAAAGGTTTTTCGGCTAAGGTTAATACTGTTCTTTTTTTTTAATCTTTATTATCCTATCTCGTGTTGTCACTTGTTTTGTTCACACACCATGCAATCTTACGTTGGACTAAAGCGAAAATGCGAGACAACCTTAAACAAAACAAAAAATGTTTGGTCGCGTAGGTCAGTCTGCATGGAGGTCAAGTCATATCTTGGAAAAACGAACGTGGCGAGGAACTGTTGTTTAGAAGTAGTAAGGTGACATATTAATTTTCCCTTTCTCTCTTCATTCTAATAAAAGTTAATAATTAATTTCATATACATCAATCATTTTATAAAATTTAATCTACAGACATTTTCAATAATATGTTTTGTAGGCAAACACCAAACCACCTGCACCAGTGAGAGCTGGAATCCCCATTTGTTTTCCTCAGGTATTTAAGGGTTCTAACTTCTTATGTTACCCTATAATATTTGTGTTTTAACCGTCAAACGGGTGACACGGTGGTCAACGTTTGAGTTCATATAATAATATGACCTAACAAGTTAAAGGTGTTTCATAACATTAGTTTGTTTAAGTCGCAATTTTCATATTAAACGTGGTTAACGTGTTAAATGCCATATGTTTAAAGTTTGGAAATCGTGGTTCTCTTGAGCAACATGGATTTGCCCGAAACAAGATATGGGAAATTGACCACAACCCTCCGCCTCTTCATCAAAAAGATTGTGACGGGAAAGCGTATATCGACCTGCTACTTAAACCCTCTGAAGAAGATATGAGAGTTTGGCCTCATAGGTTATGATCTTATATTGTCATTTTGTATTTATTAACATTTTGGCAATGTAGGATTAGTGTTGAATAATATAACATATATTTTAACCTTTTGTAACAGTTTTGAATTTCGACTGAGAGTATTGTTGACTCCTGATGGGGCTTTAAAGCTAGTATCGCGTGTTAGAAACATCGGTTGTAAGGCGTTTAGTTTCTCAATTGCATACCACACGTATTTCGCAGTGTCTGACATTAGTGAAGTAAGAGTCGAAGGCTTGGAAACACTCGACTATCTCGATAATTTACACCATAAAGAGCGATTTACGGAGCAAGGAGATGCACTCACATTTGAATCAGAGGTTATAACAAAATTTTAATATATGAGTAACAAGTCATATGTTTTTGTCTAGTGGACAATTATTTTGTGACACGACAGATACAAAAATTATCACACAGGTGGATCGAATCTACATTGGTTCACCGCATATGATCGGGGTATTTGATCATGAAAAGAAGCGGACTTTTCTTATACGAAAGGAAGGTCTTCCTGACGCGGGTAAAACAGTCTGTCACTTTTTATGTAATGACTTGTTAAATATCTTAGATAAATTTTTAAACATGTTTATAATTTTATGTATAGTCGTTTGGAACCCGTGGGAGAAGAAAGCAAAAGCTATAGCCGATATGGGCGATGACGAGTATCGACAAACAATATGTGTGGATGGGGCTGCAGTTGAGAAGCCGATTACATTAAAACCGGGAGAGGAATGGACGGGTCGATTAGAGATATCCGCCCTTCCTTCGATTTGAAAACAATAATGAAGTTTTAGAGATTGATATATATTTTTTTTCACTTCAAATAATTTGAATAGAAATCTAAAAGTGAGCATTTAGATGGAACAAATAAAAACACTCTTCAATATCAAAATACAAAATGCAGAATGCATAATAAGGATGAATAAGTGTACCAGTATTGTAAACTTGTGTTTTCTTGCCTTCAGTTTTTCTTTCATTCTATGTATCTAACGGTGATTTTTTTAAATATCTAACCATAACATGCACATTCTTCAATTTGCAAGAATACATGTTAGAGCAATTGCAACTCGAGGGGCTTATGGACGTACCACATCATTGTTGTCTGAAAAGTGTCCCGCGAACTTCACCCATCTCTTTTGAATCTCAAGATCATGCGACATTATGTGGCCAAGAACCCGCAAGACTCACCTTGAACAAGGACGTCTGCGCGGTTGGACCCGCAAGACTCACCTTAAACAGGGACGTCTGCGCAGTTGGACCCGCAAGACTCACCTCGAAGAGAGACGTCTACGCAGTTGAACTCGCAAGACTCCTTAGAGGGACGTCTGCGCAAAGACCAACTGGATCCGCAGGACCAACCATGCTCAGAGACGTGACGTCCTTACGCGCAGTACGCAAGCTGTTCCCGCAGGAAAAGCCTCCCAATGGTGACGTACTCCGCCTGTTCCCGCAGCTGCGGATACTAGCCATCAGGGAAGGCTACCCGCACTAACAGCAAGGCTACACGCACAAGGCCTTAACTCTCAAATAATTCAGTAATGTCACCTGAAGAGGGAATGAGCAAGCCGGGATTACTCCCGCCCAAAGCCGGGAATTCTCCCGCCCAAATGAGCCAGTCCGTACGCTACTGGAGGACCTTTTGTACTATACCTGCCAAGGTATGGACAAAAGATCTGACCAAAGCTGCGACAGCTCACTGACAACAGTACGACGAGCAGCACGCTCTAGTACTTAATGTCACTATCAGCCGCTGCCTACTCACCAACCCTTGTCGTGGCACGTGCATAGCCTGCAGTTGGTGGAAAAGGAATAGTACACAGCCGGCCATGTCACTATCAGCCGCTGCCTACCCACCAACCACCAGCAGGGCACGCGCGTAGCCCACAGTTGGTAGAACAGGAATACTATACAGCCGGCTGTACCTGCTTGGACACCTACCTTCGGCTATAAATACTCCAACACCTTGGAACGGTATCATCATCTTCTCTCTAGCTATTTCTCTTAATATACACTTATATTCAAGAGCAATCTAGTCTGATTCTCACGCCGGAGGGTGGTCACAAGGAGGTACCCCCCCTTCTCAGTGACGAGCTCACGGTCTGTTTTGCAGGTCATCAGAAGAATAACCATCTTGCCGGACCTAACCCTCGTGGGAAACATCTATTTAACCCCCAGATTATCCGTAATCTGCCGGGGTCGATTAGTGTTTCTTCATTGGCGCCATCCGTGCACAAAAGCTAGAACTTATTCTTTCAGTTTTTTCAAAACTTCTGGAAAGATGGTTAACGTTACTCCGGTCCCGAGGCCAGCGAGTGACCAAGAAACCCCTGTAATCACAACCCCAGCTACTGGGAGGAACACCGGCGAGTACACAAATTTTACGAACACTACCCCGGTTACTCAAGCCGGGGCAAGTGCAGTAAATTTTACGAACACTACCCCGGTTACCCAAGCCGGGGCAAGTGCAGTAAACAATCATCCCCTGAGATTCATTGGTACCCAGGTGGAAAGACAACAGACGAGGCTCCCCCACCAAACACTTGAACAAGTTAAAGCGTGGGCGGAAGCACGTCAGAAGGAATTCCAAGCTGAGTTGGACGAACGCTTACGTTCCATCCAACAGGCTGACGAATTTGGAAGCACTCGACAACAGCTCAACATGAGCAGTGAGTGCGAGTACTCGGACGATGATCGGGAGGAATCCGACACCGATGCAAACCCTCGCCATAGGGCGAAAGGGAAGCGTAAGGCAACGGACTTCCAACCGAGAAGGAATTTCGAAGAAACCTTCAAACCAAGGAACGCGGGGGGAAACCCACGTGACTTCTCCAAAACCTTTAGACCAACTGCTGCAAATGCGGGAACGTCCAAGTTTGCAAGGGACATTGCGGAAGCAATCGCCCCGAGAAGTGCCAAACAGATGTCCAACATCGGCACTTATGATGGTATATCCGACCCAGACGATCATTTGAACAGATTCATAGCGGGGGCAACCGTCAGCAACTGGACGGAACCCACGTGGTGTTATATGTTCCAGATGACGCTGGTTGGAGCAGCCAGAGCGTGGTTTGACCGTCTACCGGTCCACCACATCTACGATTGGGCGGACTTCCAGCAGAAGTTCAGCCAACACTTCAGTCAACAAAGAAAGTATACCGAAGAGCAATGGACGATCCTCAACTGCATCCGAGAGGAAGATGAGTCTTTACTAGACTTCATCACGCGCTTCAATTCAAAGAAGCTAAGTCTGGGCACTATTAGCGAAGATCTTGTTCGCGCTGCTTTCATCCAGGGCGCGAAGGACCCAGAGCTCATCCGCACCTTAACGGGTAAAGACGGCATGCCATCCACGTGGGATGCCATCATGACAGCAGCTAAACGCTTCGCGGAAACGGAAAAGCAACTGGGTAGAGATCTTCCCCAAAGCACAAACCTCTACACCCAGAAAACAAGAGAAAACAACGTCCTCACCGCCCGACTAAACAAAAAGAGGAAGCTAGGCATTTGGCAGTCAAGGGTAAACTTTGACACCTCATCCAGCTCTCGCCCTCGGTTAGGCGGAAAGGATAACATGCAGTCGTCGAACCGGAACTCCAGATGGACGCCACTCACCAAAAGCGTCACCGAGATATTCGCCACCGAGAGGCTCCCATGGCCAGAGGCTCCAATTATCCGACAGCGTCCAAACGCTGATCAAAGCAAATTCTGTGACTTCCACAGGACAAAAGGCCACACCATCGAGGAATGCTTAGACTTGAAGGACATCGTCGAAGCATTTGTCAGAGATGGGAAACTCACGCACCTCGTGGCGCAATGAACGCTGAGCAGGCTAATGCGTGTAGAACCCCAGTTGGGGAAAACACGAATGAAACTGCAGCTTCAATGTTGGAGACTACATACTGCGAAAACAACAAGATTCCAAACCAGGTGAATATCGGCTCGAAAGGCTCGATGACACCCCCATCCCAAGAACATGGAAGGGAGTTCAATTACACATGTTGCATGTAGATCAATTCCAAACTTGTAAAGAAAAGGCCCAGAGCCACTTCTAATGGAAATGATTCTCCTTATCACATTGACGCTGATGGTCTTACATTTATACTTATGAACTTTCCACACTGATATGCCGGTATTCACCGCATAAATAAGTGTGAAAGGAAGTCGTTGCGTGTGGACGGCGGCAAAACCCGCATAAACACAAAAAACGGCAAAAATTTCTAAGAAATAAGGACAACCTTCACGCAGGTCAGTTATAGGTAAAATTTGGTCATCCCACTAAATGAAAGTGACGGTCCTACCCGCACAATCATGATAGAGGAAACTGAACATTAACCTATTGACAACCGCGCGTCGAAAGGTTTAACTTATTCAAAACACTGATATGCCGGTATTCACCGCATAAATAAGTGGGGAAGTCGTTGCGTGTGGACGGCGGCAAAACCCGCATAAACACAAAAAATGGCAAACCTTCACGCAGGTCAGTTATAGGTGAAGATTGGTCATCCCACTAAATGAAAGTGACGGTCCTACCCGCACAATCATGATAGAGGAAACTGAACACTAACCTATTGACAACCGCGCGTCGAACGGTTAACTTATTCAAAACACTTGGAAAATTGCTAAGTTAAACTAAAGTATGCACGAGCGAATCATATATTGTTTATGCGGCAAAGCAAGAGCCAAATTAAGCTATAATATGCATGAGCAAGTCATATAACGTTTATAAAGCAAGTCATCCAGTGAAAGTGGTGGTCCTACCCACACAAACATTTATATTTCATAAAAAATTCAAACATTACAAGAATGGCCGGGTATCTACCCGCCTACAGAAATATAAATCTATCCTAACGGTGGGAAGGGATCTCAAGGTTCAAACTTCAGGACCACTCCCTCCAAACCCACTTGTACCCGCACCATCAGTTGGCTGTGGCGGTTCAAGGAAAGTCTTGAGATAGCCCATCATCAGCAGCAACAATTTCGTTCACCTTCTCCACCACCGGATGCGGGAAGGCAGCATACTGGTTCACTGCTTGGTCATAGGCAGCTTCAGTGTCCACGTCATAAAGAGGGAAGTTGGAAGGCGGGATGCCCTTCTCAACAAACCCCAGACCAAGCAAGAAACCAGCCTTTTCCCCATCCTCATGGGAAGCGTTGAGGGCTGCGCTCATGGCATCGTCATAAGATGTGTTCGTGAAGATCCGATGCACAACCTACAAAAAGAAAAAACATGTCAAACTTTTCTAAGTATAAAGAAAAGCGTAAAGACGTTATGAAGCTAAGCTTACCTGCGACAACGCTTCTCGTAAAAGTCATTCCTTGGTAATCAAAGCCTCCTGGAGGGCAGCTTGAGCTTGGTTATGGGCGCGTTCGGCTTCACTTTTGTTAAGGTTGGCAAGCAACACTTCCTTAGCAGCAGCCTCTTCAACGCCCTTTAGCTTACACTCAGTATGGTCAAGCATACCCCTCTGGTCCAAGATCTCTTGAAGCTTCTTGGCGTCTTCCATGGCCAAGGCATCATGAGCCTGCTGGAGCCTCTCTAGTTTGGCTTTAAGCTCCTCATTTTCGGCGCGCAGAGGCTCAGCAACAGCTTCAGCCTTGGTGGCCCTCTCGGTCGCGTTCCGCGCAGTTTCCTTAGCCAACCGAAGCTGTTCGTTAACAGCTTGGGCAGCCTTGGAACGGGCCTCGAGACGGGCCTGAACTTCAACCTCGAGGGCCTTGAAGGCCTTTTCCTTCTCCGCAGCAATGGCGGAAAGTCTCCTGTTCTCCTCCCGGATGGCCCGCGACTGAGCCACTTCTTGGATACGCGTCGCCTTTAACTTGTCGTTTTCACGACAAAGCAACTCGACTCGCGGCTGCATCCGGGCAAGGAGAATCCGAAGCTCATTTGTCAGCCTACCCTCCTGGTAGCTAGACATGGCTTCCCCCAACGAGCCACTTGGGGCCGCGTGACGCGCCCACTCGACGCAGTCCACAGCCATCCAAAGGGTTGTTCCCCGGCGGATGTTCCACCGTGGAACATACACCTCATTGGAATCCGACACTGTAAAAACAAAAAACAGTTAGGAAAAGATGATAAAAAAAGAGGCCAAAATAACCCTATGCACCTGTAGGGTCGACAACAGGCCGGTAGCCGCCGAACCCATCACCCGAACCTAAGGGATATCCATCCAAGAGGTCAGGCAGATGGGAAGGAGGCAGAGATTGGCTAGAAGCCCCAAACATACCTGCTGAACCGGCCGGAGACGAGGTAGTCACCGGTGCCGGAGGCACGGTTGAAGCTGCCGCGGTAGAGACCATCGGAGGTGAACTCACGGGAGGTGAACTCACAACCGTGGCCGCCGCTGCGGAGCCCGCAGAAAAAATCACCGCCGGCTCAGTGAAGGATGCAGTGAATATGGCACTGACAGCCGGCGGAGATGACGTCACAATTGGAACAGTTGCCTCAACCGGGTGAGCAACTGAACCAACACTTGAAACAGGAGCGGCCGCCTGGGTCATCGCCTCGGGTAGGTTGACCAAACCTACCGTCATGGGTCGAGAGACGCTCCTCCCCGCTCCACTCTGGAATGCGGTAGCATCCACGCCTGCATGAAGACGAGATATTAAAAATAATGGCGGAAAGAATTGCGGGTAAGATTAATTTACACACGAGTTTTCTTGAGCTTGAAGGTTCTGACAGGCGGGGACGAACCCGATGGAGCCGGCCTCTTCACACCGGTCACCGTCGTCGTACTGGGCGGATCGGAGGTGACAGCTGTCTCAACCTCCGGAACAGTGGTCTCACCACCACCAGGGTTCCCCGCCGCCTCCTCGCTTTCGGTCTCCGAGTCAGACCGGTTCCCCTGATCGGCGGTGGAGACAACCTTCGCCTTGCCCTTCACGCCGGCAGCTTTCTTCTTCCTCACGATGAAAGGACCATCTGTGGATTCCTCATCAGAAGATGACAAAATTTGAGGAATTCCAGCAGAGGTTTGAGCATGGAGAGGACGGGGGTTAAAGAGTCCCTTACCTGGCCGCCTGGCGCTCAAAATCTCGTGGCCCGGCGGGTAGACCTCCACGAACCTATCCGCCGTTTGCTCCAAGATGGGCAACTCGTTCTCGTCGAGAGCACGAGTACCCAGCCGAGCGGGACCACCGCTCTCACGCGGTTGCAGAAGCGACTGCAAATTGTTCCCCTCTGAAAATAAACAGAAAAGCAGTTAGAAGAAAAACCCTAAATCAGCAAAAAGATATGAAGCATACCGTAAGGGATAGAGTTCAAACCTTATTCGAGGACGATAGGAATCTGTGGCGCCTCTGCCCCAGCATCCTTCCATACCCGGCTCATCCCAAGCATCACCATCCCAGACTCCGCAAAGCGGTAAACCGGAGTCTGGATCTGGGAGATCTTGGCGAACCATTCCGCCTCTTGGTAATTGGAGGCGTGAAGGCTAGGGAGCGCCCTCCCGTTCTTGAACGTCATCGCAATGGGGACGACGCGAGCGGAGACATAGAAAACTCCCGCTTCCAAGAACGAAGACTGCGCTCGGTAGCGCAGATCTTCAAACCCTTGATCCGATTGACCAAGGTATACCAGCCCTGGATGCACCTCCAGGAGTAGAAGGTCATCAGGCGGTCGACGCGGGGCTCAACGCCCAGAATATGGCACACCCATTCAAAATGGCGAACCTTTGCGATCGCCATCGGGTGCACCTCCGTTAGGTGTATACCGTGTCTCTCCAAAACACGGTACACAAACTTCGTCAATGGGAACCTGAGATTCTCATAGATGAAGAATGCAGCATACACCCCTATCTTGCCCTTGGGGGCATCGTACACCGTCTGGTGAGGCTCAGGAAACTCAGGCTCGAAGGGCTCGAGCATGAACTTCTTGACGATGTACTGATAAACGTCGACGGAAAGAGCACACTGGCACTCCCCAGCAGTACTCTTATCGTCCTTGTCAGACGTCGGGTTCTCGATGTACACGTCGGACTCCTCGGCAATAGCCTCAGGATCACGAATGGAAGACATGTTTTGGAAGATGGAAAGAAGAACGATTTCAGGAGAATGCTCGACAAAAGTTAGAGTATTCGCCGGAAATCGCTTAGAAGAAAAAGTGAAACTGTGAGTTGAGATGCATCCTCTTTCCCCTTTATATACCCATCGCAATAAATGCGATGAATTTAATGCGGGGGAGACGGAAAAGCGCAGGTGCAAATGAAACTATGACACGTCGAATATGCAAGCTGGCAACAACTGTCGACAGGACGCGCGCCGTAAACTTCGCGGCCACGCGCCCGAAAATTCGCGCCCACGCGCCTGAAAAAGCGTCTGGAATGACCATATACTGTCACGTCGCCATAACTTCATGCACGTCCTGAAACTGTCAGAAGAAACCGTCAGACCACGCTGACGTCCCTTCAACAGTTGGACTGTTCTTATCTTTTCACCAACTCTTCGAATTTCAAAAAGATTCAAAAAGATTCAAAAGTAAGCGGGACTTTACCCCCTTACCTTGGCAACCAAGTAACTATAAGACAGGTGCGGGTACAGTGTCAAGGCAAAACCCTTCACATAGTTAGCACCTGTAGGGAATTGAAGCCAAGAATACCTTGGCAACCAAGTAACTATAAGACAGGTGCGGGTACAGTGTCAAGGCAAAACCCTTCACATACTTAGCACCTGCAGGGAATTGAAGCCAACAATACCTTGGAAGTAAAGTAACTATAAGACGAGTGCGGGTACAGTGTCAAGGCAAAACCCTTCACATACTTAGCACTCGCAGGGAATTGAAACTAAGAAGGATCTTCTGGGCCATGCTTGCGGAAACGGAAATAACATCCCCACATAGTGGGAACGTTGAGAACTAGATTGTTTAAGGTGAGTCTTGCGGGTCCAACCGCGCAGACGTCCCTGTTCAAGGTGAGTCTTGCGGGTCCAACTGGGCTCTGCTGGGACCTACCTCTTCAAGTCCCCCCAGTCCAATGTTCTTCTCATGAATTGTTAATAAGTGAGGTGAACTTTTGGACTTAAGCAAGGGGTTTTGAAAAGGGTTTAGTTTTAAGGTTTTCCATGGGGATTCTTCCCGCGGAAGTCCTAATGTCACGTGCAGAAATTCCCGACTTTTCTGCTTGATCTTTGGGTATGATGCGGGTAGGTCTGTAACCTCCTCGCAAGTCAGGAGCGTTGAGTTCCACTTGTGTAGATTCTCCATGAGGTTTTGGTAGTTTTAAACATAGTGATCAATTATGTTAAACAACCAATTCCATCTTGGAGCTTCAAACAATCTAGTTCTCAACGTTCCCACTATGTGGGGATGTTATTTCCGTTTCCGCAAGCATGGCCCAGAAGATCCTTCTTGGTTTCAATTCCCTGCGAGTGCTAAGTATGTGAAGGGTTTTGCCTTGACACTGTACCCGCACTCGTCTTATAGTTACTTTACTTGCAAGGTATTGTTGGCTTCAATTCCCTGCAGGTGCTAAGTATGTGAAGGGTTTTGCATTGACATTGTACCCGCACCTGTCTTATAGTTACTTGGTTGCCAAGATTTTCTTGGCTTCAATTCCCTGCAGGTGCTAACTATGTGAAGGGTTTTGCCTTGACACTGTACCCGCACCTGTCTTATAGTTACTTGGTTGCCAAGGTAAGGGGGTAAAGTGTCAAGAAGGATCCAGTTGGCCTACTCACCAACCCTTGTCGTGGCACGTGCATAGCCTGCAGTTGGTGGAAAAGGAATAGTACACAGCCGGCCATGTCACTATCAGCCGCTGCCTACCCACCAACCACCAGCAGGGCACGCGCGTAGCCCACAGTTGGTAGAACAGGAATACTATACAGCCGGCTGTACCTGCTTGGACACCTACCTTCGGCTATAAATACTCCAACACCTTGGAACGGTATCATCATCTTCTCTCTAGCTATTTCTCTTAATATACACTTATATTCAAGAGCAATCTAGTCTGATTCTCACGCCGGAGGGTGGTCACAAGGAGGTACCCCCCCTTCTCAGTGACGAGCTCACGGTCTGTTTTGCAGGTCATCAGAAGAATAACCATCTTGCCGGACCTAACCCTCGTGGGAAACATCTATTTAACACCCAGATTATCCGTAATCTGCCGGGTCGATTAGTGTTTCTTCACCATAACATGCACATTCTTCAATTTGCAAGAATACATGTTAGAGCAATTGCAACTCGAGGGGCTTATGGACGTACCACATCATTGTTGTCTGAAAAGTGTCCCGCGAACTTCACCCATCTCTTTTGAATCTCAAGATCATGCGACATTATGTGGCCAAGAACCCGCAACACTTCGTTTCTCTTCCACATGTACAACTCTGACTGTACTTAGTTCATCATCTAACAAAAGTATAAAATGTGTTCACGTACAGAAAATATAATACTTGTTTCAGACAAACAACATATTTTATTAAGACATTTTACGAAAATATAATACATGTTATGAAACAGCTTTTTTTCTTTATTTAGGGATCATTTATGCAACTTTAAAACAAAAAAATAGTTAATACGGAAGCCACTCTTTTATCAGAGCCAGGTTTCGATCCTGGGACCTGTGTGTTATGGGCCCACCAAGATTGCGCTGCGCTACTCTGATTGATGTTTAAGTATTCTCTTTTATAATATAAGTCAAGAAGCAGCAAGGGTTATAATTTTAATCTTAAGATTTTTCTTAAAACATTAATACTTTCCTTTAAAAAAAAATATACTATAACGTATTATTAGCTCAGATCTTAACTAAATAGATGGATTATATTTGCATGGTATTATCATAGCATGTATTATTCTTTATAAACTTGAAAATATCAGTAAGTTAACTATTTACTCTCTCTATGTGACGTTAAGCATTTAGCCGGTTACACTATATGGAGATTAGCTTCGAATAAAAAAATCAAATGAAACAATAGATTAACGATATTTTAATCAATGGATAATTATAATAATAATAATAACATAAACTTCTTTATAGTTGTGGTTTTAAAATTTCGTTACGCGTCTATATACACATATCTATTAAAACTTTTGGAAATTTTTTAGCTAAAATATTAGTAGAGTTTAAATTACAAATTTTTAAAGTCTAATATAACCTTTAAATAAAGTGTTTTTCAATTTAGGCACAATCACATGAACGAAATCAACAACTTTTTATTTTTTAAACATAAGAAAATAAAAAGATGTGTCGTGTATCTTCTACAGATCATTATGATTATCATTACTTGGAATTGGGTTATTTTTAAAGGAGAGTGATTCCTTTTCCAAATAAAGAGAACAATTCATAATTTTGTTTGTTTCAAATTTAATATAGAAAAAAAAAACATTTTGGACTTTAAATTTTATTTATGAATCATTACATGATACATGAACTCACATATTTATGAATTTTTAAATATATGAATAATTATGTAACTTCTTTTGTCAAATCAAAAGTTGCATTTTATTGGATTTGATTGATTGTTCACTATCAAGAATGACTTTGTAGTATTTGATCATTCCAATTCTGATTTTATAAGATTGAAATAATCAGAATTTAAATAATTAACACATAAATCATTATGGTAATAACTTTTCAAGACGAGTGTAATATTGCTTGATTTATACAAACTCTAAATAATTACTTTTATCATAATTATTCGATTTTGACTTTTATAAAGTTACAATAATATTACATTCAAAACATTTCCTATAGTTTATAATTTTATATTGATACAAACATGTGTGCCTTAATAATTGAAAAAGATAGAATTCCATTACTAAAAGGAGAGTGGTTGAGAGCCAAATTGGATGGCTTGAGGCTTGAGTTGTCTTCTTACTAGGGCCATCCTTTCGAATGGCCACCAATACCATTCGTGTGAAATAAAAACTCTACTATCATAGTTTTTAATAAAACTTTAAAATATATAAAACTCATGTTAATATTAGTTAGTTAATTCAAAACGGTAATAGGGATATTTATATTTTCATAGAGTTATTAGTGGCGTGTTCGAGTAAGCATAATCAAATTCATGTTTTATTTGTGGATATCTTAAAAACGTAGGCCGTGTGAGAGTGCCTTGGCGTATATACTGGTTTGACTTAAGGGTTGTTTGTCAACCTTGTGCCGAGTCACTAGGAGGTTTGACCGATTAAGAGGAAGTAATTAAATCGGTTAACATGTTTTTAAAACTTACCCATTAGAAAGCTCGATGAACCAAACACACTCTACTCCTAACCGATTCAAATGTAGTCTCTTAATAAAACATCGTCATCCTTATATATATATAAGGGTTAAAATAAAAAGACATAGTTTTGTAGGAAGAGTATGAATGACATAAAATCTAGAATTAGGAAACAAACTACCAATCTCAACCACTAGATCATAGATCAAGGGCTTAGATTTATTCTTACTCTTCTTATGAAACTATTTCTTTTTATTATAACTCACCCCTATATATATATGTGTGTGTGTGTTTTTTTGTTTTCGGTTCTTACAAGCCGATTTGAGCCTCTTTGGAGCTTTGTGTGATTGTTACTTGGGTGAAAGTTTCAGTTTTAATTCTATTGGTGCTATAACAGTGTTAGTGTGTGTGTGTGTGTGTGTGAACAACAGTTGACTTTTGACGTTTTGAAATTAGTTGACTAAAGATTGAATACCATGTTATATATAGACAAAAAAAAAATTAGAAGTATGAAGTATTATTAGTCAAATTTGTGCATGTTTATCCAAACATTTACAACTAAAGATCTTAAAAAGAAACAAATGGACTTAAGACATCAATCATTAAGACATCAATCATATAATATTTTGCATGATCTTACCATTACTTGGGTGCATATGTCTAGGTGCGAAACAAAAACATTTAATAAACTTCCTCCAACGTTTGTTTATCGCTATACTTTTAACATATTTTTCACATGTATTTTTATCATAGTAGTGATGATGTAATAAACATAAATATTTGGTCATCTTACTTTCAATTTAAGTGCACTACAAGGCATCATCATAGAACATGACTCCATTTCCGTGACCTTTGTCCAACTTTACATCATAAGAGATTCGCAAGTGGTTCAATTGTCGGTCCCTTGATATCCGAATGGCTTCGTTGTATTCTTTAACTTTAGTATCCCCACATTTCAAATTGAGGATGCACGTATCCGTAGTCAAGAGGACTTAATGACATATGTTCTGGAGTTGATTCTTCGGTTCATCTACATGCAAGAGATACCAACCTTGATCATTAGATGCAGTGACGAATCCATAAATTTTTTCTCGTAATCTTTTGGGTCAGTACCCAGTTGACTAACGCTATGTAAATTTTTGGTTCAGTCATTCGGGTCGGGTTAAATCGAAATATAATTTTTTCGGTCCAGTTGTTATTGCGGGGTCAAATCGGGTCAGGTCATATAATAATAAAATAGTTAAACAAAATATAATATAACCAAAATAAAGTACGTGAAACGTAATGTTTCACAATTAAATATTAGTTTTTGCCAGGACTATATATTCAATAACTTAACCTAAAAATAAGTTCGTCTTCTTCCATTGTTCTTTAGTAAAGCTACTGAAAAATCTAAATCTTTACTTTTTCCTCTTCACATTCTTAAATTTCATGGCCCATAATATTTTTCCATGGAAGTCGTAAATTTAAAATTATATGCATGTTTAAATTATTCGTTTTAGAGCGGATCACGTATATTCATATAGCTATAGACAAAATATATATGTTAAAACATTAAAAGAAATTATTAAAAAATTGAATATCATGTACCGAGTAAAAAAGAATAATTAATATAAATGCAAAAATGAAAAACAGAAAACTTGTTTATGAATCAAAATTGATAAATAAAAATAAATAAAATAATAATAGTGATACTTATCTTTTTCTAGTCAGTACTCTACACATTACACATACATACTTTGACCTACTTTTTACATAGCCAACTTTTAATTTTCCCTTTTAAATATTACTTCTTCATCACCCACAGTCTCACATGTGCTCCGGTGTCATCAACAGACACCGGAAAATTTCCGGCTTGTTCAAGTTCAAACTTTTCTTTTCATCTTACGTTCTCTCTAGTTTCATAGGGGTCGGTGTCAAAATTTCACAGGGTCGGTCGGGATTTTAACACCCGTATAGAACTAAATTTCATAATCTCACAGGGGTTGGCCGACCCCCGTACCACCACTGTATATCCGTCTCTGAATAGATGGCCAACAAAAGCGATAAAACACTACAGATTTTCTAACTCACATGTAGATGTGAAAAATTCAACTGTCGATGTCGCTAAAGATAAGAGCACAAAAGCCTTTGACAACAAATGCCATTATAAATTTATGGGGATTGGGTTGGAACCTAAGATCTATTATATTTATAGCTACAAAAAAATTTTGTTTCATGTTAAACGAGTGGAATATGACATGGCACGTTTAACTAAACATGTCATTTTCTTAAACACTAATACAAGCATGTTTAATAAGCAAGTTACATGACATGACACATTTTAACTTGATTAAAAGGAGTCTTTAAATAATTTTTAATCTGACATTCACATGTCTACCTATTATGACACCTAACCTTAGAGAGTTATGGATGACACCATCATTGAATGGATGGAGGTCCTAAAATGTTGAATTTCATTAAGGGGAAAATGTTATTATGAGGTTACTTCATAATCGCGTCTTATAATTTATAGTAAACTACATGAGTGGTTATTATGACATATATAAGTTTTATTTTCCGTACTTAGTTTAAGAGATCATATATACTTCGTTCGTAAGCTTAACAAATTACATATACTATATCTACCATTTATTTGAACACAATTGATTTTTAAGATGGGTGTGCATTAGACTTTTTAACGTTGAATTATCTAGGAAAAATAAAAATAGACTCCTACCTACCCCCCCCCCCCACCCACCCACGACGTAAATACTTCCTTCCCTCTTCACCCCCTCTCATAGAATTTCTTTTGGCTCACTTATAGCCAGCCTGCTAGCCGCAGACTTTCTTTCACATGAACTTGTGGTGTCCGACACCTTCCCATGCAAGCTGGACGTGATCAGTTGAGCAACGCGTTACTTCAAATTATCCATTATGGAGTTTCTTATAAATTAATTTAGAAACTGTCTCGTAGTCTCTTAATGATTTATAAATTTTTAGTGGTTAAAAGATACCCTAAGGTTACACTTGTTAGTTGTTAGTTGCTGGTGCATAGCCCACTGACATGTATTGTATCATCTCACTCATTTTCTTTTTGTGTCCTTTGATTTGTCATGATTACAAAACTCGACCCAATCTATGACAATGATTTTTCTTTCTAACCAAGTCGTCATTGTTATAAGTACTCCTCAATTGTTTTTTTTTTTGAACGACCAACTAAGTAACACCGGGTATTTTGTACGCGGCCTCCATTGGCTAAAGGTAGCCCGAGCCGGCCATTAGTCCAGACGGACAAAGCCCCTAGCGGTCCACCTATTGAGGGATTCACCGGATAAAACCCGACCCCACGCCCGCCAAATGGCACGATATTAACCATCTCAAAACTTATATAACTTATATTAGATTATTCATCCTCAATATAATAGTTTTAGCAAAATAACCTTAGACTTTTACATATTGGTGCATTAGAAATTGTACATGGCTAACTACTTTTATAAGATATATAAATATATATTATTATGACGTGATCCCGGTCAAACACCGGTCCTCCCTCCCAGGTTGGTCCAACCTTTGACCCGGTAAGACGTCCGGGTCGACGTCCGGGCCGGGTTTGAAAACATTGCTCACGAACCAACAAACATATTTTAAGTTGCTTATAAATTTATGTCATCACATATTAATCTTATTAGCGCTTACAATGGATAAAATATTTAAAAGTTACACACAAATTTACAAAAACGCTCTTACATTTTAATTTTTTCATCATGTCGTTTACAAAACCAATAACGTTTATAGTAACATTTTATTTTGATATTTATTTATACTTTTAACATATAAATAAAAATGATCAATAATAATCTATCATTATTTACAACTTAAAGTTTTATTTAATATGAGTTTTATTATTTAAATTGTAAATGATATCTCCACTAAAATAGTTCAAAAACAAAGCAATCTAAATAAAAAACCATTACAATCAGATATATAATTTAACCTTTGTTATTTAGAAAAGGGGGAATTTCATGTATCTCTAAACTTTTAAATATTATCATATTTATCTGAAATCACAAGTTTTCAATCTATATATATTAAAGTAACAGGCTTTAACTCAACTTTCCCTATTCCTATTGATTGTTTCATAAACTTTTCATATATATCTACCATCTCTCTAATTTTTATTTGAATAAAATAAATCAAAATTAAATTAAAATAAGATACAATCAATTCTCTTTACTGATTCTCTTTAACTTTAATTTAATATTTAATTTAATAATGATTAACCAATTTATTTATTAATTAATTATGATTTTTATTGTTTATGTTATTGTTATTATTATGTATCTAACTAATATAACTTAATTAACCTAAAAACTCAAATCAATTTTTCTCTTTCACGCCTCCATTTTCATTGATGGTTCTATCCTGTTCCACCTATCACTTTCTTCAATTCATTTATCTGTCAAATTCACGGTCCACCATCTATGAAGGTGCTCACCATCAACATTACCTCAAGTCAGTTTAATCATCAGACTTCCTTCCAAGTTTAACTTACTTGAGATAATTAATTGATATTTCATCCATTTGATTCAATATAAAACAACCTAATATACAGATATTACGGATTTAACTATACTATAATTGTGTGTAATTTGATATTTATGAAATATCAATTTCTGTAAATTAGGGATAAATTTTCCATTTGATTAAGGAATTCTTAATTACGAAATTTCTATATTTTAATAAATTATGATATATCATTTGATCATTTTATTAAGGTTTTGATTAAGCATTTTTAAGGGTTACTATAAATACGGATTTTGACCGATTGACTAATTCAAAATTAGTCAATCAAAGATTTTAATATATGAGGCTGATTCTAATTTGAAATATATGTTAATTTATAATTATTTTTACTACTTACCATATGTTATATCAATGACTCAATATTTAAATTGTTGTTTATTATAATAAAATTGTGTTACATAAAAAAACAGAAATTACTTAGTTATTTTTACACAGCTTATGTCAGTTACTTAATTATTCAAATGCTTATTAATTATATTATGTTGACTATTTTTATAAATTTCAACCATATGATTCACAATTTAAATATATCATAATTGATTATAATTTTAGATATTAGATATACGGTAATTGATAATCATTCAAGATATACGATAATTATTTAATTGATTGAATTGATGATTAATTATATTCATGTAAATAAAAAAAGTAGTAACTTATTTTTCCATATTAAAAAGTTAATTCCGTATGTTTAAATATAGTCTAGAATTAAATATTTGAATTGAATTATTTTGTATTTAACAACATTACATTTTAGTAATTCAAATTTTGAAAATCCCTTAGTCCTCATTCCCTAATTTTCGTCCATGATTTAATGTAATTGAAGTTCCCTAATTTTATGTTTTTAATTAATTCTGTATATACATTCCTTCTTTATTCATTCATCCCAAAATTCAATTATTTACTATGAACTATATATAAATACTTCACTTTCACACAAAAATTCTTACACTATCACACCAAATTGAGCTAAAACGATTTTCTTGATTTCTAAGGTTTATATTTTTGTTGTTTATATCATTCATTTTTTTTCGTTTTTTTGGTTAAAAGTGTTATTTTTCATAAATTAATGTTTTTTTTCCCACCACCAGAAAGATGGAGCCAACAAACATCACTGTGTTGAAGCAATTGGATGTCCTTAACAGTGACTGTATCCTCAAGGTGCGTATTCTCAAACTTGGACGTCTAAAGGATAATTCAAAGCCCGGAGAAGATTGGTCCATCGAAATGATTGTTCAAGATGAAATGGTAGTTAGCCCAAACAATAATCAATACATGTATATAAATTCGTTAAAAAATTAGCCCAAATATATTTATGTGTATAATTAGCCCAAACAATAATATAATTCCGTGTATAATTTTTAGGGATTTATACCATCGAAATGACTGCATATTGCCCGGAGAAGTTGATTTTTTTTAATACAAGTATTCAAATTTCGTCAACATTTTAACCAAAAAAAATCAAAATTTGGTCACCATTTAATTAAATGTATACAAGTATGTTTTGTGATATTAAATTTCCCTTACATACTGTTATGAATTTAATGATTTATATCGTCACTAAATCTAAATCTAACTCGAATTGCATTTTGGCATGCCTTGGAATATTGTAAGGTTAATTTATCCAACAATGTATAATGAAATAAGGTTTGTATTGTTTTCATTAGTGTTATTTTTATCATTCATAAGTGTGTATATATATATGTGTGTGTGTGTGTGTGTGTGTGTGTGTTATATTATCATAATTACATTTAGTTATGTTTATTTTGTGTCACCATTTTATAACCATAGTCCTCAAAGTTTTATGCCATTTTAATATATTATAAACTTTAAAGTGTAACTCAAATGTATATTTTGTAAATCAATGGTCAAACATTTCATAATGTCACATTAATGCGATTGAAACTTATTATTTTTAAAAGGATTTTCAGTTTTAAATTTTAAACTTTTGAATTTTATTGGTCAAATATTCCATAATGTCTAAATGTACCATGATTAAAAATGCATTATTACTAAAAAGATATCCAATTTTAAAATTTAAAATTTACAATAACTTAAACGCCTTGTTATTGAGTTTTTTAACTAAGGAAAGAAAAGGAAAGGAGAGGGAAGGATAAGAAAGGGAATGGAAGGGAATATTTTTTTTTAATTAGGTGTGTTCTTGAGTTGGAAGGAAATTAGTGTAACATCTGCCCCGATCCGACCCGACCCAGGTACCCGTTTCCCTTATCCGATCTCTTTCTTTTATGATTTAATATTTATTTATACTTATATTTTACTTTTAATAATAAAAATATATATTTCCTTCCCGCCTCTCTCTCTCTCTCTCTCTCTCTTTCTTTCCGCCGTCCCCTCCCTCTTCCTTCTCTCTTTCCGCCTTATTTCCCTCTTTTCTTCTAACTCTTTGATTATCCTTTGGTTCTTCCCGCCTAAGGATGTCTGCAGCTCCACGCGCCAGACTCCTTACATGGAAGCCTGCGTGAAGACATCTTGTTCCTGCGATGCGTGAAGAGAACTCTTCTCGCAGCGCGCTAAGAATGTATGTTCTTCCCGCAATGCGCTAAGAATGTTTGTTCTTCCCGCGATGCGCTTAGAATTCTTGTTCTTCACGCAGCGCGCTAAGGAATTATGATTCTTCCCGCAGCACGCTAAGGATTGTTGTGCCAGCCTTCGCGCTCGCGCACTCAGCCTTCTCGCGCTTGACCCTTTAGTCTAGTCCTGTTTTATCCAGCCTGTATGCTTTTGTGTTGCCTTTTCTTCTGAGCTGTTGACCTAACCTATCTAATGTCTGAATAGTTACTTTCGGCGCAGCATGCGTACCAACCCCCATTGGTTGGTAGAAAAAGTGACTGACATTATCTTTTGAGATCTGCTTTTGCCATGCTTGACCAGTACCTTTATCTGATCCGCCCATGCTTTTTACTGTTCCCTGTCAGCTTTATCTTGCCCCCTGCAGCTGCCATATCTTTTGATATCTTTTGTTATCTTTTGTTTTGTCTTGTTCTGTTTGTCTTGGAATCTTTTCCCTTTTTTTCTGGATTTATGTCTCCTAGGGTTTCTCTATAAATAATAGTATTATTTTTCCTAACACTACACACACAAAACACTTACTCTCTCCTGTTCTCTTGCCCCTTGCTCTCTCTGCCGTCTTCCTCTCTGCCTCCGTCTTCCTCCCTGTTCTGCCCTGCTTTTTCGGTAATATATATATTATATATAATAATTTACTTATTAATTATGCTAACTCATAATCAAGACTTAAAACCAATCATTAAAACAATAATCTTATTTATAGGTTAACTTGTGCTTGTTTAAAGTTGGTTCTTGCTTTATCTTACACCGCATCGTTTATCAAGTGAGTAATCTCGTATCTAATCCCTTTTTGCTTTTAATGTTTTGGGATGTTCATGTGTTCATACAAACTTAGAGTCTTAAACTGTTTATGAACTTTAGTCGCGCAGTATCCCATGTGTTGAGGACGTAGACTTGGCTGTTTATTTGTATGTGTGGATCATTAACCGTCTTGTCGGTCTATTCCGCAGTTTTCATGGTACCATTAGATGAACACGGGAGAACATTCGTTTATGATTTTCTCTTTTGTTTACACATGCACAGTTAGTCTTGTTTGTGAGCTCAATTGTGAGCACTGGCAGTCTTGTCTCTTAGAGTTGGTCCCGATCAGATTACACCCTTGTTGAAAACCAGACATACACATGTTGCGCGCAGATTTATGATTATCTATGTATTGTATTAAACTTGATTTCTCACCAACACGCAAGTGTTTGACGTTTATTTTAACACATGATCAGGTTTGCAGTAGCTGTTTTGGAGCTTGTGGACACGTAGGACGTTTTCACTTTTGGACCTAGAATTAAAATGTATTAAGACAAGTTAATGTTTGAATGTTATAATTTATAATATATTGATTTATGTTTGATTTATGTTCTTTATTTTCCCCGCTGCGCGTGCGCGATAAAATGTGTATTAATAAATATTGACACCAATAGTGTCGCGAGTAATGAAGCAATATGTGGCGCCCCGATGTATAATCCGCCTTTGGTCGGGGTGTTACAGATTGGTATCAGAGCTCGTTGACTTTAGGATAGGTGGTTAGACGTAACGGCCTAGAATACCTAAGAGTCCCTTCTCGCGCATGAGAGAAATCTCATGATTGCGCGCTTATTGTTAATTACTCGTTATTTATGAATATGCTCGCGCTTGCGCAGTATATGATTTTATGTTTTATTCCGCGATATTTCGATTTTTGTGAATTTCGATTTTTATTGATTTTACTTACATATTCGTTTGTTGGGATTGAAAATCCGAAAAGTCATGGTGATACATGAATAGTTGATTTTCAATTTCCATTTACGATTATGTTCTGAGGTTGGAGACTTGAAAAGTCATGGTGATACATGAATTGTCAACCTCCAATACTCATTTTCTTGTATATTTTATATTGAGGATTGAAAAGTCATGGTGATACGTGAATCGTCAACCTCCAATGCTCGTTTGCTCGTATATTTTAAATTGGGAATTCGGAAAGTCATGGTGATACATGAATTGTCGATTCTTGATTCGAATTTGTTACCTTTATTAAGTCTGCATTTAGGGTCATTTATTTTACTTTAACTTTTGATAGCATCTAACTCCGTGAAACCAAGCTTTATAAAGTTATACTGTGCGATAAAACCAAGATATTAACTAAAATTAAAACTTTTATAGAATGCCTCCGCTATCTCGCCGATTTCAGAGAAGAGAAGCCTCGCGCATGCGTAGACAGCAACGTTCCCAGGAAATGGCCGCCGCAATAGCCCAAGCTTTGAGCCAAAACAATACCAACACCTCGAGTTATAACATTAAGACATTTAATGCGGGTAACCCTCCAAAGTTCACAGGTCTCGAAGGAGCCACCGTGATGCTCCAGTGGCTCGAGAAGATAGAAAACACTTTCCTTCACACCCAATGCCCCTCAGACAGACGAACCCTATATGCTTCCAGTGTCCTGGAATCCAGAGCGCTTACATGGTGGAATGGAGTAGCCCATGCGCGTGGCGCAGAGGCTGCTTCTAGCATGACATGGGAGGAATTCAAGGAAATTCTTACGCGAGAATTCTGCCCTCCCAACGAAGTTAAGCGCCTGGAGGAAGAATTTTGGAACTTGAAGCAGTACAGCGGTGAAGCGCGCGAGTACGCGACGCGCTTCCATGAACTAAGCCTGCTTGTCCCTCACCTTGTTACCCCTTCCCGCCGAGCCATAGAGAAATTCCTTGGGGGTCTCCCCATGGAAATTCAAGATTCTGTATGGGCCAGAAACCCAGTTACCCTCTCTGACGCCATCGAGTTGGCCGCTGTGCTTAGCGACAACCATGTCAGAGCAGGAACCCTGTTCCTGCGGGGAACTGAGAAGACCAAAACCACCAAAACTGTCCCTGAACCCGCAGAAACCAAACCAGAACCCTCAAACCGTAACAACCTCAAGCGCAGGCGCAAGGCCTATGCGCTTACCAACCCGCCCATTGTCCAGCAACCCGTTTACCAACCCCCAGTTTACGCGCCTAACCCACTGTCAACCTACCCAGCACCTCCTGCAGTCCATAACTATGCCTTAACCAATCCAGCACTCCCTGCCCCGCCAACTAAGAAACCTTACACAGGAAACCATCCCTTTTGCCCAACCTGTAGATTTCACCACCCAACCCAAACCCCGTGTCGACTTTGTAACCGATGTGGCCGTACTGGTCACACTGCTGAAAACTGTAGAGTCCTTCCCGCCAATCCAATTGCGCCAACACCACCAGTCTACCCGCAGAACCCACAATCAATCTACCAAAACCCACGACCCAGATCGTGCTTTAACTGCGGTGATCCCAGTCATTTCCGGAACGCGTGCCCAAGACTACAAGTTCAGATTACGCAAGCGAATCCGGTGAACCAGATTTCGAACCAAGTGACGCGTGGACGAGCTTTTAACATAACCGCGCACCAAGCGCAAGCGAATAATGACGTAGTTAATGGTACATTTTTACTTAACGGATTTTATGCTTCTGTACTTTTTGATACTGGCGCCGATCGAAGCTTTATCTCTCGCGCCTTCGAGCAGAAGCTTGCGCGACCGCGCAACGATTTAAAAGAAGATTTTTCAGTTGAATTGGCTAATGGTGAAATTATTTTAATTAACTCAGTGATTAAAGATTGCACGCTTAACCTTAACGAAAACGATTTTCTAATCGACCTCATCCCCATGCCTCTTGGAAGCTTTGATGTTATCATTGGTATGGACTGGCTCTCGAAGAATCGCGCCGAAGTTATTTGCGCCAAGAAATTGATTCGCATACCTCGAGAAAATGGTGATCTTTACATTTACGGCGAAAAACCCTCCAGTGGTCTTAAACTTATGTCTTGCGCCGAAGCCCGTAGGCTCATGCGGAAAAGGTGTGTTGCATTTCTAGCCCATGTGGTTAAACCTGCTGAAGAGAAGAAGCTTCGCGATATCCCTGTTGTGCGTGATTTCCCTGAAGTTTTTCCTGATGATCTTCCTGGTATCCCTCCCGCTCGTGAAGTCGAGTTCCGTATTGATCTTGTCCCTGGTGCTTCCCCCGTGGCTAAATCTCCTTATCGTCTTGCACCCGCTGAGATGCAAGAATTGGCCAGCCAACTTCAAGAGTTGACTGCTAAAGGATTCATTCGCCCTAGCTCTTCGCCCTGGGGTGCTCCGGTGTTGTTCGTTAAAAAGAAAGATGGATCGTTTCGCATGTGTATTGATTACCGCGAGTTGAACAAACTCACCATTAAAAACCGGTACCCCTTACCGCGTATTGACGACCTCTTTGATCAACTCCAAGGTGCCTCTTGTTTCTCGAAGATTGATCTCCGCTCTGGTTATCACCAGTTGCGCATCCGCGATGAAGATGTCCCGAAGACTGCTTTTCGAACTCGTTATGGCCATTTTGAATTCTTGGTCATGTCCTTCGGTTTAACCAACGCACCCGCCGTTTTCATGGATCTAATGAATCGGGTGTGTAGGCCTTTCTTGGATAAATTCGTGATTGTGTTTATCGATGATGTTCTGGTGTATTCTAAGACCAAGGCCGAGCACGAGCAACATCTTCGGTTGGTGTTGCAAAAGCTCCGAACCGAGCAGCTCTATGCTAAGCTTTCCAAGTGTGAATTCTGGTCTGATGAAGTACAGTTTCTTGGCCATGTTGTGAACAAGATGGGTATTCATGTCGACCCATCCAAAATTGAAGCAATCAAGAACTGGATTACGCCATCCTCTCCTTCTGAGATCCGTTCCTTTCTGGGCTTAGCTGGTTATTACCGGCGCTTCATTTCGAACTTCTCGAAGATCGCTTTGCCTTTAACAGCTCTAACGCACAAAGGTAAACCGTATATTTGGGGCTCGAAGCAAGAAGAAGCCTTTCTAACGCTCAAGCGTTTGTTGTGTGAAGCTCCTGTTCTTGCGCTACCTGAGGGTAATGATGATTTTATCGTGTATTGCGATGCATCCAACCAAGGTCTCGGTTGTGTTCTTATGCAACGAGGCAAGGTTATCGCTTACGCATCAAGGCAACTCAAGGTTCATGAAAAGAATTATACAACTCACGACCTCGAACTTGGTGCAGTTGTTTTTGCCTTGAAGATCTGGAGACACTACCTTTATGGTACTAAGTGTATCCTCTACACTGACCATAAAAGCCTTCAGCATATCTTTGATCAGAAGGAACTTAACATGAGACAACGCCGATGGAACGAACTCATCAGCGATTACGATTGTGAGATCCGGTATCATCCTGGTAAGGCTAATGTGGTAGCCGATGCGCTCAGCCGAAAACCCTGTCAGCTTAACTGTATCTTGCCGCGCACCCAGCTTCACTTCGCGCCGATTCAAAGCAACCTTGAATCGCGTATTCGTGACGCGCAGCGCGCATCCATCAGTAATGGTAACCTTCGCGCCGAGTTAGCGTGTGGCGCGGAAGCGCACTTTGTCCCTAATCTGAGTGGAATTCTCTGCTATCTCAATCGCATCTGGATTCCCTTTGATGAGAATCTTCGCGCTGATATCCTGAGTGAAGCACACAAATCTCGGTATTCTATTCATCCTGGCGCTGATAAGATGTACAAGGATTTGCGCATTACTTATTGGTGGCCCGGTATGAAAAAGGATATTGCTGTGTTCGTAGCTAAATGTCTGACTTGTTCTAAAGTGAAAGCTGAACACCAACGCCCATCTGGTTTGCTCGAACAACCAGAAATTCCTACGTGGAAATGGGAATGTGTAGCAATGGACTTTATTACCAAGTTACCTTTGACAGCAAGCAAACATGATAGCGTTTGGGTAATAGTGGATCGATTGACTAAGTCTGCTCACTTCCTGCCCATTCGTGAAAACTACCGTGTTGAGCAACTCGCGCAGCTTTATGTCAAGGAAATTGTCTGCCGCCATGGTACTCCTTTGAGCATCATATCCGATCGCGATGGCCGTTTTATATCTCGCTTTTGGAAATCTCTCCAATTTGCGCTAGGAACTCGCTTGGACATGAGTACGGCATATCATCCTCAGACTGACGGTCAGTCTGAGCGAACTATTCAAACTCTTGAAGATATGCTCCGATCTTGTGTTCTTGATTTTGGAGGTAATTGGGATTCGCACCTGCCTTTGATCGAGTTCTCTTATAATAACAGCTATCATTCCAGTATCGGTATGGCCCCATTTGAAGCACTTTACGGTCGTAAGTGCCGCTCCCCGATTTGTTGGAGCGAAGTGGGTGAAACTCAAATCACAGGACCCGAACTTGTTCAAGAGACAACAGATAAAATCGCCAAGATCCGTGATCATCTGCTGATTGCTAGAAGCCGACAGAAGAGTTACGCAGATCGCAGGCGAAAGCCTCTCGAATTTCAAGTTGGTGATCTTGTTCTCCTCAAAGTGTCGCCCTGGAAAGGTGTTGTCCGCTTTGGGAAGAAAGGTAAGCTTGCTCCTCGATATGTTGGACCATTCAAGATTCTCGCGCGTGTGGGAAAAGTTGCCTACAGACTTGACCTGCCGCCCGCGCTCAGTAATGTGCATCCAACGTTCCATGTATCCAATCTCAAGAAGTGTTTAGCTGACGAGAACCTTCACATTCCACTTGATGAAGTTCAAGTTGATGAATCTATGCATTTCGTTGAGAAGCCTGTTGAGATTATGGATCGCGAGGTTAAGCAAACCAAGCGCAGTCGTATCCCTATCGTGAAAGTTCGCTGGGAGTCCAAGCGCGGAGCCGAGTTTACATGGGAAAGGGAAGATCAAATGAAGATCAAGTACCCGCACCTGTTCTCTGCGCAACCTACTTCGAGATAAATTTCGGGACGAAATTTCTTAAAGTAGGGGAGACTGTAACATCTGCCCCGATCCGACCCGACCCAGGTACCCGTTTCCCTTATCCGATCTCTTTCTTTTATGATTTAATATTTATTTATACTTATATTTTACTTTTAATAATAAAAATATATATTTCCTTCCCGCCTCTCTCTCTCTCTCTCTCTCTCTTTCTTTCCGCCGTCCCCTCCCTCTTCCTTCTCTCTTTCCGCCTTGTTTCCCTCTTTTCTTCTAACTCTTTGATTATCCTTTGGTTCTTCCCGCCTAAGGATGTCTGCAGCTCCACGCGCCAGACTCCTTACATGGAAGCCTGCGTGAAGACATCTTGTTCCTGCGATGCGTGAAGAGAACTCTTCTCGCAGCGCGCTAAGAATGTATGTTCTTCCCGCAATGCGCTAAGAATGTTTGTTCTTCCCGCGATGCGCTTAGAATTCTTGTTCTTCACGCAGCGCGCTAAGGAATTATGATTCTTCCCGCAGCACGCTAAGGATTGTTGTGCCAGCCTTCGCGCTCGCGCACTCAGCCTTCTCGCGCTTGACCCTTTAGTCTAGTCCTGTTTTATCCAGCCTGTATGCTTTTGTGTTGCCTTTTCTTCTGAGCTGTTGACCTAACCTATCTAATGTCTGAATAGTTACTTTCGGCGCAGCATGCGTACCAACCCCCATTGGTTGGTAGAAAAAGTGACTGACATTATCTTTTGAGATCTGCTTTTGCCATGCTTGACCAGTACCTTTATCTGATCCGCCCATGCTTTTTACTGTTCCCTGTCAGCTTTATCTTGCCCCCTGCAGCTGCCATATCTTTTGATATCTTTTGTTATCTTTTGTTTTGTCTTGTTCTGTTTGTCTTGGAATCTTTTCCCTTTTTTTCTGGATTTATGTCTCCTAGGGTTTCTCTATAAATAATAGTATTATTTTTCCTAACACTACACACACAAAACACTTACTCTCTCCTGTTCTCTTGCCCCTTGCTCTCTCTGCCGTCTTCCTCTCTGCCTCCGTCTTCCTCCCTGTTCTGCCCTGCTTTTTCGGTAATATATATATTATATATAATAATTTACTTATTAATTATGCTAACTCATAATCAAGACTTAAAACCAATCATTAAAACAATAATCTTATTTATAGGTTAACTTGTGCTTGTTTAAAGTTGGTTCTTGCTTTATCTTACACCGCATCGTTTATCAAGTGAGTAATCTCGTATCTAATCCCTTTTTGCTTTTAATGTTTTGGGATGTTCATGTGTTCATACAAACTTAGAGTCTTAAACTGTTTATGAACTTTAGTCGCGCAGTATCCCATGTGTTGAGGACGTAGACTTGGCTGTTTATTTGTATGTGTGGATCATTAACCGTCTTGTCGGTCTATTCCGCAGTTTTCATGGTACCATTAGATGAACACGGGAGAACATTCGTTTATGATTTTCTCTTTTGTTTACACATGCACAGTTAGTCTTGTTTGTGAGCTCAATTGTGAGCACTGGCAGTCTTGTCTCTTAGAGTTGGTCCCGATCAGATTACACCCTTGTTGAAAACCAGACATACACATGTTGCGCGCAGATTTATGATTATCTATGTATTGTATTAAACTTGATTTCTCACCAACACGCAAGTGTTTGACGTTTATTTTAACACATGATCAGGTTTGCAGTAGCTGTTTTGGAGCTTGTGGACACGTAGGACGTTTTCACTTTTGGACCTAGAATTAAAATGTATTAAGACAAGTTAATGTTTGAATGTTATAATTTATAATATATTGATTTATGTTTGATTTATGTTCTTTATTTTCCCCGCTGCGCGTGCGCGATAAAATGTGTATTAATAAATATTGACACCAATAGTGTCGCGAGTAATGAAGCAATATGTGGCGCCCCGATGTATAATCCGCCTTTGGTCGGGGTGTTACAATTAGAGGAAAGGAAAGGATAACATGTTAAAAAATAGTTATCCTTAGTAATCATCCCATTTTTGGGAGGATAACTTATTGGGAAAATACATTAATTTAATCAATCCTAACTCCTCATACTCCTTTCCTTTCCATCCTAAAAAAAACTCAAGAACACTCATTTTTTAACTATCCTTAGTTTTCCTTTCCTTTCCCTCCTTTAAAAAAACTCAAGAACAGGGCGAAAGATTTTTACAATCTGGTCAAACAATCCATAATTAACTTATTAATGTAATTATGGTATTAATTATTCTAATTATTATTAAAATTCAAAAACATATTAAATCATATCATTTACATTATATAAACCTTAAGATTGAAAACCTTAACAATTATAATCTCTCTCTCTGTTTCGGATTACTATCTCCATCATCGCCAATTCCGGTAAGGGGGGTTAATTATTTTCCGGTAAGGTTTAATTTGATACTCTAATAGTCGATTCTCATATTATTCATTATTTCATTAGCAATTTTTTTTCTTTTCCCTTTTTGTTTCTATTGAATTTAATTATTATATAATTTTTTTTATAATCTATTTAGGTTCCATATCAAAATAAAAAATTCAATGGAGATGTTGAACTATTATGGTTTTCCGGTAAGGTATTATGAAAAATACTATAATACCAGATGGGTTATTAGCATCTTGAGTTGAAGCCATAACAAGTTCAAGTCAATATTAGAGTGTATACAAGTTATGGCTCTATGAATCGTTAAACAAGTCATATAAGCCAATTAATGTTTCCAAGTGTTTAGCTATTAGCTATTAAAAAAATCAATTTGTTCCTTTTTATATTAATCATTGACAACAATGAAATGCTACAAATTAAAGTATAAACGTTGTATAAAAGGAAGTATTTAGGGAGTTGTAAATATTAAATTTATGATACTTTTGTTAAATAAATAGTTAGATTGTATAAATTTTTGTTCGTGTTTTTTTTTTATAGATTCCCCTTTGTTGCAGTATCCAGTGCTGCAAATTATCAAAAAAAAAAAACACGAGTCTCATAGTTGGATGCCAATCCTTACATGTTAAAGAGATAAAATAATTTGCGAATTAATTATTGAATATAGGTGAAGGGAATGTTGGGGGTGGGGGTCCAAATGGCGACAAATGAATGTACAAATTCCCGATGATCTTCTAATTAACAATTCATTATATTCATTATATGATTTAATAGACTTTGTGTATCCTTCGATTTTAGACAAGTTCTATGAACTTACTTTCAAGAACGTGCGATATTGTTGGTTAAAATTATTTGTTTTTATAATTAGACGAATAATATAATATTCAAATATATAATCAAATTTCTTTACGTGACGAATATCCTATTTTCCACCTGTGTACTACACGGGTTAGTAACCTAGTACACATATACTGATATACAATACATTTAACATGATTTAAGGAAATATTATGTTTACAAGTTTAGAAGGACTTTATGATATTACCTATTTATAAAATTTACAAATTCAACTGTCATTTTATTTTATTCTATATTTAGAAAAGAAGATTTATATAAGATAAATAAATATTAATGTTTTTTTGTAAACTTGTTTTCACCTAGTACATATTTTTTTTTGCAGCAGTTCAAAAAAAAACATATTTTTTTTTGCTGTCCTAGAGGACATTCTTGAGTCTCCCCCAAACATGATGAACAGACAAACAAACAACAGATAAGGCTGAGGGGTGTGGGGGGCTCTAATGGGGGCGCGAGTGGGGGCTCCAGCCAATAATATTATGACGTGTGGCAGAGAGAGAAACTGGATAAGGGGGGTGTTGGAGCCCCCGCTGGAGCCCCTGGCCTTGGTGTGGAGGGGCTCCAGCAGGGGCTCCAGCGGATTTTTTTTTATTTTTTTATAAATATATTCAAAAAACGTATTATTAAAAAAACTCATAAATTATTAAGTTTGGAAGATGGGTTGATTTTGGGTTTTATTTTGAAGTTGTGGTGAATGTTTTATGTGAAATGGGTTATATATAGGAAGAAAAAACTTTTTTTTTATTAAATAAGAGCCCAACGGCTCATTTTAAATGTCCAACGGCTAGCAGCACACTCCCCCATGTCTCTTTACGCCAGCCTCTGCCGCTAACCCCATCACGCCTGCTTTGTTTTTTGTGCTCGCGCCCCGCTAGCGCCCCTCTCGCGCCCCGGTGGTGTGGTGCTAGCGCCTAGGGGCGCGAGCGGAGGGGCTCTAGCGCCCCCGTTGAAGCCCCACACCCCTCAGCCTAATAAATAACAAAAACAGAAAGTAACATCTCTGTTTTTTTTGCTGCAACTTCTAAACCCATTTACTTTAAATTAAAAATCACTGCATCCCTTTTGACTAATCTCTCACCACTCCCAATTCAAACCCTTGTTTTAAACCCTGTTTTCTCACAAACACCCTCACTTTCTCTCAAGCTTTCCTTACACCCATTTTGAAAAAAAGTTAAAACATTTTTAGCTTCTTTTCTTTCTGGGTTTGATTTAAATCACAATTTTTCAAGGTTTTATGATATGGGTCTTTGTTTTTCAGCTGTCTTTGTGAATCTTTAAGTGTAATTTGTACCTTCAGTTCAAAAAAAATCAAATCTTGATTAAAAAAAGTTGGAAATTTTCAAGATTTTCTTGATGGGTTTGATTTAAATCACTAAATTTTTTATTTTTATTATATGGGTCTTTGATTTTAAGCTGTATTTGTGAAATCTTGAAGTGTAATTTGTAACTTCTGCTGAAAGAAATTGAATATTGGGTAAAAAAAATTGGAAATTTTCAAGATTTTCTTGATGGGTTTGATTTGAATCACTAAATTTTTTATTTTTATTATATGGGTCTTTGTTTTTAAGCTGTATTTGTGAATCTTGAAGTGTAATTTGTAACTTCAGTTCAAAAAAAAATCAAAACTTGATTATAAAAAAATGATGATTTTCAAGATTTTCTTGGTGGGTTTACTCTGGATTGGAGTAAAAGCTGCTGTTCTTGAAGATGACAAAAGAGCATTGTTGTATTTAATGAACAATCTTGCACACTCCAGGTCTCTAAATTGGGATTCCAACTCAACCACTGTGTGTAATCACTGGACTGGTGTCACGTGCAGTGAAGATGGGTCACGTGTCACTGCTCTCCGGCTTCCCGGAGTTGGTTTTCACGGCCATATTCCGGTCAACACCATTAGCAGACTCTCTGCTTTACAGATCTTGAGCCTTAGATCCAATGGTATTACTGGTCAATTTCCTGCTGATTTTATTAACCTCAAGAACTTGTCTTTGTTATACCTTCAGTTTAATAAGTTTTCTGGGCCATTACCTTTTGATTTCACTGTTTGGAAGAATTTAACAATTATTAATCTTTCAAACAATATGTTTAATGGGTCAATCCCAAATTCAGTTTCAAAGCTATCCCATCTTTCTGCTTTGAATCTTGCTAATAACTCACTTGTTGGTCAAATTCCTGACTTGGGTATGCATTATCTTGAAAGTCTTGATCTTTCTAATAATCATCTCACTGGGGTGGTCCCTAAGTCACTCCACAAGTTTCCAAAATCAGTGTTTGAAGGTAACAATGTGTCTATGATTTATTCATCTGATGAAGTCCCTATTGTTATGCCCCCTCATAAACCAAGTCAAAACCGAAAAGATGGTAAAAAGTTGAGTGAGAAAGCACTTTTGGGTATAATCGTAGCGGTTTCGGCAGTTGGGTTGATTGGGATTGTTGTTGTTTGGATGGTTTGTTGTTTGAAAAGGAATGATAGAGATGGGATTTCTTCAAAGCTTGAAAAAGGTGGAATGTCGCCCGAAAAGGCGATTTCGAGAACACAAGATGCGAATAACCGACTGGTTTTCTTTGAGGGGTGTAATTATGCATTTGATTTGGAGGATTTGTTAAGGGCTTCTGCTGAGGTTTTGGGGAAGGGTACTTTTGGAATGTCGTATAAGGCGATTCTTGAAGACGGGACTTCGGTCGTGGTGAAAAGGTTGAAAGATTTGAGTGTTGGGAAACGGGAATTCGAGCAGCAAATGGGCGTTGTTGGGAGTATTAAGCACGAGAATGTGATCGAGTTGAGGGCTTATTATTACTCGAAAGACGAGAAGCTAACGGTTTGTGAGTATTATAGTCAAGGGAGTGTTGCCACTATGTTGCACGGTATGTTCTTGATCTGTTTAACTTGTTTAATTATGTTCTTGTTTTAGTTATAGCTATAATCTTATCATTGCATTTTAGTGCTTCAATAATAGTGAATTTAATTCAAAATTCTAGATTCTTGAAAGGGGTAAACATGTAATAATAAAGTTATAAACCTAATTATTGAGATTGATTATCTTACTCTAATCCTTCAAATCAAAGTCCCTTAAATCGTAGTTAAAGTAGTGATCTTGATTCTTGTTCTTATTACTTTTAAGGTTTAAGAACAAATAATGGTAACAACTAACAAGAATCCAAGTTAGTTAGGTATTCTTGAAAGTTTATGATTCATATATTCACACAAACGTTCTTCGGTTAGTGGGCCGGATCTTGATATCACTATAGGTGGAAATGCATGCCAACCACACAACATGGATGAACCTAAAATGGACTTATAGTGTTTGTATTATACTGCATTAGGTTCAAGGATAGGAAGAAATTGTGGTCAAGTGAGTTCAAACTAGATTTCTTTTAAGTTTTAGGCTTCATTCGTTTGGTGTAATATGTCGGTCATCATCTTATCTAGATGTTGATGGACCCATGAACCGAAGGTGAAGGGACCGACATTGTCCAATCATATAATACCAATGAACCTGAAAACCAGTTGGGTTCATACATTTTGTACATGTGTGTATGGTTACACCAGGATCATGCCAAGAATGTCTTGAAACCGAAAGGTTCAAGATCAAGCCTCTTAAGTCATATTCAGGAATATATTATGAAAAACAATCCATTTTTTAATATATAATATAGGGGAGGGATTTACTCATACACTAAATTAAATATTGCGAGAACACGCAGATCAAATGCAACATGCTTATTTTCAATCTTACAAATATTTAGAAGTAATTTTAGAAATTTATGTTTATTTATCTCCCTTGAAATTAATTGAAAAAAATGAACATATGTATGTATACACACATATATATGTATACACATATGTATATGTATATATGTACATAATTATATGCATATGTATGCATGTTTGATATAGTTGGATTATTGAATTATACATGAAAGAGAAATAAGTTAGTGATTAATATAAGAATCAATCCATGTGGGAGAAGGGAATCTTTACTAGAAAATTTTTGGTCCATTTGTTGTTTGCATTTGTCTTGTATTCATCATTCTCACTTTTTATAATCCAAATTTATTTTAATGTCCCACAAAAGTCAAATGCTGAATAGTTTTTTGCCTTCACATTATTATGTTATAACTTATAAACTTCTAATTATTGGTAACTATTATTGTACATTATAGGTAACCGAGGCGAAGACCGGGTCACGTTGACTTGGGAAACCCGACTTCAAATAGCCGTAGGTGCAGCCCGAGGCCTAGCTCGGGTCCACACCGAGCCAGGCGTAAAACTCGTTCATGGAAACATTAAATCATCAAACGTTTTCCTAAACTCCCAAAACTACGGGTGCATCTCAGATATCGGGTTGTCAACTGTCATGTCACAAATCGCCACCCCGATCGCCCGGGCCGCAGGGTACCGGGCCCCAGAAATAACCGACACCCGAAAAGGTACTCAGCCGTCAGACGTCTATAGCTTTGGTGTGTTATTACTCGAGCTGTTGACCGGTAAGTCACCAGTCCACACCACGAGTGGTGACGAGGTCATCCATTTGGTTAGGTGGGTCCACTCGGTGGTGCGGGAAGAGTGGACCGGGGAGGTTTTTGATGTGGAACTACTAAAGTACCCCAACATTGAGGAGGAGATGGTGGAGATGTTGCAGATTGGGATGTCGTGTGTCGCAAGGGTACCCGATCAACGACCAAAAATGACGGAGGTTGTTAGAATGTTGGAAGATGTTAGACGGAACAAGGGACGACCGGAGATTTTTGAGACGGAGTCATCAGGTAATTAAGGGTCTGGCTGTTGGTGTTTCATTAACTTGATGAAATGGATTTATGGTATACTTTCATGGTATTATTTTGTGTTGTATGACTTGTATCCTAAGTTTTTAATTTATTAACTTTGTATGCAAGATTTAGCTTCAATCTGAATTGAGTTTCTACTTTTTTATTTTATTTGGTCTGTTTGTTTAATTAAGTTAAAAAATTGTAATGTTTTTTTTAATGAGATTATTAGTTTATAATTAATCTTGTTTTATTATTGTTCCATTGTTTGAAATGAATAATTCTGTATCAATTGTGTATTACTTCATTTTATTAAAAGTTAAAGAGTAGGAATATTATATATGATAGTTAATTTATGATAATAAAATAGTTAAATTTATAACATAAGCCAAAAACAACAAAAGTAGACAACTAACAGCATCCTTTAATATATATAAAGATTAATATAGAGAAGCTAAGTGTTCAATTACATAACAATAATAAAGTAATCATTAAGATAAAATATCATTGAGGATCACTAGGCATATGTGACAACAAGATGGGATTTGTTCGGTTTTGGGCCAAAATGCCGCCCCGCGATGTTCCATTACGCTCAGTCTTATGTTGTTCGGCTTTCATGGAGGTGGTTTATATTGACCACATCAAATATCAAGTCAATAAGTTGTCACTAAAGATGAAGTTGACCGGCATCAAAAGAAGCTCAATTGCGTATCTATGGTTGACAGCGGTGATGATTGTAGGCGGAGGTATTGAAACTGAAAGCATCTCTCGTTAGCCACCTCTTTATTGAAGAGCTTCGGATGACCGAACTTCAAGCATAACATTCACCTTAATTGATTCCCTTGTGGTTGTTACCCTACATATCACTTGTAGTGTGCTAGTAGTAGATTGTGTTAAGAGAGTAGAGAACAAAACAAATCATATATTCACTCATCCGAAAATAGATACTAATACATACAATCATATATATGCATGTGCAATGAGAAACCCAAAAGCCCGTGACTATCAGGTTGGGTCTGATCCTATAAGCATTGTATTACGCCTTAAATGTCTATGCTTATAACAAAAGAAAAAAAAAATATCGTTTTTTAACGGCTGAAATATAAGTATTTAACTTTACAACAAGTTGTTATTAGTAAAAAAAGAAAATATATTTTAAGGCAAAAGTATCCTACTCCTAAACATGTTTACAAACCACTTGCAATATTTGAACCTTTAACCTCTATAATAGAGAGGATAATTCTTAGAGGTGTAACGAGCCGAACCGAGCCCGAGCTCGACTAGTCTCAAGCTCGGCTTGTTTCGAGCTCTTTATTCTGGAACTCGAGCTCAACTCGTTTGTTTTCAATAGTTAATTTACATACTTTTTAATTGTTTTTATACATTTTGAGAAAAAACTTGAAATTCATACATAAAAATTTGAAAGAGGTCAAATTAAAAAAACACAAGGCTTGAGCTTGGTCTTAGTAACTAAAGAAGCTCTATTTAAGGTTCGGCCTCTGTTCATTTGCACCCCTAGATGCACCTTACCATCCCGGCGTCGCACCATGTCGTGGAAGTGATGGTAAAGAAAATGAATATTCCCAAAATGGCCCATTTGTTGAATACGATTCCAATTATTTTTATCATAACTCAAGTTTTCAGGTTTGTCCACAAGTTATCTCGTCGTCCACGACCTGTTAGATTATCGAGACGATGAGTTAATTATCCAACAGTGACGTGTCGAGGCCTACCTATTTTAACTACTAACGTGTCGTGACCTACATGTTTTAACTACTAACACACAGTTGCCTATCTGCTAGTTAAAACATGTAGGCCCCGAAACAGGTAGGTCACGACGCGTTAGTACTTACAACAGGTAGGCCACGACGCATTACCATGGATATTTAACTCGTCGTTTTGATAATCTAGCATGTTGTCGACGACAAGATAATTTGGAAACAAACCTGAAAACTTGAATCGAAATGGAGACATTTGAAATCTATCTTGTACAATAAATTAGCCATTTTGGGAATTTCAAGTAAAAAAAAGTTGTGGTAAAGAAAAGGCGTTGAATGTAATTCTAAAGAAACGACGGGGGCCAAAGAAAGAGAATAGAAAATATCTCTTGGTTGGTTGGTTGGTTGGTTGGTACATATACCGCCTTCCATTCCAAACAACATACATATACATACATACATACATACATACATACAGATATATACAGATACAGTAGGATCTCCAGAAAGATCTTGGATGGCTTCAAAGCGGATCTTGAAGGAACTCAAGGATCTCCAGAAAGATCCTCCTACCTCTTGCAGTGCAGGTTGCTTTTATTATTATTATTATTATTATTCAGATCCCTTGTTACTTTTATTACCTTATTCATTCATTTATCTCACTGATTGTCTTTTATGCAATTCGAAATATATATATTATTAGGTATTCTGTGTTTCGTCTTTACCTAATCAAGTACCTCCTTTATGATTATGATCAATTTTTATTTCTAACTTTGTTGATGATAATAATAATAATAATAATAATAATAATAATAATAATAATAATTGCAAATCATGGAATAGAATAATTTGGTGCCAAGGTGATTTTCTTCAACTCCGCCAACGTTACTCCTCAAACTCGGAGCCAGTTTCCTTATATCTATAATAATAAAAAAATGAATATCAATTTTTGAAAAACTTTACTTTTTTAACATGTATCCTTTTGATTTATATTGATATTCACGTATTTTGTTATAAATATTACTAAACTTATGATATTTGACGTATATACGGCTTTCCCAAAATTGATTTTCTTATAATTTACCATGTCCGAGTACTCGCAACTAGGGATAAACAGGTACCGCTACTGATTTTCTCAAATTCTTGGTACTAAAGGCAAAATTAGGGAAATGTTGGTATGTTACTGGTAGTACTGAAAACTCAAAACTTGGTACCATTACTCATTTTGCTCATCCCTACTCGCAACTCCTTAGTCGACTGGCCAGCCAGCGCCTAGCTACTTTGAACATTGGATTAGGGTTTTTAGTTATAAGATATGTGAATATTGATATATCAAAGCATGCATATCATAAATTTTGTGTAATGATATTGATGGTTAATAAAGTTTGATCCTTCCTAAAAAGGTATAGTTTTTTTATTTTATTTTGGTCACATGATTATCTGATCAAACAACAAACACGTATATATAATCAAATCTTGTAATAAGCATCATAAACCCTCTGCCACTATGCTCGTGATGAAAAGTTGTTGATCTTCTTTGCATTTATCTTGATTCTGTAATATGAATTTAGGTCCGGTGGCTGAAGACATGTTTCACTGGCAAGCAACTATCATGGGTCCTCCTGACAGTCCGTATTCCGGAGGAGTGTTTCTAGTTACCATTCATTTCCCTCCAGACTATCCGTTTAAACCACCCAAGGTAATTATTAACCTCGTTTCTTTTAATCGAGACGCGATTTTAATTGTATTTACGTTTTCAAATCCTTTTTAGATTTAGATGTTAAACTTGATTCTGTTTCTATAGGTGGCTTTTAGGACGAAGGTTTTCCACCCGAACATCAACAGCAATGGCAGCATTTGTCTTGACATTTTGAAGGAACAGTGGAGCCCGGCTCTTACAATTTCCAAGGTTAGCATGTTACCCATTTTGCATAGGCATGCAAACAAACCGAACAAACACAAATGGGGACATGTTTGTGTTTGTTCGTTTAACTTTAACCGAACATGAACACAATCGAACAATTCTTTTTGTTCATGTTCGTGTATGTTCATTTAAAACCTAAACAACTGGTTCACGAATGTTAACGGACACAAATGAACATAATTGACCAAACATAAACAAATACAAACGAACATAAGTTAGCATTAATGAACACAAGCGTACACGTCTAATAAATCACAATTCATCCAGAAACACATCTAAGTTCGTGAACACAAGTGTTCACGAACGTTAACGAACACAAATGAACATAATTGACCAAACATAAACAAATACAAACGAACATAAGTTAGCATTAATGAACACAAGCGTACAAGTCTAATAAATCACAATTTATCCAGAAACACATCTAAGTTCGTGAACACAAGCGTTCACGAACGTTAACGAACACAAATGAACATAATTGACCAAACATAAACAAATACAAACGAACAATTTATCCAGAAACACATCTAAGTTCGTGAACACAAGCGTTCACGAACGTTAACGAACACAAATGAACATAATTGACCAAACATAAACAAATACAAACGAACATAAGTTAGCATTAATGAACACAAGCGTACAAGTCTAATAAATCACAATTTATCCAGAAAGACATCTAAGTTCGTGAACACAAGCGTTCACGAACGTTAACGAACACAAATGAACATAATTGACCAAACATAAACAAATACAAACGAACATAAGTTAGCATTAATGAACACAAGCGTACAAGTCTAATAAATCACAATTTATCCAGAAAGACATCTAAGTTCGTGAACACAAGCGTTCACGAACGTTAACGAACACAAATGAACATAATTGACCAAACATAAACAAATACAAACGAACATAAGTTAGCATTAATGAACACACGCGTACAAGTCTAATAAATCACAATTCATCCAGAAACACATCTAAGTTGGTGGTTTAAAAAATGAATGATTCATTCAAAGTATCCATCATTATTAAAATTTAAATGAACATAAAGAACAAACATAAATGAATGAACATAAATGAGCATAAATGAGCGAACATAAACGGACGTTTGCGAACATAAATGAACGATCAAAACGTGTGTTCATGTTCGTTCGCGTAGTTAAATGAACAAAAAAAAATTGTTCGTGTTCATTCGTTTATTAGATATAAACCAACTTCCTGCCGAACAGTTCATGAACGTTCAGTTCCTTTTTTACAGGCCTAAATTTACATGAATTGACCCACTCATAAGTAAATGGTCAAAATCGTTTTAGTAGGACTGATGGTCAAAGGAAGGTTTTATGGCTATATTTTGATCTGCAATGAACGTATATTGGGTAATGTGTAGGTTTTATGGTTACAGGCCTAAATTTACATGAATTGACCCACTCATAAGTAAATGGGTCAAAATCGTTTTAGTAGGACTGATGGTCAAAGGAAGGTTTTATGGCTATATTTTGATCTGCAATGAACGTATATTGGTTAATGTGTAGGTTTTATGGTTACAGGCCTAAATTTACATGAATTGACCCACTCATAAGTAATGTGTAGGTTTTGCTGTCGATTTGTTCTTTGTTGACCGACCCAAACCCAGATGACCCTTTGGTGCCTGAGATTGCTCACATGTACAAGACGGATAGGAGCAAGTATGAGACAACAGCTAGAAGCTGGACCCAGAAGTATGCAATGGGTTAGTAGTGAGGAAGGAGTGGAATGCGCGCATGGTTTCTGGTTTTTTGTTTTATGATAATGTAATGAACGAAAATTATGGTAATCAAGATAAACGGCTATTGTAAGATGGATGGAATTCTCTCCTATGCTTTCATCTGTTATGGATATAAACAATGTTTTTATGTTCCTTTGTACTTGTCTTGTTTGTCATGTGTTGTAGGGATGACCAAACGAATTGGTCATTCGGGTTTTGGATGGGGATCGGTCCTTTCAAGGCTCAGTCTTGGTGGCACCAAGTGACGTTTTAACCCAAACAATTATCCAATGACCGTCTGAATGTAGATTGTGAACAAAGTGTACAGCAAAACACGCACTGGTCAATATTCAAACATTGGTTTCTTTTTTTAACAAGTTTCCTAGTTGTGCTAAAATCACATTCGTACTATGATCAAGGCAATTAAGCTTACCTATGTCCTTGGACTTAAACTAGGAAGATCTTATTGCTTTATTCGCTTACCACTCAGTGATGAGAAAAATTACAATACAAATGAGCATATAAAGACTAGTTTATAGTATCCTAACTCATCAAAACTCCTTATTTACACCTCCTTTTCACTTATTTAAGGAGTTTTTGATAAGTTACAATATCCTAACTTATCAAAACTCCATTTTCTTTCTTTAAAAACTTAAAAAAGTCACATTATCCAACCACTCTTTTAACTTACAAAAGTCAATAAGTTATAAGGAGATAAAAATAAGGAATCCCAAACACCCCTTAAGAGAGCTACCATATTGGGGCGTTTTCCAACAAGTTTATGAGCCAGAAAAACATCCTCACCTACTATGGTCAAGGCGTTTTCACCATTTTTGTCCTTGCATGTTTTTGCCATGACAACGTTCGGTGGGAAGGGGTTGGTCAAAGGATCAATCATAGCACTTCCTTTTTTAATATTTATTTTTTTGTTTTGTTAACTTAAATAATATTTAATCATTATAAGAGGCTTCAACGGTCCCCTACGCATAAAACTGCATAAAGCCCTCTTGTATACGTGGCGTTGATGACTTGACGTGGAATGAAAAATGAGTGTTTTTAGCACCTTCATTACGGATGCCCTTAAAAACAAGAAAACACAACTGTGCCCTAATAAAGAGATGTACGGCCATCTCAAAAGTCTCTAGCATCTTCAATCTTAATGAAGAGGTAGGTCCCAGCAGAGCCCAGTTGGACCCGCAAGACTCACCTCGAAGAGGGACGTCTGCGCAGTTGAACTCGCAAGACTCACCTTAGAGGGACGTCTGCGCAAAGACCAACTGGATCCGCATGACCAACCATGCTCAGAGATGACGTCCTTACACGCAGTACGCAAGCTGTTCCCGCAGGAAAAGCCTCCCAATGGTGACGTACTCCGCCTGTTCCCGCAGCTGCGGATACTAGCCATCAGGGAAGGCTACCCGCACTAACAGCAAGGCTACACGCACAAGGCCTTAACTCTCAAATAATTCAGTAATGTCACCTGAAGAGGGAATGAGCAAGCCGGGAATACTCCCGCCCAAAGCCGGGAATTCTCCCGCCCAAATGAGCCAGTCCGTACGCTACTGGAGGACCTTTTGTACTATACCTGCCAAGGTATGGACAAAAGATATGACCAAAGCTGCGACAGCTCACTGACAACAGTACGGCGAGCAGCACGCTCTAGTACTTAATGTCACTATCAGCCGCTGCCTACTCACCAACCCTTGTCGTGGCACGTACATAGCCTGCAGTTGGTGGAAAAGGAATAGTACACAGCCGGTCATGTCACTATCAGCCGCTGCCTACCCACCAACCACCAGCACGGCACGTGCGTAGCCCACAGTTGGTAGAAAAGGAATATTATACAGCCGGCTGTACCTTCTTGGACACCTACCTTCGGCTATAAATACTCCAACACCTTGGAACGGTATCATCATCTTATATCTTCATATATTATCTGATATCTGCTCTAGTCATTTCTCTTAATATACACTTATATTTAAGAGCAATCTAGTCTGATTCTCACGCCGGAGGGTGGTCACAAGGAGGTACCCCCCCTTCTCAGTGACGAGCTCACGGTGTCTGTTTTGCAGGTCATCAGAAGAAAAACATCTTTGCCGGACCTAACCCTCGTGGGAAACATCTATTTAACCCCCAGATTATCCGTAATCTGCCGGGGTCACTTAGTGTTTCTTCATTGGCGCCATCCGTGCATAAAAGCTAGAACTTAATTCTTTTTCAGTTTTTTCAAAACTTCTGGAAAGATGGTTAAAGTTACTCCGGTCCCAAGGCCAGCGAGTGACCAAGAAACCCCGGTAACCACAACCCCAGCTACTGGGGGGAACACCGGCGAGTATACAAATTTTACGAACACTACCCCGGTTACCCAAGCCGGGGCAAGTGCAGTAAATTTTACGAACGCTACCCCGGTTACCCGAGCCGGGGCAAGTGCAGTAAACAATCATCCCCTGGGATTCATTGATACCCAGGTGGAAAGACAACAGACGAGGCTCCCCCGCCAAACACTTGAACAAGTTAAAGCGTGGGCGGAAGCACGTCAGAAGGAATTCCAAGCTGAGTTGGACGAACGCTTACGTTCCATCTAACAGGCTGACGAATTTGGAAGCACTCGACAACAGCTCAACATGAGCAGTGAGTGCGAGTACTTGGGACGATGATCGGGAGGAATCCGACACCGACGCAAACCCTCGCCATAGGGCGAAAGGGAAGCGTAAGGAAACGAACTTCCAACCGAGAAGGAATTTCGAAGAAACCTTCAAACCAAGGAACGCGGGGGGAAACCCACGTGACTTCTCCAAAACCTTTAGACCAACTGCTGCAAATGCGGGAACGTCCAAGTTTGCAAGGGACATTGCGGAAGCAATCGCCCCGAGAAGTGCCAAACAGATGTCCAACATCGGCACTTATGATGGTATATCCGACCCAGACGATCATTTGAACATATTCATAGCGGGGGCAACCGTCAGCAATTGGACGGAACCCACGTGGTGTTATATGTTCCAGATGACGCTGGTTGGAGCAGCCAAAGCATGGTTTGACCGTCTACCGGTCCACCACATCTACGATTGGGCGGACTTCCAGCAGAAGTTCAGCCAACACTTCAGTCAACAAAGAAAGTATACCGAAGAGCAATGGACGATCCTCAACTGCATTCGAGAGGAAGATGAGTCTTTACTAGACTTCATCACGCGCTTGAATTCAAAGAAGCTAAGTCTGGGCACTATTAGCGAAGATCTTGTTCGCGCTGCTTTCATCCAGGGCGCGAAGGACCCAGAGCTCATCCGCACCTTAACGGGTAAAGACGGCATGCCATCCACGTGGGATGCCATCATGACAGCAGCTAAACGCTTCGCGGAAACGGAAAAGCAACTGGGTAGAGATCTTCCCCAGAGCACAAACCTCTACACCCAGAAAACAAGAGAAAACAACGTCCTCACCGCCCGACTAAACAAAAAGAGGAAGCTAGGCATTTGGCAGTCAAGGGTAAACTTTGACACCTCATCCAGCTCTCGCCCTCGGTTAGGCGGAAAGGATAACATGCAGTCGTCGAACCGGAACTCCAGATGGACGCCACTCACCAAAAGCGTCACCGAGATATTCGCCACCGAGAGAGGCTCCCATTGCCAGAGGCTCCAATTATCCGACAGCGTCCAAACGCTGATCAAAGCAAATTCTGTGACTTCCACAGGACAAGAGGCCACACCACCGAGGAATGCTTAGACTTGAAGGACATCGTCGAAGCATTTGTCAGAGATGGGAAACTCACGCACCTCGTGGCGTAATGAACGCTGAGCAGGCTAATGCGTGTAGAACCCCAGTTGGGGAAAACACGAATGAAACTGCAGCTTCAATGTTGGAGACTACATACTGCGTAAACAACGAGATTCCGAACCAGGTGAATATCGGCTCGAAAGGCTCGATGACACCCCCATCCCAAGAACATGGAATGGAGCTCAATTACGCAAATGTTACATGTAGATCAATTCCAAACTTATATAAAGAAACGGCCTGGAGCCACTTCTAATGGAAATGATTCTCCTTTATCACATTGTGTTGATCGCTTTACATATATACTTATGAACTTTCCGGACGGATATGCCGGTATTCACCGCATAAATATGGAAAGAAGTCGTTGCGTGTGGACGGCGGCAAAACCCGCATAAACACAAAAAACGGCAAAAGTTTCTAAGGAAAAGATGAGGAAAACCTTCACGCAGGTCAGTTATAGGTAAAGTTTGGTCATCCTACTAAATGAAAGTGACGGTCCTACCCGCACAACCATGATAGAGGAAACTGAACATTAACCTATTGACAACCGCGTGTCGAAAGGTTAACTTATTCAAAACACTGGGAAAATTGCTAAGTTAAACTAAAATATGCATGAGCAAGTCATATAACGTTTATAACGCAAGTCAAAAAGATTCAAAAGTAAGCGGGACTATACCCCCTTACCTTGGCAACCAAGTAACTATAAGACAGGTGCGGGTACAGTGTCAAGGCAAAACCCTTCACATACTTAGCACCCGCAGGGAATTGAAGCCAAGAATACCTTGGAAGTAAAGTAACTATAAGACGAGTGCGGGTACAGTGTCAAGGCAAAACCCTTCACATACTTAGCACTCGCAGGGAATTAAAACCAAGAAGGATCTTCTGGGCCATGCTTGCGGAAACGGAAATAACATCCCCGCATAGCGGGAACGTTGAGAACTAGATTGTTTGAAGCTCCAAGATGGAATTGGTTGTTTAACATAATTGATCACTATGTTTAAAACTACCAAAACCTCATGGAGAATCTACACAAGTGGAACTCAACGCTCCTGACTTGCGAGGAGGTTACAGACCTACCCGCATCATACCCAAAGATCAAGCAGAAAAGTCGGGAATTTCTGCACGTGACATTAGGACTTCCGCGGGAAGAATCCCCATGGAAAACCTTAAAACTAAACCCCTTTTCAAAACCCCTTGCTTAAGTCCAAAAGTTCACCTCACTTATTAACAATTCATGAGAAGAACATTGGACTGGGGGGACTTGAAGAGGTAGGTCCCAGCAGAGCCCAGTTGGACCCGCAAGACTCACCTCGAAGAGGGACGTCTGCGCAGTTGAACTCGCAAGACTCACCTTAGAGGGACGTCTGCGCAAAGACCAACTGGATCCGCAGGACCAACCATGCTCAGAGATGACGTCCTTACGCGCAGTACGCAAGCTGTTCCCGCAGGAAAAGCCTCCCAATGGTGACGTACTCCGCCTGTTCCCGCAGCTGCGGATACTAGCCATCAGGGAAGGCTACCCGCACTAACAGCAAGGCTACACGCACAAGGCACTAACTCTCAAATAATTCAGTAATGTCACCTGAAGAGGGAATGAGCAAGCCGGAAATACTCCCGCCCAAAGCCGGGAATTCTCCCGCCCAAATGAGCCAGTCCGTACGCTACTGGAGGACCTTTTGTACTATACCTGCCAAGGTATGGACAAAAGATATGACCAAAGCTGCGACAGCTCACTGACAACAGTACGACGAGCAGCACGCTCTAGTACTTAATGTCACTATCAGCCGCTGCCTACTCACCAACCCTTGTCGTGGCACGTACATAGCCTGCAGTTGGTGGAAAAGGAATAGTACACAGCCGGCCATGTCACTATCAGCCGCTGCCTACCCACCAACCACCAGCACGGCACGTGCGTAGCCCACAGTTGGTAGAAAAGGAATATTATACAGCCGGCTGTACCTTCTTGGACACCTACATTCGGCTATAAATACTCCAACACCTTGGAACGGTATCATCATCTTATATCTTCATATATTATCTGATATCTGCTCTAGTCATTTCTCTTAATATACACTTATATTTAAGAGCAATCTAGTCTGATTCTCACGCCGGAGGGTGGTCACAAAGAGGTACCCCCCCTTCTCAGTGACGAGCTCACGGTGTCTGTTTTGCAGGTCATCAGAAGAAAAACATCTTTGCCGGACCTAACCCTCGTGGGAAACATCTATTTAACCCCCAGATTATCCGTAATCTGCCGGGGTCACTTAGTGTTTCTTCACTTAATTAAATCTAAAACATGTACTCAACTAACCGTCTAACCGGAATCAGACCCACGCAACCTCCATAAACCTTGTGACAAGGTAAAGTACATGTTTAGAGTTTAAAAGGTAAAGTACATAAATTAGTTCCAACGGTCAAGTGGACATTTAAGGGTTTATTTTTTTTATATGGCTATTTTTTATGTCACACATATAGAAGATACCAAGTGGCATGAAAATATTATTGACTGACGGAATCCTAATCTTAATAATAAATACTTCCTCCTTCCCAATTTAATGTCGTAGTTTGATTTTTCAACTATTTCTTTTACAATTTTGATCGTAAATATTTTTATTCGTGTTATATAATTCTTAATGAAAATTATATGAATGAATTGAGTTTTAAATGTATTTTACATTGATATAATTTTCATCTAAGTATTATATGCACGAACAAAAATATTTACGGTCAAAGTTGCAAAAGAAAAACTTGAAAAGTCAAAATATGACATTTAAATTGGGACGGAGGAAGAAATAAATAATAACAAGAGGGGAGGTAATTTCCTCTTATTATTATTATTATTATTATTATTATTCTCTCTTTGATACGTAACGTAATACGTAGCTGTTACTTACGTCATTGGATTGGATTGGATTGAATTGAATTGAAGTTAGGGTTTGTAATTGTAATTGATCTTGGATGGCTTCAAAGCGGATCTTGAAGGAACTCAAGGATCTTCAGAAAGATCCTCCAACCTCTTGCAGTGCAGGTACCATCTAATCTATTAACATCCTCATTTTTTATATTTTATATATTTTTATTAGATCTTGTATTGTATGTGTTTAGGTTTATATGCCTTTTATTTGGGGAAACCTTTAATTAGTTTGTGGAAATTGTGCTGCAAACTTGAGCTGAGCTTTGGCTGGTTTAAGGCTTTTATTAAATTAAAATATATTTAAAAAGAATTACAAAACACATATATAAATTATCTAATAATTAAATAAATAATAAATGAGAGCCGCGTGAAAGGACAACTCACTAGCCAAGCTCGAGCTTTAGAAAATGAGCTCTGTAGTCAGGGCTCGGCCATGTAGATCATGAATATTTGTTGAGGTCTAACATACTGATTGTGTTGTCATAGTAGATGGATCAGCTTTATATAGGATTATTATTGAGTTAAAAATCTGTTTTTTCTTCTACTTTATATATCTCACAGAATAATATATACATACTGTTGTTTTCTGTGAAGTTTTTGTCGAAAGGGTAATAATTCTAGTGAGTGGTTTGAAACATGTTATGAGGGAGGGTGTTTGGTTTGCTAGCTAAAAAAAATAGCTTCTGTAATTTGTATTAACAAAAAACCGTCTCCGAGATGATTTTAGATAACACAGTTTCATACCCATAATAAGCCTAGTAAGGACTTATTCAAAACTGTTAGGATAAACCAACCCAACATAACCGTATGCCATGCATTCGATACTCGCTTCTTTTGTTGTTCTTGTTCGCCACTTCATTAATGGTTTAATCAGGTACACAGAGTCTGTAGATGTGTGTCCAAACTCCAAACTGCAAATGTGTACCGTCGTTGTGTGTGTGTTTGCATATGACCTGTTGGTTATTTTCTTATATGATTTGTTGAGGTTAAAAAGTAATCCAAATTGGCCGTATGCCACGCAACCGATGGAACAGTTTCGTGCAAGCATTTATCTGTATATATGTAGATGTTCATTGTATTTCAATGCAAGAAACCATCAATTCTTCATTTTATTTACCCAAAGTTTGTTGCTTATATTTTTAGGCCCAGTGGCGGAAGACATGTTTCACTGGCAAGCAACAATCATGGGTCCTCCCGATAGTCCTTATTCCGGTGGGGTCTTCCTAGTTACTATCCATTTTCCGCCAGACTATCCTTTTAAGCCACCTAAGGTAACCGTTATTAATAAGTTTTTATGAAGAGCCCATGTTTTATGCTAAATATTTTCTTCAGCTATACTTCATATCTTGTTCCATTCGGTTTGCTGCTTAACAGACACACGTTTTTGATAAACTTGTTTAGGTAGCTTTCAGGACGAAAGTTTTCCACCCGAACATCAACAGCAATGGCAGCATTTGTCTTGATATTCTCAAAGAACAGTGGAGCCCAGCTCTTACCATTTCCAAGGTTCGTGTTTTACTAAAGTTAAAATCAGACCATTATTGTAACAACCATTTTTTTTTGTAAGCAAACTTAATTTTTGTAATTTTTTATTTTTAGGTATTGTTGTCAATATGCTCCCTATTGACGGACCCGAACCCAGACGACCCTTTGGTGCCCGAGATTGCTCACATGTACAAAACTGACCGGAACAAGTATGAGACGACTGCCCGAAGCTGGACTCAAAAGTATGCAATGGGCTAATTGTGCTGCCTAAGGTATGAGGTATTATGAGGAAGGGCTTTGTAATTGTTATTATTCATGAAAATTGCGGAGTCGATGAAAACTGTGAATTATGTGTTTAATTGTAAGATAGACTTGGAAAAGGAAAAATGTCCTGTCCTCTTGTGATTTAATTTTCTATAAAAACTGTTAATGAATTGGTTTGCCTGATTTATACAAAGCATATCATTTTGTGAAATTTGCAAAACTAATCTTTTATGTATTAACAAATCTAATTTAAAAAGTATTTATATATGATAACATTTTTATGTTTTTGTTATTTTTAATTATTTTATTGCTTTATTATGTATTTTATTTTATATCTTGTAATAAGTTTTAAAATACATAAAAATAAAAATTTATTTTTACAAATATTGTTTAAAACAAGTTTTAAAAAAAGATTCAAGTTGATAGCATTTTTACATAAAAAAAGCATTCAGAAAATAAGTTTGGTGTAATGGTCTAAGCCCTGGCGCAAAAGTATGGACCTGCTACGCCATGTATAGATCTACATCGTTAAGATGGAAATCTATAGTGTCTGGTGTATGGATTTGCTACATCATGTATTGATGGGTAATTTTAAAAAAAATGGCAAGTCATTTTGTCAGCGTTTGGTCATTTTCTTGATTTCCCCTTTTTGTTAGTCTCTTGTAGCAGTGTAGCGCCTCTCAGAGTAAAAACTCCAATTATTTGGGTTCGGATGAGGCGCACACCACAAGCAGATCTAGATTCTTAGATACGATGATCCAATGTGCGATCTTGTTAATTTCTTGCTTTGTCTATTTGTTATTATTAACTCGCAATATTTCATAGAAAATATTTGGATGTTTATATTACAGGGTCCAACAAATGATAATCTAACATGATCTGAAAGTATTTCTTTCTATTAATTTTGCAAACCTATATTCATTCTCAAACTCATTTACAAACCTTATTATTTATCTAGTTAATATCTGATAGATAGAAAGATAGATATATTAACTTTCGTTCTAACTATGATCATGATATTTATATATAGATCCTCTATGTGATTCTTTTCGGTATAGCGTAATGTTCATCGTGTTTGATAGAGAACGTTACGTCGGCATCAACCTGTTTCTTTATTAAGTTAGATGGTTGACAAAGTAAGCATCTTCAAATTATGATGCCACATATAACCGTTCGAGTACTACATGCTAGTTTATAGAAAAGATAGGACGAAATAACCGTTTGATTCTTCATGTTCAAAAACACATCATGGTGAAGAGTGTTAGGTATAGTGATCTACACACACGAAAGCAATACACGTTCATGAGGATTTTTGACGTGGTTCAATCTAAACTCGTCTACATTCATGGTGACAACTAGGTATTCTTTATTGAGTGATAACGATTACAAGTATATAACGTGAAATATATAGAAACAAGAGTATGTTTGCAACTTATTAAACAAGAAAATTAAACGGAGTTCAGTTTTTTTTAACGGATGTCCAATGAAAACAAATAGTGTGAAAGGTAAGACCGGTGACAACTATTTTATGAGGTGAAATTATTATCGGTCAACCGCAAAAAGATGAGATTATTAAAATTCAAATTGCTTATAAAAGGGTAATTTGGTAAAACAGCAACCAAGTAATCATTTGTCTCCACTCTCCTGGATTTGAGTTCTTCTATTAACTTTTGTATGGTTAAGTTTGTCTTAGAATGTGATATGAATTGAATGGTAAGTAATGTGCTAGATTAGTTTATGTGGATGAGACTGTGTGGACAAATTAGACCAATAGATTGGTATGATCAAATTTACACCAAGGAATTTATGCTAACATGATTATGTGAATTTGTTTCGGTAATCAATTATATACATGAAATCTTGTCAACGGGTCATATGGATATATATATCTAGACTAGTATGTATAGTGAATACTAGTTAGTTGACTGCGCGATGCAGCGGTGTAATCGCAAACGCAACCGGTGTTAAATAGTACGTTTGTAACCCCACAACGGTATGTGCATAATCCAAAGGTTATATGCATTTAACGTGGCTTCGGATGTGTAACCAGTGCCAGTAAATGCGCCACATAATGCATATACGCGAGAAACCCGGTATGTATAAACAATGTTATCCACGTAATTGATGCTTGAACGCGCGTAACTGGTGGCGACAAGCAAGAAGCAAAGATGAAATGCACAGTAATTTCAAAACCCAGTCTGTTTTGACGGACTTGTTCCGACCCGAAAACGTTTTAACCCGAATCCCGTTTTGACATAACCCTTTCGATCTAAACTCATCCCGACATGAACTAAATTAACCCTTTATGTATTAACCTGTTCCAGCCCTAATCCTTTCCAACACCATTAGCCGAACCTGCCCGACCCGTTGTCGATAATAACTAATCACGTAACATGTTAGTTTTTTAAATATTAATAATACTATACCCAAATTAAAGAGAACAAAATTCTCGTTTTTTGGTGTAATTTTTTAGAAAAAATATTAACGTGTGAAAAAGTTACGGTCGTTAAAAAATCGCGGGGTAGGTGGTTTATAATTAGGGGGAAATGTGTAACTATTTAATATATTAACAAAACTTGATTGAAGTTGAAAGACCATTATTGTATATTATATTAAAATACGCAAAGACTATTTTACCCTTACATTTTTAAATTTATATGCATTGTAACTTGTACTAAAAGCAACAAGAGTGGTACCTTTTAAAATTTAAAAGGTCCCTCACTCCTATATTATATATAGTATAGATATAGATTACATGAATAAATAAAGGTCAGGGATATTTTGTAGCGGTTTTATTTTAATTAGTAAGAGCTTTCTAAGCTCGTCCTCAATTATATCCATATAATTACATTAAAGATTAATACATTTTCTCTATCTTGTTCAATTAGATAATATATTTATACCTTTATCATTATCTTTTCTTCCTTCTTATTCCTTCTCCATTCACAGTCATTTTTGGAAATATTATAAAATAATACGGTGCGAACAGTGTAACTCCAAATTTAACTTTATCATATAACATGTTTTCTCTCCTCTACTCACAACCACTCATAATCATACCATATAATTTTATGGAAGTCACATATTTATAGTAAAGAGCAGGCCACCCCAAACACCATCCTGGGCTTGGTGCGCATTTAGAGCACGGTTTCAATTCAGGCACAAAAGTTTTAATTTTATATATATAACAAATATTAAAAACATTAAGAAGTGAAATTGGGTCAAAAATATGAAAAATGACTTAGTAATTTTGCAATTAGTTTGTTTATGTTTAACTGGGCCAAAAAAATCTTAATTTTTTTTATACAATGCTCATTTTATAGTCGTCTTGGGCACTCGAAATCTCAAAGACAGCCATGGAAAAGAGTGGACCAACCGGTACAGTGTGGCAATGAACATTACCAAAAACAAAAGGTTGATCATGGATTCAATGCATCCAAAAAATACCCTTTTGATTAATCACCCAATGCCCGTAATTTGACTTATGCTATGCTGACATTACCGAAAACAAAAGGAAAAACCGTATATCAACTTAAACATTTTAACTTGTGCTCTCCACAACATTGCTAGCATCTCCGGTTTCTGATTCAGTCTCGGGCTCAGATTCGCTTATATTTGCAACAGGTTTCACGTTTTTAAGCTTCGAAACACGAAAGATGGCTAGATTGGTGTCACCTGCAACAATATTCCAAAATCATAATTACTTTAGTAAATACATACAATATACAAATTTAAAAATAATTTTTTATGTTTTCATAACCAGACCGGTCATTCAAACCAGCCTACCAGTTTCAAAAGCCAAATGACGTCATAAATAACTTAAAAAAATATATGAAACTATTTTATCTATTGATATGGATTTGCAATGCCAACAATATACAAAATGTGATAGTAATGATAGCAGGGATGAAAACCGTACCGAATGTAATGTATCTCCCTGGGGGAACAATGGCGGGCACGCCAGGTGTAAGCCGTTTTTCATCGATGAATGTACCATTCGTGCTGTCCAAATCTGTTACAAAAAGAGCACCTCCCTTCTTTTGAAATCGAGCATGTGTACCCGATACTACAATGATACCAACATGATATATATCAACAAAAAAGACTAGACTGCGACTTGTGAGCCATTTTAGTTATGATTAAATAATTACCTGTTGCGACCGGGATAACTATATCGGCTTTCTCAGGAACGCGTCCAACAGTCGCCTCATCCTAGTTCATGCCCACAAACTTTGCAGTAAGAAAGAAGTTGCATTTTTTTTAAATTAAAATTAGAAGTAAGTCTAAATAAACAACTTACAGATGCTATCTCAAATGCAGTTGGCATAGCAACCTTGAAACCTATGTGTTTTGAATCTCCATCACCTAAACCGTTTAATATAGAATCAGTTTTAAGTAGAGAACTATAGGCGACACCGTAGGCTTGTGGACGATAACCCAATAAATAATTTGCATGATTGAAATAAAATAAGACAACCTTCGGTGCACCGGTGTAGGATGTAACCGGGTGAGCTAGCAGTTAATTATGTTAAACTAGCTTGAGACCCGTGTACTACACGGATAATTGATTAAAATATTATATTTAATAATTAACCAAAGGAAAATTGGTGTTATATAATCCCAACTTAACTATGTCATGTTGGCAAATAACAATCTCAACTTCACACTAGGCTGGTAGTAGTTCCAAGTCCCAACTAAAGGTGTATTTTTTTTCCAACGGTCCACAACTAATAGATTGTTAGCTCCGTTAGTTTGTTGCTTATGTTGAAAAAAAAAATGCACATATTGCCACATAATGGCATGCCCAGTTGGAACTGTGACATGCCAATAGGTCATAGTTATGATTATTTAAAACCAATTTTCATAAAAAGATTGCCACATTGATGTTTATTGACAAGTAGGCGTGCCACACAAGCATCAGACTAATGGATGGTTAACTCCGTTAGTCGCGGACCAATGGTAATAATTGCATCTTTAGTTGGGACCGCCACCAGCCAAGAGTGAAGTTGGGACTGACATAGTTGAGTTTATTTAAAATAAATTTTCCATAAGCAAAATATAAAAAACAATAAACTTATCATACATTTTTAAGAGACAGTCGTTGTACAATAGTGTCTAAAACAATTATATTAAATTAGTAACCACCAAGTACAACCGCGTATCTACATTCAAAAACCCAAAATATTTTGGTTACCTGACTCAATTCAACAGAAGGAAAATTCTATGATTCGGCCTAAGAGTTTGATAGCTTGACTTAATTCAGCAAAAAGAAAATTCGTTTACACGACACAGTAAAAAATCCTCTTGAGTGATACATGAGAACCAAAAATTATGACTAGTTAAAAATATCCGTGGTTCGTCACTGTTAAGAATCACATAAACATTTGTATTTTTTTAACTGTGGTACGTAAGATAATTATTTAACTGCATAACTGCTTGTCTTTCTCTAACTATTGTCAAAACGTCACGTACAAATGCGTATGCGGTTGCCTTGTCATACTTAAAATGGCAATCAAATGAAAATCAAATTAAACAAACCTACATGAATCTCAAACCATTAAAACACCCAGTTGGGCAACATAAACAAGGCAAGTTGGATTTTAATGACCCCACCTTAAAAAATAGTTGTCATCGGTCCCACCTTTCACACTAAATGTTTTCATTGGACCGCCGTTAAAAAAAGCTTTATATATCTAAAACCGTTTTCTGAGTTAAGATTATTATCGGCCAAATGCAAAAATGTGTGATTATTAAAACCGAATTTGCCAATAAAGAAAAATATTATATATCTAAAGAAGCATGTAAAATTACTTACCCACAGGCTCAAGAAGCCATAATATATCTTCATCATCAGTTGCATTGCTTTGACCAGCTACTGAAGCCTTTACTGAACCTCCAACTCTCTTCTGTGAAAATATTATCAGCTTATCATGAACACAATACTGTAGTAGTTTGACTGATGGTTGGGTTGAGATGAAACTTGGTCTTCGGTGGATCAATGACTGGTTAAATTTTGATTTGAGAGAATGGTTTTTCAAGTTGAGAGATGAAACAGAGTGAGATGTGATGATTGTTTCCATTTTTGTTCAGTTGCAATTTTGATCAAGACTTTTAAGTTAAAGGCTAGAATGAACCAGTTAGAAGAACAAGAACATAAAGTATGTGATTGAAATCTTGGTAGTTATGTGTGGCAGAGAGTTATTGGTGTGGTGACGTGGATTTTGGATAATAATCATGATTTAATATTGGCCCATGTTGTTGGTTATATAGTTTTAAATAATACTAGCTATATGACTTGTATTACGTGAAAATTTGTTTTATACAACCCGTAGTATGTGTTTTAAAATAAATGTTTTAAAAATGTTTCATGTATATGTTTCGAACAAATGTTTCATGTATGTGTTTTAAAAAGTTATGAAATAATGACCAATAATATTGTTTCAATAAAATTACTAAACTCTTTTTTGTTAATTGTTAAAAATACAAGAACCACTCAAACTTTTCATACGAAACTTTATTTAGTAATTAATAATATTGAAACATATTATTAGGAATTATCTTAACTATTACTTTGGATTTGAAAAATAAAATAATAGTTATGCTGTAATAAAAAATCGTACATGCTTCATATAAGGCTATGCGTAGTGGAGGGGCTATAAATTGGGGCGTTTTGTGTGTGTGGCGCCCAGTCAGCAATGGGTGAGAATTTGTTTTTGGAGTGTAATGGTGTAGGGGCTACAATAGTAATATATATATATATATAAAACACACTCATATTAATATAATAATAATATTCTTCAAACCTTTATCGCGACAAATAGCCCCCGCCCAAATATCGCCGGGGGGGGGGGGTGTTCTACCTCCTCGCCGCATATCGTCCCAACCATCGCCCCACTACGTTCAGTCTAAGCCATATGATTATGATAAATAGTTAAAAACCTTACCATTTGTATAAAAATCACAAAAAAGAAGCTTAAGGTGGTTTTTTATAGTTATAAAAAGTAGAAATGAAATTAGCCTAACACTGAAGAAATTTGGTTAATGCTGAAAACTAAGCTTTAAAAAGGTTTTTTTTTTTTTTTTTGATTTAGGGCCGAAACTTAACACCTAAAACCAGTTTCTATTGGACATTCGGTTTCAGCCTAATTAACACCAACCCATCACATAGTTATGCATATTGCAGATGAACGCCAACCATACATCAAACACTAAACATAACCTTGTTGGTTTTAAACTATCCGATATACCTGTAACCATCTACCATACCTTCCATTTGTAAACTTTACTTTGCAAACTTCATAAAAAAAACTGCACAAACAGCCACTCTATACTTTCCAACAAAAAAAAACTGCAAAACTCTCGACCCGTCTCAATGTATCAGCACCATATCAGAATTGGGAGTTCCCTTTATTCTCAGCCACTATACACTTGGACTTTCAAACGGCTCAAACCATCTTCAACAACTTCAGGCAGCCACTGGAGTTGGCGGCAACCACCATGTCCGACTTCTGCCGCCAGCACACACTTGAAACAAAATGGTTATGTCCATCGTCGATTTCTTTACTGAAGAAACATTAAGTGACCCCGGCAGATTACGGATAATCTTAGGGTTAAATAGATGTTTCCCACGAGGGTTAGGTCCGGCAAAGATGGTTATTCTTCTGATGTCCTGCAAAACAGACACCGTGAGCTCGTCACTGAGAAGGGGGGGTTCCTCCTTGTGACCACCTTCCGGCGTGAGAATCAGACCAGGTTGCTCTGAATATAAGTGTATATTAAGAGAAATAGCTAGAGAAGATAAGATAATATCAGATGATGATACCGTTCCAAGGTGTTGGAGTATTTATAGCCGAAGGTAGGTTTCCAAGCAGGTACGGCCAGCTGTATAATATTCCTTTTCCACCAACTACAGGCTATGTACGTGCCACGATGGGAGTTGGTGGGTAGGCAGCGGCTGATAGTGACATTTTGTACTGGAGCGTGCTCCTCCTCGTACTATTGTCAGTGAGCTGTCACCCTGTGATTGGTTCATGGGCTGCTTTGGTCAGATCTTGTCTATTTTGTCCATACCTTGGCAGGTATAGTACAAAAGATCTTCCAGAAGCGTACGGACTGGCTCTTTTGGGCGGGAATATTCCCGCCTTGCTCATTCCTTCTTCAGGTGACATTGCTGAAGTATAAGAGTTAGTGCCTTATGCGTGTAGCCTTACTGTTAGTGCGGGTAGCCTTCCTTCTTGGCTTGTACCCATAGTTGCGAGAACAGGCCGGGTACTGTACCAAGGGAGGCTTTCCTGCGTGAACAGCTGGCTTACTGCGTATAAGGTCTTCATCTCTCACCATGCTCAGAGAGATGAAGACCTTACACGCAGTAAGCCAGCTGTTCACGCAGGAAAGCCTCCCTTGGTACAGTACCCGGCCTGTTCCCGCAGCTATGGGTACAAGCCAAGAAGGAAGGCTACCCGCACTAACAGTAAGGCTACACGCATAAGGCACTAACTCTTATACTTCAGCAATGTCACCTGAAGAAGGAACGAGCAAGGCGGGAATATTCCCGCCCAAAAGAGCCAGTCCGTACGCTTCTGGAAGATCTTTTGTACTATACCTGCCAAAGTATGGACAAAATAGACAAGATCTAACCAAAGCAGCCCAGGGTGACAGCTCACTGACAATAGTACGAGGAGGAGCACGCTCCAGTACAAAATGTCACTATTAGCCGCTGCCTACCCACCAACTCCCATCGTGGCACGTACATAGCCTGTAGTTGGTGGAAAAGAAATATTATACAGCTGGCTGTACCTGTTTGGAAACCTACCTTCGGCTATAAATACTCCAACACCTTGGAACGGTATCATCATCATATATCATCATATATTATCTTATCTTCTCTAGCTATTTCTCTTAATATACACTTATATTCAGAGCAACCTAGTCTGATTCTCACGCCGGAGGGTGGTTACAAGGAGGAACCCCCCCTTCTCAGTGACGAGCTCACGGTGTCTGTTTTGCAGGACATCAGAAGAATAACCATCTTTGCCGGACCTAACCCTCGTGGGAAACATCTATTTAACCATAAGATTATCCGTAATCTGCCGGGGTCACTTAGTGTTTCTTCATTTACCATAAACGGGATCTACCGACCCAAATTTGTGAGATGTAATTGGCATGGGCAGTGATCTATAATAAGCAAACACCTGCACAAACAAGTCTATGTTTGACATCTGAAAGTCAGAAGTTGACTAATATGGTTTCAAATTGAAGCGTACCTCGTTTGTTTCTGAACCACACGCAATGTACCCGTCGGCGACAGATAAACCGACAAAATTCTGTAAATATGTGATTTCCATATTAGAATAAATACTAAATCCAATATATGATTTCCATATTAGTTTAAAAACGAACCTTCTCATTTGTGTGTCCTCTAAACGTTAACACACATGCATTGGTCGATAAAGTACCATAATTGGTTTTCTTTAAATCCCAAAGCTTTAACGTGTTGTCAGTGGATGCAGAAACTAGGGTTTCAGAATCCAAAAACTTCACAGTACTAACAGTTTTGCCATGGCCCACCAATATAGACAACGGTCTGGAAACGTTTCTAAGATCATAAAGATACGTCCGATGATCGGCTGACCCAAAACACGGTAAATGAGAAGAGTAAGGAGAAAACTGAACACAACAAACGTTTGCAACGGTTTTTATCGTTGATAAGCTCTTCTTCTGCATTTCAAATAAATTTCACTGAAATTATTAGATCTTATATGCACAAAATCAAACCTTAAATTGATCTTAAGTTTTTTCAACAACTCATTTTGTTACAGCTGATTAACTAATTTAGAGCATTTAATGTCATGTAATCACTTTCAAAAATTAGACTTGTAAACGAACCGAATGAACTCGAAATGGAGCATGTTCTTGTTCGTTCGTTTAACTAAACACAAATAATCAAACGAACAAGTTTTCTTGGTCGAGTACGTTCGTTAAGAAAATGAACATGTTCGTGTTCGTTAACAATATAAACTAATGGTTCACGAACAAACAAAACTGAACATATATGAACAAATATAACTGAGCTGAAAGTAGTTAGTGTTTAGGTAAGCTTTTATAATTGCTTATTTGCTTTTTGAAAAGCAAAAGCCCTTTTGAAAAGCTCCATTTTGAAGCCTTTGGATGAGGTTTACCAAACACATTTTGCTTTTCAACAAACAAATAGCAAATAAGCAAGTTTTAGAAGCTCACCCAAACACCCCTAAAAAGTAATACGAAAAACAATGCGTTGAGCCTAAAAGGTTTAAATTAGTATATTAACAAACGTAAACCGGCGAAATTAACGTATACTAACAAACATAAATGAACAAACGAAAAATGTGTTCATGTTCGTTCATTCAACAATATGAACAAAAAAATTTGCTCATGTTTGTTCCTTTATTAAATAAACAAGCTTCCCACCGAACGGTTAATGCACTATTCACTTAATTTGTTCATTTACAAGCCTCCAAAAAATGCATCCAAACAACCCTGTATAGATTAGTAACAATCTATTTATTTAAAATCGATAATGTTATAACGGAAAGAGCAAGCTTGCCTCATGAATGCTCCAAAGTTTGACATAACAATCATCACTTCCACTCGCAAACTTTGTGGGGTCCACATGAGAAAAGTCAACCGACCATGCCCGCCTTTCATGCTCAACATGATGAGAAACCGCTTCACCACTTCCTACGTCCCATAACTGAAATCATACATTAAATTAGACAACATTTATTAAAAAAATAATGTAAAATCATAAGTAAACACACCTTAACTGCGCCATCATGGTCAGTAGAAGCAAGATAATTTTTTATATAACTATTCCAACAAATGCAGGTAAGCTTCGATTTATTCGACATCTCGATAGCGGGATAATGAATATCAACTGAATTATCCAATAACATATGAAAATCATAGACTTTGATCTTTTTCGACACGCCAGCAGTTGCTATATAATCCTCGTCCCGATCAAAGCCAAGAGAACATATAAGATTTACGGAGCTACTAAAATCACCCTTCCTTAAATTACCACAAACTTCAAACTTGTTATACCGAGCATATTTGCAAAAACCATCAAAAAATTCCCCGAGTCGTTCTAATGGCTTCTCAGAAACATTGATGCCTGATCTAATCGAGAAGTACGCATTTTCAAGATTGCTTAGGCTGGTTTTAGTTAAACTTGATGATGATGTTGCGTTTGTTTCAAATGTTGAAATACTTGAACGTCTTGATTCGATCTCTGAGATATCGGATTCAACGCAGTTAATATCTTCAATCAATTTGGTGGCATGCTTCTCTTTTTGCTCTTTTAATAATGTGAGAAAATGTAACAATAGTTCGGATTCGGTGTCCTTTTGAACAATGGATGATAATAATTTGTTTGTTGATATTTCTTCTATTCCACTTACAAGCTTGGATTTTAAGATATCTCTGTAAAATAAAATCACGGAGTTCAGGTAAAAACTAACATAATATATAATAATTATTAATTATCTGATGGCACTCCACACTTACAGCACCCGCTGCAAATCAATGCAAAGATAGTTATAATAAATGAAATCTTAGTATGCATGTGTGTTATTATATATATATAGGGGTGTGCATGAATCCGGAAAAACTATCCGAAACCAGAAAAACCAAACTGAACCCAAACAAAAACTAACACTTCGGTTTTATGTTTTTTTGAAAACAGTACTTTCTGTTCGGTCTTGGTTTTGCATGCAATTAAAACTGAAAATACAGAACAAAATCGAATTTATAGATTTTCATTTTTTATTTTGAATTTTAAGTAATTTATAAGAAATTAATAGATATCATAACCCGAATATTTCAGCCCAAGTGTATAATAATCAATTATGTATTAATTAACAAAAAAGATGGCCGAAATTCATATTTTGGCCTATTTTTTTCCCAAAAAATTTCAACCCCAAATGACAAAACCGAAAAAACCGAACCCAAACCAGAAACCGAAAAGAGCGAAACCCGAACAGTTTTCGAAAACTCAAAAACCTGGAATTTCAGTTTTGGTTCGATTTTTGCCCAGATCTGGCCCATGCACACCCCTAGTCAAAACCAATAGTATAACATTGTACTATTTATTATATATATTGACTAGAATGTATCTGAAAGATCGACCTATCTATTTAATAACAGGTCGATTCAAGCTATGTTATTTATTTAATAACAGATTATGTTTTATCTGTAAGTGTAACAGATCAAACGGGTAAACTTAAGAAATGCCGTGAAACAAATGATTTCATTCAAAATATTAATTTGTTACTAAAATAGAATAACTTTATTAACTGACACCATAAACTTTTAAAAAACAACATTTAAATACAAAAGGCGTTTCGCATCGGTTCAATAAATATAAATATCCCCCACCCCCCTCGGCGGTTTTGATCACCTCTAAAATGTATCATTACCTGGTCGTTGGTCGTGCGGAAGCTTCCGGATGAAGCAACCAAAGACAATATCCAGCTTCCTTAGAATTTTCAGAAAGGAAACGAGGTGGAAGAATCCTTTGACGTAAATTCATCATTGCATCCACATGTTCTCTTCCCGATTCAAATGATCCGAGAAGCTATAAAACAACGAAAAATGCATTTTTAAAAGTTGCAAACAAGAAGGAAAATGGGTGAACAATAAACGAAAGTTCATTCACACCTCAAACAGAAGAACCCCCAAAGAGTATATATTTGAAGCCAATGTAGGACACCTCTGAAAATCATCCTCGGGACCCGCATACCACTGTTCTTCTGATAAATCACTAGATATTTGATTCGGGAACTGTTGCCACCTAGCAAATGAGTAACTATTGTCCTCGTGTCTTCTCTTTTTGTTGGTTTCTATGAGTTCTTTGTTAGCAAGTGAGCCCAGGTACAACACATGGTTTGAAGGTGATAACTCAAAGCACGATGGTCTTAACGTTTGTATGGAAACACCTTGAGAATGTGATGAATCTACAAAATCTAATATTTGTTTAAATATAAATAAGCTTATTGAAGTATCGACTTTATTTCTGCGAGCCGTCAACCATTCTCTTAAACTCGCATTATCATTGTTGTTGGGAGCAACAATGGGCCTCAGGTTGGGAATAGCAACAGGAGGGGAAATGGTATCGCTTTGACCGCGGATATGAACACCGGCTCCACCTCGAGCTTTACCTTTGAAAATGACCCCTTTGTCATTTAATGTGTTCTTCACAAAAAACTGGGAAAAACCAGATTTTGAAAGAATCTTTGTTCGGATACCTCCATGAGACGGTTGCTTTTCATCCTGTGGTGAATTCTCGGTTTTCTCTTTTTGACTTTGACTTTGGTTTTCCTGTATTTTGTCCATAAATTCTGAGAAGTTAGCATCTGAATATTGCCAGACACTAGGGTTTGGTGTACTGGTGTCTTTAGTTACTTCTTTAATATTTAATGCATTAATCATTTCTAATTTCCCACTGCTGCAATTTGTAACGGTTAATTCTTGAACCAAGACCCCTGGATTATCGGTACAACGATGGCTGGTAGATGTACCGACCCGGTCATTGTTTTCATCATCCAAAGTATTTGTAAATTGGCCAGGTTTGTTATCTTGAATATCAATATCTTCTATGGCATTCACTTCACTATCCATCACTTCATTCAGATCCTGAAAAGAAACAAATAGCTCGTGATTGATTAACCACCATAACAGAAAAAGTAACAAGATTCAAGGGGGGCATGATCAAATAGCTAACAAATTTGAAAGTTCCTTCATTTGAGATGTTTTAAAAATGGATGCAAACAAGAAATCTGATTAAATGGAAGACTGTTTTAAATCACTCAAACATCAAAACGCAATAACTAGTTTAGATTCGCATACAAACGTCCTCTAATAAGATCTTGTATAATAAGCAACATGGATAAACTTTATAATAACATTAAATGCATTACAGGCACAAGACAAAAAACAATGCAAGTTTAGAAATTACCATTGATGTCTACCTCGAGTCTGTTCCACCAATGTAGACCTTTTCACAGTCAGCATCAACACAGGCAAAACCAAACCACTTCACTACATCATGTACATACTTCCCAGCCAATCATTTTCACACCAATTTCACCGCAGATTTCGTATAGCTAGTTCTAGTAATTCATACAATAATTAAGCTGTCAATAACACATGTAACAATTTTAATTTCAGTTGTGAAGTTTAGGGCAAATGATGCATAAACAAAATCAAATCAAACAAGAATAAGTTAAAATAGCACATAACTAACTTAGAAAAACTAATTTGAATCCCAAAGTAACAAAAAAACCTAATCCAACACAGTTCGAAAGTTTAAAATCCAACTATTGAATTCATACATTCAGTTAATTTACCACAAAATTAATCTAAATCAAAATGTTCTACTATCGCGAGCTGCAACTAATATTCTACCTCAAGTCCGTTCTGCCAATGTTAACCTTTGCACGGTCAACATCAACACAAGCTTCTAGTGATCCATATAATAATTAAGCTGTCAATGACACATTAACAACTTGATTTCACTTGTGAAGTTAAACCGCAAATCTAAATCATTAACATAATCAAATCAAACAACAATAACCGAAAATTACAACTATTGAATTCACAAAAAACCAATTCAAATCCAAAAGAAACAAAAAACCTAATCAAAACTATTGAATTAACATATTCAGTTAATTCACCGCAAAATTCATCTAAATCAAAACGTTCTACTATCGCGAACTGCAACTAATATTCCACCTCGAGTCCGTTCTACCAATGTTAACCTATCCACACAAGCTTCTAGTAATTCGTACAGTATTAACAACTTTGATTTCAGTTGTGAAGTTAAGCCTCAAATCCTAATCATAAACAAAATCAAATCAAACAAAAATAATTTAAAACTACACATAAGGAGCTTACCAAAACCAATTCAAATCCTAAAGTAACAAAAAAACCTAATCCAATGCAATTCGAATAATTAAAATTGACACTAATTGTTAATCAAAACTATTGAATTCACACAGTCAGTTAATCAACCGCAAAATTCATCTAAATCAAAACGTTCTACTATCACGAACCACAATTAATATTCCACCTCGAGGCCGTTCTACCAATGTTAACATTTACACATTATGCATCAACACAAGCTTCTAGTAATCCGTATGATATTAACAACTTTGATTTCAGTTGTGAATCCTAATCATAAACAAAATTAAATCAAACAACAATAACCGAAAATTACACATAACGAGCTTACAAAAACCAATTCAAATCCTAAAGCAACAAAAAACCTAATCCAATGCGATTCAAATAATCAAAACTATTGAATTCACTTATTCACACATTCAGTTAATTCACCACAAATTTCATCTAGATCAAAACGTAACACTACCGAGAACTGCAATCGATCAAAACCTAACGAAATGTATTGAAATTTCGATTGGAATTGAAACGTATGTTACGTAAGCAATGCGATGAAGTCGAAATGAATCGAAGTTGATGTAAGTTTGATATGATACCTCAGAGAAAGTGAAACCCTAGGGAGAATAAGTGTAACTATTAAACGGTGCGTTATGCGTTATAAGTTTGATGCTTGCTTTGCTTTGCTTTGCTTACTTGATCGAATCAGTTTCTGAATACCATCATCATCATATTATCGTCGTGAGGATTTTCAAAATGCTTGTTTTTCACCGACTCAATTATCAAAACCAGCCCCTCGGGTTTTATTATTTACTCTTCCGGTTATATATTCTGCATTTTTAGTAGCGTTCTCCATCGGTCCTCCGTTTCCGAATTCAAGATTACACTAAAAATTATTATTTTTCTCTTTTCTTTTAAGTTAAATAATATTTTTTATGTTTTTGTCATTGCATTTTCTAATTTCTTCACTCACAATCACTTCCAACAAATATTAATTAAATTATGAATGTGAACTATGTTTTTCCGAATTTAACATTGAACGCTTTCTCTTTACTCAACTCACAACCACACCCTAAAAAATGAAGAAGTCATAGTGAATGTTGCCCATCTCCATCTGTATAATTATCTAAAAAAACACTATATTTTTCTTTTATATTCAGTTAAATAATATTTTTATACATTTATTATTACAGTTTTCCTTTACTAACAACCAATTTTAACAAAGATTAAAAAATAAACAGGGGCAAACAAATTATCCACAAATTTACGAAAAATAACTAATATTTCTTTCTCTCCTATACTCACAACCACTCATAACCTCACCCTATAATTTGCAAAATTCTTTTAAAGAAAATTTAGAGGATGAGCTCAGAATGCTCTTGTTAGGGTGTAAACGAGCCAAAGCCTGACTAGACTCGAGCTCAGCTAGTTTCGAACTCTTTTACCGAAGCTTGATCTCGGTTTGTGAGTTGTTTTATCAAGACCGAGTTTAGCTCGTTAATTATTTAGTAATAGTAATGAATTTATATATGTTTTTAAATATTTTTATATATTTTGAGAAAAACTTTGAACGTGTATAAGCTCGGCTCGAGCTCGTGTTTTACCTTAAAGGAGATTCTCATGCAAGGCTCAAACTATGGCTGGAAAACCAAACGAGTTTTATTTGAAGATCAGGCTAGACTCGCGCACTAAAAAACTAGCTCGTTTTCATTCCTAGTTTTTGTGTCATATGGATTTGGTGTGGTAACCGATGAGCCTGTGTTTTGAATTGTTTATCTTTTATTTGGTTAGATTATTGTGACTTGAAGTAAGAGTTAAGAGTTAAATATTTGAATAAGTTATCCAAGTAAATGTTACTTGTTTTATTCTGGATATTTAAATATAGTATGGTACATTAAATAAGATTCTAATACAAGGTTTGAACTCAAGTTTAAACAAACTTTATTTGAAGATCAAACTTGACTTGTACTCAAAAAGACTGGCTTATTTTAAGCTTTTTATCAATTTGATCTCGAGTAAATCACTAGCGACTAGCCTTATTTCCATTCCTAGTCTGTCATATGGAATGATGTGGTAACCGATGGTTTGTGTTTTGGAATTGATTTTTTTATATGTTTAAATTATGTGACTTGAATCATGAGTCATGAGTTAAATATTTAAAAAAGTTATCCAAATAAACTTTATTTGTCATTTTATGAATATTTTAATAACTGCAACAAATTTTATATGTCCCTTAACTTCTTTTAAGGTCTTAGAAATCTATGCTCTCATTTTATATTAGATTTTGGATTCTTCCTTCGCTGTTATATCTTATTATATAAAATTTGAACTAGAAAAACACATGGAAGACAGGAAGAGGGACGGTGCAGAACAGGGGTTGGTTAATTTATATTTTATTTATAAAGATATGATGGTTATTTTTAAAAAAAGGAGTTAAGGTAAAAAACAAACAGACCTCCATAGAGTGAGGCTTTTGGGTGTAAAAAAACTATGAAAATGGAATTTTCTTTTTTTTTTCTTTGTTCTTTTTGCTTTTGTTGGATTCGAAGCCATATAAATGACGGAATAACAAAAGACGTCCATGTATATTTGATTTTTTTTCAATAGACGTCATTTAGTAAAAGAAATGACAACAAAAAATAATTTATGTTTATAACTTTATCACATTATGTTCTTTGGTCCTAACTCAGTTAACTTTTCTCGTTAAGCCTCATCATATGCAAGACACATAAGGCTATTCTTGTAAATCACATATTTATTTAATAATTAAAAATAAAAACACAAAGATATTTAAAAATAACTTCTCTGTCTTTCTTCTTCAATCTATTTGTATACCATCAGTTGTTTTGAACCCCAATTACTGCTTGGACGCACAAATCTGGGGCTTCCGTTTAAGAACACATCCAAGACACAAATGAACATCTGCATCATTTACCCCTAAATAGTTATGAAGTAAACTCTTAATTACCGTCCGAAAACATAGATTAAGGGCTAAGAACGTGCACTATTGTATCACGAAGAAGAATTACATGTTTGGGGTGGCTCCTTACAGTGGTGAGGCAGACGTTATAGAAGAAATAGATAGTGAGAGAGAGGGGGAGAGAAATAGAGTTTTTAATTATTTTTATATATACTTAATATTTTAGTTTTTATAATATACTAAAAATGTGTAAAGTTACAAAAATAGCCTCATGTGAGTCTTGCATATGACCAGATTTAACAAAAAAAGTTAACTAGATTATGATCAAATAACATAATGCGATAGAGTTTTTAAACGTAAAGGATATTGTATGTTATTTCTTTTGCTAAATTACGTCAATTAAAAAAACTATCTGGCATAAATGACGTCTTTTTTGCTACTCTGCCCATATAAATTTATTGGTTACTAAAATGTACTGTTGACAATGATATAGAACGAGCAAGTTATGTCGTTATACCTTTTTGGATATAACTTTTAAAACTATAATAGCATCTTATCATAGGGATTGCATGTATATATAGTTGTGTAAACTCTTTTAGTAAATATCCAACACCATTCATAAGATTTATTCTCTAAATGTTCATGGCTGTGGATTTTGTTTTGACCACTTTCATAAGATTTATCTTCTTTTCGTTTTATATATTTTTTATTTATAAACTATGTTTATCAATTGGAAACGGCATAATTCTCGAATTTTCAGTAATAGGTGCAAATCCACCTAGTTTGTTGTGAAGGAAATTATGACAAATCTTTTTGAATGGATCAAATTTATGTCTCTTCATAAAGAGATTGTTTGACATGATTCACCTTTATCTTGTATTTTAGCTTAAGGTTAGCTAAGGGATGTAGTTATTTTCCTTTAATGTCTTTTAGGTAGGCTTTGTATTAGGTTTTGTTTTTCTCCGGCTTCCTGCTTGAGTTTATTTTCTTTGTTATGGAAAGTTCTTTGCTGTTAAAAAAAAGGTAAAAGATTTGGAGAGAGAAGTATGACGTATTTTATTTTTTGCGATAAAATCATGAAATAACAAGGTTTTAGGGCATGTTTGAAATTGCGTTTGAAAAATGTTTATTGGTTTTTTCAAAAAAACCATTTTAAAAACTATGATTTGAGGCTTTTGAAAAGTTGCTTTTTAACTCTCTCAAAAAGCTAAAATAAAAAAGATTTTTATGATTGTTAAACACATTTTAACTTATTGTCTCTTTGAAAACACTAATAAACCAATAAGCATTTTTCAAACTCAATCTGAAACATGCCGTTAGTTTTGTCCAATTGACTTATTCATCCTTTTATTTTAACTAAAAGAATCACTCAAAGTTTCATTATTGTTTCAATGTTCATTTTTTTTCAAATGTTAACATTTTTTTAGGAATAAGTGGACTTCATGGGAATATGTAAAGTGGACTTGTTTGTTTCGGCCGGTTACCCGCCAGTGACGTTTTTAGGAGTAATTGGACTTGATTGGAATGCGTAAGCTTGAAAACCGAAAATGCAAACGTTAACAATGTGAGTTTACATATTCCGAAACGGGATGTATATAATATAAAAATAATTTGAAACGTGTATGTATGTTCGAACTCGTATTGCATGCTTAATTAACAATCATTCAAATGTATATGTGTGTGTATATAAGTGTACGTATGTGTACCATGTATTTCGTTGCGACAACCAAGAGGTCACAATAGCAAGCATGTGTGCGTAAAACTGTTGCATGGCATGGTATAAATGATGGTATTTGTTTCTAGTGGTCTTCCATGGTATACATGCATAAACTCATAAATGTTTTATATAGTCAAAATGGGTCTATAAACGTGTAGTGGGTGGAATGATGTGTACGTTTGAATGATTTTACATGCATAAAGTTGACTACAATTGTTCGATAGAAAAGAGTTCAAATAAAAATAAGAAGTTTCTTAAGAATGGTAAAAGCCAACAAATTTTTGACACTTGGCATTATAAATAATGGTGAAAGAACAATTCTAGGAAACTATGTCGGTTATGATGATGAAAGAGTAATTCTAGGAAACTATGTCGGTTTTTAGTAAATTTAAATCTCAACCATTGATTAACATGATCCAATGGTTATGATTTATTCCTAGTCTTCATAGGAAACTACTGTGACATTTGTCAATTTCGGGTCTCGTTTTATATTCATTTTTTTTAAATCATTTGTAATATGTTGATTTTTCGCGTTTTATTTTAATAAATTATACATCGTAGTTGTGGTTAAGCTTGTGAACCCGAGCCGACATTTTATCAAATTATTGATGTTATAACTCTAGCGTGTGTGGGGTTTGTCAAATACAGTTATTTATAATTTATGAGCTCTGTTAACTAAACATTAGGGACTAAAGTGGATTTCTTTAAAGTTATGCAAGTTTTAAATCTTTATAAACTAAATACCAAACTTGAGGGGCAATTTATGTAAATATGTATTATGTATATAAACAAAAATACCTAACCCTAATATACAAACCACCAGCCGCCCCCTAGTTTCCTCTCTATTCTGGCGCCGATTTCTGGCTGCCGCCGCTGCCACCCCTGCCGGCCACCACCACCGACACACCACCACCTCCGGCCATCCCTTTCTTCCCCTCTGGTCCGCAAACCATCAACCGCAGCCACCACCACTCCATCCCCTCTGTTTCGCTTTTCCGGCGGCCGGTTTTGTGTCGTGGCCCCTGGATGCTCTCCCATCCGTCTCTCGGCTCTCTCCCTCTCCCTCTTATCTCTCTCTCTCTCTCTCTCCGTTTTCGTTTGCCGGCCGGAATTGGCTTCGGCGACCCATGTTTCCCCATCATCTACAAGGTATTTAATATTGGGTTTAATTTACAAATGTTATCTTGGTTCGTTCGGCTTGTACGCTAGTTATTAAGCTTGAGGTCACGGGTTCGATTCTCTCCGTGACCAACCTCGGTTTGTTTTTGTTAACGGGTTACTCAAGTTAATATCACTATTTTTATTAACATTATACGTATTATCTAGATTTTTATTTATTGTTATTATCATTATTTATTATTATTATTATCATTATTATTATTGTTTAACAAAACAATTATTATTATCATTATTTTCATAACAATAGATTATTATTATTATGATTATTATTATTATCATTATTATTATGATTATTAAGTAATATTATTAAATTATATTATTGTGAATATTATCCACTTGTTTTTTTAAACCGAAACCTATGTCGGGCCTAGTTATCATTTAACGTCATCATCACTCGAATTATATCTTTTTATCACTAATACTACTATTTTTAAAATGTTATAAGTATTAGTTATTATTAATATGGCACATATAATTATTATTATAATAATAATAATTATTATTAAAACTTATAAATCTATTAATAACGTTTTCAACAATAAAATAATAATTATTATATCTATTATTACTACTACTATTATTAGTTTTAACAACAAATTTTTGATGAGTAGTATTTTATATATTATATTCACCATTATCTTATATATATATATATATATATATATATATATAATATGTTCTAAAGTTATTATTATCATAACTATCCTTATTATTAATAATATTATTTTATTTTAAATTACCAATTAAGTACGAGTCCCTAATCATTAACAAACTAACCGGTAACCCGATTAACAACCGAACCTTCTCATTCAATGTCCAATATAGTTTCATTGGTTTCAAGTTCATTAATATATATTACATTATTTATTTTAGCTAAGGTGTTTATCGTTTCAAGTCGGATCTGTTTGTTTACCGTTCGAGCTTCATTTATTTATCTATTTATTTCTCGGTTCATCAATCGAGGTGAGTACTTTCATACCCCTTTTTCCATCTTCCGTTTTGGGGTGACATTTCATACATATCAAACTAAATGCTTTATTTACTTGGATCTTTAAACCACACAAACGTGATTGTATACCTTACTTAAATAAATGCTCGATTTGGTGTTATATGCTTACATGCTTAAATGTTTATTGATTTTGCGGGTAGCCACACTTAAATGCTAAACTTTGAATGCTAAGGCAGGTTGGCCTCTGATGGTTGGGTATTTTGTATATATATTAGTGTATTAATTATGTAGTTTTGTTGAATATATTGTTAGAACTTTGGTACTTCATACGTGCTTTTGTATTTTACGTAATTGATCGTTAAATATGCTAAATGCGAGACCTGTACGAGCATGGAATGATATCTCGGGAAGACCAAAGCATGATTTTATGTCTTGGGAAGTGTTACAAGGATTCGGGAAGAGTATGGATGAGAAATCATAAGCCAATGCTAAAACTAAACAAGATGGGTTGACAAAATGCGACCTTGAAGTAAAACAAGCATATCCTGAGCTAGAAAATGAGTTACGGGAGCCATAATATATGAATTTTGGGTTTCTCGACGAGAGGAATCCAAATATGAGGTTTTCTTAGGTCGCGGTACGCGACGGGTAGGGTCTATCGCGATGGTCTTAAAAAAACGTGAAAAATTGGATTTTGACCTATATCTTCTATTTTCCTAACCCTAATCAGTATTGACGACCATCAGCAGCTATTAGGCGATTTTGGGTGAATTCCAGGGCTACCAATCATCTCTTGATCAATCCTAATGGCCTTCCTCATCATAATTGAAGATCTATCGATGACGATGCTCGGCTAGTCTTCTCCGAATCATACTTGGGATGTAAAGTTTGTAACAATTTCAGTTTCCTCATGTGACTAAGAACATTTATGTATAACTGTTTATGGTTAATCTATGATTATTGATGTTTAGTATTTCTGTGTGTTCAATCGGTTTAGGTTTACGTTGATCTGAATGATTAGTTACCAGTTGCTATTATAATTGATCATAGGGTTGTTTGATTAGGTTGAATACGACAAAGCATATAATTGCCCTTAACTGAGTCACACTGGCAGGGACCGTTTGATAACCAGTGCCGTGTGTAAAGCAATTATTGTTGCCTAAGGTTTTGTCTCGTTGATCCGTCTGTAGTTAACCGTTAATGATTAATCTGTTAGGTTGCATGAGATTACTGTAAGTTACCTACTTGAAGTCCCGGGTGTGATTTGCTTTGTTAATTGATTGAAACTCGTTTACTTGTTTGTTTGCTTAATTCTCTAAATTCAACTTAATTGCTTGTATGATCAGTACTAAAAACCAGTTACTTCATAATTAGAAATCTGTTACACGAATACATTGACCACATACTCCTGGTGGATACGATACCTTACTTATCCTATCTATATAGTTTAACTAGGTTTTTAATTGACTCAAACGACGGTCATCAGCCTCACAAAATCCGATCTATTTGGCATCCCCTTATAGACGGTATCGCGATCCGAATCGAAATATCGAATCCATTTGGTATTCTCTTATGGAGGGTGTTGTTAATGTATTCTTATTAACGATAACTATTTAGCATGAGGCGGGTAGCCTCATGGACACTATGATCCGAGTATACTTGGTTGTTACCATTTAGAAAGGGTCAGAACTATTTATCTTTTGCATATCTAAATTGTTGCTATTATTTATTGTTTTATATACAAGTTTTGTGGCTTTTTATTACTATATACTTATATGCTCAAACTTATGAATTGCTCACCAACCTTTGTGTTGACAAACTTTATTTTATGAAATGTTACAGGTTTGACTTTTGTTGACTCGAGGACTTGACGAAACGTTACCAAGATTATTAGGATATTAGTAAAACGAACAACATAATTGTCACTTGTTTTCAAATTTGTTTATATGAACGGGATGTGTTTGTTTATTGATTTATGAAATAAAATGAGTTGATTAAATATTGTCACTTTAAATAGTGTCTTGTGTATTTGGGCAATCGGTTGCACCCGGCATGTTCCGCCGCCTTTGGACGGGGAGTGACAACTATTTCTTTTTAGTATAACCCTCCCCTTATTCGATATATCATATAGGTGTTTTATAACGTTTTGATAATTGTGTCTATTACTTACTCATCAACAAAGATGCCGTGTGTGTATATATATATATATATATTAAGCTTGTATCTTAGGTAAGCTTATGATCTCCAATAGCATTGGAAAAGGCATAACATATTTGAAAGCAATTGAGTAAGGATAAAGATTGACACATTATGAAGTAATTCTCTTGTTAATTGTAATACGATTATTTTGACATCCGTTGTGAATAGTAAAGGCTTAAATACAAGTATGTGAAGTGTAAATCCAACTTTAGTCGCACCTCAAAAGACGAAAGCGGGATGTGACAAGATTCTCTCGTTTTTTTCCGGGTATGTTGTGGACCTTTTGGTCTCTTGTGGTGTTTTTATATGTATGGTTTCCGATTTTCCATTAATATGAATGTATAGGTGTGCATCTTTTTGCATTACAATTAGGTGTGTTGCATTTAATATTCTACAAACCGGCAATTGACTAAAACTTCAACTAAAGTACAGTACTACAATAACACCCATCATATGTCAATTTGTGTAGCTCCTACTAAGGACACCCCCAACACTCTCTTGTACATCTCATATAGGACTATACGGTGCTCTATATGCCCCGTATAGTGTTATAAATGACGTATAGCTAGGGTCCTGTATAGCCTCTATACTTGGCATATATGAAGGTGTTTGGTGTCCCTAAAAAACTCCTTTGTATAACACACATCACCAAAAACTGTGATAACATGCATGTGTTTATCAACGTAATTTGAGAAAAAGCTTAAACAAAAACTGACACAACTTTATTATATGTAACAACTAAGACCAATACCTGGTTCTACAATTTTATTTGTTGAGTCTTTGGCTCTTTGTACATACAACTGTGTCAATGTTTTGATAGTTTCCTGCACTTAACAAGGTGCGGCCCGACCTTTTATAGAGGTGGACCCAACTTAAAAAATTGTGTTATTTATATGCGAAAATCTCTATTGTCCCCTTAAAATTAGTGTTAATCCTCCTATCACCTCTCATTAAAAAAACTTGATCAACCACTACACTTAACCACGTCATATTCCAAGTGGTCGCATCCTTTTTTCGTATTTTTGTCTTTGCATTGGTAAGAGATATAAAAGGGGTCTTATTAGGGACACCCAGACACTCATCAATACGTCTTGTATAGGGCTATACGAGGCATATTGGGTCCCCGTATACGCCTCGTATAAGACTATACGAGACATATATGGGGGTCTGTACGCCCCGTATAGCTTTATACAAAACGTATTGATGGAGTTTTTTAAGCTAAATAATATGGTTTCTCTAGAATAATACCCTATAAAAGTGGTGTGAGTGTTGTAGGACATTGAAATATTTCAGACCACATATTTTTGCGATCTTATGGGACCAACGTAAATAGGTGGGCACAACTTTAAGTTGTATATATTTTATGATGAAATCATTTAAATTATACTTGGGAGTTCGTCTTGATATGAACAAATTTTTAAAAGTTGAACATGCTAAATCATCCTAGAATTATTTACTAAACTATTTAGTTATCAATGTATAATTACGTCATCGAGAGTGCATACATTTTTCTTTTCTTTTTACTAAAAGGTTTCCAAAGAATACTAAATTTGAAAGGTCGATGATCGTGAGTCTAGCGTGTTAAACTAAACTAATGAACGATAGTGTTTTTAAAAAAGAATCAAATTGACATTGTATTTAGACAAAATGACAAAAGACGTCCTTTACGTTTGCACGATTTTTCAATTGACGTCATTTGACAAACTTAATGACAGAAAACATCCTTTATGCTTGAAAACTCTATCACGTTACGTCCTTTGACACTAACCCAGTTAAGTATATTTGTAAATTTTACAATTAATTTAATAATCAAAACTATATTGTAAAAACATATAAAACACAATCACCACTCTCTCTCTCTCCCTCTCTCTCTCTCTCCCACCACCATCACCAAACAACCACTGCCTGCTGTAACCACTGCCTGTCGTAACCACCACCACCTACCGTAATCACCACTTGCGTAATAACCACCACCTGCCGTAACCACCACCTGTCGTAAACACCACCTACCGGTCCCGTCGACGCCCCCATTACACCACCCTCATCTACGCCTTGATTGCCGCCGTCCTCTTCCTCTCCGTCTCCATCCTCTACCTCCGCCTGACCTCCGTTATATAAACTAAAACTCTCCCCCCCTAAACACAATCTCCATCTCAAACTCTCTTATCCTAAATCACGACTGCCAGGCACCCCCCCCCCCCAACACACACACACACCACTAATCACCATCATCCCCGACAGACTCTCCAGCATCGTCGGCTCTCCACCAACGCCAACGCCATCCTTCTTCTCCCGATTTTATGCAACATCAAGTTGAGTAAAACATCATACGACACTCATTCGATACCCAAACCACCAAAATCAACCACTCACCAATCAATCGAAGATATTGTAAATATTGCCGCATAGAAGCCCCTTCCTGACCAATCAACTTCAACGGCTTATTACTCTTAAATCAGACAACCACCCGCTAAGCGCGTCCATCATTGTGCCGGAAAAAGCTTGAAAGGGTTCAGATCTAGAAACCACAAAGTGGCCGGAAGGGAAGAAACAGCCGGAACTGGTTTGGTGGTAACCGGTGGGTGGTTTCGGTTCTAAGCGGGGGTGGGGTGCGGTAGCAGGGGTCCCGCTATCCTAGTGGTGTAGAGACAAAAAGAGAAGAGAGAGGGATAATTAGGTGATTCCGGCGACGGTGGCTATGATGTTGGATATGAACGATGGTAGTGGTGGTGGCCTTGAACTGGAAAATAATGGCTGGTAGTGTGGATTAAGAGAGAGAGAGAGAGAGAGAGAGAGTTATATTTGGGGAAGGAGATGGGTTAAAAAGACAAATTTTTTTATTTATTTAAAGCCCAAAATTTTAAGTCAATTACACAAATAACCCTTGAGGGGGTAAAAAGACTGAATTGCCCTCACATGAGGTGCAAATGACTGGATTTAACGAGAAAAACTAACCCTCGTTAGTGAAAAGGACGAACCGTGCAACGTTTTTTGAACATAAAGGATGTTTTCTTTCATTAAGTTTGCCAAAGGACGGCCATTGAAAACCGTGCAAACTTAAAGGATGTCTTTTGCCATTTTGTCTTGTATTTATTAACCCATTGGCAGCTCTAATAACAATGTAATCAAAAAGAGTGTTAAGGTCAAGACAAATTAGTTTAAAACACTAAATTTATGAAAACATATGAAGGTTTGTATCAGGGTGTGCCTGTTAATAAAAAAGAAGCAACAACGTGTAAGAAAAAACTCAAATATTAAACTTTGTCTTAGTCACTATTCCATTAATTAAGGTTTAATGAAACTACACTTTAAAAAGAAAAAACATATAAATTTAGGGAAAGAAATAGAGCCATTGAAGAAACACGGATCTGATCCTCTATTCGGGTCCTAGATCCAATGAGTCCACATGGTAGGATATGATAACAACCAACACAATATGAGTATAAACTACCCAAAGTCCAGTGACCGGAACCTGCAAAACAGACACCGTGAGTCTCGTTACGGGAAGGACAAGAGGGGGGGGTCTTCCCGTAACCACCCTCCGGCGTGAGAATCAGTACCGTTCTTAAGAGAGAAAGTACTTAAGTAAATAAAGCAAGTACAGAGAGAGTATATGTGAGTAAATGTGTATGAGTGAATGAATACCTCATGCAGGTTGACAAGGTATTTATAGCCGAAGGATGTGGGGAGGTGATTGGGCCAGCTGTCCCCTTTCTAGAAGATCTCAATAACCGTCTGGACGCGTGTCTCTTTGTGATAGGTTGAGCTATACGTCCCATGTGCATGGGTATAACAACCTGGACACGCCTCCCCTTATGATATGATGGATCACGCCCTGGCCATGTGCACGGTTATAACAACCTGGCCAGGTGTCTTTCGCTCATTGGTTGGCGAGTCACGTATTCTTCAAGTAACAATCGTGGTTATTCTTCTAGAAGATAGTTAGTTATCTACAGCTTTCCTGTTGGCATTGCCTTCCGGTCATTTTGGCGGACAAATATTCTGTCACGCGGATGACTTCTGAGGGTGCCTAGATGCTTCCGCGTGTGTTGCAAGGATGTTCTTCCTTTACCACGTTGTGCGGGTGATCCACATGTTCCGCGGGTGACGTATGAGGGGTTCCTCTCTTACCCGCGGATGTTACTTAAGGATATTTGGGCCTTTTTGGTACCCTACCTCTATAAGTCCCCCAGTCCAGTGTTTCTTCCGCGTGAAATTTTTATGCGGGTGAAATTTTGGACTTAAGGTAAAATTGGGGGTTTTTGAATTTTGAAGTTAGGTAGAAAATATCTTCTGTTGGTGTGGATAATCATAAAAAAGGACAAGTTATCCACTCGTAGGCGCGTGAACAGATGATGGGATGTTTATGACGGCTTTCACTGTACCCGACCGTGCCACTTTTTCTCTTTTTTGAATTTCCCGCGTGACGTGGCGGTTTTTGATTGGGTGATGGCTTTCTCTCTGCACTGTTCATATCCCATCGCATTAATTGCGATGGGTATAAATAGTGAGAGTTATCTTCCACTCGAAGTTTAATCGCTTTTGATTTCTAAGTATCTTTCTTCTTTTCCTTCTTGAGATTTCCGATTAATCACTAAATCCCCTTCAAGTTTTATTGTTCTTTCTGTAATACGATGGCTCGTCAATCTGAAGTTGATGAAGTGGAAGTCCAATGGGATATGGCTGATTACTAGAAATTGATTGAGACGTATGGTATCCCACCGGAATGGGAATCGGAATTCCCTTTTCCGGGTTCTATAGCCAGCTTTCCACTGCATGGCAAAATGGCAGTATATTCCGATTCTTTGTCTATGGGAATTTCCGTTTTCCCATGACAAAATTCTTCATGAAGGTATTGAGTGCATATGGGATACATTTATCCCAGTTGCATCCGCGTGCCGTCATGCGAATTCGTGTGTACAGCACACGGGATGCTACCTCATCTTGACCGATTTCCGGTCTTTTACCGATTTGCCAACCGTGACGGTTGGTTCACGTGCCAAGGATTTTCCGATAGGAATATCGGCTACGAGGTAGAGATAGGGTCCAAAGATTGGCGTAACAAGTTCTTTTGGAATTCCGAGGACATGGTGCCCGTTACCATGGTCCGACGTCCGGTCACGGGAGCACTTCCAGAAGTTGTTACAGCCGCCCATGAGGGTCGTGATTGGTTTCGCGTCCTCGTGTCGAAACCGACGCCGATGTGGGTGCTACCTGAGGAAGCTCTTGTATGGGTGGGCATGAGACGGCTGTGGCCATTTGAGTACTTGGAACCCGTGTTTATTGGTCTGGACGACGTAAGTTATCCTCTTTGACTTTTCTCTTGCTTGAAGCTTTATAATTGTTTTTTTTATGTTTTTTCTTTCAGTTCAGGGTCCTATGATAAATGCTCTTTTCGAGGACAAGGGTTGTGTCTGAAAGAGTATCCGTGATGCGGGTGACAAACCCATCCTTGAAAAAACGAAGGACCGATTTCTTCTTCCGACAAAGGTGCGGGCCGAACCTTTATTTTCGGACGCGACCTTTGAATCAGGTGCGTAAAACCCTCCTCCCCTTAATGCTCTTAATCCGATGGGGGTGATCGCCATTCTATCCTCGAGTGACGATTTTGCATCCCAAGAAGAAGGGGGCTCTGATGATGATGCCTCTGAATTTTCCGCTGTCTCACGTCTATTGGCAGAGTTGGATAAAAAGAGGGCTTTCTCGCTCTTTCGGGCGAGTGATGCGGGTGTAAGTGCCGCGGACGCCGGGGAAGGATCCTCAAAGAAGAAACGGAGGACACGTCGTCCTAAAAAGCCGCAGTATAGTCTTGCTGAGCGTATGGATACGGTAGAAGGTATGTATTTCGTTTTCTATACTTTATTTGCTTTTAGTATGTTAACTAAGTGTAACTTTTTTTGTGCAGATCCATCGATTGTTGGGGATGATATACTGGAGAAAGTACCATCACCCACCCCGACATTCGAGAAACAGCCATCTCCTCCACCAGAGAAGGAGATGAAGGATAAGCCTTCTACCCCTCCAACTGAAGTGAATGTGGAGGGGTCCAATCGCCAGTCCGGAGCTAATGACTCCGTGTGTCACACCCCAACCTACGGCGGAAATGCCGGGGCGTGAGCTGATTGTCACGGCTCTCAAGGTACTATCATGCAATATTTAAATGACAATATCTATTAATTTTATTCAATTTTCAAATAAATCAAATACAAAATACAACTCTTTAAACAAACAATAAACACATATTTAATTCTTGATTTTATCTTTTCTAACACAATTCTTCACTAATTCTTCACAAAGTCTTGCAACTAATTCAAGCGATAACCTGCATATGCGTATAAAATAGAATTTTGTCAACAACACATGTTGAGTGAGCAACACACCAATTTAGTTGTACATATAGTATATATAACAAAATATGTAGCTGCAACAAGTCATATGAGAATAACAAAATAACCAAATGAGCAAGTATAACTGAGATGTCGAGAAGCACAAAGGCTAACGACTGGCGTATGATCATACTAGACTGAGATTATGTTGGACCTCTCCGAATGCGGAAGCATACAAAGCAAGTAAGCACATAAACAAGTAAGGTATAAGTTGTTAACACATAAGACAATAGTTGCAGTTTTGTGTATAAATATATATGAGAAAGTATATTTACGCATATGTCCCCAAAACATTGAAAGCGGTGAAATAGGGGAATGTGGTACTCACCTCGATAGACGAACAAAAACGAAAAGGGGAATATTATGAATGACGATTCACGAAAATCACGCGCGTTGACGATAAGGCCTAATAAGGAAAAAGAATACGAAGATATGCTAAGTAAATGAACTCGATCGGATAAGCGAGCTCGATAGTTAAAATTATTATTAAGTCAATAATAATCCCTTAATCGTAATTAATATAATATGTTATAATATGCTAAATCATTAATTTGTTTAAATAAAAGTAAAACACATCTTAAGATATTGTTAGTTTTATAAAGTATATAAATATATAAAGTATGTTAAAATATAAAAGTAAGATATATCTTTTAAAAAATATTATTAGTTTGTCAATTTAAATTATGTAAATATATTTATATAAAATTTGCTTGTTATATATATATATATATATATATATATATAATCTATCCGATCCAAAATCGTGACCCGTTGATGCACAACCCATTTACCCGTTTTCTTTCTTGTACCTTAATTCTCGAATTATATTTGGAATGTGTTCGTTAAATCATTTATTATACCAAAAATTGATTTAACCGTCATACTTATAATAGAAAACGAGATCAATAAGATTTCAATTGTCAAACTTAACCTAACCGGAAAGGCTACAATGTCAATTAACCCTCCCGAGGTAACTCGATTTCAATTAACCTTTTATGCACTCTCCTGGACAATTCGCGAAGCTAACCCCTGTAATTAATTGGGTTATGGTGGACTGCTACTATCGTCGCACTCATGGTTTCCGGCCGTCAGTTTCAGTTTGCCGTTCATCATCCAATCAAGATCGTTTATGGTAATTATTATGTGTTTCAGCATCGTATTGATTTAAATAGCGATAGCCCTAAATCAATTTTAACAAACTTAACAAGGATTGAACGATTTAGAAAATTAGGGTTTATAGATTTGGGGGTATTACCGGTTACCATATTTAACTTCTTGTTCGGGCTTTATAATCACGTGAACACACCAGCCGGTGGTATCAGAGCCACTCTTGTGCCGTTCGGGATGATGGGACACGCCTCATCGAGGACGATGAGTCCAAAGGGGGGTTGTTTATAACACCCTTGGCAAACACAACATCGTCCCACTCTTAGGCTATCCCACATCGGTCGTGGACAAGATAGATCCTTGGTTAATAAGTAATGTCCTGCCTCTTAACATCACCAACACGTTTTGGCAACCAAAAACAAATCCGTGAGCTCTTCGTGGGCAGAGCGGACAATATTGGTGGTACGAGAGGCCGGGGTGTTACACCGTGGACTATTTGTTTCAATCTGGGAACATTGCTGGTTCCCAGAATGACAACCCTGAAGTTAACGAAGAGGATTTCAGGATTAATGAGTCTCCTCCTCGATCTCCTCCTCCACTTTTCTCTACTTCCTCACCCTTAACTACGGGTTCAGGTGGAAGTTTTCAATTTGGACCATTTGTCCATGAGCTTGGAGGAGGCTCAACACATGGTGCTTCTCAAACGTCCTCCTCGATCCCTGTTCGCCTTGAAAATTCAAGTTCACATTACTACGGGGAGGCGAATCTAGGGGATGATTTTGACCTGTTCGTCCCGCCTTGGGACATTGTCAATGGGTCCCGGTTTTCTGATCCCGGGACTTGCATGAGTTTTGTTAAACACTGTGTGCCGCCTGCCGAAATCACCAGTGTTAACGTTCCCGCCATGATCTTCACACCGAGTTATCTTTTCCTTGGCTAACACTATGGCCTGTAGCCAGGAAATCTTACGCGAATGGCGTACCATGCGCGGGAACTGGGTGAAGCTTCTCAAGCTGTTGAAGCTGCGAAGAAAGAAGCTGAAGATCATCGCTTGGCGGCCAGCGCAGCCAAGTGGAAACAGACGGATGCGGATATCACCCTTAGGGGTGAACAGGAACGGAATGCCGCCGCCGCCCGTCAATGGAAGGAGGACTGTGAGAGGCAAAATGCCGTTCTCGAAAATGCTCGGGCTGAAGCTCAAAAGAGAAAGGAAGACTTGGCGGGAGCCTATGAAGCTAATTCGGCTTTAGAAAGCCAAGTATCCCGCCAAGGCAACCGTATCCAAGAGCTTGAAGCAGAGCTAAAGTTGCAAAGGGGGCAGGTCGAGCTTAAAGACAAAAGTGCTGCTGAGATACAAGCTGCCTATGACTCCCTTTTACAAGCTCGTGAGGAGGCAGAATCTCTCGCGACTGAAGCTTCCGCAGTTAATCAAAGAATGACCGACGAGATGCGGAGCTTCAGAGTAGGGCTGAGCGTGCTGAGCAAGATCGTCAGTGGTTCCTCACGCGGGGAATCGACCCTGTAAGTTTTCCTTACATGTTGTTCACTACGCATCTCATACTTTGATACTTAATGAATTATCTTTTTATTTTGTCAGGTCATCCGTCATATTAAGGGAAGTGCAGAGCTGACTGATAGCTTTGCTAACTTAATGACCGCCTCATCCCAACTTGGTCGCGTGAGAGGCTTCAATGAAGGGATGATCTATGCTCAAAGTGGTCGTTCTTTTAGAGATCATCCTCTTCATGGCCTTGATGTCAAGCAGGTTCGAGATATGCGGATTAAGGAACATGATGGCTTAGTGTTTCCTTTACAAAATATGCTTCCGAAGTTTGCTTAAGCCAGTGACGGCGTACAACAATTGAAGAATTACCTTGACGATGAATCTGAAGACGCCTCATATGAGGACTCTCCACCAACTCCTCCGGAATATATTGTAGCTCTTAATCCATAGACTAGGATAGGCTAGATTTTGAGATTTTGTAATTATTCCTCCATATTTTTTGTAATCGTATTTTGATTATTTAATGGAAAGAAAGGTTTTGTCTTGTTGAGAATATTATATTGTTTGTATGATAATATATTTGCGAGATATTTTGAAAATAAATTTGTGCAAGTTGGACGCTTTTGATGACGTGGCAGAGAGAGGAACTTTAAGGGACAACTGACAAGGCGTATATGACGCCTTTGACAGACTGTTCGCACTTTCTTGAATCTCCCGCCTGACGTGTCAGTCATCTAATGGTCCGCGTTTTCTCTCTCTTCTGTCAGTCAGTCCGTTGCATTTATTGTGATGAGTATAAATAGGTCACTCGTGGCTTCCAATTTACTCTTATCGCTTTCCAACTCTTTTTCTCTCAAACCTTCAAAACTTGAGCCTTCTGAGATTTGTCTCCTTCTTATATATGATCAAACATATTAGTTTAATGGCTGTAACAAGAAGTATACTCCAACAATTCATGAGGTTGTTGTAAACTTAAAACAGAAAGACTATGATGACGTTGTCAACGTGTATGGTCTTGCACCGGAGTGGGGACCAGAACGTCCGGCCGACGGTTCGATTGCAACTAGTCCCCCGCTGGGGAATATGGCCGTGTACGTTGATTTCTTTACGACGGGGAACTTCCGGTTACCCGTAACGAAATTTATGAGGGCCATTTTGACGTCTTATGGTCTTCATTTGTCACAGATTCATCCCCTAGGGATGTTGCGAGTTCGTCACTTCGAATTCTGCTGTCAGGCCCACGTTATTGAGCCTACAATTGCTCGATTTGCCGTTTTTTACAAATTGACAATCCGAGACGGATGGTTCGGTTGGGCTTCTACCAAGAAGGGTCCCATTGGTACCGGAGCTTTTATGAGTGGAAGCCCAAATTCTTCTGGATTCGGGAAGATGCAATCCCGTTTGTGATGGCCCATCGCAAAGCAGATGATGCTTCCCCATCCGTCACGACAACCACTAAGATCAACCTTCCGTGGTATACTACATTAGTCCAGACACCAACACCACTGCGGGCGATTCATGAGGGTGCTTTGGTGTATGCGAAGATGAGCCGTTTATGGCCATTCCCCGACTTGGAACCGTTCTTCGAGAATTCTGACAAGAGTAAGTCTTTGTTTTCACTGTTCAGAATTTCGCTTCATGGTCTTAACATTTTTAATTACAGGTGAGGGTTCTGTTCTTTCCTCCCTTCCGGATAAGGTGGAGGGTCTGATGGTGCGTCGGCCCATTCTCCCTAATGAGTTGTCGTTTCTCGAACGCACTCGGCACAATTTTTTGTTCTCTACCCGTCGCTTAGAACCTGTGGTGTCTGAAGCTATGTATGCGAAAGGTGAGAAGATCATCATAGAAGGTGAGGGCATCTTAAAACCTCGACCTCTTACTGCCATGACTCTTAGCGGGGTGATAGTGCTTCTGTCTTCTAGTGAAGAGTCATTACCCCGTGATGGAGGAGAGCTTATTGATACTACTGATTCTTCAAACGTCTTGCATTCATCTATAGGTTTGACCCGGAGACTTGGCAAGAATCCCGCCACTGCGGGTGATGATGACGCTAACGTTACTGCTGAGAGTAATCGTCCAACAGTTGATGACGTCGCCCCTGAATACGGGCATCAAACTGTTGATGCGGGCGTTTCCAAAGCAGCCGGTAAACGCAAGGTTCAACCTGCCAAGGTTGTTCCATCAAAGAAGTCAAAAAGGTAAAAACCTGCTGATTTGGAGACGCGCCTACACCAACTTGACTCAGAAGACATCTCCTGGGTAAGTTTAATACTTCTCAAAGTTGTCTATTGTAATAAATCAAATATATGTATCTGATCTACTATTAACGTTTTACAGTGGCCCTGAATGATTTCTCTGAAGATGTTTCAGGTTTAAAGAACTCAACTCCTCCTCCATCTCCACCGCCTAACACTGCCAACGATCCAATTGTTGTGACAGATACCTCTCCTATTAAGGAGGAGGTTGGTAATTTTGAGGATCCTGTTATGTCACCCTCCTACAATGTTCACCGTTTTAAGAATCAAGGAGGAGTTAGTGCTTTTTCTTATGGGCGTCAGAAGTCTCCGCCTCCTCAAGAGGAAGAGTCTGCGGTGCACCGTCCGCGATGGACTCTACGCTAGAATACTACCATTAGTGATTCGTACGTGTGCTTTAAATATTTGCAGGAAAGCCTTCTTCCTGCGGAGCGAGAGCCTCAACGCATCCGCATTCACCAAGAATTGTTGAATACTCATTCTATTGTATGGCGAATGCAGTTTCCGCTAGTCAGGACATATGCCGTGACTGGTTGGTGATGAGTGACGCGTGGGAGGAAATTCAGGCTAAGGTGGTGGAGGCCAAGAAGGAGACCCTTGAAGCCAAAGATGAGGCCAAGGAGAGTCGTCAAGCTTTAGAATCTGAAAAGGCCAATTGTCTTGCTACTGAGGAAACCAAGAACATCCTCCAGAAGCAGTTGGACGAACAAGCGGAGTTAATAAAAACTCTTCAAGCTGAATCAGCAGCAAAGGACAAGCGTTTGACTGACCTTGCCACCAAGAGCCGAGATCAGGCCTTGGAGTGTGCCGGTCATAAAATGGAGCTTGTCCGTGCTAAGGTGGACAAGAATTGATTGCTGGCGGAAGGAATTCCCAAGGTATGTGTCATTGTTGTAGATAACCAAATTTCTCATGATTATTTATATTTTTATTATTCCAACAGGTCATCGCCGATGTCCGAGCGAGTGATGAACTTGGGAATTGTGTCGACATTCTGTTGAATGCGTCCAAGCAAGCTGGCCGTCAGCAAGGCTTCCAGAAGGCTATAAATTTGCTTCGGAATCCAAGCTTCCGAAAGAATATGTTTTGTATGGCCAGGATACTGCTGCCGTCCTCATCCAGAAAACAAAAGCTTTTGATACTTTGAAGTTTTCTTTGGCGGAGCAGATATCTGATCTTGCGGACAAGGAGGATAACATTGAACAACTAAAGGACCTCCCTGATCTTGATGAAGGAGATGAAGAAAACGACGCGGAAGACGAGAACGAGGAGCATATAGATGCAGCGTTGTAAATACATCTTTTTCTTCCTTGTAATTTAGATCTCTCTGTAATCCCTTTTGATAAGTAATAAGAAGTTTTTTGTTATCCGGTACACTTTGTTTTATTCTTCATAATATAAGTGTTTGTAGGATCTTCTTTGTTTGTCAATAAAGGATTACATAATAACACATATTACATGATTGAAATAGAATTTTCATAGATGAGGTATAAGCCGAATTACAAAAGATGAAATTACATAACTTTGCTAGTCTATTTAGGCATGCAGGCAAAAAAAGAAAAAACGTACTATATGTAACACTTCTTTAATTGGGCCCCGTTCCAAGTTCTAGGAATCTCAGTTCCATCCAACTTTTCTAACTTGTAGGTACCTTTAGATAACACTTTTTTAACTCTATAAGGTCCTTCCCAAGTCGGTCCAACTTGCCCGGAGGCCTCATTGTTGCGGCAGATAAAATCTCCCGCATCGAACTCACATTTTTGGACCCTCGAGTTATAATATTTTTGCAATTGGCGATTATAATTGTGCTCGCGGATCGATGCTAATTCCCGCCTCTCCTCGAGGAGGTCAAGATTCATCCGGAGTTCATGATCATTATCATCAATCAATAAAACTCCTGCGGATGGAATTCCAATCTCGGGCCGAGAATCATGGCTTCTGTGCCATAGGTTAAGCTAATGGGGTTCTCAGAATTACTAGAATTCTTTTGGGTGCGGAAGACCCAAAGTACATGGGGCAACTCGTCAACCCAACTCATCCATTTAGTTCCTAACCTTGCTTTGATTCCTTCCTTGATTGTCCGGTTGGTTCTATCAACCTGACCGTTTGCTTGCGGGTGGGCTACGGATGTGAAAATTTGAGAGATCTGCAATTCTTTCAACCATTCCTGTAGCCCATTGTCCGCGAACTGAGTACCATTGTCACTAACTAGTTCTAGCGGAAGACCAAACCAGCATATTATGAATTTCCACATGAATTTCTTAACGCTTGCCACTGTTATGGATGCCACTGGTTTGGCTTCAACCCACTTCGTGAAGTAGTCGATGGCTACTATTAAAAATTTGACGCGTCCTGGGGCTTCGGGGAAAGGTCCCATTATATCGATAGTCCATTTCTGGAACGGCCATGCTGAAGTGACTGGAACGAGTTCGTTCTTTGGTCGCAGCATGTTGGGAGTATGGCGTTGGCATGAATCACACTCCCTGATTTCATGCACAGCGTCCAGATGCATTCCTGGCCAGTAATACCCGGCATTAATCAATTTTGCTACGACCATACGCGGGCCTGCGTGAAGACTACATATGCCTTCATGAACTTCTCTGATTAAATAGTTCGCGTCTTCAACATCCACACATCGAAGTAGTGGACCGAGGAAGGAACGTCGGTATAGAACACCGTCATGCATCTGATAGTTCAAGGCTTTGTGTTTTGTCTTTCGGGCCGCGGTTTTTCCTTCTGGGAGGGCTCCCGATAGATATGCTATGATGGGTGTCATCCAAGATTCTACACTGGTTTGGATTACCAAAACTTGATGTTGAAGAACAGATGGGCGATCTAGTATTTCAATGCGGATGTCTTTAGCGAAGTGTTCGAAGTTCGTTGAAGCCAGTTTGCTAAGGGCATCCGCTGACTTGTTCTCGCTTTGTTTTATGTGAATTACTTTGCACGAAGAAAACTGAAGCATCAAATCTTTCGCCCGTGACACATTGAAGCCATTATGTCATTCTTTGCTTTGTAAGTGCCATTGATTTGTCCCGCAATCAACATGGAATCCACGCGGGCTTCCAAATGTCTCACCCTAAGCTTTTTGGCTATCCGTAAGCCTGCCAGGAAAGCCTCGTACTCCGTATCGTTGTTAGTACTCTTGAAGTCTAACTTTATGGCTATGTAAATTCGTGGCCTTCGGGATTGGCTAGCCTAAGGCTCGCGCCTGATCCCTCGCTGCTTGAGGCCCCGTACGTGAACAGTGACCAAACTTGTCCTTGCTCTTGAGGTGCTTGGGGTTGCTGCTCAATCAAACATTCTTTCTCTTTGTGTTGCGGGACTTCAGTAACAAAGTCCGCCAACACTTGTCCCTTAATTGCTGGCCTGGGTTTATATTCTATCGCATGTTCACCCAGCTCGATGGCCCATTTCGCCAATCGCCCAGACAATTCCGTCTTACTGAGAACGTTCTTGAGTTTGTATCCAGTTAACATGTTGATGGGATGCCCCTGAAAGTACCTGCGGAGGCGTCGGGCGGCATAGACCAGTGCTAAGACTAGTTTTTCCAACATTGAATATCTAGTCTCTGGGTCTGATAATGTTCTGCTTACGTAATAAATCGGCGTCTGAACGTTTTTTCTATCCGTCAGGAGTACAGCCCCGATAGCAATTTCTGATGCTGACAAGTATAACGTTAAAGGTTCTCCCGCATAGGGTGCTGTCAACGTGGGTAATTCCGTCAAACATTTCTTAACCTCCAAGAAAGCTTGTTCCGCTTCCGCGGTCCATTTAAATTGTGCTTTCTTGAGGCAGTTTCTTAATGTTGAGACGAACGAATAGGATTTAGCTGCATGATTCGCCAAGAAACGATTCAGGTCAACCAATCGACCATTAAGCGTCTGGACCTCTTTGAGGGAGGAAGGAGAAGGCACGCGGGCTACGGCTTGGACCTTTTCCGGATTAGTCTTGAAGCCCGCACCAGTAACAATTACTCCAAGAAATTTCCCTTCTTCCATTCCGAACGAACATTTGGCTGGATTCAGCTTCATGTTGATACTCCTCAAAGTTTCGAATGTCTCTTCGATATCCCTCAACATTTGGTCTTCTTCAACACTCTTGATCACAAGGTCATCCATGTAGACCTCCAAATTTCGACCAATCCTTGAATGATATGTCTATCAATCGTTGATATGTGGCCCCCGCATTTTTAGACCGCATGGCATCATTTTCTAGCAAAATGTACCTTGATCTGTTCGGAATGCAGTTTTGTCTTCATCTCCCGCCGCCATGCGGATTTGAAGATAACCATTGTAAGCATCTAAAAAGCATTGGAATTTAAACGGAGCCACTGCATCCACTTTCAGGTTGATTTCTGGCAACGGATAACAGTTTTTGGGACACGCCTTGTTTAGATCCTTGAAATCTATGCACATCCGCCATGTCCCATTGCTCTTAGGGACAATAACCGGATTGGCGACCCATGTTTGATATTAAATTGGACGAATGATACCAGCATGGAGCAAATCTTGTACCTGATCATTCATGGCTTTCATCTGTTCCGGACCCAAATTTCGCTTTTTTTGGACAATTGGTGTAAACATTGGGTTTACCCTTAACTTGTGTTCCGCAATACTCCGCGGGACACCAGTCATGTCCGCAGGTTGCCAAGCGAAGATGTCCATGTTTTTGGTCAATAATTGTTTTAGAAAGTCCTCACTATTTCTGAAATAGCGGGACCAATTATGACTGTCTGATCGGGGAATTTTTTGTTCAAAACCCATTTTTCCGGTTCAGTCCTTTGGGATTGTTTTGGAATTTTACTGGGCTTTGAGCTTTCCGCTGCGAAGCAATGTCGATTAACGTGAATTATTGCTACACCGGTGCGGGTTGGAACCCCTACTGTGCCATGATCCGTGGACGGGTGAGCATTAAAGTCAGCGATTGCTTCCCTCCCTAAGATGATGTCATGTTTGGAAGTTGCTGGAAGAACCAAAAACTCAACTTCCTCAGTTCTTGGGTGGATCCCGTCACTTAAAGTGACTGGGAAGGAAATCACCTCTCGCAGGTGCATTACCTCCCCTCCAAATCCAGATACGGGAGCATGAATAGGCTTCAACCTCTCCTTATCTTCCTCATCGAGTTGTTCAAAGCAATGTTCGTACATGATGTCAGATGTACTACCAGTGTCAAAGAAAACATATTGGGAGCGATAGTGGCCGAAGAGAGCAGTGATGATCAAGGGGTTCTTGTTACTGGGACCTCCTTTGATTCGTGGAAAGATCACTGGCTCATTCTTCCACTCTTCTTCGTCGGACTCTCGTCTCTTCCCCCCAACCCTTCGCCCGCCTTGAATCATGTGCACGTTTAAGTCCTTGACTTGTTCTTTGGATGGGCTCTGGTTATCCCGCACGGGAATTTTACCAGTCCAGGTTTTCCATCTTTCACTAAGTGTCCAAATTTCCCAGACTTTACAGCCGCCTCAATCTCGATTTTCAAAGCGTTACATTCGTTCGTGTTGTGACCGATGTCATTGTGAAACGAACAATGTTTTGTGGCATCGAGGAATGATCTCCTCGTGAGTGGCTGCGGTTTTCTGAAGCTCACATTTTCTGTGGTGAGAATTTCAGCGGGAGTCTTTGAAAGTGGAGTCCAACTGTTGGGACCTCGATTCGAGGGTCCCCCTTGTTCTTATTACCAATGAGAGATCTTGCATCGAATGGCTTTGATGTTTCCGTATTTGGCTATAGTCTTGACCAAATTGGTCCATTTGCTTGTTTATTGGGTCGTGGAGTCTGGAACTCTACTTTAAAATTTTTCTTCGAATTATTATACCCCAGTGTTTTTTCAGTTCTAGCAAATAATTTTGCCGCAGTCATGATACCGTCCCATTCCTTTGGCATTCCATCTCTACCAGTGAGTGTGCGGATCAACGCGTCACACTTGACATTTTTGCGAAAGGCACCGCGAAGCATGTCCTTGCTGATTCCCCCAATGTTCAGGCTTTCGTCGTTAAACCGGGTAATAAAGTCTTCCACGGATTCGTTATCTTGATGGAAAACATCCAAAATTTCTGACTGGTCACACGTATGCTTCTTCTGCTGGCTGAACTGTTGAGAAAATGTTTTCACCAGATCATCCCAGCTAGAGATCTGACCGTCTGGTAGCTTTTCAAACCACTCTCTTGCTGCCCATGTTAGTGTCAATGCGAACATGTGACACCAATAGGGGAGAGTCCATCCGCTCACACCACCAACCGCCACAGAGTTTTGAAGATGATCGCTTGGATCAGTCATGCCATTGTATTTACCCACCGATGTAGGTATCTTAGCGTTAACGGGAAAATGTGTTGTAGCAATTCTTGCTATAAATTTTGACTTCTCGGAAAAGGTTGGCGGGCGATATGGTTTAGTGAAGTCTTTCTCTGCATCGCTATGATACTTAGTGCGGCGGACTACGTCCCGCGGACGACTGCTCCTTGCCTGCGAACTCATCCTGCTGTCACCCGTATAAAAACTGAAGTCTCCAGGGTGATAAGTTGAATCATAGCTATCGTACTCATCTACGTAAGATGGCATTCGCATGTCCATGCGAGGACGAGGACGCAACCTCCGTATTTCACCAAACTCCTGTTCCCGCTGCTGACTGTAACGGATTAAACTTCCTCTTATTGGAGGAGAAAGAGATCTCCGGGAAGATTCTTCATAAGTCAAAGCGCGAGCATGGAAACGTTCGTTGCGCACTCTACGCTCATATTCGGCTGCCAAACTTTCTTGTTGTACCCGGAGCCATTCCTCCGGAGATAGTGGTCCTCTAGATCTGGAATTATGTTGATGAGACCTCGCCAGATCAGAGTCGCCTGAATCATCTTCTGGATCCAATACTGACCGATTTCGGCGGGTTTCTCTCATAATTCGTCCGAGATCACCTAGATTGGAACCCTCCGGTGCTGTAACACGTCCCGTATCTATGGGAGTAGGACCGGCTGGTGCTGTAACATGCTCTAAGGTAAAACCTCCAGGAGTTATGTCAACGATTCGTGAACCAGGAACTATAACACGCTCAAGGGTATGACCACCCTGTGTTGTACCGGTGGTTCGTGATCTTGGAGCCGTGATACTTGCGAAAACACTTGAAGCAAAACCTCCGGGTATTTCCGTGTTAGTAACACGTGAATTAGGTGCAGGAGTTCCCGTCGGCCCTTCGGGAAGTTTACTCATACTTAAACGAACCAAAAAACCAACGACAACTTGTGTTGTTCTAACACCACCACGGATGGCGCCAATGAAGAAACACGGATCCGATCCCCAACTCGGGTCCTGGATCCAATGAGTCCACATGGTAGGATATGATAACAACTAACACAATATGTGTATAAACTTCCCAAAGTTCAGTGACCGGAACCTGCAAAACAGATACCATGAGTCTCGTTACGGGAAGGACAAGATGGGAGTCTTCCCATAACCACCCTCCGGCGTGAGAATCAGTACCGTTCTTAAGAGAGAAAGTACTTAAGTAAATAGAGCAAGTACATAGAGAGTATATGTGAGTAAATGTGTATGAGTGAATGAATACCTCATGCAGGTTGACAAGGTATTTATAGCCGAAGGGTGTGGGAAGGTGATTGGGCCAGCTGTCCCCTTTCTAGAAGATCTCAATAACCGTCTGGACGCGTGTCTCTTTGTGATAGGTTGAGCTATACGTCCCATGTGCATTGGTATAACAACCTGGACATGCGTCCCCTTATGATAGGACGGATCATGCCCTGGCCATGTGCAAGGTTATAACAACCTGGCTAGGTGTCTTTCGCTCATTGGTTGGCGAGTCACGTATTCTTCAAGTAACAATCGTGGTTATTCTTCTAGAAGATAGTTAGTTATCTACAATTGGCCTGTTGGCATTGCCTTCCGGTCATTTTGGCGGACAAATATCATGTCTCGCGGATGACTTCTGAGGGTGCCTAGATGCTTCCGCGTGTGTTGCAAGGATGTTCTTCCTTTACCATGTTGTGCGGGTGATCCACATGTTCCGCGGGTGACGTATGAGGGTTCATCTCTTACCCGCGGATGTTACTTAAGGATATTTGGACCTTTTTAGTTTAAAACACTAAAATTATAAAAACATGTGAGGGATTGTATCAGGGTGTGCCTGTTTAACAATAAAAAAGAAGCAACAACGTGTAAGAAAAAACTCAAATATTAAACTTTGTCTTAGTCACTACTCCATTAACTAAGAATTAATAAAACTACACTTTAAAAAGAAAAAAAACATACAAATTTAGGGAAAGAAATAGGGCCGTGATGAACAATCATAAATATGTAGTCGTGTCAAGAAATTCACAATACATTTTATCTACTTTTGAAAGATAATAAAACCAAACATTTAAATCAGTCTTTGAAGTCTCCAAAGTTTTAATTTTGTATTTATAGAAACACGACAACCATTTTGTCTTCACAACCCCATTTCACAATATATACAACTAAACTCCCTTTTGTTTTGGGTTCATACATATCAATCCCCTCAACTTCTTCTTTTCGCTTAACTATAATAAATTCTTTTTTTTTTTTTCATATAATGTTATATATAGTTTTTGAATGGCAGTAAGCCAGTAAATACTATATAAATAATGGTTTAAATAAACAATAGTTGTCTAAAGTAATTAAATATGAGAAAAAAGGAAAGGATTTTTCATATATATTTTTTTTGTGATCCAAAGTGAATGCTTACTTTAGTTGTTGTCTCGGATACACGGCACCATTGCTAACTTAGCTATACATATTAAGTTGAAACATTTGCTACAACAAATTTGTAAACGACTTGTAAACGAACAAAGAGTCTTTCTGATAGTAATGAGTTTCCTTTCTTATAGTGTTTCTGGATGAATCGAACTTGAAGGCTCAAAATCAATATGAATGATTTATATCCCGTATCAGAAAATCTCACTCAGGTATTGAAAGTAGTTCTAAACATTGTTAATTAAAAAGAAAAAGAAGAAACGTGTGTAATCAGAGAGCATATTATTTTATAAGTTGTGTTTTTGGCCACTATCCATTAGGTACAATAGAGTAATATATTATGTGATAACCTATAAGGAAGACCCATTTTTAGATTTGCCCAAGATGTTTAAAATACTATTTCTTACATGTGTGGTTGCTTTGTTTGAGGTACACTTGAGTTATAGTCTATAATAGATTATAAATAATACTTACTGATTAAACAATTAACTAGTAAATTTATAACTAAGCAAGATCATATTAAATATATTTTCTTTGATCTTTCTAAATGTTAGTTAATAATATTCAACACTTAAAGCTCATAAAGATAAATTGAAAACTATATAACCTTTTTTTTATGAAATAAAAGATGGTGCTATTGAGATTCACTTTTGATCTCCTACTCTTAACACAATGATATTACATTGGCCCATCCTCACTTTATCAAAAGCTCTAAAATACGAATTTAAATCTTTTTCAACAAATTACTTCGTCACATTTAACTTAAAAGTTTCAATTAAAAAAGAAAAAAAATCTTAATAACTACACCTAAATGCCTAATTAACATCCTCATCTACCTGTTATGTTATCAAATAAAGATGAGATTTTCATATCTTGTCACGTGATATCTCAACTTCTCAGCTATTCAATTCCATGCATGCAATTTTTTCTCTTTACCAAGTGTCACACAAAGTTTGCCAAATGTCTCCTTAACATTCTAAACCTTACTACATGACCCGATCATGAATTAAAACCGTTCATACAATTTAAAATATTATAATTATAATAATATTAATTCAACCCTTTAAAGAGCTCTTAAAGACAAATCGAAATATAATTATAAAACTTATTCAACAAATTACTTCGTCATATTTAGCTAAAAGATTTTTTTTCTTCAAAGACATATATATATATATATGGTGCAGTTATTGTACGCTAATACCTTAACGTACGGTAGTTACGCGAGACGCTCAAAGACAAAAAAAAAAAAAACAAAGGCAAAAACCTAAAACGCTAATTAAACGCTAAAAAGCGGTCTTTGTGAAAAAAAAGTGAAAAATTGATCGGTTAACCATCTAAAACAGTTTTTTTCGGTGAACCAATGATTGATTAGCTATGTATTGACGATTCCGAGATGTTTGGATGTGATTTCATGGATCGATTCGTGAAAAAATCATAGAAAGACTAAGAATAAATCATAACCATTGGATCATATCAATCAACGGTTGAGATTTAAAATTACAAAAAACCGTCATAGTTTCATCATTATAACCGACATAGTTTCCTAGAATTATTATTTCACCATAGGTTTTAATGCCAAATGTCAAAATCTTATTGGTTCTTACAATTTCTAGAAAACTACTTCTTTTTATTTGAACCATTATATATATATATATATGATTGATTTCTTTTGAGAACCACTTTGAGTTTTAAGAACTTGAAAGAACTCAACGTAACAATTTTTTTTTCCGAATTTTTTTTACACATGTGTAATACGTAAGTGTAAGTGATGTACAAAAAATTACGGTATATTTTTACACACCGAATCGACTTTTTACACATGTGTAACTAACGTTTAAACTTGTGTAATTATCAAAAATACTTTATTCTCTCTCCTGCTTCATTTTTTAATTACATTTAATCTCAGTCACATGTTTCATATCATTTAATTAAATGTATGGTCCAAAATTGAGTTCTTAAAGTTATTAAAACTCACCATGGTTCTCAAAATAACCCTATATATATATATATATATATATATATATATATATATATATATATGTTATTTATATAAAAAAAAGGTAAAGTCTAGCAAGACGCTATAGTAAAAGAGTTACATGTACAATACTGGCCGGGTTATTGACCCACTCGATTCTAGTGATTTTGTAGTTCTGATGCCTACTACGATACCATAGGAAAGAAAAATATAGGACATCATCAAAGATCGTTTGTTTTTTTGTCAAGGCTATTCTTAAATACCAAGTCGTTTCTAAATTCCTATAAAACCGACCAAACGACAGATATAAACAACTCAATCAAGTCGTTCCTGTAATTTGAAACTTTCAAAGTTTCCAACCACATCATCATCTCGTGCCACCAAATAGATGAAGTAATTTGTCTAAAAGATTTTATATTATATTTTTAAAAACAAAAACTTAATAAATACACCTAATGTCACACTCATCCACCTATCACATTACCAAAAATAAACATAGGCTTTTCATGTGGACACTTTATTTTCATTACCAAGTGTCACACATTTAAAACCCTGCAAAACACAAAAAAAAAAAATGTGTTTCCCAATGAGAGATCCATGTGTAAAGGTTAGGTGCATTTATTATGTGAAAAAAATACAGGGGTGTAAAACGCTAATTTCAAAAGTACAAGGGGGTGTTATGAATCTCTTCAATGCATCTTATAACCATAAATATATACAAACAAATATCGTTACACTTTCTCTCTCGAAGCCAATTCAATTGAAATGAATACAGTACAGTACAGTACTTTGATTCCATGTAGAATCCGATCTTCTGCAACTGTTCAACAACTGTTTGATCTGAAGGTATAACGTCGATTAATTCATCAATTTTAAGTTCAATTTGTTATTATTTGTTCATTTAATTTGTATGATAGTTGTTAGTTTCAGTTTCTGCATGTTCCGTGTAAGCATCTACGATTTGAGAGGTTAAAGCTCGAATTAGATTCGTGTTTAGTTGTAATTTAATCTAATTTGTTGTTAATTTTACTTTAATGTTATGATTTTATCTTACTGTTACAGAATTAGGTTAACTGATGTTGTTTTAGTGTGACTAATACTTGAGATTCATCAAATTTAAGTTGAATTTGTTGTTATTTGCTCATAATTTGTATGATAGTTGTTAGTTTCGGTTTCCGCAGGTTCCGTGTAAACATCTGCGATTTGAGAGGTTAAAGCTCGAATTAGATTCGTGTTTAGTACAGATTTTATATAATTTGTTGTTAATTTTACTTTGATGTGATGATTTTATCTTACTGTTACCGAATTAGGTTAACTGATGTTGTTTTAGTGTGAGTAACAGTTGCGTCGTTGAGATTCATCAAATTTGTATGATAGTTTCGGTTTCTGCATGTTCTGTTTAGACATCTACGATTTGAAAGCTTACAGTTCGGATTCGATTCATATTTAGTAGAAATATGTTGTTCATTTTACATGTTTACTTTAATATGATGATTTTATCTTACTGTTACAAAATTAGGTTGACTAGTGTTGTTTTACTTTGATGAACTTTGCTGATAGTTATGACCTTATGATCTTCAGATTTTGGATTAATCGGTTGCATTTGCAGTTCGATATCGATCGATTCATCTAATTTGTATGGTAGTATCGTGTTCTGCATGTTTCGTGTAAAATCTACAATTTAAAGGCATAAAGCTCGAATTAGATTCATGTTTAGTAGAAATTTCATCTAATTCGTCACTTTTATATGGTAATTTCATCTTACTGTTACAGAATTACGTTAACTGATGTTGTATTACTGTGATTAATACTTGAGATTCATAATTTGTTGATAGGTATGACGTTTTGATCTTCGAGTTTTAGGCTTAACCGGTTGAATTTGCTGATTGTTTTAGGTTTAGTTCAATCGGAGCTCTATCGATCTCGGTAGGGTTTTGGATTTTGATTATCTGATTCTGTTGTGTTTAATTTTAATGTGTTAATTTGCTTATTACCGTTCGGTTTCAGTTTTGCTATTTCAGCTTGAAATTTTTGGGCCTAAATCTTTTTGTTAATTAATAACTAATTAATTATTATACATTTGGGCTAAAATATTTGAATTATATATGTATTAAATTCTTATAAATTACTTAAATAAAAAATGAAAATACATAAATTTGGTTTGGTTTTTCTCGTTTTTATCACATGCAAATCCAAAACCGAACCGCAATCTGTTTTTACATAAACATAAAACCAAACCGTTGGTTTTTGTTTCGATTCTGTTTTTTTTTATTTGATTTTCTCGGTTTTTTGTTTCGGCTCAGTTTTTTGGTTTTCATGCGCACCCTTATAAAGGGCCTGAATCATGATTTCGGACAGTGTCTAGACAAATCCGATTGGATCAGTGAAGAACTGATGAAAATCATCATTACAATTTGAATTTTGAAAGTTCAGTTTTCTGTTTTTCTTTGATATAATTAATGATAAATAGACCTTTCAACCTGATTTTTCAGGTGCTGATTTTTCTCATAACTGATATATTAAATTATTAATAATAATAATAACATCATAACGTCATTCTCTGGTTTTATATTATTTCAGAACAACAGTTCATTTTATTGATATTATTAGCTGTCAAATTTTAAATTCAAGTTAATGAATAATGGCCATCTGTGTCATTGTGTGGACTTGATTGGTAAGCAGGCAGGCACCATATAAATATATTAATGCTATTTTAAAAAGTAAAATACCCTTTTTCCTTTTTCTAGACCAACTGTTTTGATTGTGAATTACAATGATGCAATCATGCAAACAAGGAAATTGAATAAAAGATTTCAATTCTATTTATTTTATTACATCAAGTATTTGCAAGACATCTGTTTAACAGTAAGATATCTTTGTACAATAATTTTATTACTACAAAAGAAATACCATTATAGTTTTGATCGTGATATCGTTCAACCAGTTTATTATTTTCTATACTTGTTTCCATTGTTTATTCACTTAAGTAATTCGTTTTTGCTTGATTTTTTGTTCTCTTCGTCAAGATTTGAGAGTGTTTATGAAAAGCTAAAAACAAATGGGGAAACATCGTATGAGAAACAGAATTAAGTCGATAGTTGGAAGTCTTGTTGATCCAGACAAAGATGAGCAACTTAAAGACAGTAACATAGGTATATTTATTTAATTTCCTTGTCACATCAAATTGTTCTTCATGAACGTAATGATAAGTTTTCAATCATGTGTTAATTGTTACATGCAGAAACGGAAGAAAACTATAACAAGATTATAGAATTACTCAAAGATGAAGATCAAGAAGATAAGAGCAAACTTGTGGAACTAATTAACGAATTTCACAATCGTTACAAGTCGGTCTACGAACGCTATGATCAAATAACCGGAAAACTGAAAGAAAAAGTTAGATCAAAGAAGGAAAAAGACTCGTCTTCTTCATCCAGTTCTGATTCAGATTCAGATGGTACTGCGAAAAAAGAAAGTAAAAATGGGAAATGGAAAGACAAGAATGCAGAGATTGATGAGTTACATAAAAAGTTAGCAGCTGAAACTGAAGAAAAAGAAGCATTAAATTCACAACTTCAAGAAACAGTCAACATGTTAAACCAGTCAAAACTTCAATCTGATCAATTGCTTGAAGAAAATTCCAAACTTGTAGCTGAAATTAGAGAACTGAAGTTGAATCTTGAGAACACAAAAGCGGTTGAATCTGAACTGATTCAGCAAATTGAAGATATCAAAAAGGAAAAAACCAGTTTAGTATTGGAAAAAGAGGCATCCATGGCTGAACAAGAATCAAAAGTACAGATCCTACAAGATGAATTCTCTGAAACAAAGGAGAAATTGACTGATGAGTTGTCGAATCTGATTCAAAAGTTGGAAGCTGTTGAATATGAGAAGGAATCTTTAATCCAAAAGTTGGTTGATCAGAAAACAGAATTTGAAAAGCAGAAAGAAGATGAATTATTGGCTCTTGGGACGAAGTATGAAGAAAAGATTGAAAACTTACAAAAGGAATTGGAATCGATTGTCACACAAAAACAAGAATCTGATAACCTGATTGAGTGTTTAAGAAACGAGATCACCGACAAGAATTTTGGTCAAGAAAGATTACTAGAAGAGAATAATATCCATGTGGCGGAGATCGAACAACTACAGAAGAAAATAAACGAATTGTCAGAAGAAATCGAAAACAGTCTCCGGTCAAAAGGCCAGATTGTTGACCAACTGGAAGAAACCATTGAAGACCTAAAAAGTGATATTGAAATCAAAGGAGACGAAATCAGCACGTTGACCGAAACTGTCCGAAACCTGGAAGTCAAAGTCCGGTTAACATCACAGAAGCTTCGTGTAACTGAACAAACGTTAAACGAAACGGAGCACGAACACGCAACCAAAGAAGAGAAGCTGCATCAAGAAAACAAATCTTTGATCGAAAAAATCTCGACTTTATCGCAAACAATCAACGATATCAAACGGGAAGTTCAAGATAAAGTCAACGAGACGTTAACCGGTGTTGACTCACTCACAGTAAAGTTTGAAGAAGATTACGGGCACGTAAGAACACGGGTTATTGAAATCACAAACGAAGTCCAAGCCACACGGATTCAGTTGAAGCAAGTGAAAGAAGATATGAAACAAAAGTTGGAAGAAATGGTGACAAAATTAAAGCTTTATGAAACTGAGAATAACAAGTTGATGAAATCATTGGAGGATATGAAGATTGAAAATGTGAAAAAAGATGAGAAGATTAATGAACTCGAAAACACAATTAATGTGAAAGACGAATGGATATCGGGTTTTAGTGAGGATAAAAGGGAAGCGATAAAACAGCTGTGTGTGTGGGCAGATTATCACCGAGATCGCTCCGATCATCTTCAAGAATTATTGAAAACCGCAGCCGGTTCACGGAGGCAGACGGTGAGGTAAGTGAATGAAATAAAATATGAATTATATGCATTTTGAGTAGGGGATTTTGGATTGATTGGAGTGGTGGTTTGTTTTGGCATATAAGATATTGGAGTAGATGAGTTTGTATATGAAGTTGAATTCTTATTTCTCATTCTCAGTCTTTGTTTGTTTATTTTGTTTTTTTATTTTGTTTATTTGTATGTTTAGATGTTTATGTAGTATTATTTAAAAAATTGGTTATGTTGGAATATGCATTTGTGACATTGGAAGATCATAATCCGTTTTGAAAATAATTTATTGAATGTTAGTTGTTGTCTTTTTATATATTTATTATGTGTTTTTATCTTTTTTCTGTCTCTTTGACATCTAACTTTTACCATATCTGTAAATAAATTCCGGTAACATTCAACACCAGTTTACATTCTGTTTTAACCTTTGAACTCTAATCTGGTTTATCCTATTTGAATTTCACATTAAAGATGAACTGTGTGAACTCGGTGGATTATACGTGTTTGACAAAGAAACTGGAACAAGATTATAGTTCTAAGAAAACGTGTTGTTCCGGACACGCAAACCGGCTCACGCCAGACCGTCCCAGGCCCATCACGTGAGAGGTAAATCAGCCTCACTCAGCGGCAAGGCGATTGGCGCTTAGGACCGGTTTCGAACCCACGACCTCTAGGTTATAGTTCCAAGTCTTACGCCTCCTTATAAGAGTTGCATATTGGGTTATGCAACGGAAGCTGTTATCGTGTGGATCTTGCAGTGGTATTACCCGGTTTCAAACCTTAACCGTTGTTTAGACCAGCTTGGGACCCTAACCATTAAAACCGGTTTGGAAAATGATAGGGTTAGGAAGGGATGAAGAGACTTGTTAGAGAAGAAAGAATATTTTAAACTTCTGATATGATTTCATTCATAATACGTACCAAAATAAATAGCAAAGCAAGTTACTAAGGACACCCCCCAACTAACAAAAATAGCCACTAACCCCTTACATAAACAAAATAGATTAATACTTAATAATAATAATAATTAACGTAACAATACTCCCCCTTAATCCACTTTTTGCCCTCAAAAAGTTATTCATGTAACATGGTCTTCATCCTCTTCCGTTGCTTGTTTTTCATCCTCCACCTCGTATGTAAATCTGTTTTTTTCTTACACTTGTGTCCCGGAAAAAACTTTTCTGTACACCAGAAACATTCCCCTTTAGCCCTTTTTAACTCGAGTTCATCATTTGTTAAACGCCTCGAGCTAAGAGTACCGGGTTTAGATGTCGGTGGCACGGTTGTTGGACTTGGTAACAAGGGAAGTTTTGAAGCATTAACCGGAGGTGTTATTTTGACATCTTCATCTTGCGACCCATCTTCTACATCCTTAAGTCGATTCATTAAGCTCGTATTGTTGATATTTTGCATTCTCGCCAACCCATACGCCTCATGTAGTGTTTGAGGCTTGAACATCTTTACAGACCCCCTAATTTCTGGTTTAAGGGCCTTAAGATAGAGACTAACAGCTTGGGTTTCACTAAGTGTTACCTTATTCAATAGTGAATCAAAAGCCGTGTTGAGATTGTGAAGCGAACCTGTCTGGTTGAGGGAAGCTATCTCCTCCAAGGGATCCTCAAACATTGAACTAGAAAAACGGGCCGAAATAGCTTGCACATAGTCTCCCCACGAGACATCAGACACGGTAGCGTTACGTGTGCGCATGAAAGCTCTGTGCCATTGGATCGCGTCCCCTTCTAAATGAACAATAGCGGACCTGAGTTTCATCTCCACGGGAGTCGCATCAATCGCGAAAAAGTGTTCGCAACGGTAAAGCCAACCTTCTATATCTTCACCCGAGAACTTGGGAAATTCAACCTTCCCGATTCGCATGGGCCGGGTACCCTTTGAGTCTGCATCGCCGAGAGAGGACGATGAACTCGAGCTAAACCCACCCCCGCTAACCTGGACTGATCTATCCCGCACCGCCTTCAAGATCTCTTCTTGTTGTTTGGCTGATTGTTCTTGTTGTTTCATTAGTACCGATAGCGCGGCTTGGATCTCTGTGATTGCTTTCTCATGATTCTTCAGAGTGTTGTCAACATCTTGGTTGCGTGTGTTCGTCATGATAAACGAAATAATTCCGACCGGAGATCGAAACGGCTCTGATACCCTTGATAGGGTTAGGAAGGGATGAAGCGATTTGTTAGAGAAGAAAGAATATTTTAAACTTCTGATATGATTTCATTCATAATACGTACCAAAATAAATAGCAAAACAAGTTACTAAGGACACCCCCCAACTAACAAAAATAGCCACTAACCCCTTACATAAACAAAATAGATTAATACTTAATAATAATAATAATTAACGTAACAGAAAACGAGCCTTCATTTATTTTTGGTGTTTTCTAATCGGTCATAGAGCCGTTTATAGCCGTTCTTTTTGTCTTCGTTTAGTAACACCACTCAAAAACACTCTAATCTGGTTTCTAAGGAAAAACAGGAAGATATAGATTAGAGAAGAGTAATTTGGTTGTAAAAACAGTTTTTAAGTTAATTGGTGAGCTATTGCAATTAATATTATATCAAGATAATTAGAGCACTATTAAGAAAATTTAATTCGAAAAGAAAAAATCAATTATCAGAGACAGGTTTCGATCCTGTGACCTATGGGTTACAAAGCCAAAAAAACGTCTTTATATACGTATACACATGTATATATTTAGATTGAAATTTAAGAAAGTTATGAAATGGTATTTTCCTGTCATAAGCTTAAAAACCGAACCATAGCTACACTATATCAACATGGGCTAGCTACTTATGAATCTCTTTATTATTAAAAACTGATGACTCCAAGATATCAGTGGCAGTTTGACCTCCTTACCCTTTTGCATGCATATTAACTAGCACGAACGATTATTTAACGTGACACTTGTTTCATTAATCAGAAATCCTCATCCCTACCTTGAGTACATCCTTAACCACCTCATATGTCACCAATGCAATCGCTATTGACGTAACCACTTGAAAAACAAAACTTGATATCGTGAAAAAATGTTGTTCGTCCAAAAGGGTATTTTTGATATTTGATTGATAAGTTAATAACATACTCAAACAACAATCAGTCAATCATACCTAGTGAAATCCCACTGATAGCAAAGCTATAAGTAGGGTTTGGAAGGGTGGGACGTAGGTAAACCGTACCTCACCTTAATAGAATTTGGGACCAAACCCCTGTACAAAGCACCAAATCCCTCATGATGAATGGTTTTTCTTAACGCATGAGTGTATTCAAGTGTTGGCATTGACTTTCCTTCACCAGTAACAATTACTGAAGCAACATGTTTCCAACCAACCATTTGTATTCGTCTATGTATGAGATCAAGTGGTCGTATGCAACTATTTATCCAAAGTACTATTGGCTTCATTTTATTTCAAAGCGCGCTCCATATCCACCAAAGATGGCTAAAGACTATGCATATTGTTTTAATGAGTCGTCATCACTTATTGGCAAGTCCCGTTTGTGTCCAACATTAGTCTTCGGTTTTGTTATGAAGCTTGTCTAGTGTAGTGGTGTCCGCTGATGGATGATGAGGCAGCTAGGAAATGGGAGATACAAGAAAAGCAAGAAGATAGAGAAGAGTAATATGTGGTTGTACAACTGGTTATGTTAGATTAGTTGAGAGCAGCTATTGCAAATTTGCAACTATACTAAAATAAATCAGAAGAAAATATCCAAATAAAATAATAATAACTTTAAAGACAGGTTTCGATAAATCGGGCTCAAATTTTACAAGTATAAATCTCAAATCTGGCTAGTAAGAAACTAGACAAGATGAGAATTTTACTAGTATAAACCTGGCTAATAAGTAATAACAAACTAAACATGACGAGCAGATCATATTACAAACTGACCCGGAACTAACTACACATGAGAATAGTATTTAATATTCACTCAAATAACTAAATCCAATTGAGAGTATTGGAAAAGTTCAATACCAAAAATTTTGAGAGCCGAACATATACGTTGAGTATGTTTGATATGAAAAATAATATATCATTTATGTAGGATGTAGCGTTAATACTGAAAAATAAAAAAGAGCGGTATGGTATGGTTAAATTTTTAAACAAAAAAGTATGGTTCGGTATGGTTAACTTTCTAACAAGACTGAAACAAATCAAGAACCTATATTTAATATCTTTTTCAAAATCAACTAGTTTTTAAAACATTCTAAAACCGAAAGCCATATAACGTTGTTGGCAGTTGGCACCATTCCAGTTTAGTCGCGAAAAATTCTAAACGTGTTATAATTTCAAAAGCGCAATTGCATAAACATAGCAATACATCAACTACCAAAATGATATAAAGTTATAAACCAAAACCATTGAACATTTGAACCAACATATAACTCCATAACCTCTCTATTATATGTCAAATCAAACCAAGTCTAAACTCTGTGAGCATCTCTTTATTATCATTGTTCATAAATACGAATCATAGAAAGCTTAAAAACCGAACGACGGCTAAACTATACCAACACCCGGATACCTACTTCTAAATCTCTTTATTATCAAAAGCCGATAACTCCAAGATATTAGTGACGATTTTAATCCCTTACCCTTTTGCAAGCTATCAACTAATGCGAGCGTTTGTTTCATTACTCGGATATCCTCATCTCTACCTTGAGTACATCCTTAACCACCTCATACGTCACAAATGCAATCGCTATTGACGGGACCACCTAAAAAAGGAATCTCGATATCATAAAAAGTGTTCTTTTTCTAAAAGGGTATTTTTGGTATTTAATTAATAACTTAATAACAAACTAACCTTGACTGAATTTGGTACCAAACCCTTGTACAACGTGCCAAAACCCTCATGACGAACGGTTTTCCTGAACGCGTCAACCATACCAGTGTATTCAAGTGTTGACGTTGACTTTCCTTCACCAGTAACAACCGAAGCAGCATGTTTCCAACCAACCATTTGCATTCGTCTGCGTATGACATCAAGTGGATACGCAACTGTTTGACCAACGGTCCCAGCTATGGCCCCAAACCCGAGCTTAGTTATCACACCTAACTCCTCTCCTTCAACTAACCCAAACGGTCTTGTTTTCACCAAATGGTCTTTTAAAGATTCGTACACCGCAAAATTAAGCCCCACAAGTAAAGTTTTGTTCATTGTCATCAATTATTAAAATTTAAAATTAATTAATTATTAACACATATTTGGATGTTAAGTTGTTAACTTACAACGCCAATAACAGAAGGAAGCCACCCTTTGTATAACGCACGTGGGCCTTCTTCACGGAGGACCGTTGTAAGAGCATGCGTCATTCCTCTATATTGAGTAGAAGATTTATCAGTCTGCAAATGCCAACACATTATTATTAATAAAGAAATAAAAATATAATCTGAGTGAACATGAAGATTTTTAACTTTAAAGAATACCTGAACAGTAATGCGACCACGAACCAAGTCCATCGGATACGTTGCAGACATGGCAATTATTCCAGCGCATGCACCAGCTCCAAGGCGTAAAAGAGGAGTGAGTTCAGCATCCTCTGAAATATTTACATTTAAATAGATTTATTTGAATTAAATAACTAAAAGGAAAGAATATTACTGTACCGTTTCCAGGTTGCTGTCGATATAGCCACAAGATCCCCCTATTAATATTGAAAATTAATCAACTTTGATTTGGAAAAAAAAAGACAGTTTTGACCATGAAAGGAAGCAGGCAATAAGCTTACTTGGATGCCTCTTCATAGCTAAAGAATTTGACTGCAGAGTTCGGGACAATGCGCGCACAATTAGTGCCATTTCCTTTAAACATTCCTCGCAAACCTTCGGTTCTCCATATATACTTTAGTCCCTGAATAGTACCATTGTATTTGATGGCATGTGGATTCTGAACCTGTTATTTAACAAAAAGTAATACAACTTTATAGACTGAAAACAAGTGCAAAAAAGGTAAATAAGTAAACAGATGATTTGTTTCTAATTCTACCTGGAGTAAAATTTTCAATCTTTCTAAAGGAGCAACCGCAGTGCGCGATCTGAAACATAATTAATAACCAAATAAAAACTTATCAGTCATAAATATTAAATAGTTAATGAAATCAAGAATTAATGTCAAAGATTACAAGTCAAAAGCAAAACACAAATAAAATATCACAATTGTCTATGTGCTGCATGACATAACTAAACCATAAACCGAAACCGAAAAGAAAACCAAAGAAAACCGAATTAACGGAAAACAGATTACCCGAAAATCGGTTATCGGTTTTTTTTTACCCTTGGTTAACCGAACCAAACCATTCATATTTTCACATATTTCTAGCTTTATCCTCCATTTAATGTTTAAAGTAAAATGTTTAGCCCAAGTTTGATTTTGGTTATTAACCGAACCAAAATCCAACAAACTAACTGAATAAAACCAAACCGATTAACCGAAAACCGATTGATTAATAAACTACATTAACCAACGACTCCGGTTTCGGTTGAGACTAATAACCAAACCTAACCGTGCACACTTCTAAATCTATCATAACTGATCTTATTAAGCATAACTATGTCCAATGTTAAATGAATCCAGAAATTATTCATATCCAGGTTTAGCTCCATAATCTATATATTAATCTCATCTGTCCACCAATATTTGTGTATCTGGAATCCGGATGTGTGTGTATTTATTATTATTATTTCAAATATATCTTAAAAGCATAAAGTAGATGCAACTTCTAATGGTTATCCACTAGAATAATAACTACTTTTGTTGACAACTAAGAACCTATTTATGCCAATAATAATAATAATAATATTCATTTACAAAACTTAATCACATATTTCTAACAGCATGCATCACTAATCCAAGAGCTAATCACAATACATCATCATAAATAATAATAATAATAATAATAACAATTAATAATAATAATAAATAAAAAATAATAAAGAGAAGAATAAAGACTAACACTCCACCGGCAACACCACCGGCGACGAGAGATTTGCAGATTCCGAGCAACGTCTGACGACTCGGAGCCTTCACACCTTCACTCGCAATCTTAGCTTCTTCCGCGATATTTGCGATCGTCACACTCGTCTTCCCGGCCACGTCCTCTGACGTCATCTCAACCACGTAAATAAACTAATAACCCTAACTAATTAATTTCCACGGGAATCGCCGTCGTAAGCTTTACTCCGGCGATATGAGCGGTAGGAATAAATAAAAAATGAGAGACTATTACTATTATTATTGTAAGTTTAAAGGATATAAGATAGTGAAAAGAAATGATGATGGTGATATATATAGGAAGACAAAGAATTCAATGCGTGGGAGTTTTATAATTTAAAATTATAAAAATAGTTAAAGTTCATAGTTTTAAACAATCAACATCACATAAATAAAATACATCAAGTATAGACTTGTAACATTTTCCCATGCCATAGTATATCAACTTTTGTGGAGTTGACGAGCTATCTCCCGAATTTGCGGGACCCTCAATGCGAGCTCCTTTTGCTCCGCTCAGGTATGGGAGTTGGAAAGTTGTTGTTCGGTCTCAGAACATGCCAACCTATGTATGTAGGGGAAGCAGTTTCTGTGTTTGACAATGGGCTTTGGGGGGCGATTGAGGACATCGTAGGTTGTGGTGGTGCCTTCTTTAGAGATTTTCAATGGAGGTTGGTATCACTTCTCACTCGTTTTGGAGGTTTGGGTTTATGTTCAGCTTCAGACGTTTCTACTTATGCGTTTGTGGCCTCGAGGACGCAATCTTGGGAATTGCAAGACCACATTCTTCGAGGTTGTGGTATTGATGGGTTTGACTCCGATTATAGGAGTGCGATAGATCGGTTGCACATTTCACTTCCCGATTTTGATATTAGCGGTTTCTCTAATAAAGACACTGCCCCCCTAAAGCCCAACATGCTTTGGCGAGTGCCCTTTATAGTGGAATCATCAAGAGTTTGGAAATGAAGTTTGATTTATCCCCTCGTCAGAAAGCGGTGTTCGAGTGTCTTCGGGCTTCTCGGGCTCAAGATTTCTTAAGTGTTCTCCCTATTGAAGGATTGGGCCAACATATGTCGGCTTTGGAGTACCGGGCCATCCTGAAGTATCGGTTAATGATCCATTTGTTTCTGGTAGATGAGTCGTGCCCGGTTTGCCGTAAGGTTTGTTTGGATTCTTTTGGTGAGCATGCGGTTCACTGCAAATAGTTGTCTGGGTTTAAGTACAGGCATGATTTGGTGAGGGATGTTCTATGCGATGTTCTTAATCGAGCCGGAATTTCGGCTAAAAAGGAAGCCCCCCGTAAACTTTCTTACGGATCCTCAAGAAGGAAGATCTACATTACGACCGGCCGATATTCTTGTTTTTGGGTGGGTAGGGGGGAAACACGCTTGTGTCGACCTTACAGGAGTGTCCCCTCTTGTTGGGATTAGAGACAATGGGTTTGTAGCAGCCAGACAGCATTGAAGGCAGCATCGGGTAAGGTTACTAACTTACTAAACACGAGAGAACTTGTTTGGAGAATCAACACGTGTTTATCCCCTTTGCCTTTGACACTTTTGGTTTCTTAGCTCCGGATGCTGTGGACCTTTTGAATAGGGTTCAGAAAGTTGTGCATAGTAACGTATCGGCCCACTTCATTGTAAATTGTTTGGATGTTTCTATGATATTTAAGATATACAAAAGACTTAGATTTTTTCTTAACATGTCGAATTGGATCACTTATGTTTAAAACAACTTCAAAAGCTCTCACTTATGTTTCTTATGGGTTGAGCGAGTCATCGATGGAAAACTAGAGTTCGCTCAGATTTTAAATGCAAATATAGTACATATATTTTTTTCCGGGTTTACTGGTTTTAAAATCTTTGATCACCATACAAATGATGTTAAAAACAAAATAGAGTGTGGGTGTCTATCAACTAAAATCTTCTCTAACCTCATTTCTCTCTATAAAACTCGTAAAATAGAAATCAGATATTTGTTCAGAGCTATCATACATAGTTTGTTTTTACCATTTTCAACTGATACCATTCAATATAAGATTCTATTAATGATGGTCGGAGCAAAATAGAGTGCGAAAAACTAAAATATTCTCTAACCCCCTCTCTCTCCAGAAAACTAGTAAATCAAAATTAAAATTTTTTTATTACAGCCCGAACTTTGACTAATGATTTTAATTTTCTAGTTGGTTTTTTCCATCTTAATTTGCCCTCGTGGTTGGTAAGATCATATATATATATATTAATAATAGACTGTTATGTTTATATTTAAAATAACACTAGCAATGAATTAAGTAATTAGCAGCGACGTGTAATTTATGATTATTATTTTGAACTACTCTTAAATAACATTATAACAATAATAAATTCCCAACTATATGTCACGGTGCACAAGTTTTATTTATTAAATGGGAATTGATGAAAACCCAATAACTTTAAGAGAGCAATGGTTGTTAAAAAATACTCCCTCCATCCCATTATAAATGTCCTAGTTTGATTTTTCAAGTCTTTCTTTTACAAACTTGACCGTAAATATTTTTGTTCATGTCATATAATACTTGATGAAAATTATATCAATGTAAAATACATTTAAAACTCAATCCATTCATATATTTTACATCAAGTATTATATAACACAAACAAAAATGTTGTCGATTAAAGTTAAACAAGAAAGACTTGAAAATTCAAACCATGACACTTATAATGGGACGGAGGGAGTACAAAATTACAAAATAGGGGGGGCTTGGAAAACCAATAATGGCATAGAAACACTAAGAATACAAAAAGTAACATTCAAAGTCATTTTCTCAAAGAAAAATATGGCAATAAAGCTAAGATTCGTACAAGCATGAAGTATAAGACCCTAGTAATAACACATTAAAACACATAATTAAACTTACTAAACTTGGTATGAAACTTAATTTGAAAAATTACCTTAAAATCATATAATCATTCTTAACGTTAATAACTTCTTATCTTTTTCTAATAACAAATATTTCTACTTTTATTATACACCAATGTTACACGCATTTGTCCAGGTTTGAACATGTGATCTCCTCTCTAAGAGGCATGTGTCTCTACCAAGTGGGCTAGCCTTACGTTGGCAATAACTTCTTATCTAACTTAAAACATTGTGATGCCTTACAAAATTGATTTAAGAATAGTTAATTATGGCTCAAGGTAGAGTTGTTACCCTTTATTTATATTTTTATAAGGACTTGTGTTTGTACCTTGTATGTTGGCCGGGGCTTCGACTTTGTATTTCAATTTCAATGTATACAATGTATCTAAATTGTAATCAATTTGTATGCATTTAAATTGACAACTATTAATTTTGAGTCTTTTAGATTTTTGAAGCCCCAAACTATAGTAGAACATTATATATTTCAATTCGTTTTTAACTTTTTAGGCACTGAGAATCACAAAAGTTAATTCGTAATCATATGACTTCATTAACTGAGGAGGTCGATATTCGCAAAAACTACCATGAATTTGAAAGATAATAAGTAACAGATATCTAACAAGTATGAATCATGATATGTAACGTAAACTTATTATATAATCTAAACATTATATACTTTGCTCCCAGTTAAATCCAACAATAATTTCATAAACAGATGTTGTCGATATCCGCAGAGACTACCATGAATTCGACATGTGATATTTAACGGATAACTAATGAGTAGGAAACCTGATATGCAACGTAAATATATAATCCAATCTAAAGCATTATATACTTGGTCCTAATACATAATCCAAAGAAATGAACAGTTTTCAAAACAAAATCGTTGCTTTGGTCCAATTCATTTCAAAAATAAGTTCATAAACGGATTTTGTCGATATTTGTCTATCTACAGACACCACCATAAATCCGACATATTATAACTAACGAACATCTGACACGTATAAAACACGATACGTAACATAAATTTATAATCTAATCCAAAACATCATATGATTTGGGCAACTCCACACATTCACAAAACTTCAAAATTTACCTAATACAACTTTTATAGGGCCAGTATATAGTCCAAAGATCACAACCGCTTCATTTTATCAATTTTATTTAGCATTTAACCATCACTACCATAGATTTCAAACCAAAACGATCTTATTACAATAGAGAGACAAGTAAGCATGTAACAAGCTGCGCCACCCTATTTTGAATGGCAAATCCGATCTTATTGAAAACAAAGTCATAGTTCTCTGGCCTCGATAAGTTACTATGCACGACCCAGATAACTATTTTTTAGAAAACGTAGCAACATCAAGGGCAAGAGATAACCCGGACCCAACGGGAAAACCCGAAACCAGACATAATTGGGACATGTAATACCATACCCATTAGGGTTTGGGATTAATTTTGAAAATTTTCGTGGATTTTGCGACGGGTTTGGATTTGTAATATACTCGATTACCGGATAACATTGACCCATTTTCACGATTATATACCAAATGCATCTGACATACCTTTTTTTATACTTTATATATAGTATATTTTAAATATGCTAAATATATAATGTGTTTTGTTTATGGCAATTCTTTAAGTAATTTTATTTTTATGGTAATTATTTTTTGTAATCGTTTATTTATATTTTGCCAAAACTCAATAGAAACCCGGTAGGTTTTGGGACGAGTATACCAGGCTAGTATTAACCCGAATAAAACCCGACGGGTTTAGGACAGACTTTAATAATCAAGTATAAGTGCATGTTTTTTGCTTTTTTGAGAGGTAAAATGTCCAAAATATCCCTTCAAAAGCACCCAAAAACACCAAATTGTTGCTTTTAGGTGCTTTTGGAGGGACATTTTGAACATTTTGCCTCTCTAAAAAGCAAAAAAAATATTTTAAAAAAGCAATCCCGAACACCCCTAAATTTGAGAATAATTAAACCCGACACGTTGTGATCCCTATCTATAACCCAAATGTATCAATTAAAAAAAATAATAAAAATAAGTTATGGCAAAGCATATGACATTCAAGATCTTTTATGTTGAGTGACAATGTACTTGTATGTTGGATTCAATCATGTCAGAATATGGTACGGTATTGTTTCCCCTTACCCATCAAACAACCAAACAAAAACAATGATGTTGGAACTTAGAAACGGATAAATGTCGTGTATGACAAATACCCGACACCAAGTTTTATTTTATTTTTTAAAATTTTGCATTATCTATTATTTAGAAATCAAAGACTATATAGATTATAATTTTGATGTCATAAATTCATAAGGTAGTGGAATAAATCCTATTCTAACACTCAATGGTTCATGGTTCATATCATGTGATTGTAGCCTCAATCGAACAGTCAAAGGATCTCCGATAAATAATCGATGACCATCCAAGTTGGGGACTAAATGTGTTGCCGCTTCCAAAGTTTTTGACTCCACCACTAATTTCCGATAAATATGTATGAAATCCACGACAAGCCACATAATCGACTTTGTAATTAATTGATTAATTCTAATAATTTCCTCAAATGATGGTTTCCAAGCCTTTCAAGAAACATGTGCTCTACAATTGCGACGATAAATAAATTATGCTTCGAAATCAGATGAATAAATTATGATAATACGTTATTAGCTATTTAACACCATATTATTTTGCTGTCTTTGGCAAGGAAAAAGGAAATATCATTTATTCCAAAAAGATCATAAAACAAACTACCATGCACAATAAAGTTTAAGAGTGACAAAACTATATAAAAAACTTTATGGTTACAAATACTTTAGTTACAACCTAATGGTTTTAAAAGTCACATTAGGGATGCTGAATTTTGATCATGGGACATTCAACAACCCTGGTCTAAAGCAAAGACAAGATAGGTATAAAAATTGTTTATTACAACCACTACATTTGGTCATAAAACATTAAAAAAATCGTTCAATCTTTTATGTATGCATGAGTTTTAGCTAGTAAAAAAAACTGATGTTAACCAACATGGCCTCTTGACTATCATTTTTGAAGAGCCTGCCTCAAATTTGGGCTTTTGAGGTGGCCTGAATGAAGAGGTTAGCATAAGGCCTATAAAGAAAACCCATGGAGGTCCAACAAGAAGAAGATAAGGATTAAGGAGAATGATTTAGCAACTAGGGTTCCAACAATCTGTACTAATGTTATTAAAAAAAATCTGCAAGAGATAATTAGGAAGAAATAAGTAAAAACAAAAATATTGTTTTTAGATCAACAGATAATTAAAAACATTTGTTAAAGAACTAAACCAACCAGACCCACCCGTTGAAGTGGATTATAAAAATTGTTTCTTTAAATGATTACCTTTTGTGGGCTCTTAAGTTTCTATCTTAAGGTGCAAAAGAAATTAATAACACGAACTGATGGATGATCACGAGGCTATGGCAATCATTGATCAACAATAATATGCAAAATGTGGGCGTGTTAATAAAGCTTACGGCGTGTTTAGCTGCATACTAATTGTTTAGCTGCATACTAATTGTTGAAATATATACGAGTTCAATTTGTATAATACTCAAAATGTCAGTGTGTTTTAAATGTATGGTTTTGTTCTAATTCTTTGCTCTTTTGTTGTTAATACCAGGGTTGGTGAAATGACAAATGGGTCTAGAGTTGAACATCAACTGACGGGATTGGGCAACTGATGGGCTTGGAACTTGGTCTAGAACCCACCCGTTTTCTTTTTTGGCGATTATGTGGCTTAAAGTTAGAGCTTGTTCTGTTTCACATGGTTGAGGCATATAAAAGGAATTGGCAGACGGTGTTAGTGCGAGTGAGAGCTTATATCCTAGCTAGTTGTCTTCGCCATTGTCTCAGAATTTGCACACAACCTTTGTGTAGATTCATCATCTCGTTTAGATCTTTAGAATAAATAATGTTGTTCTTCTAGTTTCGTTCTATTTTATTTGTAAATGTCATAATTGGTGAATCTATCTTGTTTAGAGTATACAAATTTGATTTGGGTTTGTTCTTGAAATGTTCTTGATGTTGAGGATTGTTTAGGCAGTCACATTGAAAACGGTACTAAAGTTGAAACTCAAGAAAAATGCGGGTGGGCATGTATAAGACTATGATATTGGCTTGTGTCGTGAATGGCTGTAAACATGATGTGGTCATTAATAACTTCATAAGTTCTTTGTGAACACAACAGACAATATTGTATGACATGAAATGTTAGATGTTAATTATAAACTACGTGGTGAGGGTCAAAGAAAGTCACCACATAGCTCATTAATCATCTAGTATAACTCTATCAAAGTTAACTGACTTTTATGTTCCTTGTGAACACAACGATAATATTGGATGACTTTTATGTTTTTTTTTGTTACATAGTAGAAAATTATTTGTCACAAAATGAACAACGGATCTTTATAAAACGTATTATTAATTTGACAATTAGTGATTGGTGAATGAAGAAACACTAACCAGACCCCGGGCAGATTACTGGTAACCTGGGGGTTGGAGAGCTGTTTCCCACGAGGGGTTAAACCCTTGGAAGATGGTTCTTCTGATAACCTGCAAAACAGACACCGTGAGCTCGTCACTGAGAAGGGGGGGGGTTCCTCCTTGTGACCACCCTCCGGCGTGAGAATCAGACTAGATTGCTCTTTAAATATAAAAGTATATTAAGAGATTACTAGAGCAGATATCAGGTATATATGATAAGATAAGATGATCATACCATTGGGGTATTTATAGCCGAAGGTAGGTTTCCAAGGGGTTTAGCCGGCCCAACACGCTACCAACTGTAACCTATGCACGTGCCCTGCCTGTGAGTGGTGGATAGGTAGCGGCTGACACAGAGCAGGCGTGTCGTGCACTCTTCCTCTTCTGCCAACTACAGGCTAGGCACGTGGTATGGCAGGAGTTGGTGGGTAGGCGGCGGCTATTGGTCACAGTGCTGTGGCGTGCTGTCTGCCATGCTGCTGTCAGTGAGCTGTCGCATTCTTGGTCAGATCTTTTGTCTGTACCTCGTCAGGTATCACACAAAAGATCCTCCATCATACGGACTGGCTCATTTAGGCGGGAGTTTTCCCCCTCCCGCCTTTGCTCATTCCTTCAGGTGACACTGGGGAGAGTTAAGTGCCTAGTGCGTGTAGCCATGCTGCGCGGGTGGCCTTCCCTCATGGCTTGTATCCGAGGCTGCGGGAACAGGCGGAGTCCTTCACCATGGGAGGCATTTCCTGCGGGACCAGCTTGCATACTGCGCGTAAGGACGTCACTTCTCTGAGCATGGTTGGTCCTGCGGATCCAGTTGGTCTCTGCGCAGACGTCCCTGTTTAAGGTGAGTCTTGCGGGTCCAACTGGGCTCTGCTGGGACCTACCTCTTCAAGTCCCCCCAGTCCAATGTTCTTCTCATGCGTGTTTAATAAAGTGAGGTGAACTTTTGGACTTAAAAGGGTTTTGAAAAGGGTTTTGTAAGGTTTTCCATGGGAAGTCCTTGTCACTTGCAGAAATGCCCGAGTTTCCTGCTTGGTCTTTGGGTATGATGCGGGTAGGTCTGTAACCTCCTCGCAAGTCAGGAGCATTGAGTCCCAGTTGTGTGGATTCTCCATGAGGTTTTGGTAGTTTTGAACATAGTGATCAATTATGTTAAAACCACCAATTCCATCCTGGAGCTTCAAACAACGTAGTTCTCGACGTTCCCGCTATGCGGGGATGTTATTTCCTTTTCCGCAAGCATTGCCCAGAAGATCCTTCTTGGTTTCAATTCCCAGCGGAGCGCTAGGTATGTGAAGGGTTTTGCCTTAACACTGTACCTGCGCTCGTCTTACGGTTACTTTACTTCCAAGGTATTCCTGGCGTCAATTCCCTGCGGGTGCTAGGTATGTGAAGGGTTTTGCCTTTACACTGTACCCGCACCTGTCTTATAGTTACTTGGTTGCCGAGGTACTTGGCTTCAATTCCCTGCGGGTGCTAGGTATGTGAAGGGTTTTGCCTTAACACTGTACCCGCATCCGTCTTATGGTTACTTGTTCGCCAAGGTTTTCTTGGCTTCAATTCCCTGCGGGTGCTAGGTATGTGAAGGGTTTTGCCTTTACACTGTACCCGCATCCGTCTTATGGTTACTTGTTCGCCAAGGTTTTCTTGGCTTCAATTCCCTGCGGGTGCTAGGTATGTGAAGGGTTTTGCCTTAACACTGTACCCGCATCCGTCTTATGGTTACTTGTTCGCCAAGGTAAGGGGGTATTTTCCCGCTTCTTTTTAAATTTTGAATTTTGAAATTCGAAAGGTTGGTGGAAAGATAGGAACAGTCCAAACCTCTGAAACGTCGCGCGACGGTTTCTTCTGACTGTGTCAGGACGTGCAGGAAGTTATGGTGACGTGACATTATATGGTCATTCCAGACGCTTTTTCAGGCGCGTGGGCGCGATTTTTCGGGCGCGTGGCCGCGAAATTACTGGCACACGTCCTGTCAACAGCTGTTGCCAGTCTGCTTTTTGCCACGTGTCATAGTTTCATTGCACCTTCGATTTCTCTCTCCTTCGCATTAAATTCACCGCATTAATTGCGATTAGTATATAAAGGGGGGAGAGGGTTATTTGCAATTCACACTTTTCACTTTCATCTCTTCTTCTCAAGTAATTTCCGGCGAATTTTTCTGTTCAGTAAAGCATTACCCTGAAATCTCTTTTCATCTTTCTTCCACCATGCCTTCTCATGATGCTGATGACCAGAAGACTGCTGGCGAATGCCAGTGCTCTCTTCCTGTCGATCTGTACCAGTATATCGTCAGGAAGTTCATGCTCGAGTCTCTCGAGCCTGAGTTTCCTGAACCCCACCATACTGTGTACGATGCCCCTAGTGGCAAGATCGGGGTTTATGCTGCATTCTTTGTCTACGGAAACCTTAGGTTTCCGTTGACAAAGTTTGTGTACCGTGTCCTGGAGAGACACGGTGTGCACCTGACGGAGGTGCACCCCATGGCCATTGCCAAGGTCCGGCACTTTGAGTGGGTGTGCCGGATACTGGGCCTTGAGCCCCTCGTTGACCGTCTGATGACCTTCTACACTTGGAGGTGCATCCAGGGGTGGTATACTCTTACAACCCGTATCAAGGGTTTAAAGATTTGTACCACCGAGCGGAGTCTTCGCTCATGGAGAAGAGAGTTCTTCTTCATATCCGCTCGCGCCATCCCCATCGCCATGAAGTTCAAGAATGGCCAGGCGCTTCCGAACCTTCCCGCCCTCAACTACGAGGAGGCGGAATGGTTCTCGAAGATATCCCGGGTCCAGTCCCCGGTTTTCCGTTTTCCGGAGTCGGCGATGGTGATGCTGGGGATGAGCCGGGTGTGGAAGGCGGCGAATGCGGATAAGGTTCCGATCGTTCTTGAATATGGTTCGAACTCTGTCCCTTATGGTACGTCTTGTTTCATTTTGAAGAGGTAGGTCCCAGCAGAGCCCAGTTGGACCCGCAAGACTCACCTTAAACAGGGACGTCTGCGCAGAGACCAACTGGATCCGCAGGACCAACCATGCTCAAAGAAGTGACGTCCTTACGCGCAGTATGCAAGCTGGTCCCGCAGGAAATGCCTCCCATGGTGAAGGACTCCGCCTGTTCCCGCAGCCTCGGATACAAGCCATGAGGGAAGGCCACCCGCGCAGCATGGCTACACGCACTAGGCACTTAACTCTCCCCAGTGTCACCTGAAGGAATGAGCAAAGTCGGAAGGGGGAAAACTCCCGCCTAAATGAGCCAGTCCGTATGATGGAGGATCTTTTGTGTGATACCTGACGAGGTACAGACAAAAGATCTGACCAAGAATGCGACAGCTCACTGACAGCAGCATGGCAGACAGCACGCCACAGCACTGTGACCAATAGCCGCCGCCTACCCACCAACTCCTGCCATACCACGTGCCTAGCCTGTAGTTGGCAGAAGAGGAAGAGTGCACGACACGCCTGCTCTGTGTCAGCCGCTACCTATCCACCACTCACAGGCAGGGCACGTGCATAGGTTACAGTTGGTAGCGTGTTGGGCCGGCTAAACCCCTTGGAAACCTACCTTCGACTATAAATACCCCAATGGTATGATCATCTTATCTTATCATATATACCTGATATCTGCTCTAGTAATCTCTTAATATACTTTTATATTTAAAGAGCAATCTAGTCTGATTCTCACGCCGGAGGGTGGTCACAAGGAGGAACCCCCCCTTCTCAGTGACGAGCTCACGGTGTCTGTTTTGCAGGTTATCAGAAGAACCATCTTCCAAGGGTTTAACCCCTCGTGGGAAACAGCTCTCCAACCCCCAGGTTACCAGTAATCTGCCCGGGGTCTGGTTAGTGTTTCTTCATTGGCGCCATCCGTGCATAAAGCTAGAACTACAATTTTCTCCAGTTTTTTCAAAACTTTCTACAAAAGATGGTTAGAGAAATTCCGGTAACCACAACCCCAGCTATTGGGGGGAATACCGGCAACACAGTTTTTACAAACACTACTCCGGCTACCGAAGCCGGAGCAAGTGAAGTAAATTTTACGAACACTACCCCACTTACTAAAGCAGGGGCAAGAGCAGTAAATGACCGCCTACTGGGATCCACCGATACCCAGTTTGAAAAACGAAGACTCCCCCGCCAGACTCTCGACGAAGTCAAGGCATGGGCGGAGGCACGACAAAAGGAATTCCAGGCTGAGTTGAACGAACGCTTGCGTTCCGTGCAACAGGCCGACGAATTCGAATACTGGGAGGATGACTCGGAGGAATCCGACTCCGACGCGAACCCTCGTCATAAGGCAAAAGGGAAGCGTAAAGAAACGGAAACCCAACCGAAAAGGCATTTTGGACAAGCCTTCAAACCAAAAAGCATAGATGGAAGTCCACGAGACTTCTCTAAAACGTTCAGACCAAACGTTACAAATGCAGGAACGTCCAAATTTGCAAGGGACATTGCTGAAGCAATTGCCCCGAAGAGTGCTAAACAAATGCCTAACATAGGCACATATGACGGCCTATCTGATCCAGACGATCATTTGAACAGGTTCATAGCGGGGGCAACCGTTAGCAATTGGACGGAACCCACGTGGTGTTACATGTTCCAAATGACGCTGGTGGGGGCTGCTAGGGCTTGGTTCGATCGTTTACCGGTTAACCACATTTACGACTGGGCAGACTTCCAGCAGAAGTTTAGCCAACACTTCAGCCAGCAGCGAAAGTATACCGAGGAGCAATGGACAATCCTCAAATGCACACGGGAAGAAGATGAATCTCTGCCAAACTTCATCACTCGCTTCAACTCAAAGAAGTTAAGTTTGGGCAATATCAGCGAGGATCTTGTTCGCGCAGCCTTCATCCAGGGCGCGCAGGACCCAGAGCTTATCCGCACCCTAACGGGTAAAGATGGAATGCCATCCACATGGGATGGCATCATGACAGCAGCCAAACGCTATGCGGAAACGGAGAAGCAACTGGGTAGAGACCTTCCGCAGAGCACAAACCTTTACACCCAGAGGACGAGAGAGGACAACGTCCTCACCGCCCGATTGAACAAAAAACGGAAGCAAGGCATTTGGCAGTCAAGGGTAAACTTTGACACCTCATCCGGCTTACAGCACCGATTGGGTGAAAGGGATAATGTAAAGCCGCACCGGAACTCCAGATGGACGCCACTTACCAAAAGCGTCACTGACATATTTGCTACTGAAGAACTCCCATGGCCAAAGCCTCCAGTAATCCGACATCGTCACGATGCTGATCGGAGCAAGTACTGTGACTATCACAGAACAAAAGGCCACAACACTGAAGAATGCATAGACGTAAAAGACATGGTCGAAACATTCGTCAGAGATGGGACGCTCGCGCACCTCGTGGCGAAATAAAAGCTAAGCAGGCAGGCAGGTGCGTGTGGAACCACGGCTGGGGTAAACACGAATAAAAAATCAGCTTCAATAGAGACTACATGCTGCGTAAAGAACGAGATCCCGAAACAGGTGCGTGTCGGCTCGATGGCACTCCTGTCCCAACATGGAAGGGAGTTCAATTACACAGTTTGCATGTAATCAATTCCAATTTGTAAAGAGAAGGCCAAGAGCCACTTCTAATGGAAATGATTCTCTTTAAGAATATCGAAGCTGATGATTTTACATTTATACTTTTCTGGACACTAATATGCCGGTTTTCACCGCATAATTACGTGAAGTCAGTGAATGGGAAGGCGGTCCTACCCGCACGAACCCAATAACGTGACAAACCTTCACGCAGGTCAGTTGAAGGGGAAAAAGTTCAGCACCCAAAAATGAAAGTGCCGGTCTATCCGCATGAATCATTAAGGAAACTGAATAATAACCTGTCAACAACCGCGCGTCGAACGGTTAAAACTATCCAACACTGGTGACGACATTCACATTACGTGAAGTCGTTGCGTGGGAAGGCGGTCTTACCCGCACGAACCCAATAACGTGGCAAACCTTCACGCAGGTCAGTTGAAGGAGTTCATCCCATTAAATGAAAGTGCCGGTCTATCCGCATGAATCATGAAAGGAAAATGAACACTAACCTATCGACAACCGCGCGTCGAACGGTTCAAAACAAAATTCTTAAAAAGGTAAGAAAACCTACACGCAGGTCAGGTATGGGTAAAGTTTTGCCATCCTAAGTGCAAGTGACGGTTCTACCCGCACAATCACGAAAGAGGAAGCAAAACTTCACACCTATTATCAACCACGTTCAAAGGTTAACTTATCCTCAAAAAGTAAGAAAAACCAGCACGCAGGTTAGATAAAAGTTAAAGTTTAGCCATCCTACCAAGTGCAAGTGACGGTTCTACCCGCACAATCACGAAGGAGGAAGCGAAACTTTAACCCACTATCAACCACGTTCAAAGGTTCTTATTCTAAACACTTGGAAAATTGCTATTTTAAACTAAGTATGCAAGTCATAAGTTTATAAAGCAAAGAATCCAATGAAAGGAATAACAATCGTATATTTCAATGATATATTACAACAGTGGCCGGGTAACTACCCGCCTAAAAGAAATCTATACAAAGCGAGGTCTATCTTAGCAGTGGGAAGGGACCTTCAGGATCAGGCTTCAGGGCCACCTCCGCTTGGACCAGCACCGTCAGAGCGCGGCTGCCCAAGGAAAGCCTTAAGGATGTTTAGCCCATCATCAGCAGCAGCAGCTTCGTTCACCTTCTCCACCACTGGATGCGGGAAGGCAGCGTACTGGTTCACAGCTTGGTCATAAGCAGCTTCAGTATTAACATTGAATAAAGGGAAGTTGGAGGGCGGAAAGCCTCTCTCAGCAAACCCTAGACCAAGCAGGAAGCCAGTCTTCTCCCCATCCTCATGAGAAGCGTTGAGGGCTGTGCTCATCGCATCGTCATAAGAGGTCTCTGAAAGGACCCGACGCACAACCTACAAAAGAATACAAGTTAGAACATTTTCTAATTACGAGCGGAAAGCGTAAAGAAAAAGATAAAGATACCTGAGGCAACGCTTCTCGAAGCAGCCATTGGAGGGTAGCTTGACTTTCTTTGTAAGCACGTTCGGCTCCGCTCTTATCAAGGTTGGCAAGTTGAACTTCCTTGGCGGCAGCCTCTTCGACGCTTTTGAGTTTCCTTTCAGTGCGGTCAAGCACCCCCCTCTGGTCAAGGATCTCCTGCAGCTTCTTGGCATCTTCCATTGCCAAGGCATCATGAGCATGCTGAAGAGCCTTTAATTTGCATTTAAGCTGCTCATTCTCTTCGCGAAGCGGCTCAGCAACAGCTTCAGCCTTGGCAGCCCTCTCAGTTGAGTTTCGCGCAGTCTCCTTGGCCAGCCGAAGCTGTTCATTCACAGCTTGGGCAGCCTTGGAGCGGGCCTCGAGTCGCGCCTGGACTTCAACCTCGAGGGCCTTGAATGCCTTCTCCTTCTCGGCTGCGGCAGCGGCCAACTGCCGGTTCTCCTCCCGAAGAGCCCGCGCTTCAGATACATCTTTGGCGCGAGCTGCTTTTAACTTGTCGTTTTCACGACAAAGCAGCTCGACGCGGGGCTGCGTCCGGGCCTGGAGAACCCGAAGCTCATTGGTTAGCCTACCCTCTTGGTAGCTAGCCATGGCTTCCCCCAACGCACCATGAGGAGCAGCGTGGCGAGCCCAGTCCACGCACTCCACAGGGGTACGAAGGGTTGTTCCTCGGCGTATGTTCCATCTTGGAACATACACTTCATTGGAATCCGACACTGCAAAAGAAACAAAGGCAGTTAGGAAAAGATGATAAAAATATACAAAGGAAAAAGAACCCTACGTACCTGTAGGGTCAATAACAGGCCGATAGCCGCCAAACCCATCACCTGAACCTAAAGGAAATCCATCCAACAGGTCAGGTAGACGGGAAGGTGGCATAGATCGGCGGGAAGCCCGGCGCGTACCTGATGGTCCGGCCATCGGTGCCGGTGGCGCAGGTATAGTGGCAGCCGCTGTGGTAGCCATTGTTGGCGCCACCTCCTCAGCAACAGTAACCGCCGGCTCCGTGAAAGATGCTGTAAAAATTGCACTCACGGCCGGCGGAGACAACTTCTCAGCTGGAACAGCCTCAGGAAGGCTGGAACCAGCGGAAGCAGGCACAGACGCCTAGGTCGACGCCTCGGGAAGGCTGACCGAGCCTTCCCTCATTGGCGGGGGAATACTTGCTCCAACTCCACCCTGGAATGCGTCAACATCCACACCTGCACAAGCAAAAGTGTTAGAAAAATTTATTTGAAACAACAAATCTAGACAAGAATTATGGGGGCACTCACGGGGTTTCTTGAGCTTGAACGTACGGACGAGCGGGGGCGAACCCGATGGAGCCGGCCTCTTGACACCGGTAACCGTCGTCGTCGCTGCCTCCCCGGAGGTAACAGCTACAGCCTCCGGAGCGGTGGTCTCCTCACCACCGGGCTCCCCCGCCACCTCTGCACTATCTGACTCCGAGTCAGATAGGACTACCGGGTCGGCCGTAGAGGCCACCTTCTCCTTGCCTTTCCCGACGGCAGCCTTTTTCTTCCGCACCAGTGGAGGACCTTCTGCGGATTCCTCAGAAGAAGAAATGTCAACTCCAGCAGCAGGCACAGCATTGAGAGGTTCAGGGTAGAAGATAGGCTTACCTGGCCGTCGGTGGCTCAGGATCTCTTGGCCTGGCGGGTAAACCTCCACGAACCGACCCGCGGTCTGCTCTAAGATGGGCAACTCGTTCTCGTCCAGAGCACGAGTACCCATCCGCGCGGGACCATCTTCCTCCCGCGGGTTCAGGAGCGACTGAAGATCGTTCCCCTCTGAAATCAACAAGAAAGTTAGAAAAAATCGAAGTCAGCAAAATGAAACAAGACGTACCATAAGGGACAGAGTTCGAACCATATTCAAGAACGATCGGAACCTTATCCGCATTCGCCGCCTTCCACACCCGGCTCATCCCCAGCATCACCATCGCCGACTCCGGAAAACGGAAAACCGGGGACTGGACCCGGGATATCTTCGAGAACCATTCCGCCTCCTCGTAGTTGAGGGCGGGAAGGTTCGGAAGCGCCTGGCCATTCTTGAACTTCATGGCGATGGGGATGGCGCGAGCGGATATGAAGAAGAACTCTCTTCTCCATGAGCGAAGACTCCGCTCGGTGGTACAAATCTTTAAACCCTTGATACGGGTTGTAAGAGTATACCACCCCTGGATGCACCTCCAAGTGTAGAAGGTCATCAGACGGTCAACGAGGGGCTCAAGGCCCAGTATCCGGCACACCCACTCAAAGTGCCGGACCTTGGCAATGGCCATGGGGTGCACCTCCGTCAGGTGCACACCGTGTCTCTCCAGGACACGGTACACAAACTTTGTCAACGGAAACCTAAGGTTTCCGTAGACAAAGAATGCAGCATAAACCCCGATCTTGCCACTAGGGGCATCGTACACAGTATGGTGGGGTTCAGGAAACTCAGGCTCGAGAGACTCGAGCATGAACTTCCTGACGATATACTGGTACAGATCGACAGGAAGAGAGCACTGGCATTCGCCAGCAGTCTTCTGGTCATCAGCATCATGAGAAGGCATGGTGGAAGAAAGATGAAAAGAGATTTCAGGGTAATGCTTTACTGAACAGAAAAATTCGCCGGAAATTACTTGAGAAGAAGAGATGAAAGTGAAAAGTGTGAATTGCAAATAACCCTCTCCCCCTTTATATACTAATCGCAATTAATGCGGTGAATTTAATGCGAAGGAGAGAGAAATCGAAGGTGCAATGAAACTATGACACGTGGCAAAAAGCAGACTGGCAACAGCTGTTGACAGGACGTGTGCCAGTAATTTCGCGGCCACGCGCCCGAAAAATCGCGCCCACGCGCCTGAAAAAGCGTCTGGAATGACCATATAATGTCACGTCACCATAACTTCCTGCACGTCCTGACACAGTCAGAAGAAACCGTCGCGCGACGTTTCAGAGGTTTGGACTGTTCCTATCTTTCCACCAACCTTTCGAATTTCAAAATTCAAAATTTAAAAAGAAGCGGGAAAATACCCCCTTACCTTGGCGAACAAGTAACCATAAGACGGATGCGGGTACAGTGTTAAGGCAAAACCCTTCACATACCTAGCACCCGCAGGGAATTGAAGCCAAGAAAACCTTGGCGAACAAGTAACCATAAGACGGATGCGGGTACAGTGTAAAGGCAAAACCCTTCACATACCTAGCACCCGCAGGGAATTGAAGCCAAGAAAACCTTGGCGAACAAGTAACCATAAGACGGATGCGGGTACAGTGTTAAGGCAAAACCCTTCACATACCTAGCACCCGCAGGGAATTGAAGCCAAGTACCTCGGCAACCAAGTAACTATAAGACAGGTGCGGGTACAGTGTAAAGGCAAAACCCTTCACATACCTAGCACCCGCAGGGAATTGACGCCAGGAATACCTTGGAAGTAAAGTAACCGTAAGACGAGCGCAGGTACAGTGTTAAGGCAAAACCCTTCACATACCTAGCGCTCCGCTGGGAATTGAAACCAAGAAGGATCTTCTGGGCAATGCTTGCGGAAAAGGAAATAACATCCCCGCATAGCGGGAACGTCGAGAACTACGTTGTTTGAAGCTCCAGGATGGAATTGGTGGTTTTAACATAATTGATCACTATGTTCAAAACTACCAAAACCTCATGGAGAATCCACACAACTGGGACTCAATGCTCCTGACTTGCGAGGAGGTTACAGACCTACCCGCATCATACCCAAAGACCAAGCAGGAAACTCGGGCATTTCTGCAAGTGACAAGGACTTCCCATGGAAAACCTTACAAAACCCTTTTCAAAACCCTTTTAAGTCCAAAAGTTCACCTCACTTTATTAAACACGCATGAGAAGAACATTGGACTGGGGGGACTTGAAGAGGTAGGTCCCAGCAGAGCCCAGTTGGACCCGCAAGACTCACCTTAAACAGGGACGTCTGCGCAGAGACCAACTGGATCCGCAGGACCAACCATGCTCAGAGAAGTGACGTCCTTACGCGCAGTATGCAAGCTGGTCCCGCAGGAAATGCCTCCCATGGTGAAGGACTCCGCCTGTTCCCGCAGCCTCGGATACAAGCCATGAGGGAAGGCCACCCGCGCAGCATGGCTACACGCACTAGGCACTTAACTCTCCCCAGTGTCACCTGAAGGAATGAGCAAAGGCGGGAGGGGGAAAACTCCCGCCTAAATGAGCCAGTCCGTATGATGGAGGATCTTTTGTGTGATACCTGACGAGGTACAGACAAAAGATCTGACCAAGAATGCGACAGCTCACTGACAGCAGCATGGCAGACAGCACGCCACAGCACTGTGACCAATAGCCGCCGCCTACCCACCAACTCCTGCCATACCACGTGCCTAGCCTGTAGTTGGCAGAAGAGGAAGAGTGCACGACACGCCTGCTCTGTGTCAGCCGCTACCTATCCACCACTCACAGGCAGGGCACGTGCATAGGTTACAGTTGGTAGCGTGTTGGGCCGGCTAAACCCCTTGGAAACCTACCTTCGGCTATAAATACCCCAATGGTATGATCATCTTATCTTATCATATATACCTGATATCTGCTCTAGTAATCTCTTAATATACTTTTATATTTAAAGAGCAATCTAGTCTGATTCTCACGCCGGAGGGTGGTCACAAGGAGGAACCCCCCCCTTCTCAGTGACGAGCTCACGGTGTCTGTTTTGCAGGTTATCAGAAGAACCATCTTCCAAGGGTTTAACCCCTCGTGGGAAACAGCTCTCCAACCCCCAGGTTACCAGTAATCTGCCCGGGGTCTGGTTAGTGTTTCTTCAGTGAATAAATGATATTTAGACTAGTATAAAATAAATTAAGTTGCTTATTCAATACAAGAGATGTAATAAAATAAAATATTATAGGAAACATCAGGGTCCTTTTTAACAAGATTTTGCCACAAACGTGTCATGCAATGATCGTAATCCATTGCTGTTAGGTTTTACTTTTAATTATTTATAATTAATGTTAAATGTTGAACTTTGAATGTTAATATAGTATAACAACAAGCTTGGTTATTATAGTGATACATTATAAAACTTAGCAATGGCATTTAGTGTTTCTAAAATTTTATATCTTATAATTTATATTATTATGATGTTTTCATTTGTCACTTCTTCGATAAGATAAATTGTTTATTCAAGTGTTTTGTATGAAGCCAAATATGAAAGGGATTGTTTACCAAGTCCCATTATTCACAATATACTTTTGTCTTGTATAAGCGGAATCATTTATATCAAAGTTCTGTTTGGATTATTTAAATGATTCTTTAACGAACTAAAATTATTAATTTAATCATTGTTATAGCCATATCTAACTATAATATTAAAGCAATAAGCTTTAAGTCCATATACCCTCTTTCTATTGGTTGATTCTCATACTTTCCATGTATATCAATGCATTCTCTAATTTTTAAGTGAATAAATAAATCAATAATATATTAAAATAAGATTCATCAATGCTATTTAATTATCATCTTTCCTCTTTCCTTAAATCTTTAATTTTTCATTTTGGATACTTAAATAATAATGTAATATTTTAATATTACATTTAGCTAAAAGTGTAAATTTAGATTAATTAAATAACAACACAAAATATTCTAATTAATGTAATATTTTAAAATCGTAGCTATAGTTTGAATACGAAATATTCAAAATTTATTTTTGAAAATTTTATTATTTTTGGTTGATTTCATTCACCACCTTTGTTATTTTTTGGTTGATTTCATTCACCACCTGTGTTAATTTTATAGATAATATATAATAAATAATTTAATTAATTATTTGTTATTTCATCAATAGAAGAGATTACGGATAATATATATATATATATATATATATACCGATTTAAAATATTATAATTATGTTAAAATATTATATTATTTAAATTATATTTGTCAAACTCGTAAGGAAATTAAGGAAACTATAAAAGGATGGCCCGCTTTATTAGGGAAAGTTTTAATTATGGATTTGTAAATTTGTAAATTTGATACCCTCCCTTCCTATTTAAATTAATTATTGTCTAAATTATGGTCTAAATTTGAATGTAAATTTTATTTAATTAACAATCATTAAGTTTTACTATAATTACGTTAGTTGACCCATTGACCCACTGATTTAATTACAGTCATTTACTTTTAAGAATTAAAATACAAATCCATTGACTTATTATTGTTTAACAATAACAACTGAGTTACAAATACATTGTTGACCCATTCACCCATTCGTTTATTATTTTTAACATTGACTTAAAATTACGATTTACTAATTAACAATTGAGTTACATATATATAACTAAATTAGTAACTTTTTATTTTCACACCTTATATAAATTACAATACATACTATATAATAGTAACTTACATTTTTACATTATGTAACATTGTATTTTACAGAACTACCATTACATAAAATTCAAAAATTTGAAAATATATTATTTGTATTTCGAATCTAATTATGTAAGATTGCATATTATTTGAAAATCCATTAATTACGATATCAATTATATTCCTTCTTACTATAATTCTTTGGAAAATTTTTGAAATTTCCCCAATTTATGTTTCTAATCAATTACATTTATATCTTCCTTCTATAATTTTCTCTACCCTAATTCGTTTCGTATAAATATATACATTTGATAGGCTAATTCTTACACCATCAAAGCCTCTTTAGTAAAAACGAGTAGCTTTGTGCCAAGGTTTTTAGTTTTTGTTGTTTATATATCTTTCATTTTCATATTTCATTTTTTAGGCTTAAAAGTGTTATTGTTATTTAATTTTAATTTTTTTGTGTTTTTGTTAATTTTTTCTAGCAAGATGGAGCCAATAAATATCATCATGTTGAACCAACTTGATGTTCTTAACAGTGAGTGTATCCTAAAGGTCCGTATTTTGAAACTTTGGCGGCTGAAGGACAACTCAAAGCTCAGGCAAGATTGGTCCATCGAAATGATTGTTCAAGACGAAATGGTATTTTTAACACATTCATTAATTTACTATATTATTCATACAACTTTTTACTAATTTTAATAATAATTTGCAGGGCAACAGAATGCAAGCTTATGTAAAGAAGCCTTGCATTCCTAAATTGATTTAGGTGCTATTTACACTTATCCTCTTAGATATGGTTGATTTAGGTAATTGATTTAGGTGCTATTTACACTTATCCTCTTAGATATGGTTGATTTAGGTGGTCATTATAATTATTGTCTTACATATTCCGGTTAAATCCACTGTTAGTTCTTGCTAAGCCAAAATATGTGTTTTTTAATTTTTAATTTAGTATATATAAATTATATAATTATTATGTAACATTAATTTAATTTTATTCATTTCAGCTTCTGGTGGTCCAAGATTGTGAATTAGCAAATTGTCTTAAATGAGTGTGGATGTTATTGAAAATTTCTACTAATTGTAACATGTTTTGATTGTTAATATGCGTGGATGTTATAGAAAGATTCTATCAATTTTAAACATGTTTGTCATTATTTTTTTAATATGCTTTTTACATAAAACCTTTTCCAGCTTTATTACAGAATTACCTTTTAAAATACAAATTAATGACTTCAATAGATATTTAAATTTCAAATGAAGATAGTTGTGACAATTGCAAATTTCGGGTTAACTCCGTTAACCAAACTCAGTTAAGTCCGTTAGTTCATCATAGTCCACATACATGTCACGTGTCAAACATAAGTCTGTCCGAGTACGTTGGTGGTCTTATAAACACAACAATAATAAATGATTATCATTATTACATGCTAAGTTACATGTTATGAACGATAAGTTACATGATGCTACATGAAGTGTTATATGCTAAGTAATATGTTATGTATGCTAAGTTATATTACATGAAAAGTGGAATTGTATGTGTAAGTATGTTGCAAGTTATGAAGTGTTACATAAAACATTACATGCTAGTTTATGCTAGACAAGTATGCTAGGATATTACATGTTACATGACACATTAGAACATATAAATAAATGTTGTAACATGTCACATTATTTATAACATAAGTTGGAAAAATACATTTAATTATAAAAGACTTACCAAAAATTAAAACCAAACCCCCCAAGCCAAGCCCATATGGCAGCCCCCCCCCCCCCTATACACATTCACAAAAAAATAATTTCTAACCTAATTCTCTCATTCTCTCATCTCTTTCACACCCTCCTCCAATCTCTTCCTTGCAAAAGCTTGAATATTGATCTTGATCAATACAAGTGCAACTGATCCAAGAGAGTAAGTGGTGTGTATTGATTTGTATTATTCTTTGTTTTGATTCTTGAGAACCTAGTATCCAACAAGGGTGATGATCAATGGGGAATCCTTGTTCAAACAACAATTGAAAAGATTATGTTTTTGTAAAACTAGTGTCTTTTGTTGACTTGGGTGAAAACCCTAAAGTTGTATCTTTAAAAAAATACTCAATGACATCTTGTTGGAGAGTATAAATCTTTGTTTTGATGTTTTCTAGAGGTTGGTTCATGGATTTGAATCCTAGGAATGTTAATTGGTGATTTGTTTGAGTGATTGTTATAAATCTGATTCTGATCAGATTTGTATTAGACTATTGTTTAGCTGATAAATCGATGATAACTTAATGTTTTTGGACGATTTATGATTCTATGATATACTACTTGGTGTCTAGTTTCTGTGTATATATGATTTGAAATTTTTGGAGATCGTTTGCTACGTTTTTATGATTTTATGAAATTGATTGTCAAAACTGTTACGGGTTTCCTAAAATTACTTCTTACCATAAGTTTTATATCTTGACTATGGTAATTGATAATTGAATGATTCCAAATCTGGAAGAATATTTAGGATGTTAGGAACATGCTCCAATTGGTCTCACATTATTTAGAGTTATATTGAATTTATACTTTTGATTAGTCACTGACAGACCCGATTGTGCACGGCTGTAGTATATGAATTTTCATTATTTTTGTATGCATGAGAAAATTATAACAAAAATAGTTTTGAAATCCTAAGACATAGAGGTATTCTGTGTAAAATAATGAGAATTTATTGAGTTAGGGTGATATGCTAGAATCGTGCATCTTTGCTGGGTTATAACTCACTATATGACTGCTAGTTTAAAATTGCTTGTTAAGTGTTGTCCAAGGCTATGAATCTTTGTTAAATGATTTGATGAGTTGCTAGGACACAAGTTTGACTTAGGAACCTTTTCGGTTTAACCAAAGGGGTTAGTCATGCTTGACCATTGAAATTGATACATGCTTGATGTTAGCCAATGTGTTAGATCATAAGCCACCAATGTGTCGTCGGGTCAACTCGGTCAAAGTTTTGGTCTTTGGTCCACAGGAGTCAAACCTTGGTCAAAGGTCAACATAGAAGTCAACTTTAGTCAAAGTCAACAAAAGTCAAACTTTGGTCAAAAGTCTTTTTAAAAACAATGGGAGATTGTTGGATACTAGTGGTTCTAGGAACCATCCCACAAGTTACTTACGTACTTGCATTTTAGGGTCTTAGCACGTGACGCATTTACTTCGGTCGGATTTGTGTAATACCCGAAGCACCAACAAGGTGAGTTTACGGCCCCACTTTTATACTCTTCCTTTGGGGGAGGAAATATGCAAAACTGTTTTACTTTACTTGCTCTAAATCTTTACACAACCGTTTGGTTGCTTATAACGTAGTTTCTTTGCCATGGAAAGTCCTCACAAACATCGGACCGTTAACTAAAGTTAACTGGTGTGGTAAATTTAAATAGTACTATTGGGTTTGACAAACCCCACCCTGCATTATTCTCGACTGGAGGTCGAACGGGGTGTAACTTTGACCAAACATTGTTAAGTTTTGGCAATACTTGACTTGAGGCAATAACTAGTCAGCTTCGGTCGTGATGGAAACATAACACTATGCGGCAACGAGTTAACTAAGTGTAGTTAACCATGGGCCACTTTTATTTATAAATGTTTATGAACTGATAGAGCATAACTTACTTTGAAAACCTGTGAACTTACCAACCATATGTGTTGACTCTTTTTAGCATGTTTTCCTCAGGTCACTAGCAAGCACTTGGATTAGGATAACATTGCATGCATGGACTCGCATTGGTTTAAGTTTGAAAACATTTATTTGATATTGGTTTTGCGCTTGTAGCGCCATGAATTATTTAAACTTGTTTTGGGAGATGGCTGCCGCACTTTGTTTAGCTTCCGCACTAGCACTTAAGTACTCTGAACATTTTATTTTGATTTGTTAAAACTTTTGAGACCATATAGATGTCGTTTGGTGTGATTAATGTGTTCGGATCCTGGTTTGTCACCCGCCTTATGGTAAAACTCCGTTAGTGGAAATTTGGGGGTGTGACAATAGTCATTTGACTTTTCTTTAAAATCATACTTAAAATACAAGTCTTTGTTTCTTAAATTTTGCTTAATATTCATGACATAATTAATCAAGATTAAGTACGTATTAAATTAAAGCATTTTTGATGTCTAAAATATGTTCCAGCATTATTACCGAATTCCAGCATTAATGATTTTAAATACATAGCTTGACCAAAATATAAGTATTATCTTTGTTGCTTAATTTATTCTTAACTAATAAATAATTAATATTCATAACATATATATTTCCAATTAAATACGGAATTTTACTAATTACGCACTAACAAACTTTTAAAGTTTTCCATATTCTTCAATGTCAACAAACTTTCCATTTGTTTATATTTGACCATTTTTAATTACGCATAAATGTTAAAATTAATGTCTAAAAATAAACCCTCAAATTAATAATTTCAATTTTCTATTCGAAATTCAAATTATAATCATTATTATAACTTACTTTTAATTTTAATGTTACTGAAAATATAGTAAGCGTTGCTTAAATACTGAATTTGAGATAAATCATTTTGAATTTATATTTAAATTTCAAATTTTAAATAGTCACTATAATTGCTTAATTTATGGTTAATAGTCATAACATATTTAAACCCGATTAAATACGGAATTTTACAAATTAAATACAAGCTTTTAAAGCTTTCCATAGTCTTCAATCTCAACAAACTTTACATTCTTTTATATTTGACCATTTTTATTATGCCTAAATGTAAAAATAATGTCTAAACTAAACCCCCGATTATAATGCTTCAAAAATCAAAAACATTTCCATAATTTTTTGAAGTTGACTAATTAACCATTTTTTTTACATTTTGAAACAGGTTGTTTTAATTTTAAAAGAATATCAAATTTGTTCGGTATGAATTCGTGTCATCACAAGTTATTTTTAAGATATGCTATTTTTTTTAACTAAAAAGACATATTCATTTTTCATATATAAATCATTTCGTAACCAAATTTGACAAAATATGAATATTCAAATTAAATCAAAACTGACACACGTTAATATTCAAATTTAATATTCAGATTTAGACAAAAACTGACATCATAATTAATTCTATTACAGCCTTACAAAGTTTATCTAAATCATTAATAAATAAAAACCGCATAATAATTTTGTCAAACAACTACTATTAAAGCGTATGATATGATGAGTATCTCTATATAATTCTCATCATAAAATTCATTCTTTCATTCCAAGGATGTATATAAAGATTTATGATTTGTTTATAAGCTTGTGAATTGTATTTGTACCTTTATTTCTCTTATTAACAATACACTGAATTTGATTTTGTGGTGATTTTAGTTTTCTTCTTTGCAAGTATAAAAATTACAACACATTTCTTTCTATTTCGATGACTGTTTAATTAACAAGATTTTATGACTTCATATATCATGATGTAGTATTTATTGATATATCTTTTTGGCCTCATAGTTTAAGTTAGAAAGATGTTTTAAGTTGGCAATTTACTTTGTATGTTATTTTGTTTTACTAAAAACAACATTGTAATACATTCTAATGAATGTAAAATTATTTGTTCTTATAAATATTACACTATCAATTTATCATCATCATCATCATCATCATCATCATCAATGTCGCTATGTATATTTATATACAATTTTCACGCGTATGATACACATGTTACTAGCCATTGAAACATATTGAAATTGTTTATTATTGTTGAGTCTTCGTCTCCAATTCTTCCAACGTTATAGAAAGACATTTTTTAATATGTGACAACATTTTTTTTCTAAAAATAATTTTTATACACATAAAATGTATAATAATATCGGTATCATTTTTTTGTTTTAAAATAAATTAAACACCAAGGTTTGGTTTGCAAATTATAATTTATAATTAATAGTATATAAATATATCAAAACTTATTATAAAAGTCATAAATAAAACTAATTATATAATATAACTCAATTTACATATTACATGTAATATTTTTTTTACTTTTATTATAACTTTCATCCGTGTGTAACACGAGATTTCATTATTAAACATGTTATTATATTAATGGTATATTTAATTTGGATGATATTGGTTTTTTAAAGTTTCAGGTGGTGAAGCAAAATGATTTTCTTTTGTTAGAATATTTAAAGAAGTTGATGGTGGTTTAATATGAAAGAACATGTTTAGGTCTTTTGTTGATTTTTTGGGTCGTTTGGTGCACACTAACTTATTGTAACTTTAAACTTTTAATATCTAGACATTGTAAATGGTTAACGTTTTGGTCTGAAAGTTGAAGAAATTTTGTGTTGCTTAATTTGTTGTTTAAATTTATTATGTTTGTTGACATGTTTTTCAACCTGTGTGTAACACGGGTCTACACCCAAACTGGCCCGAAATCAAACAATTTTTACAAAAGAAAAATCACAAGTCCAAAGACAGGCTAGATATATTGTGTAGGTTTTTCAAAATGAAGTTTGATTCGTTAATGAAAGACTTGAAGGATAAAACTTTGTTTGGAAAGCTTCAAGCAGGTATTTGTGTGGTTTTAGTTCGTTATCATAATTTTTAAAATGTTAATATTCATTACCATTGTCAAAATTATGTTAGTATACCATATATCGTTAACATATGTTATATTGGTATTCAATAGCTTATATAATCTACTACTACTTTTCATGTGCAGTTGTTTACACAATTGAATATCAGAAACGCGGATTGCCCCATGCACATATATGCCTGTTTTTGCATTCCGATCACAAAATTTATAATCCGAAGAATATAGAAAAATTATCTCAGCCAAATTCCAGATAAGAATGAAGATGGAGTTTTATTCGTTTGTAAGCAACCACATGATGCATGGTCCTTGTGGTGTTGCTAACCCTAAACGCTCTTGCATGGTCGATAACTCATGTTCTAAAAAATTCCTAAAAAATTTCAGAATGAGACGTCAATTGATTATAATGGGTTTTCTATTTAATGAAGAAGAGATTTGGGTAATGTTGTTGTGAAGTCTGCGGTCAATTTAGACAACAGACATGTTGTTCCATATAACAAGAAATTGTTAAAAAAATATCAGGCCCATATCAATGTTGAATGGTGTAATCAAAAGGGTTCTATAAAGTATTTGTTTAAGTACATTAATAAAGGCCCGGATCGTGCTACTATATCACTTGTACAAGAAAAGACTGACAATCAAAATGAAGTGGTAGACGAAGCTAAGGCGTTTTATAATTGCAGATATCTATCTGCATGTGAGGCTGCATGAAGATTTTTTTCTTTTGACGTTCGTTATATAGTTCCTTCTGTTACCCGGCTTCCGTTTCATTTACCTGGACAACAAATAGTTGTGTTCGTAGATGATGATGATGTGGAAGATGTTTTAAACAAGCCGACTGTTGGTTCTTCAAGATTCACTGCTTGGATGGAGTGTAATGAGAAATATGGTCTTGCTCGAACGCTAACTTATATTGAGTTTCCAAAAAAGTTTGTTTGGAAACAAGATGAACGACATTGGGACCTACATAAACGAGGTTTCTCTATTGGTCGTGTTCATCATGTTCCTCCAGCTTTCAATGAAGCATACTATCTAAGAATTTTGTTAAACAAGGTTAGAGACCCTATATGCTTTGAAGATATTCGTACTGTTGATTGTGAAGTGTGTGCTACTTATAGAGATGCTTGTTATAAAAGAGACCTTTTAGACGATGACAATGAGTATATAGAAGCTATTGAAGAAGCAAGTCATACTGCAAGTGGTTATTATTTACGAAGTTTATTTGCTACAATGTTAATCACATATAGTTTATCTAGACCGGATGATGTATGGGAAAAGACTCTATTTAATTGATGGCATTCTTTATAAATAACAAAATAAGCAAAAAAATCCAGGTATCAAATAATTAGAATTTCTTATCTTTATAAATACTTTAAGACATTACCAAATATGTTTAGTTAAAAACTCAGTTTTATTTCGTTGTGATTCGTTATAGATTTGGTGATTTCAGAGGCACAACTAAAGAACCTCGCGTTACTTGAAATTCAAAACTTCCTACTCCGAAATAATTATACTCTGCGTTATTTTCCTACAATGCCTTTCCCTGATGAGGATTCTATCGTTGCATCAACAAATCGTTTTATGAACGAGGAGCTAGCTTATGATACACAAGTCATGACTGATGAGTTTCAACGACTTCTTATTTCATTAACCGTTGAGCAACGAGATGTGTATAATGAAATGATGAAAGTAAATGATCCAAAGAAGGGGGTATTTTCTTTGTGTACGGTTATGGAGCGACGGGGAAAACTTTTTATTTGGAAGACATTATCGGTTTCCATAAGATCTAAAGCTAAAATAGTTTTAAACGCTGCCTCCAGCGGTATATCTTTGTTACTTGAGGGAGGTAGAACCGCTCACTCTAGATTTTTAATTCCTATAAATCTAACTGAGGATTTTACCTGTTCAATAACAAGGAATCCAGATATTTGCAACATAATGAGTAAAACGGATCTGATTATTTGGGACGAGGCTCCTATGATACATAAACATGCTTTTGAAGCCTTAGATTGGACTTTAAAAGATGTTTTAAAAAGTGGTAACCGTAACACTTATGAACATCCATTTATGGGGAAAGTTATTGTTTTTGGAGGTGATTTTAGACAAATCCTACCAGTAGTACAAAACGGATCACGTAGTGACATTGTTAATGCTTCACTTAGTTCATCCCACATTTGGTCCAAATGCAAGGTTCTTAGGTTAACAAAAAACATGAGGTTAATGGTCGGATGTCAGGCATCAGATTTGAAAGAGACCAGTAGATTTTGCCGAATGGTTGTTGGAGCTTGGTGAAGGAAAACTTGGCGGTGACAATGACGGTAACGCCATTATAGATATACCAGATGATATTTTGATAAGTGATTCATCCGATTATTATTGGAAAATTTTAATGATATTTCATCTTTTCAAAAAATGGTCATACTTACACCTTTAAATGAGGTTGTCCAAGACATTAATGACAGATTTTTGTCTTTGTTTCCTGGAGAAGAAGTTGAACATCAAGTCTGAATCTGATGGTGTTGGTCCTGGTTTCGATCCAGCATTACACTAACCGAATTCTTTAAAGGGATTAAATATGCCTGGTATGCCTAATTATATATTGGTTCTAAAAGTTTGTGTGCCAATAATATTACTAAGGAATATAGATCAGAAGAACGGTTTATGCAACGAAACCAGATTACAAGTAATTAACTTGGGGAGACGTTTTATCGAAGTAAAGGTTATTTCAGGTACTAACATTGGGTTTCGCACTTATATAACTCGTAGTGGTCTAACTCTTTTAGATAAGAAATTGTCATTCAAATTGAAACGAAGACAGTTTCCTGTTGCGGTTTGTTTTGTAATGACCATTAATAAAAGTCATGGCCAATCACTAGCAACAGTTGGCATATACCTGCGAGAACCGGTTTTTACACATGATCAACTATATGTGGCTTTATCACGAGTGAAGAGTAGAGAAGGTGTTAAAATGCTTATATTAAACAAGGAAGATAAGTTACAAATAAAACTACAAATGTGGTTTATAAGGAACTATTTACTAATTTGTAATTGTAAAACGGATGTTATTTTAGTTGAATGTTATGTTTTTACATTATTTATATTTCACTTGATGCTAGAAAAGTGTGTATGTTACATTATTTATATTTTTCACCCGTGGCGCCCACGGGTCAATAACCTAGTTATACCAATAAATACAAAATCTATACAGATTTAGCAATGTCAATTTCTGTACTTCAAACAGATGTTTATGACTCGTATGTTTTAAGTATACAAATCTTAGTAACAATCAGGCCCGGCTCCGAGAACGCTTAAAAAATTTTGGGCTGCATGCGAAAATTTTTTTGGGCCTTAATAAAAAGGGTATCTTGTTGTGTTAAACAATTTAGCTTTTAAATAAGCCTTAATTTTGCGGGTCTTATAATTTAGTTGTGTAAAAAACTATTTTTTTTATAAAAATAAGGCTAAAATGTCGATAAGATTAGAACCCATAACCTTTTGGTTGAAAACCACATCTCTTTGCCACTAGACCAAACTAGTGATTGTCTAATTATGTTTAAACATTATAAATTCATACAATTTTTCAAAAATATATATATATAATTTTTTTTTAAAATCCGGGCCTATCGGGGTGTCGGGCCGGGGTCATATTTTATAGGCGCTACTCTCATTCAAGGTCTAGAATAACAGATTTCAACCACCTAAAACCGGCCCATCAGTTTTCATTGTTTCTAGAAAGCCTCCAATGGCAAATTTCTCTCTAGCATACAACTTTATTGCATACTTGTGATATCAACAATTTAAATTCATACTCGTTTATCTCTTATAAATGTATTCTGACTTGGGCGTCAAAGTGTTTACGCGGATTGGAACAGGCAAATCTCCCATCTGATTGTCAATGCTTATAACTCCTATTATGGCTTGGAAGGACAAAGAATTGCAACGCTACCATCGACGAGACTCTGAAAGCGAAGTGTCTTATCATATATGTTATAACTCGAATCCCAACACCCAACCATCAATTTTTTGTAACAACATTTGACACCCTTCACTCATCATCAAGCCCATTGTGCTCGAAATGTTGCTACAAGAATTTGTGGGGTTAGTGTCGGTTTTTGAGTAGTAGACTAGTAGATGGTCAAATTCTTTTTGTCCGACGTCGTTTCGGCCATGGTGGCGTAAACACAATGCTCTAAGTATAATAAATAACACATTCATATGTGAACATGCAATCGTGTTTTTTGTCTAGTTTTTTTAAAACACCACATATAAATATCTATATAATTTTAGTAGTTATATACATATATAGAGGTGGTTTCATAAATAAGGCATCCAAATACTTAAGAAAATGAGATTAAAAAAGTGATTATACATTATCGTGAAAAAAAGTGAATATATACATCAGCATGCCACCTTTGTTTATATTTAAGTTGACATCCAACATATCAAGAGGCACCACATACCCTCCTTGTTTACAACTCACCCATTGTAATGGTCCGTATTTTAAGACATGTGACGTACACCCTTTTTACTGTATACTTTTGTGTTTGACCTTTATCATTTAACATAAAGCTTTCCTTTTTATGACTTATTAAAACCAAACATGTCCAATATCTTTCACACACGTGTATAGTTTTGAAGAATTAATTTCATAAATAAGAACACATCAATACATTTAGAGTTTTTTTCTCAAAAGAGTGTTATGGGAAAAAGTATTTACTAGAATGGTGTTAATTTAAAAGTATTTATTAATTTAGTGTTTTTAGCTTTTCTCACTCTGCCGTGTTCCCGAGTCTCATTTAACGAGGGGAGGTGAGGGAGGTGAATTATGACAGAAAAGAAAGCTAGGGGAAGGAAAATGTGTGATTTTATTTTGTGTTCTCAAGTTTAATGAAAAGGGAAGGAAAAGAAGGAAAATTAAATATTTTAGGTGTTTCCGAGTTAAAAAGAAAAGAAAAGAAAGATACATTTTCCTATTATACCATTTAAGTAAACTATTATATAAAGTTAAATATAAAGATAATTTAGGAATTGATAAAAGTTATAATTAGACATAAATATTTTCTCTCCTAAACTCTCCAATTTGAGATAATGATAATATGTTTAAATTTTCTAACATTTTCTCTCCTTTCCCATCCCCTTCATTTCTTAAAAAATCTCTGGAACATGATTTTTTTATATTTTCCCGTCTTTTCCTTCCTCTCCCCTCGTTAAATGAGACTCGAAAACACAGTTGAAAGAGTTTTTTAAACAAATTTTAATAAAAGACACTAGTTTTAATAAAAGACACTAGTTTTAATATTTTGTAAACAATTTTTTTTATTAAATACACCTGCAATTTGTTTTTAATTTAAAAGAAATCATTTTTTTTTAATTTGCATGTCTCACACTATTGAAAGAGTTTTTTCGTTGTATTATTAAAGCATGTTTTTTTCTTTTCTTTTCTTTTTTTTTAATTTGCAAGTCTTGTAATTTGGAAGAATTTCTGTCATATCCTTATTAGTATTAAAACGGTTTGAAAAAAATAATACATATGTTTGGTTTTATTTTCTTCACATCATCTGGTAACTTTTATTATTTTAATAATTTCACCTTTTATATAATCTTAATTTTGATTATAGTAAATATTAAATTCTACTTTGTGATAATTTCACTTTTTAGCAAACCCTTTTCTTATATACATAAGTGCATTACTTTATATAATAAGATAAAAAGGTATAACATTTTTAGACAATGACAATATATAAGTTTTAGCTTGATGAGGCTACACATGAAATTGTTGTTTGAATCGTCATATTTGAATTCAACGGAAAAGAAAAAAAAAAATTGCCAATGGCAAACTTGATCGGATAAGAATTGTTCACGAGCTGAACAAGGGCTCAGGCTCAAACTTAAAAACGAACCGACTTAACTCGACTCGTTTATTTGAACATGTTGAAAAGTCAAGTTCAAACTCGAGTTGTTGAAAGCTTAAGCTAGCTCGTGGCTCGTCAAGATGGGTAGTTAACTTTTTATTTACAATAATTATATCTAAAAGACAAAAAAAATGTACACGTAATATAAAATTTATAAACATAAGAATTTATATAAGGATAATATTTGTTTATTTTTTATTTTATAAAGATCAGAAAAAATATTTATGTGTTACATTTGTTATCATATACATATTATGTTATTATTATATTAAAAACATGTTTATTTAATAGAAGAAAAAATAAGAACATAATTATTTAATTTAAAATAAAATCTTACTTTTAAAAATATTCAAATAGTTTGTTTTTATAGGCTATCCAATGACATTATGAGAAAGAAATCCAAAAACACTAAATTAATAAATATTTTTGTAAGACACCATTCTAGTAAATACTTTTTCTCACAACGACCTTTTGGGAAAAAATTCCATTTATGCCATGAGTTTTCTCTCGAGAGACTACTTCGAGTCTCGCCTAAAGAATTTAGTTTTGGATTAAGTTAAGAGGTCTTTCTATTTGTGGGTTTTTTTTCCGGGTTGGTAGGACAGGTCAGTCACCACGTTTTGTACTTCGAGCGAAAGGATGATTTTTTTTTTATCAAATAATTCGATAAAAACATCCAAACGATTTACAATGAAGTGTCAGGTAAGCGGGCAACAAGTGGCGTTGCAACCCCCTTTTGGATAGCAAATCCAATTCAACTAAAAACAAAGTTTCGGTTCTTATGAGCCGATAAATTACTATGCACGACTTTCTGAACTCTGTTCAAAAGGTCCACGACATCCAGAGCTAAGAAACCAAAGTGTTAAGCCAAAGGATGATTTATTTGTCAGGATGATCCCGAGTGTCTAGACTTTTGCTATTAAAAATTAAAACATTTATGGGATCGATACCATTTCTACTTTCAAACGCTTGTTTTGACTAAAATTTTTCAAAGTTCGATGATGTATGCTTAGAACGGATGTCCATATACTGGCCAAACAATTTTAAAGTACCTCCTATGGTGAAAACGCCGTTCTTTGTATTATTCACTAGTAAGTTTTCCAAGACTTTTTGTTTGTCAAAATATTAAATGGAGTTGATATAGCTATAGCGTGACTCTACATTTACACGTAACTTGTAATAATAGTTGGTATAAAACAATTCTATTTAGATTAGTATATTATATAAACATGTTTCTTCCACAATTCATTCAAAGCTTGTTACAACCCCCACATCTCTCTCTATAGTCTATATATGTATACACATATATATGAACACTTTGCATAAGTCAACTTCTACTCTGTCTATACATATATATATATGTATATATGTATCTCTCTTTATAAAGTTGACCAGAAATGGAAAACATAAAACAAGAGAGAAATAAACATGAAATATGGGACTGTGGCAGTTCTCTTTATGACTCCTTTGAACTCAAATCTTTACACCAACAACTCAACTCCGCCACCTCCGCCAGATCACTCTCAATGCCCCACCTCTCCCACCGCCGTCAACCACCACCACCACCCACCGCCGCCAAGAAACACTCAAGGTTCCACAAGCTTCTCAAATCACTCTTCCGGACCAAACACACTGATCACAATATTATTACTACTACTACTACTACCTCAACAAATGAATCCTTTTATGACAATTCCGGTGCACTGTCCACCATACCGGAGGTAGCCGAGACCGTGCCGGAGTTTGATGGGCTGTCGCCGGAGATGAGGTCTTTGGTTACCAGGACAAGGTCTGACCGGTTTATGTCTGCAGCTTCTAGTGTTGGTATATCATGTATTTGATGGTTGTAGATTATGTTGCTAATGGTATATGCTATTAGAGTTATGATATGTTGAAAGAGTTTAATATATATAATTAATGACATGTTTCAATGTTTCATACAAATAATTTGTTTTATTAGTTTTATAATATGTTATTATGATATGCTACATGATCTTTTTAGTTTATAGTATCTTAAGGATACTTCTTTACAAGTTATAAACTTGATTTTCAATGATAGGATGTTTTTCTTATATATTTGTTTTTGGAAAATTGAAATACTTTGAATATTATTTTTTTATTAAAAATAAAAAATGTTGATGGATATTCGATATGTTGACGAATGATATTTCGTTGACAGATTTTGTTAAACGTTAGTGATGTGGTGGTCAGTAATCCATCGATAAACTTGACGAGCACATCTCTTCCCAACGTTGGCAGAATTCATTGGATGTCGTCAACGGGTTCGTCTGTTTTTAAAATTCGTCAATTTCGTGTTTACAGTTTTGACATCATTTGATTGTTTCATTATGTCTAGCCTATACACACAAGGTGGCTTGATGCTTTATTTAACATTATTCTTCTTTCTACGTCTCATCTTACTTGTAACATAAGTAGTCTTGGTGTTAGTCTTGACTTGGTAGTAAAATATTAGTAATAGGATAAAATTATGTGTGTAAGATGGACGGTTTGTATCCATGTTCGAGTCAAAACCGAATTGAGTCAAAACGAGGTAATTAGGGCAGTGTTCACCCGTGATACCGCTTTTGTCACGGTTATTGGTGTTGGTGGTGACGTGATGGGTTTTGTATCTTTTTTGAAACATTTGGCAACAGGGAGGCACGAATTACACACGACGATCTGTGTGTAGTGAAACCCATCAGAAATTTTCAATGATCCAAATATAAGTAGTAAATAAATCAATACCAAATGAACCATAGGGTGTTCAAGATGTTACATCACCAAAAATTCGAGATGTTGAACTTATGTTGTGGATGCTTGAATATTTGAAGATTCTTATAACGGTATCCACACGAGTCAACTCAAATCAAGTGTGTGCTAGCCAACAACACAAGACTCAAAGATCCAAGGCTTAAATTCATCCCATTGTATGAGGTGGCTATGAATTAGGATTCGTTCTAAAACATACATTTTAGTTTCGTTATAAAACATTTCTCAGGTTTGAATAATCATTGTTTTTGATATTATTAAGTATTAACTAGTTTAATTTTGTTCTTGCCTTGTTATTCGAGGCTTTTGTAAGAAAACATACAAAATTATTAAAAATGAGGACAAAAGAGTTGACTTGAGCCGGATGCAAGCCGAATACAAACTTGTATGTATACAAATGACAAACTTTATTAGGACGCTGAATTTACTCCATACTATTATATTTTTGCACCCAAATATATGGGATGGACTCATATAGGTGTGTTTTGTAATGTGAAAACCACACCTTAACATTGGGCTCAAAAGAAAAAAAATTGAAGTTTGGGTTTTTTAGATTTTGAATACCGGTTATATTTATTTGATTTTGGGTTTGGTTTTGGTTTTTTCAAATTTTCCGTTTAAGCCTAACACTGAGTAACACCTTTTAGAGCATTCAGATCTCATCCCCTAAATTTATGTGAGGAGAGTATGTAAATTATAGGGTGAGGTTTTGAGTGGTTGTGAGTGTATAGGGTGAAGAGAAAAATGTAGTGATTTTTTGTAAATTTGGGGAACATTGTTTGCCCCTGTTTATTTTTTAATATTTATTGGATTGGTTGTGAGTAGAGGAGAGATAAAACTGTAATGATAAATGTATAAAAATATTATTTAATAGAACATGAGAGATAAATTTAGTGTTTTTTAGTGTAATTATAGAGATAAGAATGAGGAATGTGATGAGTAATAAAATAAAGTTGTCCAAAAAGGTAAATTTGAATCTAAACTCTGAGCTAAATCTTTAGTTATTTAATAATTACTGTAATTATCACACATTTAGTTAAAATATTTGAGTAACAATTTATTAAAATCTTATAAATTGCTTTAAATTAATACTAAAAACTAGATTTTTAAAAATTCGGTTTAACACATGCAAAATCAAAACCTAAAATTTGATTCGGTTTTATGAAAACCAAACACCAAACTGTTGGTTTTTGACACGGGGTGAGCAATAACTAAACCATTAGCCGAACCAAAAATCCGACGAAACCAAATGAAAATTAACTGAAAACCAAAATAACCGAAAGTCGGTTATCAGTACTTTTTTGCCGCCGGCTAGCCGAAATTAACCGAAATGAACCATTCAAATATTTATGTTTTTTATACCTTTATTTCGGTATATCTATGTATTTATATTTTCATTTTATGCATTTCTTAATAAATGAAATTCATCCTAAATTTGATCTTGGTTACTAGCCGAAATTAACCAAAAATAAATCGAATAAACAAAATCGATTAATCAAAAACAGATTGGTAAATTCAGTTGAGACGAATAACCTAACCTAACATAATCGAACTGAACCGAACCAAATTGGTTATGTTATTTCCGTTGGGTTTTTTCTGCACACGCATACACCCCCTAAAACCCTTTTAATTTGACCCAATTCGAGAAACAAAGAACCCTATAAGTTATAATTAAAATTAAAATTAAAATTGATGGATAAATCAGTTGCATCGTTGGATAAATAAAGGTAGGATCTGTTCTTCATGTAATGATACACCTTCAAATTCAAGGTTTTATTATTAATTTTAATTATTAAATCTATCATATCTTCATTCATCAACTCTACATATCATAATTTCTACATTTTCACCCACATTGTCCGTGTTCTTTCGTTTAGGAATTGAGTTTGTTAATGTTTGTTCGTGCCCATTTATTAATTTCGCAAACGGACATAAACAAACATATATTAATTTGAGAATAATAATCGTTATACGTTATATCAAAGCAAAATCACTACCATATAGTAATCAAAAACATAATTATATCAAATTAGCAATAGTAATAAATAAATATATAAAAATAGTAATAGTGAAATTCTAATAAACAAACATATATATGTAAACAAACCTAACTAGACGAACGTAAATGAACGAGCGGAAACGAACACATTATCAAATGTTTATGAACACAGTTGAACGAACGTAGCCTTTGTTCGTGTTTGTTGGTTAAGCTTACTGAATGAAATCACGTGTTCGTGTCCGCTCATTTGTTAAACGGATGGACACAAGCAAACTTCCAGCTAAACGGTTCGCAGGATGTTCGGTTCGTTTACATTCCTAGATATAGTCAAAGTGCTGTTATTAGTATTAACTATAGGCTACGTTACGTTTCTTCTCCATTGTTTATATATACCGTGTGAGTTGTGAATACAAAATGCTGTTGATCACTCTTTACTAATAATTTGAGTTTTAGGTTAATGATGGATGCGTTGTAGGAGATAATCCTGCATCGTAAGACCGAGTGTTGTGGGTGGCGCCCCTGCCACCTCACCACCACTTTCTCAGCCAAACCATTACACCATTGATAAAGAAAAGCGCCAAACAAGAAGAAGCTCCCTAGGGAGGGCACTACCAGCTTAACGGGCTGAGGAACTCTTTGAGTGTTCCAACCAACCAGAATCATCCATTCATATTTTTATTTAAAAAAGGATTAAATAATAATTGTTTTGTTAGTTAAACCATTACGCGCTTTTGATGGAAAAGTTAGTGAGAGCCCCCATGCATACGTGGCAGTGGCATGGCAGGCCATTTTTCACTTTAATAGCTAAGCAATAAGCACTACTGAGTGTTGTTACACAGCCTTTTCTCTACTTTATTTGCTTTAGACAATGAGCCTGTTCAGTGGAAGCATTGCACTAACTTTGGGGGACCTTTGGATCAAATTTTAGATACTCAATTTGGGAACTCTCTCCCAAGTTTGAAATTGGTGAGTATTGTGTTGATTTGAGTGTTTACGATTGAGAAAAATCAAGCTGTAGTTAAGATTTGACAATTGCAGGGCCGGCTGAATAGTTATAGGAGCCCAAGCCCTAGCTTGAGGCCTCCATTATATTTAGGCCCCCATTTTTAAAAAATAATTATATATTACTATTATATATTTTTTTATTTTGAGCATCTGCCTCTTTTATGTTAGATAAATAATAATACTATGGTTATGAAAATCAAAGAAAGTGTGATTAACTGAGTCGGCTCGTCTTTGGCTGTTGAGTGTCAACACATAATTCTGGCATTCTTCTAAGTATTGGTTAGTACTCTACTTCAATCTGATTGCCTTAGTTGATTTGTGGATTGAATTATATTTTAGTCTTTAGGTAATAAGCAATTACTTGTATTGTATTCTTGATTTGTTGATTGATAATTGATTTGGCAAATCAAATTCAAACGTTTTAGTTTATTATTGTTAGTCTCAAGTCTGGGGAAAGAAGGAGGGTTTATATCAAATCATTTTTTAAAAAAGGCCCCAACAGTTTAGTGAGCTTTAGGTCTCAAAAAACGTTGAGCCGACCCTGACAGTTGTTACTTTAAGTTGGGTATGTGTCTAACCTTTTAATGCACTAATTGTGTATAGTGATGTTAAGATCAAGTATAAGAAATGACTAAGTTTAGTTTATTACTGAAACTGTTTACCTTATTAAAGTTTATGTTTTATTTGCAGACAGTTGCTGGCCTTGTAAAAGTCTTTGAGATCTTGTATTGAATTGAACTGAACAACTGACAACTTCAAGTGACCATAATTTTGTAATGCTGCATTGTTATATCTATTTGTTTATTTCTGTTTCTTAGATTATTTTCGTGTTTTCTGGATTTTTCATTTGTATTTTGCTCTTACAAAAATATTGATATTTTTTTTCTTTATTTTCGCTTTTAGGCTGAATTTCAAAATGTTACAGATTCAGTAACTAAATTTGGAAACGCTTCATGTTCATCTGCTTCTATTTCTTGGAATCCACAAAGAAGTGTAAACCACCCTGCAAGTTTTGTTCTCGGTTTTAGTTAAGATACTCGACACTTAAATTCTCCCAAGGTATGCCACTATTAGATTCATACCCTGTAGCTTTTTGTTATTCATGTATGTCAAATCATGTGATTTTTACTAAACGATATCTTAAAACGGCCAACCACAATGATCATCTTCGTCTCTAATTGGCTATAAGTTATATTCTCTCAGGTTTGGGAATTTGATCAAGATCATCAAAGATGGCTTCCAGTTGCAGAGCCTGATGATAAAGGTGATCATGTGTATGCTCTTGTATGGGCTCCAAACATTGGAAGGTAAAATGACAACTTTATGGCGTGTGTATATACACACACATATGCAAATGCTTTTAAATTAAATATACTAAAGGGGTTGCTTGTGTTGTCTATGTGAACAAAGAGATCCTTAATCGTGCTTATTAATTGATTTTAAACATATAACGCATTTAGGCCATATGAGTTGATAGCTGTTGCAACGACTAATGGGATTTCAATATGGCAAATGGCATCAAACCCTGACCTTAATGGAAGGCTTTCAGTTGAGAAAGTTGTCATGTTTCCTTGCCAATACAATGAGGTATGTGTTCTTTTAACATGTGATGTATAACATGTGTATGAGTTATAAGTCTTCAACGCAAGTTTCATATATGTATGAGTTGTATGTTCTTTTTAACAATTAATTCATTGTTTTATGTCGGGTAGGCGTGGCAGATGGAGTGGGATATAAGTGGAATGACACTAGCAACATCCGGGACTGACGGGAAGGTGAGATTGAGGCAGTCCAACCTTAATGGAGTTTGGCATGAGCAAGCGGTAATTGAAACCGCCACATAAACATGTATCGTGTATTCAGTATTCATTACTTGTGGTGTTAAAAAAATCTTGCAAGTAGGGATTTTGTCTGTTACATTATCCTGATAAGTAATACATGTCTCATTATTTCTCAACATGAAAAAAATGGTTTTAAATACTTCTGTTGGTACAGAGACAAGTTATTGATTTCTATAATATTCCTATAATTTAGATTAAAAAACCCGAGTTGTTAAATGGGCTAAGATCCTGTAAATCAGCTGGAAAAGCCCAAGGAGAGTTTGCAGCTGAAGCAGTGGTTGAGATCATTCCCGACAGATTCGAGTCGTCATGAGGGTGAAAGTCAACCCATTCTGTAAAATAGTTTGACCCGGAAGGCGATCCTTGCAGATAGTTAAACGATGTTGGCGGGAACGAAAACGAACATGGCACTGTAGTATCCAAATCCGAGGTACAAACTCTAAGATTCTCTTTAAGGTTTGACAGCATCTCTCCAGGTTCTCTTTGGTGGTTGATTTGTTCGACTTTGATTTCATGTTTTTCGGGGGACTTTGGCGGCTGTGCTGACGGTTTAGCAGCGGGGTTGCACGTGTGCTGGCCTTTGTATATGATGTCAAACACGGTGGGGTCCTCATCGGTTCTTTGCACATGTTTTCTCGCCATGCAGTTGTGGGCGTGTCGGTAAGTACATCTGTAATAGCTCCTGCAAGATTAAGCAAAAATGTTATTAATATTCTAATATATTAATAAATAAATATTTGAAATCCATGACCAGTAAGTGTAACAACCTTGGATATTTAGCACCCAAAATGGTTTTTTGTCCGTACTTTCTCCAACTGTAACCGTCATCCGTATTTCCCTCCAACCCGTTGTCGGTCGAGATTCGAATTTGGTCTTGCCACGTTGGCATTGCCTTCCTATAACAAACACCAGTCAAGAAAAAAGATTAGAACTTTGATGTCTGTACTAAATATAACAATATAATGCATGACATACTAGTGCTAATATACCTCTTTTTAGATAAAACTTTGTCGTCGTGTTTATTATTGAACGGTTGAATAATATCCTGGCTTCGTGGGCTCCCGTCAATGGAAACGGACGACTCGGGGTGGCTGAGCGTTGGCGGTGCGGGTGCTAGTGCTAGTGGCAGTGTTTGACCAGCCGAGTCCTCCCAGTTGACCATCAACATAGCTCTGTCATATGATGATATGATCTCTTGAATCAAAATCTGTTTTGTTTCAGAGGATGTTTCTGAACTCAGAATGGACTTTAGATGCATGGCTAACTCCATTCCTTGAGTTAACTCATTGATGATATAAACACTAGTGTCCATATTATTATTTTATACAAGTTGGGATGCAGAGTGTACAACTTAAGTGTGTTTGATTTTGATAAGTGAAAGGTGGTTGTAGTTCATGAGAAAGAGAGAGAGGTTGAAGTGTTGGATGGTGAAATTGAGGATTGAGAGATGATTTTAAGGTTGGAATATGTTGAAGTTTGACTAAAGAAACCGTGTGTTGAGTGTTATTTTCTTCCAGAGTTTTGACTCATCATACCCACTTTTGCTGCTGCTGACCAATTCAAATCTAGCTAATGTATTATTTAGCCACCTTTTAATGTACAAAAGAACACCCTCAACTTTAATATCTATAATTTACTTTATTTGCATTGCTTTAGCTAGGGCAATAAATGAGCCGTATGTTTAGTAAATTGTTCATGAACAGTTTGGTGAAAAGTTCGTTTATGTTTGTTCATTTAGTAAATGAACGACTATGAACAATGACTTTTGTTCGATTAAATAAATGATCGAACAAGAATAAAGACCATGTTTGTTCAGGTGTGTTAGTGAACGTTGATATCGTGTTTGTTTATCTCCGTTTATGTTCATTAATATTTCTTTGTTTGTGTTTGTTTATTAAAGGCTTTTAAGTTTTAACATTTTTAATTACTTTTCTAATCTTGTCACATAAATTCGAACAAAATGATTAACTGTAAAGTAAAAAATATACATGAGTGTCATGTGATTAGTGTATGTGTAAATTAACATATTAAGATATGAATGTAAAAAAAAGCATGAACTTGGTGGTCGAGCCATGGACATTGACCATTTTCGGTTAGTCAGATCAAATAAAACATTGTTTGTGTTCGTAAATTGTTCACAAACAAGTTCATCTTTTAATTACGAACAAGAAATTTCGTTAGGTTAGGTATTCGTGAACCGTTTGTTTATCCGACAAAAACTTAATGGATGAACATGAACAACGCCTTCTTTGGTTCGTTTACAACCCTACATCTAGCACTATTATTACAATCAGTGCAAGTTGCAGTTTAAACCCTGAAGTAATGAAAATGAATAATAATGCAAAAAAGAGATTTTCCCACTTTCCCCTTCATTACCTATTTTTTTTTGGGTGCTGACCATTTCAACTCTTCTGTACCACGTGGAGCATGCTAAATAGGTTTAACTGTTTAACTTGAGTTTTTAGCCAAATTAGTGTGATAATAATAATAATAATAATAATAATAATAATAATAATAATAATAATAATAATAATCCAGTTGGATGATATTGCAAATTAGTGTAGTTTCAGTTTTGAACGTATTTTGTTTGTATGCTTATTATCAATATTTAAATATTTTTGGCATATACAACTTTGGGATATTGTATGTGAGGCTGCTACTATATTTAATATAATATTTAAACAAATTGTGTGTTATATAGTCATTCTTATATTTCAATCACTCCAATGTGAATCAAAATAAATCAAGACAATAATTACGTTTTGGTCTCTGACGGTTTTTTAAAGTAACAAGATTGGATTTTAAGATTTAAAAGTCACAGATATAGGTATTAAGATTTTAATTTTGTAACAATATTAAGCACTTGTTGGGTGTGGATTTTTATCCTCGGAATTGAGCTTAACTTAGGGATGTTGACTCAAGCGGTTATTCTGAGGAAGGTACGTTGACTAATTCAATTATCTTATATTATCTAACTGCAGATAAGAGCACGTGTTAAATATGTTTATAAGAACGTGGATTGCAACGGAATATAGCTTGAACTTCGTCAACTAACAACGTGGATACTAACGCCTCGTTGAAGAAGTAGTCTAGGGTTTCCGGAATAATCGGAATAACAGTTGTAATTTTCTATTATAAATTGAGCTGATAATATTGATAGGAGACACACACTCTTTCACGACTTAGCTACTAGCAATCATTGTAACGCTTAGCTTTCGATATTCAATCAGCTCCAACCCTTATAACCACTTGTTTTCGATATTAATAAACTTGACGGTGATAGTTTTCACCGTCCGAGGGTTTTTTGTGCCGGCGATCATAATAATCAAGCGTTAATTCGACCAAAAGTTATGTTCATAATCCTTAACCGAAGCAAATTTGACTAACGATTAAGTTGTAAACTCTTGACCAAAACGAAGACTAATCAAGCGTTTTTTCCCTCGTGATCATATCTTTGTGTCCGATCTTTTTACCATTTAGCAACTAGCCTCACGCACTAATTTGATCAAAAGTTAGTTGTTAATTTTTGACCGAAACAGTACCAACTTTAACTTTCGTTAAATGTTAACAAAAAAGTGCAAAAAACACTTAATTAGGGCATTATTGTTATTACACATTCTAAACTAAAACATTTTGCATATTTGTGTTTTGTAATATTTTGGAATCTCATGTTCTGACTAGTATGACAATTAGTGATTTACCCATGCGTTGCACGACGAAATCGGTCGGTAAAACCCATGCGTTAACGCGAATTTGATTTGTATTGATTACGCTCATTATTGGAACTAAACCTAAAAAATAAATATAGCAAATTAACATACTTAAAATAAAATTTTAAAAAATAATGGTGCTCGTATAGCATATTATTTTTAAAATTACCATATTTAGAACAATATTTATTCGATCGGTAAAACCTGAACGTTGTGTTGTGGCGGGGGAGTTGGCGCGTATACGCTGGGTATTGGTTACGTTCGTAATGGTACCTTAATAAAACCCAAAATATAAACTTGTCAAATTAACATATAAAAGGATTAACATACAAAAAAATTAAAAGATTTACAAAAATGTTTATCATGTCTAAAACCGGCTTGGTAAAACCAAGCATTGAAGTCCATGTATTGGTAACCTGAGCCTTGAAACCCGAACGTTGGTCAAACCGAGTGTTACGACAACGAGTTAACGCAAATTTTGTTAACTTTTAACGCAAGGTGAAGTTAATAACTAACATTGTTACAAAGTTAAAGTTAGTATGTAACTTTTAAACCTTGGTATGCAATCTTGTTATTTTAAATAAACGTGAAGGACTAACCGTGTAATTGTGTCATAAATCAATTAGTTAATCATTTGGATGAGTAATCAAGCAGTTTCAATATAAAGAATCTTAATACAAAAGTGATGTCATCATGCATCATGGTATAAGCTTTCTAGAATAACATATTGCGTTATCGTTAAATAACACCCTATCTACTTAAGAAAACCTGCCCAAGTACCTAAACTTTTAGTTAATTAAGTGATTATAGTTTGTTTTTCGGGTGGGTTAAACATATTATAAACGAGTAGGTTTGGGCAAATCAAACGGCTTAACCATATACATGTATAAAACGATCATAATGGTTTGGTATGGACAGGCACACGTTTGGTTCACACCGTGTTGAACCATCATGACTCTTCATATCGTATCGTAGTTATTTGTGGCAATATTTGCATAGGGGCACCATTGTACCATGGAAACTCTTCAAGTGATCATTGTTACATTTGAAGGTGTTTCGTGACTATTAAGAGGTTAAGAACGGCCTATAGTTACATCCATATTTCTAGTTAATTTTATGGGCTCATAGACGTTTCTATAGTTTTATTATATACTTAATTCTAACAATTTTTATGACCGTCACAAGTATTACTTCTATCACAAGTAACTTGGGTTATCACCAACAGTTCGTGAACAACATCAACTTCGTCTCTCGGCACTAAATATGCATCAACCACCATTTGGACGGCCAACAGTGAGTTAAAAGTTACTCTTTATTGACAAATGAATATTGTTATGTAGTTTCAATAAAACGAAAGTCTTTAGTCATCTTCTATTAGACTTTTTTTTCACAAAAGAATATCCAATACTTGTACGTTTTTGTTTCTCTTTTAATTTATTTAATTAGGATTTTTAGAACACCATCAATATATTTCAACATGAGAGTGATCTATACATAGTTTAAAGAAACATATAGGGCTATTCTAAATTATCAAACCTAAATTGGATAATGAGAATTCAATGACATCTCCCATTGTAACTTGTCCGTTGTAAAAACTTGAGTTTGTGATGCATCTAACCGCATAGCTAAAATCACTATCTCTTGTACCAAATTGCTTAACAATCATATTAGTTAGAACTAGACAACATGGTATATTAATCGGTTTATATTGCAGACTACAATGTTGATTAGGTATTCTACATACATTGATTATGTCTTGAAAAGTAACTCGTCACAAAATTACAATGCACACATAATATCAACGGTGATGATGAAATTGTTTCAAGGATAAAATCGCAATTGTCTAAAAGAAATACAAAGTGTATATCAATTTGTTTTTGTGCATATACCCTAGCCCTTGCAACGAATATATGATACATAATAACACAATATAAGGTACTTGGGATATAGGTTAGTGCATATACATACGAATTTAAACCAACTATTGGCTAAAGAGATCGATTTATTTTCTATACCTCGAACCTCATATGGCTTGTGCTATAAGACTCTCGAGTATAAGTTAAACGAAAGAGTAAACCATCAATTTCACCCAGTACGGTTTTCAAGTAACAAATCTTTAGAGAGTTAAACCCGAATCCAATTCTAGGTAAGGATTTCAAAACTCAAAAGTTAGCTTCTGCTAAAGGTTGGAGGGGAGGCCAAATTAGGCACCACAAAATTCAACTATCATTTTTAATAGACATTGTATTCTATAAAGATGCAATTATGGGAGTATTTCACCAAATAATAAGTCAACTTTTGCAAACAACATCGAATTTCTAGAATTCAAATATACCCATACGTGGTCAATTTTGTTATCCTTCCAAATTCCAAAAATCAAGAGTCTAAAAGTAGATCTAGAAATATTAATTCTCTTCTCACTATTTTAAGTTGATTGAAAATCCTAGAGAATGAAAGATTTTAGGATATATTTTTAGTTTAAAGGTTAAGAAATTAAAGAATATGATTGATAGTGATGTAGTATAAAATTCAAACTTTGACTTTGTATTATTTTATTATATTCAATAAGTTTCTCTTTTTGTGCTTCCCTTGTCTTCAACATCTCTTTATTATATATCTTATAAGCTACACAACCTCTTAAAGAGGAAAAAATGGTTTAGTGTTTCAATCAACTAGAAGTTTAATGTTTATCAATTCAAGATTTCAAAGCGAGTGCAAATTACGTTCACGCTTTTAATGAAATGTTGTGCGTAGAGTTTCGTGATGAATTGCTTTCGTGTTGGCATGCTAATTATTGTATCGAACTATTGAGTTACCGAAGATTTTAAGGAATTAAAAAGCATACTAATAGACTTTCGATTCATAAATTTATGAACGTGTTTGTAATTTGTTACAACCGAGTCTTTTCTAAGCATGATGCGATGTTCATCCATGAGAATACAAAATTGCTTATGTTATAACTTTGGTTATTACAAAAGAAGTAAGCCTAACTGAGGTAAATAACAAAGTTATATTAGTCTGAAGATTATCATCAAGAGTAAGTACGATCAATCGTAGTTCTTGATCAATTAAAAATGTTGTCGATGCACCCAATTAATTTGTTTAGATTTGATGGTTGTATTCACCTCTTCACTGCTTAGAGTTAGCATAGTGAAAGCACATAATAATACCATTAAGGATTGTGGCGAATGCAAGAATTTTTTATGAAGAGGGTAAAGTTTGGGTCGGTCAAAAATGTGATTTTTTTTAATGAAAATTATAGCTATGATAGAAGAATGATTAACGCAAAACAAACGGAAATTACAAAGAATTAAATAACCAACTAAAACAAATATAAACTAATATTAAAAATAATAGAAAAAAAAACTTTGAAACAAAATAAATATTGTGAATTAAGATTGTAGGGTTAAAAAATGATAATTAGTTTCTTAAGAGCTATTGCCATTCAGAAAACGTTTCTTAGAGCTATTGGAGGCATAGGAGTGAAACTAATAGTCTAACTAAATGTGTAAATTACTAATTTCGAATATTCATGTGTTTTTACTATAAGAAAATTAAGATGATAAAATCTTTAATATTGAGAAAAAAATGTTCTCGGTCCACACATTTTAAAAGTTGGGACCGAGAGTTGGGCAAACTAGTTATCGTAACTTCAAACAAAGCGAAAGTTAGAACATTGCTTGCGTAAATACACTTGGTTCAAACATGAGTCAATCAACTTTTGGATTAGCACTTCAATGTAATTTTCTTTCATCATGGTTACGGTTAATACTCTAGACGCATTGAAATACATTGTCAAGAAAAAATAATTATATTTATATAAAAAAAAATTCTAGATGTTCCTTGGCTCTTAAATCATACACTTTAATTTGTACGTGCATGATTCTTGATGCTTTTATTAGTACACAAATGGTTTTATTGATTCTAGCTAACAAGCATTCCTTTATGTAACTAGCAAACTTTATATCTAATTTAATACTCTTCTTTTTGTGAGTTACCTATAACTAGAAATGAGCAGTCATATCATATGAATCAACTAAGATATCCCGAGTTGTTAAACTGGAAATCTTGGCTATGATCTTGTGGATCAACAAATGGAGAATTGGTAGCTGAGGAAGCGGTTATTCCTGACACGTTTGAGTCATGATCATGATGCTGGAAATAGTTGCCACATTCAGTCAAATAGTTTGATCCGGACGTCGCGGGTGAGATAAATGAAGGCGAATATCTTTGCAAAACATTGTAATCGATTTCATGTTGGTAGCTTTCAATGTACCCGAATGATGTTGAAGGGAAGGAAAATGAACATGGAACCGATGAATCCAAATTTGAGGTGGTAACGTGGTTTGGTAGTAACAACAATTGGTGGTTGTTTTGTTCGGTATGGTCAAGTTTTTCAGGTGAATGTGGCGGTGCAACTGGTGGTGTAGCGGTGGGGTTGCAAGTGTGTTGCCCTTTGTAAGTGATCTCAAACACTGTAGGGTCCTCGTTTGTTCTCTGCACTTGTTTTTTTGCCATGCAGTGATGGACGTAGCGGTATGTGCATCTATAATAGCTTCTGCAATATTAACAAAAATTGTTAACAATGTATAATTTTTTAATTTCGTGGGTCACATAATATAGGCTCGTATGATCTCCGATCAACTCTGCACACTAAGCCTACTATATCATATGAGTTGTATAATACGACGAAAAATGGTCATATATGGAACATAAACCATATAGACGCCAATTACCTAGGAAATTTAGAACCCAAAATGTCTTTTTGTCCGTACTTTCTCCAACTACAGATGTCATCATGGTTTCCCTCCAAACCATTCACCGTTGAGATTTTAATTTGGTTTGGCCATGTTGGCAATATTTCCTTCCTGTAACATCAATCAAGAAAAAAGATTAAAGGCTTTGTGCTACATATAATGCATGAAGGTACGAGTGCACTAATCGATAATAAAGATTGACAAATATATACCTCTTCTTAGATACAAGCTTATCGTCTTGTAAATTATCGAATGGTTGATTGAAACCCTGGCTTCGTGGGCATTCGTCAATGGAAACCGATGATTCAGATTGGTTGTGCAATGCTGGTGCTAGTGATGGTGTTTGACCACCAGAATCGCCACCGTTGACCATCAACATAGCTCTGTCATATGATGATATGATTTCTTGTATCAAAACTTGTTTTGTTTGAGAGGAAGGTTCTAAGCTCAAAAGGGACTTTAGATGCATGGCTAACTCCTTCCCTTGTGTTAACTCATTGATAATACAAGCACTAGTGTCCATATGTTTATTGTGTACTAGTTGTCTAGTTCAAATGGGCTTAAAATTGAACATTGAAAGAGAGAGGATGGTGAGGCTAAAAAATGAGAGATGATTTTAAGTATTTGAATTTGAGGTGATGTTGAAGTTTGACCGGAGAAACCGTGTCATGTGTTTTCTTTCTTCACAATTGGACTCATTGTAGCCGCTTTTGCTACATATGACCAATTCAAATCTTACTAATTTACTTATTCAGCCCTTTAACTTTGAAAATTTTATAAAATAACACTTATGGTTTTGACCCATGCGTAATCTCATTTATAGGTCTAGTTAAATGTTCAAACTTCAACCCAAGCCCTTAAAAGTGATTATCTTAGGGGGTGTTTGGTACAGAGAATGGAAATGGAGAGAAAATAGAAATGGAAATGGAATTGTAGAGAAAGAGAATTGGTATGGAGAATGAGAATCATTTCTCTTGTTTGGTACACGAGAAAATAAACAGAGAACTCTACCATACCCAACCCCACCTCCACCCAACCTGACACCACTCACCACCGCAGCCCCACCACCACCAGCACCACCACCACAGCACCACCACCACCACCAGCCCCACCACCACAGCCCCACACCACCAGCACCACCACCACAGCCCTTTCTTCAACCACAGCCCACCACCACCGGCTGCCGCCACCAAACCCCCTTCTTCAACCACAGTACACAAGAAATTAAAAAGATTCAAATTTTTGGAACATAAGATATAGAAAAGGGAGGCTCAGATCTGTCATCACTGCCTCTTTGGAGATTTTGTGGTGGTGGTTGTGGTGGCGATGATGATGATGATAATCAGAAGCCACCTGCAACCACCGCCGATTTCCACCACCACTGTCACCCACCTGCGACCACAATCACCCGACCATCTGAAAACCCTAACCTACCACGAACCACCACTTGAAACCCTAATCTCCGTTCACCTGTACCACCTGCAACCTACAACAGGTTACCATCTCTGTGTTCACCACTGCGAACGGCGGAGACGGGGTGGTGGTTGCAGACTTGGAGACGAGGTGGCGGTTGCAGACTTGGAGACGAGGTGGCGGCCGGAGACGGGGTGGTGGCCGGAGACGAGGTGGTGACATGCTATGAGGAGGCTGCTGAGAAATGGATTTCTCTTTGTTTTAAAGAGAAATGGAATTCTCTAGTTTTAGAGAAATAGAAAGAGAAATAGAAATGAAAAGTGGAAAACAAACAAAAGAAATATTTCTAATTCCATTTCTCCCCAATCAAATCCCTCTACCAAACACCCCCTTAGTGTTTGTGTAATTAGATTGTGCTCATGAGTTATGACTACCATTTTTATTTTTATTTTGAACAGCTAAATTTTATTGCACATAAAAACGCCACTAAAAAAAAAAGACAACCTAGATCGGTTCCCAAAATACATATTTACATATGCATAATTACATATGATTCATAAACCTACGATGCCAACAAACATATTTAAACATTCTATCGACCTTGGCCGTATTTTATTTACTATTTATCCTTGGTTAGATATAAATTTTATATCTAGTAATCACTTTCAAAACCTTATCAAATCTTAGTATTTTTTTCTACAAACAATGAGTAAAATTATTATTGTAATGCAAACTTAAAAAATTGTCATAGGGTCACTTCAAAAGTTAGAATTCTTCACGTTACGATTAATTATTAATTTTTTTTTCTTACTATGAGTCAAATAATTAAGTAAATTAAATCACGAAAAACTAAAACCGAACCAAAACAAACCCTTTATTATAATTAGTTTAACAATATGGATTTATTTATACAAAACATGTAACTTTTGATAACTTAGTTAGACTAACCAGTAACTGTAAGAATATGTACAGGGCCGTCTTGTGGGTAAGCTAAATGAGGCAATGGCTTTAGGCCTCCAGATTTTGTAGGGCCTCCATCTTAAATAAGAGTTATGTATTATGAGATTTTGAAAGTAGAGTTCTTTTAAAATTAGTAACTCAATGATGAGCCACAAGCTAAGAATGATTGCTTCTTATCCATTATCACGGCATATCATCCATATTCTGTAATTCTTGTATACTCTCTAGCGCTATACGCATAAAAAAAAAGAAAATAAAAAGCCTCAACATTTTAGTTAGTTTTAGGCCTTCGACGACGTTGAGACGGGCATGAATATGTAACATATGAACATGGGAAAACCTTAATGGAGAACCCGGGTGTGTGTGTGGGTGGGGGGGGGGGGGTTCCTTTCTCCAAGCAGTTTTTTTTTGGCTCAGGAGTCCGTAGTGCAAATAAATTTCCTAGTTTCGTCCGAAAACTTTGAACCCCCTCATGTTGGTTATAGCACCCGTCCGCCAATGGTCACCTCTGTTCGGTTTTCTAGTTTAGCACACTTTACATATATCACATAGTCACATTAAGATTATTTTATTATATGTTATTAACTTATTATTGACTATTGAAGTATATGTAATAAATATTTGTTGCGTGAAATCATGGTGAGTGCCTGATAGAGGAATACGTAGAACTAATTTTTAGTTTCAGCCCTTGAAGTAATGTAATTGTGCAATTAAGCAAGTATAATTTGGTAATAATGAAAAGGTGTCTACTGACCAATTCAAAACCCAAAAGAAAAGATTCATCGCCTTAGTTTGGCGTTTATATTAATTTCTTGGCTGACGATTTCAGTATACAGTGTGTCAGACTATAATAATATGTTATAACTCCAATTCATGTCATACTCTAATTTCAGTTTTTAAAGAATAATAAACTGCTGCCATGACTTAACGTAAAAAACTGTTTGCCCTAGTCATCCATTAGAGGGCAAACTGACTCGTTTCCCTTCGCATGCTAATCATATGCCTTGAATTAACTTAAAAAAACTGACATAGTTAGTCATAAAGATTGAAAAGTGAAACAAAAATGAAGCGTAAAGGATAGTAAGAGTTTAAACGCTAAGAATGAAACATGAAAGCTAATACAAAGGTAAATGATGTTCCCTGTAATTATGTCTTAGAGATAATACACTACTGACGTGAAATTGTGACACGTATAAGAATCTACATTGTAGATGCTCTCAATGCCGGCCTGGGGGTGAACATCTCAAGGTCAATCATCCAAGGAGGCCGGAAATTTTAAAATATGTATTCTTAATGAAAGAAACAACAAAACCTAGTTTATAATCTAACTACTCAATTCATTAAAGCCGGTTTTTATAAATAAAAAATATAAAAAGCAAATATGTGCAATGCAGACCATAAAAAGCAAGTTTCATTTAAATATTTAATTGTTTAAACATAACAAAATGAAAAATAAATAAAAGGGGTATATATTTTAAAAATATACACCCCCTTTTATTTATTTTTCATTTTATTTTATTTTTACTTGGACTTGACCCATTAAACGATTATCGAGAACATGCCTGGATGCTCGAATAATATTTTCCTAAATCTAAACCAGATTCTTTTATAAACAACTTGAGTCCAGTAACCAAACAAACAGGCAAACACTGTAACACACGTTCATTTTTTTTTTTCACCACGCATGCCTATGTTTGTATTAGTTTTTGACATTAGGTATACCATTTTAATTTTTGCAGTGTGATTTGGTTCGTTTGGACTTATTTCAAGTATGTCAAAATGTATATATATTTCTCTTGGCCACGGTTGGAGAATAAAATCACAACTTCAAAGTGACAAGTGGGATAATTAATAATATTAAAATAATAATAATCTGACCTGGTCTTGATCACACATTTGATTTGGACTATAACTGCACATTGTAACGACACGTAAATCCACCTAAGTAGCACGTTTCTCTTGTCCCATGTTGACTTCTCACATCGAATATACGATTCACATGTCATAAATTAAATAACAAAGTTAATTACACTTTAGCTTAGTAACAAAAGTACAATTAGTTAAATATATATATATGAAGGGGTATGCACCCGCCTTAACATCGAGCAGGGCGGGTCAACCCACAAGATATAGACAAGAGGCTTGAAATCAGGATGTCATGAAGACACAAAGCCAAAACCTATGCGCAAGCGCATGAAACATCTGCGCGTGGCGCATATCACATACGCGCAAGCGCATGAAACATCTGTGAGAATAAAGAGAAGACCTTGCGCATCCCCGGGATAGGCGCATAAAGGCCGCGCGTAAGCGACACACAACAAATGAGACAATAGTCTAATCCAAATCAGGATAAGGACAACCATGATTGTACTCATCAGGCAACCTTCCAGAAGGTATCTTTTAAGGAATAAAGAATGTGCTGATGTTGACAGCTGCCAATGAAGGGTGGACAACTCAGCAAAGCCCATGTGCCACCACGTGATGGCACATGGGTCAGGTGAAATACCTTGGTCAGAGAATAATCAATAAAAAAGCACTAAGTGTCCTAAGTACACGTGGCGCGAAGCAATAGGAGGAGGTCAAAAAGGCCCTAATTGGGTCTGAGCCAAATCATTGGAAACCCTAATACTATAAATACCACACCACCTCCACAGTTGGAGGCAGGCAAGAAAATATATTCTAAGTCCTTTACTCATTTTTACATCCTGATTATCTTCTCCTACAATACCTGATTCTCACACCGGAGGGTTACCCCAAAGAGGACCCCTCTGTCCCTTTCTGAGGGGTAAGCTCACGGTGCTGTTTGTTTTGTAGATGGAAGAACTCGTATCTCGGAAAACCATTGGTGATATAGCACACTCGTACCCGAGGAACGTTGATCGTATACAAGTAAGTCGATACACGCTTCTTCAATATATATATGACACTTTTATTAGGTTGATGGGTCCAAACAAAGTTTTTTAATATCCTGTAATTAAACAATAATATGAAACTAGTAATCTTTTACAAAGTTTAACTATTTTATTTGACAATAATTTAAAGCTAAATTTTAATCTTTTCTGGAAACTTTTTACTAAGGAACCTCCATTAAAGCTACAATTTTCAGTTATCAACGTACTTTACTTTTTAATTGAACACGTCTCAGTATCTAACCTTAATTTATATTTATAGTTTCATATAAAAATAAAACTTTTCATCTATCTTCTCCAAACTTAAGTGATTTAAGAAGTCTTATTATCAATCATATTATGCTTTCGTCTTTAATTCCATTACTTGGTCATTGACTCATTGTGAGTCTTTGAGCCCAGTAGGACTGGCCCAATAGACTGAAACAACCTTGTGAATTGTGATCCAGCGCACCTAGGCCCATGGCTTGGTTAAGGATTACAATGTGATGTGTGAGACAATCTTTTAGAAAAAAATTCCAAATTATTAAAGTGTGACCAAAATCAATGTCCTATTTCTTCATATTCAACATTTTATTTGAGAATATACTATGCACAAAATAATTGCAATATGCAAACAAATACGAGAGCTTATTAGTGTATTATATTCTGGTTCTTTTTATTCTAGAATTCAAATTTTCAACGTAAGTAATCAATTTTGTTATCATTCCAAAAGACGAGCTACAAAAATAATACTTATTTTCAACAGGAAGAAAATAAACCTAGCATCTGTTCAAGGTCATTTGGGTAAAGAGGTGTACAAAACCGGTTTGGTTTTTGCATAGTCAAAACCGGTTTAACCCAAATCGATTCGGTTTAGAAATTGGTTTAAGCGTAGACTTTTGCCAAAATTATGTTTGGTTTAAAACCGGTTTGAGGCAATTCGATTTGGTTTTAAAACCTTTTAGATTGTGAAATCAGCGAACTGGTATACAAACCGGTGGTCCGTTTAGGTTTTGAAACCGGTTTGGCTGAAACCGATTTTAGATATGAATCGGTCTTGTTTGGTTTTCAGTTAACCGGTCTAATTAGGTACACCATGCTTGAAGCTTATTTGGGCTTTCGATTTGAAGGCAAGCAGAAGCCCATTAAGTATGAACTTTTTAAGTTTATTTATTGCAAGTAGAGGTTCATAAAAAAACCCGAACTCGGAACCGAAATAAAAACTGAAACCGGTTTTTTTAATACCCGGGTTTTAATACCCGAACCCGTACCCAACCCTACCCGTATGGTACGGATAGGGTATGCATTTCGGTACTAAAATCCGAACCCGATTTGTACCCGGTAATACCCGAAAACCCGAATCGGTTCCATACCCGGAACCGGGTTTTTCCAATACCCAAAGCCTGGTATTTAAAATACCCGATATATACCTAAAAAATACCTGAAAAATACCCCTAAAAAGTGCAAACTTTTAAAAAATCCAATCTATACCCAAAAAATACCCGTAAAAAAACCTATAAAAACTCGAAAATAAGATTTTTTCAATATCCGAAAATAGGGTATTCAAATACCCGGTTTTTGAATACCCGTTTCCATACCCGACCCGCACCCGATGCATAGGGTATGGTTTTTAGAGAATACCCGGACCCGAACCTGAACCCGACCCGGATATTACCTATACCCGATTTTCCAATACCCGGTTCCATACCCGAACCCGGGTATTTGAAAAACCTAATTTGTTCACCTCTAATTGAAAGTATAGATGCACAAAAAACCCAAACTCGGAACTGTACCCGAATAAAAAACCCGGGACATGTTTTTTTTATACCCAGGTTTTTAATATCCGAACTTGTACCCGACCCTACCTGTAGGGTACAGATAAGGTATGCATTTCAGTACCAAAACCTGTACACAAACCGGACCCGATTTGTACCGGTAATACCCGAACCAGTACCATACCTGAACCCGTTTTTTCCAATACCCGAATTGGGTTTTTCAAATACCCGATCTATGCCCGAAAAATACTCTAACAATACCCCTAAAAAGTGCAACATTTTAAACAATCTGAATTATACCCGAAAAATACCTGGAAAAAACCCAAAAAAACCTGAAAATAGGGTTTTTTCTTCAATACCCGAAAATAGGGTATTCAAATACCCGGTTCTATACCCCACCCGAACCCAACCCGGTTATTACCAATACCCGATTTTCCAGTACCTGGTCATACCCGAACCCGATTCCAAACCCGGAATCAGTTATTTGAAAACCCCTATATGTTCACCTCTAATTGCAAGGGCCTGTCCCCGCCGTGTAGCTCAGTTGGTTAAGGACACGTAAGACTTGGAACAATAATTGCAAGGGCCTAAAGAAAAAAAATATGCAACCAACCCAAAGAAATGTTTGCACTCTACACTTCTTTTGCAAGCGAAATAACGGGAAATAATGCAAAAGAGAGTTTTAGGTGCTGTTTGTTTTTGAAGACAACATATGTCTGCAATCTGATTTCATTTGATTTAATGTCTGCAACTGAAAATTTGATCTAAAGGTCTGCAATCTGAAAATATAATATTGTTTGTTTTATAAACTGGAAATCGTCTGCATAAGCTGAAAATTAGTTACCTATCATATATATTACAGTAGATAAAGTCATTTAACGTTTGTAGACTGCTAAAATAATTGGTAGTGGTGTACGAACCATGGAAGTGGGTGGTGGTAGACGAGTGTGGTAGGCGGTGAACAGTGGGTGGTGGTGATGGACGGTTGTGGTGGTGGACGGTGATGGTGGCCGACAATGGGTGGTGGTGGTGATGAACGGTGGTGGTGGGTGGTGGACTATGGTGGTGGTGGTGGTGGTGGTGGTGGCGGCGGACGGTTGGTGGTGGCGGTGGCGGGTGGTGGTGGATAGTGGTGGCGGGTGGTGGTGGCGACGAACGGTGGGTGGTGGTGGTGGTGGTAGTGGACGGTAGTTGTGGCCGACGGGGGTGGTGTTGGTGATGGGTGGTTAACGGTGGTGAGTGGTTGGCGGTGGTGGTGGCGGACGGTGGGTGGTTTTGGTGGTGGTGGACGGTGGTGGTGGTGGTGGCGACGGAAGGTGGTGGTGGGTGATGGCGGCGGCGGACGGTGGATGGTGGTGGTGGTGGCGGACGGTGGGTGGTGGTGGTGTTGGACATTGAGTGTTGGTACTTGGTATGATGTTAAGAAGTGTGAAGATGTGTGAAGATGGTGAAAAAAACTTATTTTTTAAGACAATAAAAGCAATTTTCAGATTTTTTTTTTTTAAATAAACAGTTTTCAAGAGCTTATGTTTGCGCCCCCGCAGACATAGGCTCTTTACAGACCTTATAAACAAAAACAAACAAAACCTTAGTTACCAGTACAAATTTCTTAGGTGACACGAAACTACAAAACAAAATTTAACACAAGACTTATTATATGAGTTTAAATGAGTTTGTGTTAATTTTGAAGCAAACACATTTATCTAAAAGAGTTAGATTTGAAATTTCAAATTGAGTTTTGCGGGTTGATTCATTAATTTTTAGTAAGTTTTTAAAAACAATTGCAAGATTATGTGGTTATTTTGCAGGCTTTTAATGTTTCACTAATTTAACTTTAGAGTGCTAATATGAAAAAAGAAAATCGGCTTAAGTGATCGTGTTGGTGTAAATCCACGAACACAATGGGTGTTCATGTTTGTAACAAGTTTGCGTTAGCGTAAAATTTTTTAGTTTGCGTTGAACTTAACTATTATATAATCGTGTTGGGATAAACCTATGAACACACCAGCTATGTTTTCGAAAGTGATGCATGAGTCAATGATTATCCTCTATCCGTAATTTGAATTTGAATTCTCCTTATCCAAGTGTTGGTTTGATTAATAAATTAATTATCATTATTTAGTCCTATCTTTAAATAATTTGTCTTTATCTTTGTTTAAATTTTCTCTCTTTGTAATTATTATTCTAGAATACAGATGATGTTTTTCATGAACTATTGAGGTAACGTTACACAACTTGTAATTTGGTTTCGATTCTTAACTCACTCGCATCACAAAGAAAACCATTAACAAAAACTGAATAATAATAAATCATGTATAAGGTTACAATAATCATGGACTGATTGGACTCAACAAGATTAAGCAATGAGCACAAAGCATGATGGCCAATTTCAGTTTCACGTTTGTGTAGACAGACGAAGAGGAATCCTACAAATTAAAATCATAACATGTGTGGGCCTAACCTTGTACGTATTTATGTAACTATTTTTTTTTTATAATAAATAACTTTGTCATGAAAATAAATGTATATATTGACGAGAACATAATTAATTGTGTTACATAAATACAAACATAATTGATTTAGAAAATTCTTGATCTACCCTAAACCTAAAGCGCATTTCTACGCAATTGAGAGATTACCCAGATTGGTAGAGGGTCTTGGGTTCATTCTCATGTAAAAAGTAATTTACATCTTTACATGTCTTTAACCTCAAATGTTTTTCATTTACCATTCAAAACGATACTTGTATAATACAATGACATGTGAATTACCAACAGGATACGGCTATACGCCACAACTTCCGAGACTAAAAAACCAAATGCGTGTTTATATTTAATTTGGTGTAAATTAAAAGTTACGTGGGTAAAATAACATGTCACCATTCAAAAAAAAAAAAAAGTGATTTGCATCTCTTATAAACTATTCTGAAATTTTAAACCAAAACGGTAAAATCTTTTTTGTTCTTTTCCGTGAGACAGGATCAACACAATTTATTCTCATCCATCCAAAATAAGTACCAATCATTCATTCACAAATTTTGAATAATATAACAACAACAATATAATAATAATATTAATAATATGTTGTTTTCTTGACCCAATGATTCCAACGGCACTCAAATTCTTTTGGAACCATCACGTGGAGGGTGCTCCGGTATGCCCGTTGCCCGTTACAACTAATCTTCCTTCTATAAACCTGCCCAAACCCATTCCACATTTTCATATTCAAACACAAACACAAACACAATTATGGAGAGAAACTTTGCTGCTATAACAATCTTCACATTGTTATTTGCCGTCTCCACCGCCCATATCTCACTCGATCTCAAACCGACCGAGGCGTATCACCCTAAATGCGCTACCGAATCTCTGTCCGAAGATTCAAGTAAACTCGTTGTTTTACCGACAGAAAATACCGAATCAAGATTGGACGAAGCCGATCAGGTAATGAAGGCATAATTGTGTAAATTGTATTTATAATTGTAATTACCGTTTTTTTACAATTAGTGTAGTTCTTTTTAAACGGTCATTTAAATCAGTGGCTCGTATATATGTAATACTACTTTTAATATTTGTTTAGTTTATTATGTCTATAATATGCATAAATCAAATGACTATCTAATATAAGTCATATTTAAATAATGTTACTTTAACATCTGCCTAATTACATTGTGTCTAATATGCAATAATCAGATAACCATTTGATGTACTACATTTAATTTTTTTAACATCTGTCTAATTATATTGTGTCTAATTACATGTCTAATGTCTAACTACATTGTGTCTAATATTGTATGTCAATATGATATAACTCATTTAAATAATACGACCTCTAACATTTGTCTAATTACATTGTGTCTAATACGCAGAAATCAAACGTCGATAAGATGTTTAGAGTTAATTTAACGCCACGATCCGATTTTGCGAGATTCCACGCAATCAATCGTCGTTTCTCCGATCACCGACATTTTCAAAACCCGTTTGTGAAACCGCGATCCGAAGCCTTGCACGGAAACAAATTGATTCTAAACACCAAATCATCGAGTAAACCCGATGCACGAAACATCCACCGCCACGGTGGATCCTCGCGCTTGAAGTCTAGACACGAGTTCGAACATCAACACCGGCACCAGCACCAACACCAGCATCACCATAACCACAATCACCACAACAAGGACAACGTTTCGATGCCGAAACATAAGTTCGTTCGCGAGAACACGAAGAGTAATGTGTTGCATCAAAAGAAGTTCACAAAAGAAAACGAAGCGAGTTCGTTTATGAGGAGTTTTCGTAAATTTGTGAAGCATACGTTTGACTGATGGCTGGTAGTTCGATTAATCGATCGATTATCGATTGATCAGCGTCACGTAATGATTAATGAAACTGTTATTAAAGCAGTTGTGATGGATGAATGAATGTATGTATGTATGTATTCTATATTCAAATTTAAGGCATCCTTGTGAGATGTAGTAGCAGATTTAGCTGATTAAATGATTTAATCAACTGCTTATGTATTGAACGGATGATAATCACTTCAAAAGTTCAAATCAAGCTGTTTTTCATGTTTTGAAATTCAATTTACATAGTTTTGGCCTTATGCTCATGAAACGGAAAAAACCAAACCGAAATAAGTTAAATAACCGAACATAAACAAAAAATTAACCCCACAATTTGGTGTTTTCATAAAACCCGAAATTTCGGTTTTACATGTAGCTAAACTGAAAAAAACCGAACAGAACTTAACAGACTTTTAATTTTTATTTTAAATTTTTAAGTAATTTATAAATAATTCTCTAAGTATTTTAGTCCAATTGTATGATAATTAATATTTAGCCTTAAATTCTTTATTTTTGCCTAAATTTTTATTTCGCCCAAAAAATCAAGTTAAAACATTAAAAAAAAAACTTAAACTGAACTCAAACCAAAAACCGGAAAAATTGAAACCGAATGATTTTTAAAACGTAAAACCAGCATTTTGGTTTTTGTTTGATTTTAGCATAAAACGAATTGAACGGACCCGTACACATCCCGAATAGTTTCTACTTCAAATCAATTAAGCAATTTATTCGTTGCAATATGCATAGTTTCTTTGAAATTGTTTGTTTATTTCTAACCATAAATTACGTCTTCATAATCATGCTTAAATGGAGTGGTAACATGCCTTAAAAGACTTTGCACACTTTATGCTTTTGTGCGAGGTTGCAATTTTAAAATTCTAAAATATACCTTAAAAGGTGTCTGGTTTTATTTGTGAATTTAAATAAAAAAAAAGATTAGGTATTTAAGCCATGTGTAATGAGATATATACAGTGGCGGATGTAGAGCTTTGCTAGGGTGGGCCGATGCACACCGTCCGTCCGCCGGAGAAGCGAGTTTGCAGCTACAAATTAGCATATGATGAGTCAATACTTAGTCCGTGCCCACTGTCAATATATGCTTCTTTGAGCATTCAAAAGAAGAGCAAAGACATAATTTTAATGGATTTTCCGGCCATCCGTAGCACTCATGCCGTGAACTTCAAAATGAAGGAAGAAAAAGAGAGCTTTATGGTGATTTGTGAAAATTATATTCATATCTAACATGTTATATTTTATAAGGGAGCAAATTATCAAAATAGCACATTTCATGAGAGAGAAAATGCAAAATAGCACGTGAGATTTGAAATTCTCAAAATAGCCCTTCTAATCTCACGTACACTTGAGTTTGCGAAATTGCCCGTGACTTTTCGTGGTCCAATCAGATTCTGCCAAGTGTGTTCCACTCCCACCTACCACAATATTTTTCATCCCAAATCTGTCGGAAACGTAACTTTTGACACCAAATATAACATGAAAAAAACCAACTGTAACGTGATGTTTCAAGCTGTTTTTATCGGCAGCGTGAGTTTTCAAATAAGATGGATTTGAAAGGTTTTTGAAATTCATCTCCTTAGATGAATTTCAAATGAATTTTGTTTTTTTTTTAAAACATCTTCTTCATTTTCATCTTCATCACCATCACCTTAATCATCTTCATCGCCTTCATCATTATTCCGGTCACCGTCACCGCCACCGAAGCTTTAACCAAAGTCCTCAACCTCCTCAACTCCTCACCTTAATCATCTTCATCAACTTCATCATTATTCATCATCTTCATCTTCCACCTTCTCCTAGATTTATTGATTTTTTCGTGATTCCCGTTCTCTAGTTTTGATTCCATCCCAGACTCATCCATTTACACATAAACAACAATACCCAACTCCAAAACCTATCTCCAATTACCCAAAAAAATGTAGTCTACATTATTGGATGGGCCTATGAAATTTGTACCAAATTAATGTTATACGTTAAAAGATGGGCCATAAATATGTTCAACGTTAAAATGTATCCGGATTATATGTTTTACGTTAAAGTTTCCCCTCAATATGTTGCATGTCAATTATTGGCGGGCCCGATAAAATAAGAACCAAATTTATGTTATACGGATTATATGTTGAAATTCATTTGAAATTCATCTAAGGAGATGAATTTCAAAAAACCTTTCAAATCCATCTTATTTGAAAACTCACGTTTGCGATAAAAACAGCTTAAAATATCACGTTACAGTTAGTTTTTTTCAGGTTATATTTGGTGTCAAAAGTTACGTTTTCGACAAATTTGGGATGAAAAATATCGTGGGAGGGGAACACACTTGGCAAAATATCGTGGTAGTCACGGGGAATCTCGCAAACTCACGTGTACGTGAGATTAGAAGGGCTATTTTGGGAATTTCAAATCTCACGTGCTATTTTGCATTTTTCTCTCATGAAATAGGCTATTTTGGTAATTTGCTCTTTATAAGGTCATCTCCAATGGTTGGAATGGTTTGAAATACAACCCATCATAATCACCCACTCATCTTCTCTCTTCTTTCATTCTCTCCCCTTTCTCTGCAGCTTTTCCCACTCACATACATGCTTTACAAAGGGTTTTTAATTCCAAACTCTTTCTTCTCTCTCTCCTGTCTCTCTCTTCTCTCTCTCCTCCATATAGGCTCCATGTCAACCTTCAAACCATTCATACTTCATCCATTGGAGATGCCCTAATATTTTTGTTTTTCAAAACTGTTTTAGAGATGTACAAGCTAGCGGTAGTGAGTGGCTACAAAACTATCATGAAGGCTAATTTATTGACTAATTTTTATCTATACTATATAAATAGGTTATTAACCCGTGGGCGCCACAGGTGGAAATATAGAAATCGTCTAATAAACATATATAATTTTAATCGATAATATTGTCCGTTCTTGAAAGTAAGTTCATTGAACTTGTCTAAAATTGAATGATATACAAAGTCTATTAAATCATATACTGAATATAATGAATTGTTAATTAAAATATCATCGAGGATTTGTACATTCATTCGTCGTCATTTGGAACCCCAACATTCCCTTCACCTATATCCAATAATTAATTCGCAAATTATTTTATCTCTTCAACATGTAAGGATTGACATCCAACTGTGAGCCTCGTGTTTTTTTTATAGTTTAAGTATGTTTCACTTTGACAAGATGTAGGAAGAACTACTTGAAGTGTAATTTAAAATAAACACGAACAAAAGTCTATACAGTTTAACTATTTATTTAACAAAAGTATCATAAATTTAGTATTTACAACTCCCTAAATACTTCCTTGTATACAAGGTTTATACTTTAATTTGTAGTATTTCGGTGTTGTCAAAGATTAATATAAAAAGGAATAAATTGGTTTTATTAATAGCTAATAATTGAACACTTAGAAACATCAATTGACTTGTATACACTCTAATCTTGATTTGAACTTGTTATGACTTGAACTCAAGATGCTAATAACCCGTATTAACTCAAACATGTTCTAAATCTTGACAAGAACTTGCACAGCAATACATTTTGGCATGCCTAACTACATATCCATATGGCTGCTAATAACAGTCCGGATGTGGCAACCATTTGATATAGTGACGCATTTTATTTTCAATTATTAAAAGATTAATAATGTATTAATCTTTTAATACATACAAAAGGTGAACTAAATAATTTTTAGTAGTTCGTAAATATTTAGTAGTTCTCATTGAGCCTAACAATATGTATAAATCTTAAATTATTGGTTTTAGTTATTGATCTATATTAATAATCTTTACATCCACGAAGACAAGTGTCTCCAACATATGATATATTGATAATACAAAATCAAATTGTACAATGACCTTGGCTACATAATAGTTTAATATATTATAGAAACATAGCTTTCTTTTTACAGTATTCTTTGGAAATGATTTTAGATAAGCACATAAATGTGTATTATTTTAAAATATAAAGTTTGATAACATTGGAAAGTATACAAATTTGTTAAATTTCGTTGACATTGGTGATTTAATTACCTATGATATTAAATTTAAATTAAAAATATGGAAACATATTAAATAGAATTTGACCAATAATGATAACATATTAAAGAGAAATATATTAAAAACGATTTTGAAAATGATTCAAAATCATGGAAATTTATTAAAGAGAAATATATTAAAACGATTTTAAAAATGATTCAAAGTCATGTAAATTTATTAAATACACTTTGACCAACAACAATATAAGATTAATTATATAAAAATCAATTAAATTACATGAAATGTGAAAAATACAAAAATACATGAATAATAAAAATATATACATCTAATCTTGTACAAAAAGTAAGACATTTTTACAACAAATACTCCATCCATGACATTAGCATTTTTAGTTTGGAGCCATAAGGTGAAATGATAAAATTAAATAAATGTTAAATAATATATTATTCTAACTAAACGGAACTTTAGTTATTAACCGGAATAATCATAATTAAATACAACAACAATTAATGTAAAATAATAGTAAAAATTACCAATTATGAAATATTTGAATTATGTGAACAAATGTAAAATTGTTGTTATAATGTATAGCCGGAATAATTACCAATAGCCGGAAAATTGATATTGCAATGACTATAACCTGAATAATTAACAATAATAAATATAATTTAATTCAAATGGAAACATAGCTTTCTTACAGTATTCTTTGGAATGAGTTTAGATAAGCACATAAATGTGTATTATTTTAAAATATAAAGTTTGATAATATTGGAAAGTATACAAATTTGTTAAATTTCGTTGACATTGGTGATTTAATTGCCTATGATATTAAATTTAAATTAAAAACATGGAAACATATTAAATAGAATTTGACCAGTAATGATAACCAGAGAAATATATTAAAACGATTTTGAAAATGATTCAAAATCATGGAAATTTATTAAATACACTTTGACCAACAACAATATAAGATTAATTATATAAAAATCAATTAAATTACATGAAATGTGAAAAAAATACAAAAATACATGAATAATAAAAATATATACATCTAATCTTGTAAAAAAAGTAAGACATTTTACAACAAATACTCCATCCATGACATTAGCATTTCTAGTTGGGAGCCATAAGGTGAAATGATAAAATTAAATAAATATTAAATAATATATTATTCTAACTAAGCGGAAGTTTAGTTATTAACCGGAATAATCATAATTAAATACAACAACAATTAATGTAAAATAATAGTAAAAATTACCAATTATGGAATATTTGAATTATGTAAACAAATGTAAAATTGTTGTTATAATGTATAGCCGGAATAATTACCAATAGCCGGAAAAATTGATATTGCAATGACTATAACCTGAATAATTAACAATAACAAATATAATTTAATTCAAATGGAAACATAGCTTTCTTACAGTATTCTTTGGAAATGAGTTTAGATAAGCACATAAATGTGTATTATTTTAAAATATAAAGTTTGATAATATTGGAAAGTATACAAATTTGTTAAATTTCGTTGACATTGGTGATTTAATTGCCTATGATGTTAAATTTAAATTAAAAATATGGAAACATATTAAATAGAATTTGACCAGTAATGATAACCAAAGAAATATATTAAAACGATTTTTAAAATGATTCAAAATCATGGAAATTTATTAAATACACTTTGACCAACAACAATATAAGATTAATTATATAAAAATCAATTAAATTACATGAATTGTGAAAAATACAAAAATACATTAATAATAAAAATATATACATCTAATCTTGTACAAAAAGTAAGACATTTTTACAACAAATACTCCATCCATGACATTAGCATTTCTAGTCGGTAGCCATAAGGTGAAATGATAAAATTAAATAAATGTTAAATAATATATTATTCTAACTAAACGGAACTTTAGTTATTAACTAGAATAATCATAATTAAATACAATAACAATTAATGTAAAATAATAGAAAAAATTACTAATTATGGAATATTTGAATTATGTGAACAAATGTAAAAATTGTTGTTATAATGTATAGCCGGAATAATTACCAATAGCTGGAAAAATTGATATTGTAATGACTATAACCTGAATAATTAACAATAACAAAAATAATTTAATTCCAAATGGATGTAACAGAATTAATAAAAATAATAAAACCAATAATTTAAATGGCAAAGAAATAAATGAACAATGAAATAATGAATAATATGAGAATCGAGAATTATAGTATTTTCCATAATACCTTACCAGAAATTTTTGATTAAATCTTTGATTTTCCGTAATAGTTCAACATCTCCATTAAATCTTTGATTTTGATATAGAACCTAAAAAGATTATAAGAAAATTATATAATAATTAAAATCAATACAAACAAAAAAGGTAAAAGAAAAAGAATTGTTAATGAAATAATGAATAATATGAGAATCGGCTATTAAAGTATCAAATAAAACCTTACCGGAAAATAATTAATCTCCCTTACCGGAATTGGTTCAACGTGGTGATGTCTTTTGGCTCCATTTTCCTAGTGGTTAAAAAATAAAAAAAAAACACAAAGTTGATTTATGAACAATATGAATTTTAAGCCGAAAAATACATTACAAAATGGGAGGAAATAAAAAGAACAAAATTTAAAAACCTTAAAAAGAAAGTAAATCGTTGTTGTTAAGGAAGTTTGGATAGTGTAAGAATGAGCATATGAATGCTAAGTATTTATACACGAATTTCATGTAGTATTAGAAAGAATAATTTAGGGAAAGTCAATTATCTTAAAATAAGGTAGAAAATAAGGTAATTACGATTAATGAATTTTTAAAATTTTAAATTTTGAATGAAATGTTCATAAATTAGGGAACAATGGTGAAAACCTTAAGTGTAATGTTCCTAAAATAATTCTATACTATATTTAAAATTTAGACTATACTTAAATAGGGAATTAAAGTCTCTAAAGTTACTAACGTAAAAATATAAATTAACTTTATGTATTTACTATTATATAAAAATATGTATTTGAATGCCATCAAATATAATGATTGAACAAATATAATAGGTTATATCTAAAATACAAATTTACGGTATATATTTATATACTGAATACTCTGATTGAAAATTATAAAAATATTGAAAATAATGTAATATGTTATATATAAAATATAAAATTACGGTATATATCAGCATTTAAATAATTCTAAACTTAATATAAGGTGTGAAAAAATAACTAACTAATATGGTTTTGATTTATTAACATTAAAACATTTTAAATAGAGTTGAACTGTATTATCAATTAGAATAATATGAATTAGAATTTGAATATTTAAAAGTACAAATCAAAACAATATATTTATATCAATGTTTACTTAATTTAGAAACATTAAATGGGTCAACAGTTGTATTTATAGTAAACACTTAAATGCTTAATTAAATATTCAAATCATTATTCAAATAATATACAACTTTTAATTAAAATATATAATTACCGTAAATAAATAATTCCATAATCAAAAAGGTGATTAATTGATAATTTGCGAAATTATACTAAAATTGGTCAAAATTGTATATTTAAATAATTAACTGCTAATTTAGAATAAGTTAATGGGTCAAAATCCGTTGTATAATTGTTAAAACTTAATGACCGTAATTAAGTCGATCAATGGGTCAACACCCGTAATAATAGTAAAACTTAATGATTGTTAATTAATTCAAATTTACATTCAAATTTACACCATAATTTATACAATAATTAATTCAAATTTACAAATTAATTACATTCAAATAATAGATAATAATTAATTCAATTTTACAAATTCCGTAATTAAACCATTTCCTTAATCAAATGGGTCTCCTTTCCTAAATTTAAGTCTTATTTAGATAGTGTTACCACTGCATCAAAAAGTAGTAAATTAACACAGCTACACATATATATAATAACAAGATAAAATAAATAAATATAATCATTATACCGCAAATCACAAAACTCCATTGTTCTTCGGTTTTGATGTTGAGCTTCCCTTAAGAATGAGTTCTTATTATTAAAAAACTTGGTTACATGTCCGATGACATCTAGAAATAAAATATATAAATAATTATACAATGAGTGTTATTATGTTTAAAGTTAATCAGAAAATGTGTAATAATCATAATGAAGTGGTAACATATAAATTCAAATAACCTATAGTTTCGTTTTGTGCAAAGTTTTTGGCCTTTATGTCATCAAAAGTAACAAATTTCAGCCCATACAAGTGACCTTTAAATTCATATGAATTAGCGAGATGGGTCTCGGGTGTGAAACAAAGTTTATGTGGGCAATCGATGTATTTGTAAGTAGACATATTTGCACCGAGCGATGCCTTCCGAACAATCAAAGATTTATTCTCTGCAAGCCAAACATCATGTTTGGGAATGCAAGGCTTCCTCACATAGGCTTGCATTCTGTTGCCCTGCCACATTATTATTAAGATAGAAAATAATTGTATGAATAATATAGCATATTAAAATGAATGTGTTAAGAATACCATCTCGTCTTGAACAATCATTTCGATGGACCAATCTTGGCCAGGGTTTGAGTTGTTCTTCAGAAGCCAAAGTCGCAAAATACGGACCTTTAGGATACAATCACTGTTAAAGACATCGAGTTGGCTCAACATGGTGATATTGGTTGGCTCCATCCGGCTACAAAAATTTAACAAAAACACAAAAAAAATAAAAATTAAATAACTACAACACTTTTAATTATCAAAAATGAAAATGGAAGATATAAACAACAACAACTAAAAACCTTGGCACAAAGCTACTCGATTTTATTAAAAATGCTTTGGTGGTGTAAGGATTAGCCTATCAAATGTACATATTTATAGGATATGAATTAGGGTTATCGAAAATTATACAAGGAATGTATAAATGAAATTGATTATAAACATAAATTTAGGAAATTTGGTCAAATTTTAAAAAAACATTATAGTAAGAAGGAATAGACTTGATATGTTAATTAATGGATTTTCAAATAATATGCAATGTTAGAAAATGAGATTCGAAATACCAATATTATATTTCCAAATTTTATAATTTTATGTAATGGTAAACATGTAAAATGGAATGTTACATAATGTAAAAATGTAAGTTACTAATAATATAGTATGTATTGTAATTGTAATTGATATAACATGTGTGAAAATTAAAATTGCACTATTTTTATATTAAAAATAAATTGCACTAATTGTAAACAGAGAAAAATAAACACAACTTGCACTAACGTAAATTGTTATTATTAAAAAATAATAGTCAATGAATTTGTATTTTAAATCTTAAAAGTAAATGAGTGTAATTAAATCAATGGGTGAATGGGTCAATGGGTCAATTGGTCAAATAACGTAATTATAGAAATAACTAATGATTGATAATTACATAAAATTGCCATTCAAATCCGAATAATTATAGGAAAGAGGGAATATCAAATTTTAGGACGGAGGGAAGATCAAATTTTAAAATTTTCAATTCCGTAATTAAACATTTCCCTAATACACAAATTTAAAATTTTACAAATCCATAATTAAACCTTTCCTTAATACACTAGGTCATCGTTTCCTAATATCCTTAATTTTATATTGAATTTGACTAATTTAATTTAAATAATAAATTATTGTAACACAATTATACGAGTAATATTTTATATCGCTATATCTATATATCTATATTATATATATATATATATATATATTCTCCTTAATCTCTATATTAAATACGTAAATAATTAATTAAATTATTTATTATATATTATATATAAAAATAACACAGGTGGTGTATGAAATCAACCAAAAATATAACAAAAGTGGTGAATGAAATCAAACAAAAGTAATTAAATTTTCAATATTTTTTTTTTAATATTTCGAATTCAAACTATACATACGATTTTAAAATATTCAATTAAATAGAATATTTTGTCTTCTTATTTAATTAATATAAACTTACACTTTAAGCTAAATGTAATATCAATTAAAATTAAAAGGAAAGAGGAAAGATAATAATTTAAGAGCATTAATGAATCTTAATTTAAATTATTATTGATTTATTTTATTCACTTGAAAATTAAAGAAGGCCTTGATATAAATGGAAACTTTGAGAATCAACCAATAGGAAAAGGGTATATGGACTTAAAGCTTATTGCTTTAATAGTATAGTTAGATAAATAAAGATTTTTATTGCCACGTGTCATCACCAAAGTATTCCTTACAAAATTTTCCCTCCTCTATCTCCTATTAAATACAAAATTTTCACTCTCATCTCTCATATTAAATACATTTATCTTTCTTATAAATAGTTTTGCATTTCATTTTTCTCTTTTTAATCTTTAATTTTATTTTTTTAGTAAAAATATTATTGGATGAAGAGGCAAGATTAACTTAAATTTAAAATTTCAATAAACTTTAACTTATTAAATATGTGATTGTTTACTAAATTACATGTTTTTTTCTTTCAAACTCTTAAAAGGCAAATTCACTATCGATGTATTCTCATTGTTTATGCAGTAGAAACTCGATAAATTAATACTCGATTATTTAATAAACTCTCTAAGATAATATTTTTTGTCGGTCTCGACTTGGGGATAGGGTGCTAAATTAATAATTCGCTAAAATTATATATATAATACATTTTTGATAATTTCTTTAAACCCCATATAAAATATAAATTAATAATTCATTTTATATAGCATATTACATGAATGATTTATGAATGTTTCTTGAAAAATGACTCGATTGTCTTTTGTTTTTTGTTGAAATCAATTTCCCCTTGAATCTCGTCTCTAATTTTCCTTAGCATGGTAAGAACTTTTGGTGTTGTTTTCTCATAGCTCAACAAGAAATTGTTCAATGTGATTGCCGCTTTAATAGCTTCGTTTCGCGAAGGGGGCTCAATTGTAGAACTTTCATCATCTTCTTCATCGATATCATCTTTATTAATTCTAATAACGCTTTAAATAATTTCAATAATTTCTTCATCAGTCAACAACTGTGTAGCTACATTTTCTTCTGGGTGAGTCAGAACGTCTTCGACATCCATTGCATTGCGATAATCCAACTCTTTGATCAATAATTAAGTGGAAGCTTGAAAGGTGTTTGTAAACTAAGTATTCTACTATAAATTAATAAAATATTAATTAATATATAATTTATCGGTTAATTAATAACTCTTTTAATTAATAAATTTTGGTGGTCCCAAGTGTATTATTTTATAGAGTTTCTACTGTATTAATTTAAACGAGCGAATTTTTTAACTGGTTAAAGTATTAAACATGGTTCAAGTAAAAAATATTTATGATTAGAATGTTTCGATCACGGGTTGGTTTAAAAGTAACCATTTACAAGTTCTTTTTTTAATTGATTGTTTAAAAAACTCATCATTTATGTTACGTTCATCATCTTAAAAATTCACAAAAATATAAACACTAGACTACATGTTTTGGTTTTCAGGTGGATAATACAACTTTTTATATTTGGAATACAAATGTTAGACATTAGCACACTGTTAATCAAATGAGAAATCGACTATGTATATCCTTCTACTATTGGAGATTTCAAAAATATAGATTTCTTTAGTAAAACGAGTTGTACATGAACCAAAAAATTAGGCCGTTCAAGAAATTAGCAAACGTTAGTTATCCATGTTTCTGGGAGATGAAAAATATTACTATTCTTCAGATGGTATTTATCAGACATAAAATGATACGTTACAAGACGGTATTAATTTCCTGATGTTTTAAATTGCCTTAAAATCTAAGGTTGTCAATTCATATGTTAGTCCTAAAAGCCGATGTTGAAGTGATGTTGCTTAAAATATTAACTCGAAAATTGGTCTATGCAATGAAACTAAACTACATATGATAATACAATATGATAATCGTGCAATAGAAGCCGAAATCATATCCGGAAGTAATATTGGAACTCATACTTTCATTCTTTAAAAATAATCCTACACCTATAGATAAAATAATTAATTTCAAAGAATGAAATTTTCACTTTATTTTTGTTTTGCAATGAAGATTAATAAAAGTTAAGGTCAATCATTATAGATAGTTGGTTTCTTTTTTAAACAATTTATTTTAGTTTATGATCAATTATGTGTTGTATTATTCATAGTTAAAAGCAGAAATAATAAGAAACTACTAAGTTTTTATATAAAAAGTAAGTTGCAAATAAAACTACAAATATTGTGTATAAAAAATGTTTTGAGATTCATGAATTTTGTAACAACTTTTTATTTTCATATTGTGTAATTTATTCTATCATATAATATATCTTTATATTTGTTGAACATATTTTTTTAAATTTTATATTGTGTTATTATTTAAATAAATTTTTTTATTTATTATAACCCGTGTGCTACACGGGTAACTAACCTAGTAATATATATATATATATATTTGTGTAAACTGATTTTATTTTGTTTACTATAATACTAGTTGAGGAAGTGAATATGGATTTCCTTTTTCATAAGTTTTCTTTGGATACGTAATAGAGCGAAAATCACTTTTGTTACTTGGTAGGATTAGAAGGGTTTTAGTTTTTCAAGGTGTATAAATATATATGAGATGAAGTAGGTAGTTAAATCTTGTATTTCTTGTTTGACTAGCTTTCTTGTGATGATGATTTGTTAGTCTCCTAGAAAAAAAAAAAGATATTATCAAATCATGTTTTGTTTACTCTTATATATTGTTTGTTCAATTAATTACTGATGTCAAGTAATTGACATATATTAATATGCAAAATATCTTTAATAATATAATTTTTAACTTTGAAATAACGTTGTGTAAAAAAATCAAGTTACCTTCTTATGTGTCTTAAAGGTTTATTTCGTTAAGTCTCTAGAATAGTTGGTTGACTTTGTTCTCATTGACCCGACCCATTTTTTTAACCGATCCATTTTATTCCAACCATAATGAAAATTTCTGGATCCGCCACTGGATATATAGAGGCGGATAAACCTTATACATCATCTCTGGGGCATTATGAGACGTTTTTTCTTCTTATGCTACCTTGTTAGCATAAAGTGTCTATACATATATTTGTTTTAAATTGGTACATATTATACGCATGCGAGTGAGTGGTTTTCAGTTAAATTGGTGAGATGATTTGTACATGAATTAAATAAAAGGAGAAACATAACAATTTAAGATCCTTGAATTGTATCCTCATGATTGTTTTTGGTTTCCCGTAATCACCGTTTGCCTTTATTTATATATAGTTTAACAAACAAGTTAACTTTAAGAATAGGAGAAGCATGTTTGATGCCATAATTGAATCTATTTAAAAATTCAAATCAAAAGGTAAAAATAGGCTTTCGGTTTGTTGGCCCCTATCATCTCTCATTTTGAAATATAAATTCTGTGACGTTCTCACTTTCTATTTTTTCTTCTTCTTTTTAACCACTAAAATTTAGTACGGTATAAGGTTTGAACCCATGACATGTTATTTCACACCTTAACCATCAAATGATGTTTTTTCAAATTCCTTAAATAGTGTAGTAAACTATAGGAAAACTAATTTATTAAATCTACAAGATTAACATTTTTAGTTTGTTTCAGAATAGGTAAGCCTACACGAGTTTAGTCGATAACTAATCAAATTTGACATCTAAGGGCATCAGTGAGGCAACACCTTGAGCCACATTAGCTAAAAACGCTTGATACACCAATACACGTGGGAATTTTTGGTGTCTTTGGGATGTAACCGGTGGGCAAAGCACTAGTTATATTGTTTTATTTAATTTATAAGTGAAACTATTACACATATGATGGTTGCATAAGTCGTGCCCGTCAAATCGATCGACTAGTGAGTTGCGAGTACTAGGCTTGCTTGGAGATTACTCATTGAGTACTATGCTGCCTAGACAGATTTTACAACACCGAACATGGGTGAAAAGTATTTTTCCAAAAGCTACGAAAAAAACAATATATACTACGAAAAATTTGTTGCAGATGCTTATGAAAGGCGTGGATGATATATTTGATAAAGTTTGCTTGTTAACAACGATAAAGAATGGTAAGAGCGATGATCTTGGTAAAGATAAATTATTGCTACATCACACATTTTGTCAAAGTTAAGGAGTTACTATGACGATAACTAACCCTGGTTTTAGTTATTCCACTTTAACACGAGCTTAACTTACAACTTTGATTGTGTTGCCTATAAATAATTATACTAAATATATGCCTATAATCGTCTCTTTCATCAATTGCAATCATTTTGTATACGAACAAGTTCTGAAATTATACGATAAAAACTTTATACTATTTGTATTCTTGATATTGTTTCAGTTGATTCATTGTATGATTTCATTTGATTGAATGTAATTAGAGTTATTTCGCAGCTCTAGATCACAAGAACGGGCAGATTCTTGTTAGACGTAACATGATTAATGACAATGTAAATGTAGTTTGATCTATGAGTTGAGCATAACATGAGCCCAGCCATGGTGCAGTTGTGGTCTCATATTTTGATAAGTCAGTAGCGTTGCATGCAAACGTTATGCGGTTGGTAAGACACTCAAAATTATCATGTATGATACAACCCTCTTAATAAGATTTCAACAACACGGAATTGTGAAGTTGTGAACTATTGTCACAATGTGCTATAAGTTGTGTATCTAAAATGTATAATGTATCAATCTTAAACCAAATTGCTAGATGACAATAATATGAAGAATAGTTTAACTCAAAACTATAATGTGGTGTGTAAAACTACGAAGTTTTACAATGCTCATACCATAAATCGGCAATCGGTGACCATTAAAAAGTGTAACATATATTAATAGGGCGTAAAATCAAACGTAGCATCGTTCACAAGAAATGTAGATCAATACATTTTTTCAATTACATGTGATTGAAAAGGTGATACAAAAATGTTGGTTCCGTCTCACTTACATTTAAGTACACATAACACATTGATGAGAATAAAATCTCCTACACAAGTCACGTATCATATACTAGATGCATGATTATTTTTCTTATGTTACTAGTTACTACAAGTCTATTGAAGAAACGTGGATCTACTCACTGGTAGCAGATCTACTTTCCTCGGGTTTTGATTGTACTATTTCACCAATGGTTCTTCTGGATCTGTGTTCTTCCACCTACAAAATGAACAACGCCGTTAACTTACCCCTCAGAAAGGGACAGAGGGGTCCTCTTTGGGGTAACCCTCCGGCGTGAGAATAAGTATATGTAGGAGAAGATAATAATGTGAGAGTAAGGGAATCTGGAGAGTATTTGCTTAATAGCTGAATACTGTATGATTGTGTGACTGTGTTTTTTGTATATCTTTCCTTGTGGAGTTGATGCTGTATTTATAGTGCTAGGGTTTCCACTGATTGAGCTGGGACCAAATTAGGGTTTTGTTGGCCTCCTCCAATCGATTTGCGCCACGTGTCCTTGGAGACACCTGGTGCTTTTTCATTGGTTATAATCACGTGGTAACCCATGAGTCATGCTGAGCTGTCCACCTTTCATTTAGCAGCTGTCAACATCAGCATATCCTTATTCCTTAAAAAGATGCCTTCTGGAAGGTTGTCTGACGTGCATAATCAAGGTTGCCCTAATCCTGATTTGGATAAGGACGAGGTTGATTATGTGCATGTGTGATATGCGCCCATCCTGAGGATGCACGAGGTCTTCTCTTTATTCTCACGCGCAGATATTTCATGCGCAGATGTGATACGCACAAGCATGTAATACACGTCACGCGTGTGATATGCGCCCATCCTGAGGATGCGCGAGGTCTTCTCTTTATTCTCACGCGCAGATATTTCATGCGCAGATGTGATACGCACAAGCATGTAATACACGTCACGCGCGGATGCCCCAACGCGCAGCCGCGCCATGCGCAACTGTGATATGGGTGGGCATGTATGATGCGCGAGTATGTGATATGCGCCGCGCGCGGATGCGCCACGCACGATGTGATATGCATAAGCATATATGATGCGTGAGCATGTGATACGCGCGAGCATATGTGATGCATGAGCATATGTGATGCGTGAGCATATGTGATGCTTGAGCATATGTGATATGTGCAAGCATGTGATGCTTGAGCATATGCGATATGCGCTGTGCGCATAAGTTTTGGCTTTGTGCCTTGATAATATCTTTGATTTCTAATGTCTTGTATATATCTTGTGGGTTGACCCGCCCCGCTCGATGTTGAGGCGGGTACATACCTCTTCAAGCCCCCCCAGTCTAATGTGTGTCTTATCTCGCGCGAGCGCGGTAAGATAGATATTAGACTTACTGATTTGGTCTTTTAATGGGGTTTTGTCGTTTTCTTGGTTGTTTCCATCGTTGCGCGAAGTTCTATCCATTTGGTTGAAACGAATGGTCCAAACACGTGGTTGGTTGGTGGTGACGTGCGCCTGAAACGTGTCAGACGTATCGTGTGCTCGAGGTGCTACAGTTGCCTTTCATGTCCCCTCGCACAGCTGTCTGGAACACGTGTCGCGCTCGCATTGGTTTGCACCTGCGAGTGGGGGCGCGTCTCTGCTCCGTGGCTGTTCCGTTACGTTTTCATGTCCCCTCAAACAGTGTCAAGGACACGTGCCGCGGCCACGTTGGCTTACAGCTGCGAGTGGGGGCGCGTGAAATCCGATCAGTTGCCAAATTTCTCTCTCCTGGGCTTATAAAAGCAGGCCCTTAGGAAAAATTTTTATCTTCATCTTCATTGTTGTGTACTCCAAAGCTTCTATCTTTCCGATTTTCTGGTTATTGCTTCCAGATACCCTGTTATCTGTTGCTGTTGTTATTGTATGTCTGATAGCTCAGACTCCTCTAACCCCTCAATCACCTCTATTGCCTCTCGAAGACGCCGTGTGAAATCTGTGGTGATGTCGACATTGAAGCAAAAGGGCAAGGGGAAGAGGGTTGTTGAGACCACATCGGAGGAAGTAGGGAGGACCAAGGCCACGAAAGGTGGAATGAAATCCCCTGCAAATTGAGGCAGGTCGATCTCGACAGCCTCATCTCGTCACAGGGTTTTCTCCCTGTGTTTGGCTGCATGTTGCCTGTGGCCGGGCAAACGGCGGCGGACCCGCCTCCCGGCAATATTTCACTGTACACCCATTTTTTTCACCCACTGCAACCTTCGTCTTCCGATGACAAGGTTTGTAGGCGCGGTGTTACGGTTTTTCGGGATTCATATATCCCAAGTCCATCCGTTTGGACTTGTGCGCATGACTCATTTCGAGTTCATGTGCAAATCACAGCGCGAGGAGCCCACCCCTCGGCGCTTTCAATTTTTTTACAAGCCCAAGATCCAAGATTCTTGGATCTCCTTTATTTCTCGCAGTCAGAAGGTTAAGTGCAGCACCGTGTCATTCAAGAGCCTTCATGACTGGTCTGAGAGGTTCTTCTACATTAGGGCTGGTGTAATCCCCATCCGCATGACGATGCGCGCGATCGATTCTACGCCCGCGGATGCGGATGTTATTAAGAACCCAACCGGCGCCTGGGTTAAGAAACTGACCGCCGAACCATCCCCCGCCAAGAAAATTCGCGAGGAGGCGCTGGTGGGGGTCGGCATGAGTAAGCTGTGGGCCGACAGCGCGGCGGAGCCTGTCATCCAAGTGGACGGCTTGCGTAAGTTATCGCATTGCTTTATTTCCGCGCTAATAAAATTTGCCTTTGCTGATATTATTTGTCTTGTTCTTGCGCAGTAACCAAGGAGTTTGTCCACGCCGCATACGACGATCAAGTGGAGGGTGGCTCCGTCCCGCTGGGCGCTGGGGAGGTGGGCTTCCCAGATCGCTTCGATGACATGTTCATCCCTGTGGATCTGGAATTTGACTTTGATAGCGACGCGCCTGGTAAGCCTTCGCACTTATGCGTATTCCTTTAGAATACCAAAGTTTATTAACAGTTCTGTTGCTTGTATTTGCAGATGCGCTCGAAAACTACGAGCTGGAGCTCGCGGAAGAGGAGGAGGAGGAAGAGGAGGCGCCCCTACTAAAGCGCAAAGCTAAGGGGAAATCTGGCGCAGGGGGCAGTAAGAAACAGAAGAAAGATGACACCCCTGTCGCTCATCCCCATGCTCAAACGAAAGGACCTGAGGAAACCCAGGTGTTTACCACCAAGGTTTCTTTAGCTTCCCTGCCTGTGAAAGTGGGCAGACCTCCTGTCCACTTGAGGTATGGTGGCGTGACCTCCTCCCTTCGCGCGGCTGAAGAGAGATGCAGTGCCGCGCCTGCGAAAGGTATACTTTGCTTACCCATAATGGTTCAATGAGAGCGATTCTGATTGAATTATTATTAAATCTTTTCGCATTTGAATGTTTGCAGAAACGGCGACGGTAGCAGATCAGCCGCAGGCGCAACAAGGTGCTGAGGCTGCGCCGGGGCTGCTTCGAAGTCCCCTATTCTACCCTCAGAAAAGGGTAGAATGAACTTTATGGCGATGTTCGCCGCGCGAACAAAATTGCGCCAAGGTATGTTTTGCGCCATTGTCTTCTGAATTTTTTGTTTTGATCAAGTCATAAACCATTTTTTGTTGTTGATTTGTTCATAGGAGTTGTAGCTGGCGTACAAGCTGCTGGTGACACTCCTGGCGCCGTTGCCGGCGCCGCTGGTTCTGCTCCTGCTCCTGCTAGTGCTGAGTCTCCCCTTATTGGGATTACAAAGGAGCAGGAAGCCGTATTGCGCACCGAACTGGCGGCGTCGAGACCTCCCTCGCCTCCTCCTACGCGCAGCCCTCTCCGCGAGACTGGTTTGGAGCCCTCCAGGTCGCAGGAGAAGAGGCCGATTGAAGAAGATGAGGAGGATGAGGGAGCTCAAGCTGAAGACTCCTTCGGAGTCCGTGCAAGCCCTGCGATGCCACAAGACTTCGCAGCGCAGACTTCTGGTGAGGCTGGCGCTGACTTTTCTGCTTCATCCCCGCAGGTATGTTTTAATTTGTTGCTCCGCTGCGCGTACTTCCATATAAGTATGTTTTTATGACTTAGAACATTTCTTGTGTTTTGCAGGAAGGTGACCACGTTTACCGCCCGAGATGGAATATTAACGAAGACAGTTCCTTCCAATCCATGGGTGTATGCGAGGACTTCTGGGCTCATGCCGTGCCTCCTACTGAAAGGAGGTATCAGGAGGGGCGCACCCGCGCTGACTTGCTCAACGATCACATTTTCGCTGGGTCGGCTTTCTTTGCTGCCTCCCAAGAGCTTCATCGTGATTATATTAAAGTACGCGATGCTCTTGTGGAAGCCCAGCAAGAGGCTAAGGTGGCTGCCTGGAACCTTTCTGATGCTCGCGCACGAGCTGAGAAACTCCAGGCGGAGCTCAGCGAAAACCGAGCAAGTGCCAACACCGCCTTTATTAAGCGCGGGCATGAGCTCCAAGCTGCGCGGGAGAAGCAGCAGGTGGTGGAGGCCGAAGTTGCCAAGTACGCGCGGAGAGTGCGTGTCTTGGAACTGCAGGCGGAGGCGCGTGACCAAGCTATCGTCCAGAGTATCACTGAGAAATCATCACTGGAGAGTGAGGTTGCGCGCCTGAAGAAGGAGTTGGCGGCCGCGCAGGCCGATAGAGATGAGGCCTTGACGACGGCAGCGTCTAGCCAGGAAGCACTTGATGCTGCGCAGGCGGAGAAAGAAAAAATTTTGGCGGCAGCAGCGTCTGATAAAGAGGAGCTAAAAAAGACCAAGGAAACTGTTGAGTTATTAAACTCCCAGGTTCCTGCCCTCGAGACGTCTGTTGCTGGCCTCGCGCAGGATCGCCAATGGCTGGTGTCACAGGACATAACTCGTTGCGCTTTGGCGATGAAATATTCTGCCGAGTTTCAGGCCCTTGTGATGGACTGCAATGCTGCCGCGCGCTTGGTGGGTCGAGCTGAAGGGTTTACGGATGGCTATGAATATGGCATGTTGAAGAAGAACCCATCCGAGTACCCTTACAAGAGCGACGCGGCCTGCGCGGACATGGCCGCGGTGGGGGAGAAGTATATGAATACTCCCATCCCCATCCTTGTGCAGGTACCTTGACCTTAATGAGTTTTTCTTGATTAATTTTCCAAGTGTTTTGTACTCAATACTTTTCTAATGATTTGCAGATAGCTGCGCTTGCTGACCAGCCCGACCTCGGCGCGCTAAAGAAGTTACTCGATGAATGCGAGAGGGCTGGTGGCGATGATGGTGGCGCGGGGGATGTTGCCCCTGCCAGCGGCTCTGGCGCGGCGAAAGAATCTGCTCCTGACACCGTCGTGATAGAAGACTCCATTGAGGAGGAAGAACTTGACTATGGTCAGTTTGGAGATGAGGAGCGGGCCGCGCCAGATGCTGCGGGAGATGATGAGGGTGATGAAGTGGCTGACGTCGACGTGGAGACTTGAGAAGCCCTTCATCTTTCTAATTTTTTTTTGTTTTTTGTTATACTTGTAATTTGTAACTCATCACACTTGTAAATATCAATGCTATGGAATGAAATTTGTTTTCCCTTTTTCACATCTTGCGCATTTCCATTCATCTCTTCATGTTTGCTTGTATAGATATAAGATATGCTTGCACGTTAAAATAAGAACAAGGTTGTAAGGAAATTATTTACTTAACCATAGTCCTATTTTGTAAGTGGTTTCGCAGTATCTTGTTTATGCTGACACGCGCGATGACTTTTCACTATTCCTTTTTTGCGCGTCGTTGTCGCGCGTTTTTTATATGGAATTATGAGTTTTAGCCATTACATGTCAGCATGTGTTACTCAGATATCCACTATGATTCCGCGCGCGACCTCGACCTGAGACCTTAACAACTATGATTTGGCATGTACCTTGCCTTAGTTGTGTTTAGGGATTTTTATGATCAGGCTGCGCGGGATGTAAGATGGATGTTTGTGAGTGTTTTGAGCTAAGGCTCTTTGTTTTGGGCTAAGGCCCTGACGTTTTTAGAGTTAAGACTCGTTAACGTGTTTGAGCTAAGGCTCGTAGGTTTGGGCTAAGGCCCTGACGTTTTAGAGTTAAGACTCGTTAACGCGTTTGAGCTAAGGCTCGCGCATGTATGTTTTACTTCGTTTTATTTTGTTTTGAAGTCAATATAGTGTTGTCATATTGCTCCAAATTAATAAAGGAAGTGTGAAACATGTATGCAAAGGTAATAGAACAAATATTGAAAGATAGCGCGAATCATCATTCATGATGGCTTAAAAGCCTTGATTACATATTTGTATTTTTACATGAAGCATTTTCTAAGCTGTGCTGCGTTCCACGCGCGCGGTATCTTTTTTCCATTCAAATCTTTTAAAGTGTACGCGCCTTTCCCCAATTCTTCTGAGATTTGATAAGGTCCTTCCCAATTGGGGGACATTTTTCCTGGGGGTATTGCGCGGCTAGCTTCATTGTTTCGAAGGACAAAATCATTTTTCTTGAAGTGGCATTCTTTAACGCGCTGATTATAATATTTTTCCAGCTTTTTCTTGTATTTGGCTTCATTGATGATAGCCGCTTCTCTGCGCCCTTCAAGCAAGTTGAGGTCCAATCTTCTTTCGCGCTCGTTATCAGTCTTGCTCATCATGAGGACCCTATGGGATGGGCATCCAATTTCTGCTGGGATCAAAGCCTCTGTCCCATAGGTTAGGCTGAACGGGGATTCGCCGTTGCTAGTTTTGCTTAATGTCCTGTGCGCCCACAGGACATTAGGTAACTCTTCGACCCAAGAATGGGATTCTCCCTCCAACCTTTTCTTCAGCCCATTTAACAAACTTTGATTCGCGCGCTCCACTTGGCCATTCCCCTGAGGGTGGTAGACTGAAGTGAAGATTTGGTTGATGTGCAATTCTTTGAGCCAGCTGGATATCTTCCTGTCAGTGAATTGTTTGCCATTGTCGCTCACAATTTCCATAGGAAGGCCAAAACGGCAAATGATGTGGCTCCAGATAAATTGCTTCATCGCCTCAGCTGTGATTTTTGCTAGTGGCTTGGCCTCAACCCATTTTGTGAAATAGTCTACCGCCACTACCAAAAATTTCACTCGCCCTTGCGCTTGCGGCAGGGGCCCCACAATATCAATGGCCCATTTGTGGAAAGGCTATGCGGATGTCACTGGAATCAAGTTGTTCTTTGGCCGCATGGTGTTTGGCGCGTAGCTCTGACATGCCTTGCATTTTTGGATTTCTTTTAGCGCATCCAAGTACATGCCTGGCCAATAGTAGCCTGAGCTCATTGCCTTGGCAACCACCATGCGCGGGCCAGCGTGTATTCCGCATATTCCTTCGTGAATCTCCCTAATCACATAGCTTGCTTCTTCAGCATCCAGGCATTTCATGAGCGGTCCAAGATAAGAGCGTCGATATAATGTACCATCAAGTAGTTCATAGTTCTGCGCCTTGTGTCTTATCTTTCTCGCCTGTGCGCGATCGTCCGGTAATTTCCCCTCCTTCAGGAATTCCATTATTGGAGTTATCCAGGATGAAGGGGTTGTATGAATTACAAGGACAGAATGCGTTTGCACTGACGGGTTGCTCATCACTTCCACCCTGACATCTTTGCCAAAGTGATCAAAATTAGTTGATGCCATCTTACTCAACGCGTCAGCGGACTTGTTTTCGCTGCGCGAGATGTGTATGATTTTGAAGAAGTCAAACTGCTCAACGAGCTTTTTTGCCTGCTCTAGATATAGAGGCATGGTGTTCTCCTTGGCATCATAAAGGCCATTGACCTGTGCAGCTACCAAGTAAGAATCAACATGGGCCTCTAGCCTTTTAACTCCAAACTTGCGCGCAATGCGCAGACCAGCCAGCAGGGCTTCATACTCAGCCTCATTGTTGGTACTCTTGAAGTCCAACCTAATAGCATAAGTATATTCATGATTATCAGGGTCCACCAGTTTGAGGCCTGCGCCGGACCCTTCGCTGTTGGAGGCTCCATCAGTGAACAGCCTCCAAACATCTTCTTCATCATTTGCTCGCGGAGGGTCTACCTCGCGCTGAGCTTCTTCAATCTTTCCCTCTGGGATTTCCGTGATGAAATCCGCTAAAACTTGACCCTTTATTGCTGGACGGGGCTTATAGGTGATCGTGTGTTCACCTAATTCCAGCGCCCACTTTGTCAGCCTTCCGGAGAGCGCGGGGCGTCGCAAGACTTGCTGGATGTTGTAACCTGTCAGAACTTCAATAGGATGACCATTGAAGTATCTATGAAGCTTGCGCGACGCGTGTGTTAGTGACAAAACTAACTTTTCCATGATGGAATAGCGCGTCTCAGGGTCTGTCAGCACCCGACTCACATAGTATATTGGCGTTTGGATCCCCTTGCGATCCACCAATAATACTGCGCCGATGGCGCGGTCTCCAGCTGACAAGTACAATGTAAGGGTTTCGCCAGGAAGCGGAGCTGTGAGCGCGGGCAGCTTTATGAGACATTCTTTTATCTCACTGAAAGCTTGCTCAGCCTCAGGCGTCCACTTTAATTGGCTCTTCTTCAAGCAGTTTCCTCAAAGTGTTAACGAATGGAGTAGATTTGCTGGCGTGGTTCGCTAGGAACCTGTTGATTGACACCAATCTACCATTCAGCTTCTGAACCTCTTTCATGGTGGATGGTGAAGGCATGTCAAGGATGGCTTCCACCTTTTCAGGGTTCACCTTGAAACCATCCTTAGTGACCATTACACCAAGAAATTTCCCCTCTTCCGCGCCGAAAGTACATTTGCTCGGGTTGAGCTTCATGTTGACTTCCGTTAAGCGCTGAAGAGTTTCCTCGATGTCTTTGAGCATTTGTCTCTCCTCCCTGCTCTTGATCACCAAATCATCAACGTAGACTTCTAGATTTCTTCCGATTTGTTCACTGAAAACCGAATCCATAAGTCTCTGATAAGTGGCGCCCGCATTCTTTAAACCAAAGGGCATTTTTGTGTAACAAAAAACACCCTTGTCGGTTCTGAAGGCAGTCTTGTCTTCGTCTTGTGGTGCCATTTGAATCTGGTGATAGCCTTTGTAGGCATCCAGGAAACATTTGAGCTTGAATGGCGCCACGGAGTCCACTTTTGCGTCGATGTTTGGGAGGGGGTAACAGTCTTTCGGACATGCTTTGTTGAGGTCCTTGAAGTCAATACACATCCTCCATGACCCGTTGCTTTTCTTTACCATCACAGGATTGGCTACCCACGTCTGGTATCGGATCGGGCGGATGATGTTTGCGCGCAACAGGTCCTCAACTTGCTCATTCATGGCCTTCGCCTTTTCATCCCCCATGATTCTCTTTTTCTGAGCAATTGGCTCCACCGACTTGAACGTGTTAAGAGAATGTTGCGCCAAGTCTCGCGGGACCCCAGTCATATCGGAGTGTTGCCACGCGAAGACCGACGTGTATTTTGTGAGCAACCTTTTCATTCTCAATCTCGTTTCGTCTGAAATGGTAGCGCCAATTGTGACCGTTTGCTCTGGGAATTTTGGGTTTAAAATCCACTTCTCTGGCGCATTGTCCGCCATTGGAAGTTTCATTCTCCCTTCCCGCGGCGTACTTGTCACTGCGCACAAATGATCGCGGTAAACAAATGTTACGCCTGTTGGTGTAGGGAACCCCAATGCGCCATGCGCTGGCGACGGTATAGCATTAAATTGGGCAATCGTTCCCCTACCCAGGATCATATTGTGGCATGACGTGGTGGGCAAGACCAAGAAGTTGACAACTTCGGCTCGCTTGTGCTCATCATCCCCCATAGTTAGTTCAAACTGAATTTGACCTAGGGGATGGATGATTTCATTTGAAACACCACAGATTGGTGCGTTCACCATCTCGAGCCGCGCTTGGTCTGCCGGGTCTAACTTTCTGAAACATTGCTCATACATAATGTCAGATTCGCTTCCAGTGTCCACCAGGACCTTTGACACTTCGTAATGAGCAATGTGTGTGGTGATGACGAGAGGGCTGCTGATTGAAGGGCCTCCCCTGATTCTTGGGAAGATAACTTGCTGCTCGCGCCAATCTCTGTGGATTTGCGCGCTTCTCTTTTTTGACGTCTGCCCTTGTCGTCCCCCCTCAGCCACACAGATTCTTTTGTATTTCTTGCTGGCAGAGGCTCCTTCCGGTTGCTCATCTTCTATTCTTGGGTTTTTCACCAAGTGAGCCAGCCTGCCTGATTTTACATCCTTCTCGATCGTATCCTTTAAATGATGGCATGCGTCGGTGTTGTGGCCCGGGGACCTGTGAAATTCACAATATTTGCCACTGTTTTGCGGTCCCTTGTAGTGTAGTTGCTTGGGGGGCTTGAATTGGACATTCTCAGTACTTAACACCTGTGAAGGTGTTTTAGTGAGGGGAGTCCATATTCTTGGCAGAGGTCTGCTAGGATCTCTGCCGCCCTCCCTCTTGTCACCCTCCCCGCGATTACGAACATCTTTTTGGGGCTGGGGTGAGCTTGGTTGCGTTTGCTTTTCTGCGGAAGAAAAACTTGTTGGTTGCAACCTGGACCATACAGAGTTCTGTTTGGCCCTCTTCTCTTTGCTGCGCGGTGATTCAGCCTGATGCGCTCTTTCTCTTGCCCTATCTTGGGCAATCTGTTTTTCATTTCTCGCGAAGACTCGCGATGCTTCCATTAGTTTTGCCCAAGTGGTGGGCATACCATCTCTACTTACGAGAGCTCGGCGGAGTTGATCACTGCGCGCGCCTTGTATAAAAGCCACGCGCAGGAGTTGCTCAGTTATACCCCCGATTGCCAGAGACTCCTGATTGAAACGAGTGATGTAGTCCTCAATCGTTTCATCATTCCTGCGCACGCAGTGCATGATGTCATCAGGATCGCGCGTGTGTCTGCGCTGCTGTACGAAGTGGGCTTGGAACTTTTCCAATAGTTCCTCGAACCCATCAATTTGCCCAGTCGGCAAGCTCTAGAACCAGACACGCGCCGCGCCCGTAAGGCAGCGGGCAAACATGTGACACCATGTTGGCATCGTCCAGCTCTCTAGGTTTCCCGTGTTATAGAAACCTTGCAAAAAGTCATCTGGATCTGTTGTGCCATCATATTTGCCCAGACCACTTGGCATCTTGGTCTTGTGCTGGATGGGGGCCTTAGCGATGCGCTCAGTAAATTTTGAGTGCTTCACTAAGATGGCCGGCCTGTACGGCGTGGTTACGTCCACTTGCCCCCTCACTGGCGGGCTGTACGGCATGTGCAGATCCAGATCTGCTCTGGCTCCAGGCGCCATGTTCACAGGCGCGCGGAGTTGTGAGCCTCCTGCATGAGTATCTCGCGTCTTCCTCATGCTATGCACTTCTTCATCACTGAACTCAGTGTGTGCAGTGTGAACAGAATGTCCATCTTCCGGCGCGCGCGGCCTTTTTGTAGTCTGCTTATCAAACGCTTGCCTTTGAGTTTGGTCGGCTAGCTTTTTCTGTTTGACCATTTCATTGTACTTTTCCATTAGACGCCGCTGCTCGTTTATGAGCCATTCATTCGGATCATTTGTTTCTTCTTCTGGACCCATTGGTCCTTTCAGTTTCGCGCCGGCAAGATTTTGTAACGTGAGATCGTCTGGAGGAGTTTCAGTCTGGCCGTGAGGGGTTGTGATGAAGGGACGGTTACTGGTGGTGCGCGTAGAATCACGCGGCACCCTCAGAAACTGTTGTCCCTCATTGACACCCTCACGTTCAATATCCTCCAGAGCTTGATCAGCGTTACGAACGCCAGAAACCATAGTGATTGATTTTTTTTATGTAGATCTGATGAGATCTGATTGCCGTTTGTAACAGTGGATGGCGCCAATGAAGAAACGTGGATCTACTCACTGGTAGCAGATCTACTTTCCTCGGGTTTTGATTGTACTATTTCACCGATGGTTCTTCTGGATCTGTGTTCTTCCACCTACAAAATGAACAACGCCGTTAACTTACCCCTCAGAAAGGGACAGAGGGGTCCTCTTTGGGGTAACCCTCCGGCGTGAGAATAAGTATATGTAGGAGAAGATAATAATGTGAGAGTAAGGGAATCTGGAGAGTATTTGCTTAATAGCTGAATACTGTATGATTGTGTGACTGTGTTTTTTGTATATCTTTCCTTGTGGAGTTGATGCTGTATTTATAGTGCTAGGGTTTCCACTGATTGAGCTGGGACCAAATTAGGGTTTTGTTGGCCTCCTCCAAACGATTTGCGCCACGTGTCCTTGGAGACACCTGGTGCTTTTTCATTGGTTATAATCACGTGGTAACCCATGAGTCATGCTGAGCTGTCCACCTTTCATTTAGCAGCTGTCAACATCAGCATATCCTTATTCCTTAAAAAGATGCCTTCTGGAAGGTTGTCTGACGTGCACAATCAAGGTTGCCCTAATCCTGATTTGGATAAGGACGAGGTTGATTATGTGCATGTGTGATATGCGCCCATCCTGAGGATGCGCGAGGTCTTCTCTTTATTCTCACGCGCAGATATTTCATGCGCAGATGTGATACGCACAAGCATGTAATACACGTCACGCGTGTGATATGCGCCCATCCTGAGGATGCGCAAGGTCTTCTCTTTATTCTCACGCGCAGATATTTCATGCGCAGATGTGATACGCACAAGCATGTAATACACGTCACGCGCGGATGCCCCAACGCGCAGTTGCGCCATGCGCAACTGTGATATGGGTGGGCATGTATGATGCGCGAGTATGTGATATGCGCCGCGCGCGGATGCGCCACGCACGATGTGATATGCATAAGCATATATGATGCGTGAGCATGTGATACGCGCGAGCATATGTTATGCATGAGCATATGTGATGCGTGAGCATATGTGATGCTTGAGCATATGTGATATGTGCAAGCATGTGATGCTTGAGCATATGCGATATGCGCTGTGCGCATAAGTTTTGGCTTTGTGCCTTGATAATATCTTTGATTTCTAATGTCTTGTATATATCTTGTGGGTTGACCCGCCCCGCTCGATGTTGAGGCGGGTACATACCTCTTCATCTATAACTCTAATATACTCTATAGGTACAACATCATCAAAAGTAACTATTTTCATGATTTTCGTCCCTTTTTGAGTCAACGGGTAAATGCAAACCAGTGAGCCCAAGGTTAGTATTGTCCTTTCACGTTTAATTCAAAATTAAAACAAGATAAATAAAGGCATAGGTGTAGCCCGTGGACCACACCATATGTAATCAAAAGATGCTTTTATTTAAAAACAAATTAAAACATTTAAATATTCATACCACAAAAAAATTTCTAAACGTGAGAGGTTAATATTATTATTTTTGAGGTGTAGTTATTTACTTAAAATACAAAGGAATACAAAACTAAGAATTGTTAGAAGGTTTGTGGTCATACCAAAAATCACTCACTAAAAAATTCAGTCAAAATAAATAAAAATATAATAACTCAAAATATAGATAAAAATGATTTTTAAAAAAAAAATCAAATGTTTACTCCTTTATTTTCGTTAAAAAAACGATGAAAAGACACAATGACGAAAATGAAAAAAAAACCACAATTAAAACTAAAAAAAGAAACAATATATCGTAAAATATAACACAATATTGAGTAATAAACACAATGATAAACAAAAAGACACAATGATCTTTTTCTATCAAAGTGTGAAACAAAGCACCTTACTGTCTAGCGCCGAAGGGTTCTATGTGGTTTTGGGAATGCATTGGTTGTCTGAGTATGAGGCTCAGATAGTGCGTAAGAGTAGGATGATAAGGTTAAAGTCCTTGGATGGTAGTGCGGTGACGGTTTATGGTGATAAGGAAAGTTCTAGGCTTAATGTCATTTCGATGATAAAAGCCGAGGGATTGTTAAGGCGATGGTGCGGTGCCTACCTGGCGTATGTTGTCAACGCTACGGCCGAGACGAAAGAATTAAAAGATGTTCCTATCGTGCGCGCTACCCAGAAGTATTCCCTGAGGATTTTTCGGGGTTGCCACCAGAGCGAGAGATATAATTTAAGACAAATTTAGTACCAGCAGCCCAACCCGTCGTGAAAGCACCTTACCGTCTAGCGCCGTCCGAGATGAAAGAATTAATGTCCCAACTGCAAGAACTCCTTGACAAGGGTTTTATTAGACCAAGTGTTTCCTCGTGGGGCGCGCCAGTGTTATTCGTGAAGAAGAAGGACGGAATCATGAGAATGTGCATAGACTATCGCGAGTTGAACAAACTTACGGTAAAGAATAGATATCTTTTGCCAAGGATTGATGATCTGTTTGACCAACTGCAAGGTTCAAGTTGGTTCTCACGAATAGATCTCAGATCAGGCTATCATCAGCTAAAAGTGAAAGAGGCAGACATCCCTAAAACAGCGTTCCGGACGCGGTATGGACACTACGAGTTCCTCGTAATGTCATTCGGTCTAACGAATGTTCCCGCAACATTTATGGACATGATGAATAGAATGTGTCGACCGATGTTGGATAAGTCAATTATCGTTTTCATCGAAAACATATTGATTTACTCAAAGAGCGAGATTGATCATGCTGAGCATTTGAGAGAGGTATTAGAGATTCTGAATGAAGAAAAGTTGTATGCTAAGTTTTCGAAATGCGTATTCTGGTTACGAGAAGTGCAATTTCTAGGTCACGTGGTAAATCCTGAAGGGATTACCGTGGACCCAGCTAAGATTGAAGCGATAACGAATTAGAAGACTCTACAGAATCCGACTAATATACGAAGCTTCTTAGGGTTAGCTGGCTACTATAGGAGATTCATCGAAGGTATCTCCAAGATAGCCGCACCGTTGACTGGTATGACCCGAAAGTCGGTAGTATTCAGTTGGGATAAGTTCCAGGAAGAAGCTTTTGAGGAGCAAAGGAAAAGACTCACGCAAGCTCCAATCCTTGCCTTACCCGATGGTGACGAGGATTTGGTTGTTTGTACTGATGCTTCGTATCATGGGTTAGGTTGCATGTTGATGCAACGAGGTAAAGTGATAGCTTACGCATCTAGACAGTTGAAAGTCCATGAGAGTACTTATCTGACGCATGATCTAGAACTAGCAGCAGTAGTGCATGCTCTCAAGTTATGAATGCATTATCTGTATGGTACTAAGTGTACCATCTACATAAATCATAAGAGTTTAAAGTACTTCTTCGAACAGAAGGAATTAAATATGAGACAGAGAAGATGGTTGGAATTGATTAAGGATTACGACTGCGACATTAAATACTATCCTGGTAAAGCTAATGTGGTCGTCGACGCGCTAAGTCGTAAGAATGAGGAAGTCATTGCAACAGTAAAGTCAGACTAGCTGATTATGAATTCAAGTCTTTTTGAAGAAATCATCAAAGTGCAATCAGAGGTGTTAGTGGATGATAAGTTAGTGAAGAAAGAAAGAATTTACGGCCAGCAAGATGAGTTGATGGAAAACACTCATGGTGTTAAGAGTATGTTTGATCTTATGTGGATCCCACGCCATGGTGATCTTAGAGGTCGAATCTTAGATGAAGCTCATAAGTCAAGATACTCGATTCATCCTGGAGCTACAAAGATGTATCAAGGTTTAAAAAGGGACTACTGGTGGCAAACGATGTAGTGGATTACGTTAGTAAGTGCTTAACTTGTTTACAAGTCAAAGCCGAACATCAGAAACCTTATGGGAAAATGCAACCGCTTGAGATACCATAATGGAAATGGGAACACATCACCATGGATTTCATAACTAAGCTACCTCGTACGGCTAAGCATCATGATACCATCTGGGTGATTGTGGACCGTTTGACCAAGAGTGCTCACTTCTGCCCATACGAGAGGCTATCTCGTCAGAAACGTTAGCCAACTTGTTCATTATAGAGGTTGTGGCTAAGCACGGAGTGCCGTTATCGATCGTATCAGATAGAGATACTCGGTTTACTTCGAGATTTTGGAAGAAATTCCATGAAGCTATGGGAACGAGATTGAACATCAGTATGGCATATCATCCTCAAACAGATGGACAATCTGAGAGGACGATCCAAACCCTTGAGGATATGCTACGTGTTTGTGCTTTAGACTTCGTTGGAAGTTGGGATGATCATCTGCATCTAGCAGAGTTCTCCTATAACAACAGTTACCATTCAAGCATTGGTATGCCACCGTTTGAGATGCTTTATGGTAGATGATGTAGAACTCCCGTATGTTAGGGAGAGATTGGTCAGAAAGAAATGGGAAGCGTAGAATTTGTTCAAGAAACGTCTTCAAAGTTCGATTAGATTAAGGCCAGAATGAAAGCTGCTCAAGATTGACAGAAGTCGTATAAGAGGCGACGACCGATTGAGTTTAACGTTGGCGACAATGCGATGCTTAAGATAGACATGTCATGGTTGCATAAGTCGTGCCCGTCAGATCGATCGACTAGTGAGTTGCGAGTACTAGGCTTGCTTGGAGATTAATCATTGAGTACTATGCTGCCTAGACAGATTTTACAACACCGAACATGGGTGAAAAGTATTTTTCCAAAAGCTACGAAAAAAACAATATTTATTACGAAAAATTTGTTGCATATGCTTATGAAAGGCGTGGATGATATATTTGATAAAGTTTGTTTGTTAACAACGATAAAGAATGGTATGAGCGATGATCTTGGTACAGATAAATTATTGCTTCATAACACATTTTGTTAAAGTTATGGAGTTACTCTGACGATAACTAACCCTGGTTTTAGTAATTCCACTTTAACATGAACTTAACTTACAACTTTGATTGTGTTGCCTATAAATAATTATACTAAGTATATGCCTACAATCATCTCTTTCATCAATTGCAATCATTTTGCATACGAACAAGTTTTGAAATTATACGATAAAAACTTTATTTTACTCTTTGTATTCTTGATATTGTTTCAATTGATTCATTGTATGATTTCATTTGATTGAATGTGATTACAGTTATTTCGCAGCTCTAGATCACAAGAATGGGCAAATTCTTTTTAGACGTAACATGATTCTGACAATGTAAATGTAGTTTGACCCATGAGTTGAGCATAACATGAGCCCAGCCATGGTGCAGTTGTGGTCTCATATTTTGGTAAGTCAGTAGCGTTGCATGCAAACGTTATGCGGTTGGTAAGACACTCAAAATTATCATATATGATACAACCCTCTTAATAAGAATTCAACTACCCGGAATTATGAAGTTGTGAACTATTGTCACAACGTGCTATAAGTTGAGTTTTGAGATGTATAATGTATCAATCTTCAACCAAATTGCTAGATGACAATAAAATGAAGAATAGTTACCTCAAAACCATAATGTGGTGAGTAAAAATAGGATGTTTTACAACACTCATGCCATCAATCGGCAATCGCTGACCATTAACAAGTGTAACATATATTAATAGGGTATAAAATCAAATGTAGCATCGCTCACATGAATCGTAGATCAATACAATTTTTTTTATTACATGTGATTGAAAAGGTGATACGATAATGTTGGTCCTGTCTCACTTGCATTTAAGTACACACAACACATTGATGAGAATAAAATATCCTACACAAGTCACGTATCATATATTAGATGCATGATTATTTTTTAGCTGTCTCCCAAGACTTCGGGATCCTCAATGCGAGCTTCTTTTGCTTCGCTCATGTATGGGAGTCGCAAAGCTTCTATTCGGTTTGAGAACGTGCCAACCTATGTATGTGGGGGAAGCTGTTTCTATATTTGACAATGGTCTTCGAAAGGCGATTGAGAACATCGTGGTTTGTGGGGGTTCGTTCTTCGGGGATCTCCAATGGAGGTTAGCGTCACTTCCGACCCGTTTTGGGGGGGGGGGTCTATGTTCGGCCGAGGATGTATCTACATATGCTTTTGTGGCTTCGAGAGCACAATCTTGGTGTTTGCAAGACCATATTCTTCGGGGTTGTGATATTTATGGATTGGACTCTGATTACGAGTGTGCGATGGATCATTTACGTACTTCACTTCCAGATTTTGATCTTAGCGGGTTCTCTAATAAGGACACCCCCCCCCTAAGGCCAACATGTGTTGTGGCGAGTGCCTTATTTAGTGGAATCGTCCAAATTTTAGAAGTGAAGTTTAATCTATCCCCTCGCCAAAAGGCGGTGTTTGAATGCCTTCGGGCACCTCGAACTTAGGATTTTCTAACGGCCATCCCCATTGAAGGATTGGGACAATATATGTAAAGTTTGGAGTATCGAGCTATCCTTAAGTACCGGTTAATGATACATATTGTAACACCCCGACCGATGGCGGATTATACATCGGGGCGCCACGTATTGTTTCATTACTCGTGACACTATTTGGGTGTCAATACTTAATAAATACATTTTCATTGCGCACGCGCAGAACACAAATCGTCAAGTAACATAAATCATATCATAACTCAAAATATTCTAATAACATAATTTGTCTTGTTACATTTTAATCTAGGTCCAAAGAAAAAGAAAACATCCTACGTGTCCTTGAGATTCCCAAAAGCAGCTACAGCAAACCTGAACATGTGTTAAAATAAAACGTCAACACTTGCGTGTCGGTGAGAAATCAAGTTTAATAGATATAAATAGATAATAATAAACACTGCGCGCAACATGTGTATAACTGGGGTTTAACATAGGGTGTAATCAGATTGTGATCAAGCCTAAATAGATCATAGCTCATAGTTCAATCCGTGCTCCCAATTGAGCACAAAAACGATAATCATACGTGCGTGTGTAAATAAAACAAGAAAACCGTAAACGATAGGTCTCCCGTGTTCATCTAATGGATCCATGAAAACTTCGGAATAGGCCGAACAAAGCGGTTAATGATTCACACATACAAATAAACAGCCAAGTAAACGTCCATAACACATGGGGTTTTGCGCACATAAATTTCATAAACAAGTTTAAGACTCAAGTTGTACGAACACATGAACATCCCAAAACGTTAAAAATAAAAGGGGATTAAGTACGAGATTACTCACCTGTAAACGGTGCGATGAAAGATAATGCAAGAACCAACTTTTAAACAAGCACAAGTTAACCTATAAATAAGAGGTTATTGGTTTAACGATTGGTTTTTATGCCTTGAATATATGTAAGTTACTTAAACAAATTACTTAAAAGGAAAAAATATATATTAATTATTTACCGAGATTCTGGGCAGAACAGAAGGGAAGACGGAGGCAAAGAGAGTGGTGGCGGCTGAGGAACTAGGGCAGAGAGCAAGGGAGAGATTTGGAGAGTGTTGTAGTGTGTGGTGTTAAGAAAATAGCTTAATTTATAGGAAAACCCAAAGGAACACAATCCCTTAAAAAGGGGAAAAGATCTTATCAAATCAAGCAAAAGATATCAAAAAGCATAAGAAAACAAAAGCAAAAGATATGCCGGCAGCTGCAGGGGATGGGGAAAGCTGACAGATTACAGGTCAAAGCATGGGAGGTGTCAGATAAAGCACTGTTCAAGACATGCAAAAGAAGATTTCAAAAGATTATGTCAGTCACCTTTTCTGTCAACCAATAGGATTGGTGCGCATGCGCCAAAAGTGGCTTTTCGGACAGATGTCGGAACTGACCTACAGTGCTCAAACAAAAGATAAGATATTTCAAAAGCAAACAGGCTGACCTAAACTGAAGAAAAGACTTAAGGTCTAGCGCGAGAAGACTCGAGCGCGCGCGAGGGCGAAGGCAGTACAGAGAACAATCCTTAGCGCGCCGCGGGAAGAACTACAATCCTTAGCGCGTCGCGGGAAGAACTACAATTCTTAACGCGCCGCGGGAAGAACTACAATCCTTAGCGCGTCGCGGGAAGAACTATAATTCTTAGCGCGCCGCGGAAAGAACTATAATCCTTCGCGCACCGCGGGAAGAACTACCATTCTTAGCGCACTGCGGGAACAGTTCGCCTCGCGTATCGCAGGAACAGCTGGTCTTCACGCAGGCTTCCTTGTAAGGAGTCTGGCGCGTGGAGCTGCGCAGACATCCCTAGGCGGGAAGAACCAAAGGACAAGCAAAGAGTTAAGAGAAAAAGGGTTTCAAGGCTTAAGGGTTAAGCAGAGGGGCGGGACGGCGACAAGAGAGAAAAGGCGGGACAGCGACAAGAGAGAAGAAGGCGGGACAGCGACAAGAGAGAAAAAGGCGGGACAGCGACAAGAGAGAAAAAGGGGCGACAAGAGAGGAAAAGGGAGGCGGGAAGAAATTATTATTATTAGAAAGTAATATATATATATATATATATATATATATATGATTTATTTAATGTTGAAATTACACAGATTAATAATCAAAATTTAAATCATAAAAAGAATCGGATTCGAAAACGGGTACCTGGGTCGGGTCGGATTGGGCAGTTGTCACACATATGTTCCCGACTGATGAGCCTTGCCCAATTTGTTGCAAGGTCTGTTTGGATTCTTTTGGAGACCATGCGGTGCATTGCAAAGAATTGTCTGGCTTTAAGTACAGACATGATTTGGTTAGGGATGTTTTGTGTGATGTTCTTAAACGGGCATGGATTTCTGCTAAAAAGGAGGCTCGTGTTAACTTTCTCACGGATCCTCTTGAAGGGAGGTCTACTTTACGACCAGTTGATATTCTTGTGTTCGGGTGGGCAGGGGGGAAACACGCTTGTGTGGATCTTACAGGAGTGTCTCCTCTTGTTGGACTCAGGGACCGTGGGTTTGTTGTGGGTCAGGCTGCGTTGAAGGCTGAATCAGGCAAAGTTGTTAAATACGAGAAAGCTTGTTTAGAGAATTAACATGTCTTTCTCCCCTTTGCTTTTGATACATTTGGTTTCCTGGCCCCAGAGGCTGTTAATTTTTTGAGTAGGGTTCAGCGTGTCGTACACGGAACCTCTTCAACTCCTAGGTCTCAAAGCTTCGTTTTTAGTAGGATTGGCTTTGCTATTCAAAAGGGGGTAGCGGCGCAGCTTGTTGCCCGTTTGCCTGCCATTTTATTGTAAACGTTTTCTATTAAAAAAAACAATATACTCCCTCCGTCCCATTATAAGTGTCCTAGTTTGATTTTTCAAGTCTTTCTTGTTTAACTTTGACCGACAATATTTTTGTTTGTGTCATATAATACTTGATGTAAAATATATGAATGGATTGGGTTTTCAATATATTTTACATTGATATAATTTTCATCAAGTATTATATGACACAAACAAAAATATTTACGGTCAAAGTTACAATAGAAAAACTTGAAAAATCAAATTATGACACTTATAATGGGACAGATGGGATATTTCTTATGTTACAGTAAGTCTATCTCTATAAGTGTGTAACATCATCAAAAGTAATTATTTTCATGATTTTCTTAAAAATATGATTTTTGTCCTTTATGAGGGAACGGGCAAATGCAAACCAGTGAGCCCAAGGGTTATACTGTCCTTTCACGTTTAATTCAAAATTAAGACAAGATAAATAAAGGATAGGTTTAGCCCGTGGACCACACCATATGTAAAACAAAAGGATGTAAACAAACATTTAAATATCCATACCACCAAAAAAATCTAAACCTGAGAAGTTAATATTTTATTATTTTTGAGGTTAACTTGAAGGGAAATGTTATAATACAATTAAGATAAAATGAGAAATGTGAAGAATTTGTTGTGACACGAAAAATTCTTAATAACAAAATAAAAATATTAAAACTTAAAATATAAATGAAAAACGAAAAAAAATTAAAAACTCAAATGTTTCCTACATCGTTTTCGTTCAACAAAGACGACGAAAAAGCACAGTGTTAATTAAGATATAAGACACAATGGTGAAAATGAACAAAAGATACAATTATAACTAAATAAAATTCACAAAAGATCGTAAAATATAACATAATGTTGAGAAATATAACACAATATCAAGAATGTAAATGAAAAAAGACACAATCAATGACGAAAATAAACAAAAAACACAATAATAAACAAAAGAACACAATGATATTTTTCCCTCAACATTGTGTCTTTTTCTAAACGAGGAAGACGGTGGATACATTTTTGTTTTTCGTTTTTCTATTAAATTTTGAGTTATAATTTTTTAACTTTTTTAAAGGTTTTTTTCCTTTAAATCATTCTCATTTTTATTTCTTTTTATAGAATAACTTGATTTAGAAATTTAATGCTTTATTATTTGGACGTTTAGTTGAAAGATTCTCGTATATCTTTATAAAATAGGTTCTAACTTTACAATCTAAAAAGATATTTTAATATTTTTACTTTTTTAAACCGGTCTACTCAATTAGTTTATCAATCCAACCACTAAACAAAATCACCGGTCCAATCGCTACACGCCATAAACATGTCGGTCCAGGTGTCATGTCAATCGAGCTGGTTAAATGCAAGGTTACAAAAGTCGCTAGGTGGACCCTAGGTGGTCGACTGGGGAGTTGAGAGTACTCGGCCTTAGTCGGTGAGTACTCGGCCTTAGTCGGAGAGTATTCGGGAATGGCTCACCGAGAACTCGCCCTAGGCGGGGATTACTCGTTGAGTACTCGGCGCCTAGGCGCGATTTTTACAACTATGGTTAAATGTAAGGTTCCCCATATAAATGTTAAGAGTAACGTAAAATTGTCATCTCTTTAAGAATAATTAGCCAAAAAAAGTACAGATTAAATAGAATTCGTATAGGCCTGGATATGTCCTGGAATCGCGTAAAAACTGAAACCGAAGATCATAACACGTTTAAAGGTAGGATCCTAAATTTATTTGAAACAATAAAAAGAAAAGGGAAAAAAAAAGGACATATTAACGTATGGGCCAACCGGCCCAGTAAAACGTCTTGAAGTTCGTATAAGGTTTTTAGGCCTTACTGACCAAAACCAAACCGGGCCAAGCGGCCCAAATCCACATAATACGATTATTTGTTTATTTATTGATTTATCGCAACAAACACTCAAACCAGTTCTCTGGAACCACAAATACTGGGCTAGGCTTGAGTAATTCAAGCCCATCGTTAGGAGGCTTAATCTTGGGTTTTGGTCATGGAGCCATGGAGTCATTTGTTATACATTGCTTAATAATTAGTCCATAGTCAACATTAGTGGGTCATCATATGATCGTCTTACATTTTGAGGCTTGCTACTTTGGGTAGTCATAAAAGTTACCCTAAGAAATAAAAAAATTATCATTAACTCAATCGCAAATCCAAATAATGAGGACACACAAGTTAATAATTGAAGGCGAAGTTGTCTCGCAAACAAACAAGTTCACGTAATTAAAGTCGTGTGTCTAGAGCGACGTGAATGTAGACAGTGAAATAGTTCACCATATTCAGGCGAATTGATGCAACTGGAGAGTAGCCACTAGAGTATTTTGTGACAAGAGGTTTCCAATAATATAAATGAGAAATTCTATAGGGCTTTTGAGTGATCCATGCTAGACAAAACTAATTGTTGTGTCATTAAGAAGACAAATAGCAAAAAATGAAGATAGTATAAATAAGGACATTGAGATAGATTCGAGGACACATAAGCTTGGATCATATAAGAGTTGGAGTTCTTCAGAAAAGATTAGTGTGACATGTAAGATAAGAATTGCAATTAACTCACGTATCAATTTTCATTTAGTATTTAATTAGTAGAATATTATGCATATATTAAAATGAACTCAAATAAAAGTTCATTTAACCAACTAAAATAACTTATTCTATAATATATAACTAGGGAAGGATTACTTCATAGAATAGTAACCAACTTTGAAAGTTGTTCCAATCAAGTCACTGATACAAACTTTTGTTCCAATCAGGTCACTGAACTTTCATTTTTGTTTCAATCCTAAATATTTTACCTGGATAGCAGGTAATCTAGGAATTTTTTAATTTTTCAATGTTTTTACTTTGCATAATAACTTTTAAAGGTTGCGAAAATTAGTAAAAATGCGAAATATAATTTTAAAATTTCAAAAATTTGCAAAAAAAGTTTGGAAAATTGAGGTTCGGGTTAGAACGGGTTTCGGGTCAGTTTTTTTTTAACCAACGAATCAGCGTGTTTTCAACACGCTACAACTCGTTTTAACAGTAAAAGCTCGTTTAAGTGATTTTTCAGTTCGTTTCAGCACCTAACAGCTCGTTTAAGCGATTTTTAAGTTCGTTTCAGCACCTAATAGCTCGTTTAAGCGATTTTTAAGTTCGTTTCAGCACTTAACAGCTCGTTTAAGTGATTTTTCAGTTCTTTCAGCACCTAACAGCTCGTTTAAGCGATTTTTAAGTTCTTTTAATAGATTTTTCAAATCGTTTCAGCACCTAACAACACGTTTAAGCGATTTTTAAGTTCGTTTCAGCACTTAACAGCTCGTTTAAGTGATTTTTCAGTTCTTTCAGCACCTAACAGCTCGTTTATAACGATTTTTAAGTTCTTTTAATCGATTTTTCAAACCGTTTCAGCACCTAACAACTCGTTTAAGCGATTTTTAAGTTCCTATCAGCACCTAACAGCTCGTTTAAGCGATTTTTAAGTTCGTTTCAGCACTTAACAGCTCGTTTGAGCGATTTTTAAGTTCGTTTCAGCACCTAACAGATCGTTTAAGAAATTTTTAATTTCGTTTCAGCAGCTGACAGCTCGTTTAAGCGATTTTTAAGTTTGTTTCAGCACTTAACAGCTTGTTTAAGCGATTTTTAAGTTCGTTTCAGCAATTAACAGTTCGTTTAAGCGATTTTTAAGTTCGTTTCAGCACCTAACAGCTCTTTTAAATGATTTTAAAGTTCGTTTCAGCACCTAACAGCTCGTTTAAGCGATTTTTAAGTTCGTTTCAGCACTTAACAGCTCGTTTAAGTGATTTTTCAGTTCGTTTCAGCACTTAACAGCTTGTTTAAGCGATTTTTCAGTTCGTTTCAGCACCTAACATTGAAACGAACTGAAAAATCGCTTATAGGAGCTGTTAAGTGCTGAAACTAACTTAAAAATCGCTTAAACGAGCTATTAGGTGCTGAAACGAACTTAAAAATCGCTTAAAACGAGTTGTAACGTGTTGAAAATACGCTGATTCGTTGGTTAAAAAAAAAGCTGAAACGAACTTAAAAACCGCTTAAACGAGTTGTTAGGTGTTGAAACGAACTTAAAAATCGCTTAAACGAGCTGTTAGATGCTGAAACGAACTGAAACATTGCTTAAACGAGCTGTTACGTGCTGAAACGAACTGAAAAATCGCTTAAAGAAGTTGTTACGTGCTGAAACGAACTTAAAAATCTCTTAAACGAGCTGTTAGGTGCTGAAACGAACTGAAAAATCGCTTAAACAAGATTTTGCTGTTTAAACGAGTTGTAACGTGTTGAAAACACGCTGATTCGTTGGTTCAAAAAAAACTGACCCGAAACCCTTTTTGACCCGTTCCGACCTTGACCAGTTCTAACCCGAACCTCAAATTTCTGAACTTTTTTTGCAAATTTTCGAAATTTTAAAATTATATTTCAAATTTTTACTAATTTTCGCAACCTTTAAAAATTATTATGCAAAGTAAAAACATTGAAAAATTTAAAAAAAATAGATTACCTGCTATCCAGGTAAAATATCTAGGATTGAAACAAAAATGAAAGTTCTGTGACCTAATTAGAAAAAAGTTTGTACCATTGACTTAATTGGAACAACTTTCAAAGTTGGTTACTATTATATGGAGTAATCCCATATAATTATCATAATTAATTTATTGTATAGGTCCATGCCTATAGAGTTTAATAAACCTAAATTAATAATATAAATATAGTTTCAAAGACGTGAGTGTATGGAATGTAGCAAAAGAGCATGGAAGGTTGTGGGCTCTATGCAATTTTGCCTGCTCTTCATTTTCAAATCTTCATCCTTCATACTCTTGTGTCGGCCTTATAAGCATCGTCTCCTATACGTACATAAGCATATATCTTTTTATAATATAAATCATTGAAATATTTTATTATTCTTTGACCATATATTGATATTAACTAAATAAAACTTTTGAAACATCACGGGAATGCAAAATTCAGCTCATTATAATTTCATAGCTAAAACAATTTGAAGAATGTATTGGATTTGTAGCAGAATCTGTCTTTAGTTTTTTAGTTGATTATATTTTGGTAAATATTACTCGTATAAGTTTAAGTTTGTTGGTCGAATCAGTCAGTTCAATTCATTTGAATAGAAATCGCCTACATTAAGCCATTTGAATACGCTATTGCACATACATTATCGACTTAACCTTTATAAATGCTCTAAAAAGATAGATAAATATACATTTAACATAACAATTATTCCCTGTTGAAGAAACACTAAGTGACCCCGAGCAGATTACGGATAATCTGGGGGTTAAATAGATGTTTCCCACGAGGGGTTAGGTCCGGCAAAGATGGTTCTTCTGATGACCAGAAGGACGTCTGCGCAGTTGAACCCGCAAGACTCACCTTCAACAGGGACGTCTGCGCAAAGGCTAAACTCGCAAGACTCACCTTGAAGAGAGACGTCTGCGCAGAAACCAACTGGATCCGCAGGACCCACCATACTCAGAGACGTGACGTCCTTACGCGCAGTACGCAAGCTGTTCCCGCAGGAAAAGCCTCCCAATGGTCGACGTACTCCGCCTGTTCCCGCAGCAACGGATACTAGCCATCAGGGAAGGCTACCCGCGCAGCAAGGCTACACGCAAAAGACACTTAACTCTTAAATAATTCAGTAATGTCACCTGAAGAAGGAGTGAGCAAGCCGGGAATATTCCTGCCCAAAGCCGGGAAAACTCCCGCCCAAATGAGCCAGTCCGTACGCTACTCGAGGATCTTTTGTACTGTACCTGACGAGGTATGGACAAAAGATCTGACCAAAGCTGCGACAGCTCACTGACAACAGTACAACGAGCAGCATGCTCTATTACTTAATGTCACTATCAGCCGCTGCCTACTCACCAACCTGTCGTAGCACGTGCATAGCCTGCAGTTGGTGGAAAAGAAATAGTACACAGCCGGCCTAGTCACTATCAGCCGCTGCCTACACACCAACCACCAGCATGGCATGTGCGTAGCCCACAGTTGGCAGAACAGGAATACTATTCAGCCGGCTGTACCTTCTTGGAAACCTACCTTCGGCTATAAATACTCCAACACCTTGGAATGGTATGATCATCTTATCTTCTCTAGCAATCTCTTAATATACACTTATATTAAAGAGCAATCTAGTTTGATTCTCACGCCGGAGGGTGGTCACAAGGAGGTACCCCCCCCCTCTCAGTGACGAGCTCACGGTGTCTGTTTTGCAGGTCATCAGAAGAACCATCTTTGCCGGACCTAACCCCTCGTGGGAAACATCTATTTAACCCCCAGATTATCCGTAATCTGCTCGGGGTCACTTAGTGTTTCTTCACCTGTATAACTTTAAGTTTCACTTTTACATGATCATTACCTTTATTTTTCTTGGTAGATAACTATTACTTACAATCTACCATTCTAAATTAATTAAAATAAATAAATTTATCCCACGTATGGATAGTGACAAGCAAATAAACCATTGATATCCCACCAATTAAAAAGTAAATGCATTTTAAAGGATAATTAGATTTATTGAAATAGACAAAGTGAATAGGGTCGTTATGGTCCTCATGGACCATTAACTACTAAAACGAACTGTTACTTGCGTCAGCAATGTATTTATATAGTTTTAATTTTAGGACATGATATAAACCCAAAAATAAAAAGTATGTGTATGTTAAATGGCACCATTGTACATATGCAAAATCGGATTTTGAAATGGTTGTTGAAGAGACATGTTGGAAAGATTGATGATAAATCATTACATGTGGTCAATGACTAAATGCATAACCTAAATAAGTCACGGGGAGAATGTGGAGCGGTTTGAGCTTGACCATAACTCGGGTAAAATGAAGGTGTTGCTTAATTGTATCCATGTGGTTACGAAAAGGTTAGAATTGGAGTAACTAATGGATTGGAGGATCCACACCACTAACATTTAGCTCAAAACCGTGAAAATCATGCTTGTATCAGTGTTGCACAACCATATTCGGAAGGTTATTCATGGCGGAGCTTAAACATTTAAATTGCGCTAATAGTTAGGCTTATAAGAAAAACCAAGGGCGCAGTTGGGGGATGATGATATAATAATGTACAAGATTGGGTTAAGTCCATATATATACACTATATTATAATTATAAAGTATAATTATAAAGTATAATGTATATTAAATATCACAAAATTTTAATTTTGGTATCTTTATACAACAATTCTATCAAAATCGGTTGATTTAGTTGGAAAAAAGAAATTATTTAATATCCATTATCTTGAAATATAATGCAAAGTCTATTGAAACACTTCCAAGAATCACCATCTTTAGCGTTTATTATTTTTGCAATTTTACATATCATAATATAATTTTGCACTCTAATTGGATCCGGAATCCCACAAAGCATCATGGCAGTGATATTTTATTTTTATTTTTAAATCATTGCATATCTAAAATGATAAACCAGCAATAAGATTTTATGATATTTCAATATTATGAACTTAAAAATATTTTTCTAATTAATCTATATGCACAATTATAGCCTATACATTTTATATGCAAGCTTTGAAATGTATTTAGACAACAAAGTAATAATGATGATGGGTACCTATATTATTGACTCCCACATGATGTATGTTGGTCTCATGCAGCACGCTCACAGGCTGGTCCATGCCATGGTCACAAAATTATAAAAGAAGGAAGGGAATTCATAAATGATTATGAAAAATGTACTAATTTATCGGGATGAACACGGTTTGGTCATGAACGTTTTGTGTTTCTACAACAGACCCTAGTGATCAGTTTGTTATTTGAAATCACGATATGTGTTTTATAGACCGCAAACACATAATTTGTGTGTGGGTTTGTGTTTACTCGGTCCTTTGTTATACTCGAAAATTAATCCACAACAATTTAAGTTTTTCATAATCAGTTTTATTTTTAAACTAGGTGTAAGTATATTATCTAGTGTATAATGACAAGTTTTTACTTTCAGGTCTTTTGTTTGTGTTTTAAACAACTAAAGCTCTTACAATATTCGAAGAGAACATTATTTGCACCGGATATGGTTTATATAAAACATAGCCATAAATGCATTATAGCAGAGAACATTATTTGCACCGGATATGGTTTATATAAAACATAGCCATAAATGCATTATAGCATTTTAAATTAACTTCAAAATAAATATATACATAATATCAAATCAATATGCAATTCGTTCTCCCTTTGATACCTTTGTGTTCAAATGTGTGAACCACACTAGCTTATATAATCATTATTAATTTTTAACTAATCTATAATATATATAAACGAAAACATAAAAATCCTAGGTGACGCGATGTGATCACTCCCCCTTTTTTTGGAGTCACCAGATTTGCTTGATTTTAAATGGAGGTTTCTCATACATTTGACCCGAATTCACGGGTATGAGTCTCATTAAACCCAGATATTTCTTAAACGGGTTATAACATCTCATTAAATTAAAAACTAATCTCACCAAATATTTGATATAAAAACTATAAAGTAGGGTTACACTAAAAATTAATATCTGATTTATTTAAAAAAAAGATATATATTATTTATAATTAAAAACCAATTTTATAGTAAAAAAAATTAAACGGGTCTTGAGTCTCATCAAACCCATATAGCTTTTAAACCGGGTTATAACATCTCATTTATTTGTGAAACAATTTATCATCAAACCATAAGTATATTATTAAGTTTCATACAACAAAAAAAAATAAAAATTTAAAAAATAAATAAATATTATAAACAAATAATATAAAACAACCCTCGTAATACAGGGTACAAAAACTAGTATTTAATATATATAGAAAATGACATACCCTTTTAATTATTTTTATAACAACAATATTTCCTTACTTTAATATATAATATTACTCAAATGATACATAGATATGTGAAATCAAATAAAGATTTGATACGTATATCATATATGATGACATTGCTTGCTTTTTTAGAATGGTCACTACACTTAAAAAAGAGATTGATTTTTCTATTTAGTTATGCAAAAAAAATCCTATCGTTCACTTTCTTTTTCTTTCAAATGGCTAATACGCACCCTCTAATCCAGTTACTAAATCTATACATTTGTTGATCGTATAACCAAAAGCCTCAATCACATTGGGAGTTGCATATTTTTAACACACGTTGATACTGTTAGGCCACATAACGTTTGGTACCCCCCACCCCATGTTAAGTGGAGAACCGTTTATGAAAACAAATAACGTCGCCATTTATCAAATTTGTAAAACATTAAAATTACGAACAAAAACTACAATTTGCCTTAAACGATAACGACCATTCGTGTAATTTCTTCTTTTCCTTATTATGTTCGCTAGTTATCTATGATGATTGTATGTATGTATTCTACACACATGAAAATGTTGGCAATTGTAAAATAAAAGACAAAGGAGAAGTGCACATGTAGTGGGCCACCGTGATTGCCCGTAAACGGCGAACGGTGGTGATTATGAGCCCTTGATTTGCGGAAGCCATAAAATAAACCCAAAATTTCATATAGTTGCACATGCAATAAAACAAAATTGCTTGTTTTCTATGGTTATATTATTTGTTGAGATTATAATACTTTTTAACATATTTGTCTTCTTATGATGATCGGCTTATTATGTTATGAGGCACCAGGAATATCAAATATTTGTATTTGTGTGTTACATACAAGTGTCGGCAAGCAAAAAATAAGAAAATGTAAGAATTATAAAACAACAATTGATTAAAAAGCAATATATTATATATAAACCATTATAGTACTCTGGGTATCGCTCTCTGTACCCCATACTGTCTGCTCAGGTAGTTCAGCACGTATCAACCCCCCCCCCCCCTGATCGTTCAAGCTTCGTTACGACCCACCGAAAACTTTATGTGGGCATGATATGGAGCTCGGGTATTGCGGCAAGTGCCCCTGGTGCCCTTATAAACATTTGATAGCACATTCTTTTATGATAAGAACAACATTTGGCGTCAAAACACGTTTCTTTTTTCAACAAGTATGATTGCAATATAATGTTTTCATAAAACTATTTCGAATCAAACGTTTAGCTCAAACTTACATATTAGTAAAAAAATATTTCAAATCCATACAACATGCAACGCATTTGAAACTTCGGGATGTCACTTTTTAAGATATTGTTGGTTTTGAAAGCTTTTGCACATGCCATAGTATTTATTAACGACCAAACATATGATACGACATCAAAAGCATGTTTGCTTGGATATCTTATCAGTTTCCTTTAATATAAGATGCATCTTGCTGTTTTTCTTTTTAAAGGCCAATTTATCGACAAAAACATTCTTGCAAATTGCTAGAGGCACGAAGGAAACGACGTTTGGTATAGGCATCTTGTTATTTACAATATAAATATAAGATTTTATTAAACACATTAATTATTATACATATAAATTGTGAAATACCCCAAAATTTTCTACAGAAGTAAGAAGTGGGAATCTTGTTAATATTAATAAATATTCATATTATTCGTACAATGACAAATATTATGTGTAGTCTTGTCACTTCCTTAGGATGGATCGTACCTACCTTTCGAGATTAATGAAATTTAATTAATTAATTACCTAATTAATGACCATTAGTAACAATTATAGATTTATGATGTTTAAAACAGGGTGCAAACAAGCCGAGTTGAGCCGATCCCAAGCTTTACAATACTCACGCCCGGGCTTGATAAGACTCGGCTCGTTCAAGTTTTATATCAAGTCGATCTCGAGAACATGGCTCGCGAGTGATTTGACTCGTTTGCACTGTGTTCAGTAAAGAGTTTTGTATAGATCAATGGAGGTATGGTATGTTTTTATGAAGATTTATTTATTTATAATACAAATAAATTAGTGAAATGAATGAGATTTTTATCTTAAAAAAAGATATACGAAATTTTGTAGAAGTGTAATGAGAAAGATAAGTTTATAACAATTAATAAACATCTATGGTATTGATGTAATTATTTATAAAAACATATTGATGCTATGACTTTAATTATCTTTAAAGAAAATGAGACGATAGTAATGGTGGGGTTACAAGTGTATAAGCCCTCCAAACTTGTAGATGTAAAGGTAAGAAAAGAAGCATATCAACTAGTATCTTGAAGGATTTTGTGTCTCCAGCCACAACGAAATTGTCCCTACACCCCACGCACCTAATCATACCTTTCTAACCACCGTATTTTCAAGTCTCTACCTACAAAATATATTTTAAGTGCCAAAAAAAAAATCAACCTTAAAGCTAAGCTATGTACAATAAGGGTGTTCAGGGTGTAAACCAAGAACCCATACAAATTCGTCTCATTTGACTGATTTCACAAGCTGAATGCACTACCCGAATATGCTATGGGAGTAAACGGTCATATGCCAATTGCCATTTTTCGTTGTTGTTTCATATAGTTCTTTTAATTCCTCTAGTTCCACCGGGAAACTTTTTCATCGACGGTTTCAGATAGTATTGCTGTCAAATTTCGTGTAGCATTCCTTGACTAGACATAATTTTAAACTTTCCGGTTCAAAAAGAAGTTGGAGAGTGTCGCATACTGGAGCCTTGTCAACCAGGGGCGTAACTTTAGTTGGGGCCAGGGGTGGCTCCGGCCCCCTCCGTTTTTTCGCTCGATAGTGTAAAGTTATCATTTTTCGGCCGAAATTGTTTATACATAGTGTTAGTTTACCCGTTTTCGACTGGAATTTTGAGGTCGGCCCCGTCGGTTTTTTTTGCTCGGTAATGTAAATTTATCCACTTTTTGCCCGAAAATTTTTATACATATTAAAAATTTACCCGTTTTCGATCGAAATTTTTTGCCCAACTTCCTTTTTTTCGTTTGGCAGTGTAAATTTATCCTTTTTCAACTGAAAATTTTTATACAAGGTATAAATACACCCGTTTCCGACCGAAATTTTGAGCCCGCGCCCCTCTAGTCTATGATTTTTTTTATACATATTGAGTCCCGCCCACTCGACGTGTATGTCCAAGCTTCGCCACTGTTGTCAACCCAACAACGAGCCAAAACCGAATCATGTTTCCACAACCTACTTCCCCCTCGATGGATAAATTATTCCGATTAGGGAACCATGGTTTCTTGGTATGATATAGAGCCTAAATGATGTTACATCTAAGTAGAGTTATATTTTATAAAGTAGACCTAAAGACTTGACCATTGTTTAAGCATAACCATAAAAATTATAATATTGTCTAAATTTATACAAAAATTGACTTTTACATGATTTTCTTAAATAGCATAACTCGTCTCCACTTACCAATTTTTTGTGTGCGAGTGCTCAAGTATTCAAAAGTTAAAATCCCAAACGCATTGATATACGGGGAAATGGTTGTCGTTTTGGAGACAATTGCTTTTTCTTGACAAGGGACTTATTTAAGCAATATTTTAATTAAAAGTTGTATGACACTTGTACAAATAAGTAGTGTATGATTATAATAGCTCATGGCTTCATGTATATTTTGCAAGTGTAAAAAAAACATATATATTCATGTAAAAAAGCATATATATTCAACTTTATAATTGACAACTAGTAAGGTGTAGCTTAACAACAAATATCATATAAAGTAGAAACTCTATAAAATAATACACTTGTGGTCATCAAAATTTATTAATTAACAAAGTTATTAATTAATCGATGAATTAATAATTATTAATTTATATATTAATTAATATTTTATTAATTTATAGTAGAATACTTAGTTTACAAACACTTTTCGATGAAGAAGATGATGAAAGTTCTACAATGGAGCCCCCTTCGCGAAACGAAGCTATTAAAGCGGCAATCACATTGAACAGTTTCTTGTTGAGCTATGAGAAAACAACACCAGAAGTTCTTACCATGCTAAGGAAAATTAGAGACGAGATTTAAGAGGAAATTGATTTAAAAAAAAAAAACAAAAGACAATTGAGTCATTTTTCAAGAAACCTTCATAAATCATTCATGTAATATGCTATATATAAGGAATTATTAATTTATATTTTATATGTGGTCTAAAGAAATTATCAAAAATATATTATCTTATAATTTTAGCGAATTATTAATTTAGCACTCTATCCCCGAGTCGGGACCGGCAAAAAATATTATCTTAGAGAGTTTATTAAATAATCGAGTATTAATTTATCGAGTTTCTACTGTAGTCTACCTCTTAAATTCTACTAATAAATATATACCATAGAAAATTTAAGTATATGTTTTTTCCCACTCTCTCTTTTAGCTTTTTACCGTTTATTGTTGGGGATTCGCAAGATAACACTTAGATAATATGAGAACCATGAAACACTTTCAGATCGACATAATCCAATGGTTCACCATGTTCTAATAGAGACGATCTTATACTAATAAAAGAAACATTGTTTGTCTTATTATGTTATCGTATATATATCAAAATATTTCAACACCTCTTCCGAATTGTAGGGGTGAGCATGAACATAGTCTCGACCATTAAACCCACAAGACCCGTCAAATCCAAACCAATCATACCCGCTTGAATACAATATGGTCGACCCTCAGGTCCGACAAATACAAAAAAAAACACGGTATGTGCCTACACGAATGGCCTAGAAACTGCATTAATAAGTTCCAATATTAACAAACATTATAGGACCCGAGCCAACTATTAACAATAAAGTTAGTTTCCAGGTATAGTCTTTATCATTAACCAGATTCAGGTTCAAGTCAGTTTTGGTTATGTTGGTGTAAAATAAGAAGGTAGAAAAGAGAAAAACATAGGGTTGGTGAGGGCCATGTGGATGGAGACCCGACAAACGGTCGCCGTGGCAGAACCGGTGGTAAATAAACCGGCAATTGCGGAGGTGTGGGCGATTCTGACTTTACAAAATAAGATGGTGTTCAGATGGAAACTTTAATATTATTATTATTATTATTATTATTATAACATAAGTTTTAATTAAAAGTGTAGAAAGAATCAGGTAATGCGCATTGTCACACTTTCTATTTATTCATTTTTCTTGGGGAAACCGTTGATTGCGGTTATTATAGTATTTAATCTTGGTCTACTTTTTTGACCGTTTTCGTTACTTCCCAAAGTCGATATTCTACTTCTCTACTTACACGAAAATTTATGCAAAAGTTATTTATTTATTTAATATATTGGTACTAAGTAGTGACTCACATTTTACTACTTTATTTTAGGTTAACCTGAAGTTAAGAAATAAAAATTACTACTTTGTTCAAATTCAGAAATTGATTATATAATTTGGGAAATAGTTTAAAACATATTGAACTTTATAAAAGTTTATTATATATTATGATTTAATGACATCTTACTTATAGAATTAATTTTAAGTAAAAGTTATAAAAATTTAATGAAATGTTTGTATGTAACGTTTGCCAGTTATAATAGAAATTAAAACAGACAAAGCAGATGGTTAAAATGGTGTTATCATGGACATACCCTTGTGGTTTCATTCGATAATCACTTCTACTTTAGTTAGATGCATAAGAGACAAACTACTTTGCCCATGCTTTACTTAATACTATTAACATACGTTAAAAGTTTAAGGTTTTACTAATGAGTTTTAAACTTCATTATAAATATAAAGTTAAAATAAAGTAGGTTAACCATACCTTGCATAAAGATAAAAATACTTTTGTCAGACTATGTATTTCAAGCAAAATATTGAAACTATTATTTAGAGGGAAAGAAGAAATTTTTGGTAAAGCTGTTAGGGTTACATATAGAAAGTTTTGAATAAATGAAATATCATAACATTTTATTATTTGTTAAACTAGAGTCCACATCCTTGTACTCCTTATATATTAATGTAATTCAGAGCATATATACAAATTTAAAGTTACAATTTATAACAATTATATTGCTAATTTTTTTATTATTAAAGAAAAGATAAAGTTATAATTTATAAACTATAAACCTCCAAGATAAGAATATGGAGCTAGAAGACAAAAATCCACTTGTATTCGAATTTTAATAATTTGTTTATAATTTAAACAGCGTTAATTACGTTTGAGAGCGGAATATTTATATGAGACCACGTTATGAATCATAAAAGCAAACATATATGTTCAAACTTCAAACTAGTCAAATTGTAGGGAATGAAAGACATTAACTGCGACATTTTATTATTCTTTTTTTCTGATAACTTTAATACCACGTATATTTGTGCCAATTAGTTCGGATGGTTATATAATCGGTTATTACCCATGTATATTAAATAAATTTTACTTTTTATTTTTTAATTAAAATATAGAGCAAAATCACTATCTCTTGGATGGATGAAGCGGTGTTCCATAATACCATAAATTTGCCTGTATTCAAAGTCCTAGAATGACTTTAAAATTTTAATAAAATCATTAAATGAAAAACTTAACTAAATACTACATTATCAAACCACATAACTACTTAAGAAGCACAAAGTAGTTTATGTGCAATAGTAAAATATCTTAACTTTGTAATGTAAATTTCCTGAAATCACATCACCTAAAAATATGTTTACAACAGTTTAACAATTTAAGTGTAAGTAGTAAATGAGACATATGTGACGGAAATAGGATATCATTTGTATCTCATTACGTTGTAGACTTGTAGTCTTTTCTTCAGCGTTATATATAATAAGCTAACGAGCATCCATCATATGTTATCCATCATATGTTACCAGACATCGTCTTCAATAAACTATCATCATAATTTTAAATATTGAAGAATCTCAAGCTTGCTCGCGCCAAAGGGTGTCAATAATATTATATTAGGTTACTACTATATTGGTTAATTCTATTAACATTGTAACCTTGTTGAAGCATAATCTTTGCAATGCATATATCCATGTGTTAAAACTTATAAAAAAGAATAATAATAATAATAATAATAATAATAATAATAATAATAATAATAATAACCACCGATCTTTCTGAGTAAATGAATCCCAACAAAGTCACATGCTTTGCTCTCTTTTGTACACCTGTTCATACTTACAAAAACATCAAATTTTTTTCCATAATTCGGTCACATAATAATATTAATAAATAAAAATACATTTATTAATCCAAACTTTAGTCATCTTCCCTTACTTCTCCTCCATATATACTAACCATTTCTTTCACCTTCTTCCCAACTCTCCATCTCTCTCATCACTTTCTTTTTTCTTAAACTTAATTAACTCTAGCTAGTTAATTATACCAACATTGTCCTATGATGGGTAAATTAATGGGCATTGCTCTGTTTGTGCTTATGGGAGTTGTACCATTGGCTTTAGCAGGTGCACATGACTACGGTGCGGCTTTAAGCAAAAGCATTTTGTTCTTTGAGGCTCAAAGATCCGGTTATCTCCCGGGTAATCAGAGAGTCAAATGGAGAGGGGATTCGGGGCTCCGTGATGGGAAAGTCAGCGGGGTAAGTTTGACTTTCATTTTTATTTGGTCAACGCTGGTCAACGTTTAAGTTAGGATATGAATTTCCCAATTGGGTCCGGTTTTAAAATAATATTGGTTTTTAAATTATTCGAATTTTGAAATTTTGAAGGTGGATTTGGTCGGAGGGTATTATGATGCTGGGGACAACGTTAAATTTGGGCTTCCAATGGCGTTTACGGTTACGATGATGTCGTGGAGTATTATTGAATACGGGAGTCAGATGGGTGCGAGTGGCGAGCTTGGTCATGCTATGGATGCGGTGAAATGGGGTACTGATTATCTTGTTAAAGCTCACCCGCAACCTCATGTTCTATATGGCGAGGTACACTTTAATCCGGTGTTACTTTTTTTTATATGCTACACGTGAAAACAAATACTATATGCTAAATAAAAATATAGAAAAATATTATTTGTCTACGTCTATGGTGGGTCCTGTATAACAGGGCCCACACGTTAATATCACATTATAGTGATTGATGTTGATGTAACTATTGTTTTACTAATTTAATTGTCTAATTACCGTTTTACCATAGGTGGGAGATGGTAACACTGACCACTATTGCTGGCAAAGGCCAGAGGACATGACAACTTCTCGATCGGCCTACCGAATTGACCAAAATAACCCTGGTTCTGACCTCGCCGGTGAAACCGCAGCCGCTATGGCAGCCGCCTCAATCGTGTTCCATCGCTCTAACACGGCTTACTCCAAAAAGCTTCTCACACATGCCTATCAGGTTCGTTCATTATTAATATTATTACTAAAAGTTAATTGTTTTTTTTACATAATTGTGTGAGGTGTTAGTTAGTAAAAAGGTAGGCGTAAGTTAGCAAAAGCGGTTAGTGTGAAAGCAGTTACAGTTATGAACTTTATTGTCTGGCGAGTAGTTGGCGATTTAACACTTTAACTTAGCATAGTTAACTAGGTTGCTACTTTTTACATATATAGGATAGTCACTGTCCCCACTCTCTTCACTTTAAGACTAGGGGTGTGGGGGCTTCAAAGGGGGCGCTAGAGCCCCTCCGCTCGCGCCCCAGGCGCTAGTACCACACTAAGGGGGCGCTAGAGGGTGCTCCAACACCACCCGTGAGCATGGTAGCGGGAGAAGAGAGAGAGGATGTGGGGCGCTAGAGGGGCGCTACCCACACCAGGGGCCAGGGGCGCTAGCGGGGGCGCCAACACCCCCCTAATCCAGGATCTCTCTCTGCCACAAGTCATAATATTATTGGTTCTTGACTCTGCTGGAGTCCCCACTAAAGCCCCCACACCCCTTAATCTAAACTATTTTCCAGAGCTACAATTAATAAATTCAGACTAGTAAACTACTTTAACGCAGAGTGTACAGATTATTTGGATTATCCCTGAACCTACAAATTTTAGTTCTGCCAAAAAAAGTATTACTTTTGTGAAATGGATCATGTTCATGGTTGGCGTCTTGGCGAGTCTAATCTGACACGAACCTTAACTATGAATACGGCCTTAACCCGAAACTCTTGTCAGACACGTTAAGGAAAGCCTGAAATGCATATTTACAGGTTTACCTGAATACAAACCGTTTGACCCGAAAGTGTTTTTAATTTTTTTTTACATAATATATAAAATTACATAAAACTTTTACATTTTTACAATAAAATATATAAAACTATATTTTTATTATAAAATGTTATATAACTTTTCTTTGTAGTTAAAAGTTTTGACATAAAATACCCAACGCATTTAGTTAAAGAAGTTAACGGGTTCCACCTAAAACTGACCATACCATTTATATCAAACAGGTTCGTGTCGTCATGTCTACTAAGTTTATAATAGTGTTAGAATTTATTAGGTTGTATAGTTGTATCAAAATTATTCGTGGAACATGTTCGGTGGATATTAATGTTCAACACGTACCATGTGGACGCACCGTACAGATTTACTGACCACCGTCGATGTTAACACTACAAAGAATCTAAAATGTAAATTAACATTGTCGGTGGGAGTATTGTATCACACCCAAGCTCACCAGTCTCCATTCTATTTCCTATTTTACCCCTAGATACTTACACTAATTTCAACTCTTTTCCTCCTCAGCTATTCGACTTTGCGGACAAATACAGGGGCAAATATGACAGTAGCATCAGTGTGGCCCAGAAGTACTACCGTTCTGTCAGTGGATACGCTGTATGTGATCACAATCTCCCCCAACTACCAATTTTATGTTTCTAAGACACCTTTGTGAAATTACATTTTTACCCTTCTAATGTTTTTTTTTTTTTGTTTTTGAAAATGGGTAGGATGAATTGTTATGGGCAGCTGCTTGGTTGTATAAGGCTACAAACAGTCAGTATTACTTGGATTATCTTGGCAAAAACGGAGACGCCCTCGGTGGGACCGGGTGGGCCATGACGGAGTTCGGTTGGGACGTTAAGTATGCCGGGGTCCAGACACTTGTAGCTAAGGTATTTTTTATTCTAAACCTTAAACCACAATGTATATACATTACAATATTATACTAAAAAAAGGTCAACTTGTGGGGGGTAAAAACGTCCAAATTTTTATTTTCTTTTTTTAATAAAAATACGGGGTTGAAATTTTCGAAATCCTAACATACCATTGTGGAAAAATCTTGACGCGTAGTTATAACACTCAAATTAAAACATAAAATGTTCGCTTTTATGGTGTTATTTTATATAAAAAAACTAGTGACGTGTATATGTGTGTGTGTAAATATTCATTTTTGTATATAGATTTAGAGCTAATTCATTAATGGTTTTGTATTTTTTTTTTTTTTGGTATAGTTTTTAATGGGAGGGAAAGCCAATAACCATGCTTCAGTATTTGGAAAGTACCAAGAAAAAGCAGAATTCTTCATGTGTTCATGTCTAGGCAAGAGTACCCAAAATGTTCAAAAAACTCCTGGTGGTCTAATTTACAAGCAAAGATGGAACAACTTGCAATTTGTCACAAGTGCATCTTTCCTTCTAACAGTCTATGCTGACTACTTAACGTCTGCCCGAAAAAACCTACATTGTGCTTCGGGCAGCGTTGCCCCGTCACAGCTACTCGCTTTCGCCAAGTCACAAGTAAACATAACTTCCTTTTTATACTTTTTGTTAAGTTATAAATATTTTTTTAAAAATGTGTCTAAAAGTTGTTTTCTTTTCTTAGGTGGATTACATTCTTGGAGACAATCCAAGGGCAACAAGTTACATGGTTGGATACGGAAACAACTACCCTAAACAAGTTCACCATAGAGGTTCATCTATTGTGTCGGTTAAGGTTGACCCGTCGTTTGTAAGTTGTAGAGGTGGTTATGCAACATGGTTTAGTAGAAAAGCGAGTGACCCGAATATTTTGACCGGTGCTATCGTTGGTGGGCCTGATGCTTATGACAATTTTGCTGACCATAGAGACAATTATGAGCAGACCGAACCTGCTACTTATAACAACGCCCCGCTTCTTGGTATATTGGCCCGGTTACATGGTGGTCATAGTGGTTACAACCAACTGCTTCCTGGTATGTTTCAGTTTGTGTACATTTGAGTTTTGTATAGGTTTCTTTTTATTAAATTTGTTTCATATTGTTTGCAGTTGAAATTCCTGTTGCTAAGCCTGTTGCTGTTCAACCACATCCTAATCCAGTTAAAGAAACTCCACTTGAAGGTAAATGTTAATCTTTTTATATCAAAGTTTTAATCTTTTTTTACTAAGTTAAAAATATGGAAAAATAAAACTTGTCCAGATTAAAGAATTGTTGCATTCTTGAAAATAAAATAAAAATTTGCAATCTTTTTGAGAAATCTTGATTCAAGATTCTGTCTTTATTTTCTTTGAATAATTTGGGATAAAGTATTGATCTTTTCTTAACAATTTATGAGTAAAATAAAATTAAGCTTTGTCCAAATTAAAGATTGTTGCATTATTGAAAATGTGATAAAAAATTTGCAATTTTTTTAAAGAAATTTTATTCAAGTTTATGCCTTAACTTTCTTTGAATAATTTGAGATAAAATATTCATCCTTTTCACTAATTTGTGAATAAAAGTTATAAAACTATGCTACTTTAAAAATTGTTGCATTTTTATAAAACTATGCTATCTTTTTGAAAAATTCTGATTCAAGATTCTTGTTACTTTGTTTAGCTCCCATTGCAATTGAACAAAAGACAACTTCTTCATGGGTAGCAAATGGGAAAACATACTACAGATACTCAGCAGTAGTGACCAACAAATCCGGGAAGACAATCAAGAACCTTAACCTATCAGTCTCTAAACTCTACGGTCCTCTATGGGGTCTAACCAAGAGCCCGAGTGGTTCATACGGGTTCCCAACATGGGTTAGTTCATTGGCAGCTGGCAAAAGCATGGAGTTTGTGTACATCCATTCTGCTTCACCTGCTGAAGTCTCAATCTCAAGTTACACATTGGCGTAAGTCAAGATCAAGGATGCGGTCAACGCATGAATCTATGGAAATGATGTTTTTAGTTGCGAGTTTTGGTGTATTTAATGTTTATAAAGGTGTGTTTGGAAGACGGAAGAAAGTAGTGAAGAGAGGGTTTAAAAGAAAGCTCTCCTCCTCTTTCTTGTTATCTTTCATTAGCTTTAGAGTAGATTTGTTTCTCACTTCAAGTTAGCTTTTTGAAGTTGTTTTCGGTTGTTTTGGTGTAAATTTGGCAACACCTTGAGTTTCAATATGAATGTAGATTGTGCAACAAATTCGTGTTCTTTGTCAACTTGTTTTTGCTTCGGTAACATAAGTGTCGAGTATTTTCCGAATAACATGACATCTACCTACAAAACAGTAGTTGGACAAAACATCAAATCTAAACATACCACTCTGGCTAGTTATTCATTTTTCTAAGTTTTTTTCCTTGGCTTGTCATAGAGCTTGTAATAATGCTAGCGCTGTTCACGAGCCGAGCCGAACCGAGCGAAGGGTTGCTCGTTGCTTGGCTCGTTTACAACCGAACCGAACCGAGCGGCTAAAATTCGAACCGAGCGAAAACCGAAACGAGCCAAAATCAAATCGAGCATTTTTCGATCGAACATCGAGCGATTTCGAACATTATTTATTTATTTTTCACTTTAAAAAATTCAATAAGAAACAAATTTAAATGTTGTAAATAATATATTTTATAAATAAATTAGTAGTTTTTAGACAAACATGTAATATATTGTAAATTTTTATTATAAATAAGTTTAGAGTGAGATATAATTATCATGTAAACAAACTTTTAGTTTTCTAAAAACTTGAATTGAACAAATAAAACTATAAAATTAATGGAATATTAAAAATTTTAAGGGGTAAAAATAATTGTAAGCTTATATTTATGTGTTTTGTCTATATATTTATATATTTGTTCATATATAATTATATATAAAATAAATAAAAAATATTCGAGCCGAGCCGAACCGAGCATACCCTTGCTCGTTGCTTGGCTCGTTTACAAACCGAACCGAGCAGAGCGGCTCGTTTTCAATCGAGCGAAAAAACGAGCGAGCATTTTCCGAGCAATTTTCGAGTGAGCGGCGAGCGAGTTCGAGAGTCGAGCGGTTTGGACGGCCCTAAATAATGCTAGAATTTTGAAAGGCCCATGGCTGTATCGAAATCGGCCCTTTGTAAACGAGATGAACCCGGGTCTCACTAACCTCACTGGTAAGGGTGGCAAACCCAACCCAAATGGGTTGTTTTGGGTCAAGATGGATAAACTTTAAAAGTAAAATGGGTTATGATGGATCATAAAATTTCATCAAATGAGTCAGGATGGGTTGGAAATATACAAGTGAGATTCATTTATAGGTTAAAATGAGTCAAAACAAAATATCCAAGTTATCCAAAATTTATTTATTTCAAAATACCCAAACTATCGAAACCCAAAAAACGATCAAATCGAAACAAAAACCCCGAACTGACTAATATGAAACAAAAACGAAACTGAACCGAAATAGTAAAACGACCAAAACGAAAAAAAAACGAAATGAAACCGAAAAACTGACCAAATCGAAACAAAAAAAGCGAAATGCAACCGAAAAGCTAACCAAAACTAAACAAAAACACTGAATCGACCAAACCGAAACAAAACTGAATTGAAATAGAAAACCGACCAAAACGAAACAAAAAATGAAACCGAAAATTTGACCAAAACGAAACAAAAAAAAAGCGAAATGCAACTGAAAAGCGGACCAAAACAAAACAAAAACACCGAACCGACCAAAACGAACCAAAAACACCGAATCGACCGAAACAAACTAAAAAACCAAAACAAAACTGAATCAAAATAGAAAAATGACCAAACGAAACAAAAAAAAAACGAAATGCAACTGAAACCTGACCAAAACAAAACAAAACAAAAACACTGAACCGACCAAAGCGAAACAAACAAACCGAAACGAAACTGAATCGAAAGAGAAAAACGACCGAAACGAAACAAAAAAACCGAATTGAAACTGAAAAACTGGCCAAAAGGAAACATAAAAAAACTGAATGCAATTTAAAAACCAGACCAAAACGAATCAAAAACACCGAACCGACAAACGAAACAAAAAAACTGAAACGAAACTAAACCGAAATAGAAAAACGACCAAAACGATACAAAAAAAACCGATATGAAACCGAAAAACTGACCAGAACGAAACAAAAAAAAAGCGAAATGCAACCAAAAAGCTTACCAAAACGAAATAAATAAACTGAAACGTAGCCGACAAAAATAAAACAAATGAATCGAAACGAAACAAAAAAAACGAAATGAAACCGAAAAACTGACTAAAACAAAATAACACTGAAACCGAAAAAACCGAGAAATCGAAACCGAAATCATTGAAACCGAGCAGATACCGAAACCGACCGAAATGAAAAAAAAATAAAACCGAACAAAAAAAACCCCGAAAAACTAGAAATTGAACCGGAACAAAAAGTTTTTTTTTTAAATGAACGAGGAGGATGGGAGAAACATTTTAGTTATTTTACATTTTGCATTTTTTATTTATATTTTGAGTTATTATTTTTTTGAATATTTTTTTAGGGGTTTTTAAAACCCTTTGTATGTCTCTATTTTAAAAATCCATCCTGGCCCCATATCCATTCTAACCCTCTATTTTAAAAATCCATCCTGATCCATCACCTAAATCCAACCCAACTCACTCATATTGCTACCTCTACTCACTGGTTAGCTGGCTCACTTGTTTAATTAAAGCCTAAATTTTGAGATATATAAATCATAAACAAAATTTTAAAATTTGTAAAGTTTAAATTTGGTAGGTTATAAATTCGATAATATGTGTATATTAAAAATATCAGCTTTTGTTTTTATATATATATGTGCTTATAACATATAAAAAATTTTAAAATAAACAAGTTGGCTCAAGATTTTACTAGTTGAACTCAGCCTTCAACTTCGGCTTGTTAAGATAAGCGAGCCAAGCTAAGTTTACTTGTTTAACTTTGAGCCCGAACCAGGTCCAAGCTGCTCGAATCATTTACAGCCCCAAATACTACCACCTTCAATAGTTAAAGTCATTTGAAGCTAACACAAAAACTAAAATGCTTTCAGCATTTTTTACTTCCTAATATAACTTTAATAACTGTTTAATTTGGCGCCAAGAAGTTGAGTTTTTAAATGGGTAAGATAAAAGGAAATGATTTAAATATTTGAAAGTATATGAAAACAAAATCTTTTGCTTTACCCTTTTGCTTTTTAGAAAAGCCACAGAGACTTGTTTCACAAATAAATTACAATAATAATATAAGTTTATAGTACATCTAAAAATTACACATATTAAGATCAAATAAACATAATATTATCAGACGACATTATGATGCATCATAAATTATCTTGAAACATAACCTGTAAAGTAGTATAACAATAAAACTTATGGTTCAAAACAAATCCAGAGTTGCTAAAAAGTGATATAAAAACATTAAATCAAGCACAGCAGAAACCATCTTTATGCAGTAGTTTACTTTTTGTTAATAGTCTTGTACATGTTATCAATTACATCCTGCAAAAGGAATATAATAAAAAACAAAATAAAATAAAAAACAAATGTAAAATGTGATGTAGTAAAAATGAAAACAAACATATACCTGGTAATGTTTGAGCATTTGAGGCCTCTTTTTCTTGAATGTCGGAGTCAAAAGGTCGCGTTCCATGTCAAAAGGTACAGGGTCAAGGTGGACTGCTTTCACGAATTCAAAACCTTTTAACTGCAACACGGTTACATTTAGTTAAATATACTTTGAAAAGGATATACAGGTACATTAAAGCATTACGAATATATAATAATAATAATAATAATGATAATGATAATAAATAAATACCTTTTTCTCTTTTCCAATTTTGGCGAGCTCTCCCAGTAAGTATTCTTTAATCTTGGGATTTTCACACAGGGACTCAAAATCCCCAGAAATATTATGTGTTGCAGCATAACGTTCGACCGCTTGCTTATTGGGGTTCACAACAGCAACAAGGCATGATTCAAAGCTGTTCCCATATATCCATACCTGAAATATGAAAATGTTCCTTTGTGTCGGTTATAAAAATCAACTCCACTTGATCCATAAGCCATGTAGAGTTATAGACCATTTGACCCATTCAAAAACCCAACTTGACCCATATTGACCATTTGACTTGTTCCAAAGCCCAACTTGACCCATACTGACCATTTGACCTGTTTCAAAACCACACTTGACCCGTATAGACCATTTGACCTGTTCCAAAACCCAACCTTACCCATATTGGCCATCTGACCCATTCCAAAACCCAACTTGACCCATAACCCATATTGATCAGTAACCCAATTCAAAACCAAACCTGACCCATAGCCCATTCCAAAACAATAAAAGCTCATTAGACACAATCCAAAACCCAAGTTGACCCATGACCTATTCAAAATTTTGATCCATTCCAAAACAAAAGTCTATTTGACCCAATCACCCAGGTTGACACAAAACCCACTTTAACCTTTAGACCCGATCTAAAACAAAAAGCCCATTTTAATCACTAGTCAACGTACTGCATCAATGTCAGAAACAAGTCCGTAAACATTCTCAAGATTTTCAACGGCCACGTATTCTCCTTGAGAAAGCTTAAAAATGTTTTTCTTCCTATCAATGATTTTCATGCTTCCATCTGGTTGCCACTCACCAATATCACCTGCAAGTAATATATAAATAAAAAAAACTTTATTTATGCATTATAAACATAATATTCAATAATTAAAAAATCTTCAAAGGTGAACGAACCTGTATGAAACCAGCCATCAACTAAAACTTCTTTTGTAAGATCCTCACGCTTGTAGTACCCTGAAAACAGAACATCGCCTCTAATACATATTTCTCCCTGTGGTTTGCTTGAAAGGGCATCATAATTCATCTCGGGAACCGACTCTAAACGAGCATCCAAATTTGGTACTGGTGGGCCCACTGTGCCCAACATATCTATCTCGTTTGGCAACGAGACAAACGTTCCAGCACAGGTTTCAGTCAATCCTACACAAGTACATAGTAATAGCATAAATAGTGGAGTACTATACTAATTAACTATAAAAACAGTAATAAGAAATCTAAGGGTGATACCATATCCTTGGAGGACGTGAGAACATGCAACCACTTTAAGGTAAGCTTCTACATGTGGAGCTAATGGAGCAGCTCCAGAAAGAATTATGCGTACGTTTCCTCCGAGCCCCTGTTTAACCTGCTCAAATTACATAAATATAAATATTAAAAAAACTATTATGTTATAAGGTATAAGCCAAGAAAATAAATCGAAGCTACTTTAAGTTGATGCACTCACCTTACTAAAAACAATCTTGTCACTTAGTGGAGATGCCTCTGAATGTTTAAACCCACTCTTCATGTTCTTTAACTTGCTGCACAAGTTTAACAAGCAAATCCATATCAACAATAATTAAAAGAACTTGCAACTGCAAATAATATAAATACTCACTATGTATACGCTAGATTAAATAAGTTACGTTTGAGAAAACCACCGGCAGCAATTTTCTGTTGTAAACCTAACAAATATAGAAACAGTTATTTACAATAAAAAGAACTCAATGAAGACTTTATAAATAAATAAATAAATAAATACCTGAATAAATTCTATCCAAGACTCGAGGAACAGCACAGAAAATGGTAGGCTTCAGCTCACCAATGTCTTCAATAAGCAATTTAACATCCTGTGTGTATAATAATCCAAATTATAACACAACAAAAATATAAGTTATTCTAAAATATTATAATAACCGTCTTACCCCACGCCAAAATCCTATAGAGGCTCCATGATTAATAAAACATTCTTCGATCACCCGATCAAATATATGAGCCAGTGGTAGAAACGAGAGATAGACATCGTTTGTATCCAACTGCAAAATATGACTTCAGATTAGTAAACTTTCTTCCTTCTTTCTTATAAACAAAAGGATGGGACCTACTGATTCATTTGCACTTCCTAGAAGACGGCGTACACCGGCTATAAGTGTTACGATGCTGTTATTGGAAATCAAAACACCTTTCGGGTCACCAGTTGTTCCACTAGTGTACATTATTGTACAAATGTCACTCTTTTTCTTCAATGGTAGCTCAAAGTTTTTATCATCACCCTGCAAGTTGAGATAAGACACCAAACTCTAAATTGACTAAAGTCATATTAATAAAAATAGTAGAAAATTATAATAGCAAGAGCATACCAATGACAAAAACTCATCCCATGAATGTGTTGCCACACCAAAATTTTGAAACTGTTCTTTTTGTTCAGGAGTAACTTTCCCAAAGCTCACAATTGCTAAAGAAAATATGTTTAGCATCTTTAAAATGGAAATAGATGAGATTAAACATTATGAGCAACTTACTTTTTAGATACTCTCCGGCTGCGGGAAATGTTTTCAACAACTGCACGACATAAAGAAAATAAGTAAATCAACTGCAATCTTTCCAAGGAATATTTTTTTCCCATGTAACTACACCAACAGTTGTTAATTATATAAAACCATATAAAGCCTGAAACAGATTTATGATGCGTCATTTTTAACCAAATTAAACGATGTAAGATGAACATCGACTAATTTACCTCAGGGATCTTTTTCTCTTCTATAAAAGCAATTGTAACCTCAGCATGGCAAATAATGAATTCTACGGCACCGGCACCTACATGTACAAAGAACATAATAAAGTTTAAATATAAATGTTAGGCAACACCAAAGAATAAAGTGTTAAACATCTTTAAAAACCCAATCAAGGAATAACATTGAGTACTTACCTAGGGTATCATATAAAGGTACACAGTACAACCCAAGAGCATTACATGCCTGCATTAAAATCATTGTATTAGAAGTTAGAACACTATCGAGAGTTCAAGACCTTGAAAGCCTTGAGGCAGGGTTTTTAGGTTCTTTAATTTTACGTTAAACTTTATTTTGCTGATTATTGATGATCAAGATTTTGATATGGGCTAGTTTTTTTCTATAATTGGTTATCAGTGTTAAGAAAATAATTTCAACTTAATTCACTAATGGTGAAATATTTATTTAGGTTTTACCATTATGGATGCACCAAGAGTTTGCACAGAAGATAAGATAAACGATAAGATGTTCTTGTTTACGGTTATTTTGGCTTTTGATGAGCAAGCACAATGATGAAGATGAATATAGAAGTAAAACATATTGTGTGATCTTATTAATAGCTTAAAAATCAGTAACAAGAAACAACCAAAAAGAACAGTAAAGTACCTCCATGCTCATAACCCATTCGGCACAATTGGCACCATAGATCCCACACCGTCCCCCCTACATCATCAAAATTAAATTAAATTGTAACGTTATCAAAAATGCTGACAATAAGGTAAAGCAAACAGTCTTGAAGAATGTTTAAATTATAAATAAAAAGATTGACAAAGCGAAATAATAATTATCATCAGAAGGTAACTCACTGGCTCGACACCACATGCACGGATAGCATTTCCAACTTGTATCACCTTGTCGTATACTTGCTTGTAAGTCAACCATACATACGGTCCATGCTACAAAGTCAACAAATACATATAAACAGTCAACACAGAGTAAAACAAAGGAAACGTAAAGAGTTAAATCTTATTCGTAGCAAGCACCGGTATACCTTTCCATTCACAAGTTCACGGGTACCAAGCATTCGATTATCAGGATATTTCTCCACCGACAAGCTGTATCATAACCAAAACAAACATTTAAAAAGATATAAAAAAACAAAAAACACCAATACTAAAAATAGTAAATTATCCAGATCAATATCTGATCACATAGAATTGTCCAAAAACAAGATGATATCATCATCATTCATCATTCATCATCACCTTAGAGAATCTTACATCTTGTCATCTTTATCATGCAACTGTTTTCAAAATAACAGAATATTTTCCTTTATACTTATCTATCAAACAAAGTTTAACCTAGAGATTAGTGACACTCTAACTCAACTTAACTTTTAACTTTAATGACATACTTTTATATCATCCAAAAACAAAATCCAATCGGTTGAACATATAACCGCCACACACACACACATCACTAATCATAACTACCAAGCATCAACTAACAGCAATCAAAATCAAACAAAAACACAATAAAAACAACAACACACAAACACTTACTAACCACCAGTCAACCCTAATCACACAAAATCATCCACACAAATGCTCCAAAAACCTAATCACAATCCAAGTCAAAGCAAAGCAAAATCTGGTCAAACTTAGGTCAAATTCATAATAAATGTCCTAATTACACAATATCATCCAAATCCGGTCAAATCTGGTCAACGAAACTCGAAATCGAAATCGAAATGAGATCTAAAATAACAGAAGGCTCACCGGAAAACGTCCCAGCAGGAATCCAAACCGTCGATCGGAGGCGGAAAACCGTCCTTAGCGAAGACACTGCGGTAGACCGGTCCCATGGACGGCCGGCCGTCTTTCGCCTCAACCGCCGGTTCAACTTCCACGATGAACTTCTTCGATGACGTCATTTTCTTCCGATCTCTCTCTCTCTCTCTCTCTGTGTAACTGAATATAATATATGTTTATAAGTATAAAAGCGTGTGTTGTTATTATTATTAGTTTATAAGTGTGAATTAATAGTATTAATGATAATAATAATAAGAAGAAGAAGAAGAAGAAGAAGAAGAAGAAGTGTAGAGAATGAAGGAGATGGTTATAATAATAATGAGGGCGGTATTGTTGGTGGCGATTGGTAGCAGAAGAAGAAGAATAACGTGGACAGATTCCGATTTATAAGTGTAACGCTGGCCTAACCCTTTGACTTGAACCACAATTATTTATATAGGCCTCTTGTTTTATTTTCCTTTACCTTTTTATATTTATTTAAATTTTATATGTAACTTTATTTATACATACGGAGAGATGTTCATTTTTTATGATTGATAATCTAACTTTATTTACATGTGGAAGCAAACCGCTGGTAGAAGACGAGCCATTTATGTCGGCGATTGCATAAAGTAAGGGTGTACGTGGTGTGGTTCATGTTGGTTTTAGGTTAAAACCGTTTTTACTTTCTAGAATTTTAAAACTGTTTGATTTTGGTTTTTTCGGTTTTCAGTTTTTGTTTTGGTTTCGGTTTTTATCATTTGAGCCTTGATAGCTCAGTTACCTGTGGTAACCCAATGGTAAAAGACAACCTCTTTATGTTCGCGGTCCAGTTAGCGTTGAGTAGCTCAAACCTACCATCTTCTGTTCAAGGAAACCCCACTGCCCATATACGTCTTAAATTTTTTAGTTTTTTTGAAAAAATAACAAATAAATTATTAAATTGTTTTCAAACTAAAATCTTCACTTTCTCTTAAATGCAGTTGAGCTAAAGCTCATTGGTATATTAAGGAGGCTATTAGTGTCTTGTGATGCAAAGGCACGTTCTTTTTTAACGGCTACTTGGATTATTAACGGCTCAATGACCACCCGATTATCTTCATTTCCGGGTATCGAAGACCACCGTCAGGAGAAAATCCACAATAATTATATTATATATTTGGGTTATTTGATTTTAATAAACCTAATTTTTACATATTGCCTGTAATTAATTCCAACTGGGAAAATTTTACAAAGGCGATGGATTGTTTTATAAAATAGAAGATAGGGAAAGTAGCATAAAATAAGAGTCAGGGCAAGGAAGACGCTGGAACAAATGAAGTTTACAAAGCGCAAAAACTATTTACCAATTGTGAAAATAAATTGCACTACTACTGTATTACATCAAAGAGACCATTCTAAGTTCTTCGCTTCCTTCGTGTTTTCTAATCCATAAGAATGTGATTACTTTGCTTGTATCTCCTCCAACTTTGCTAGGATTATTATTGTTGTTTTAACACGTTATTTCGTTTTGTGCTTTCAAAATGTACAATGATACTTCAAAAGTATTGATCGCACTAACTTTATTATCGATTTGGTTGAGTTTAATGTCTTTGTGGTGTTAAGAGTAACACAAAGCTTTCCATTGCTGCTGATATACTACATCATACTTTGATTTGATATGTGGTTCTCAAACTTCTTTATTTAAAATTAATTTTACATTAAAATTCTACCAAATAACAATTTTATGACAATTGTATACTCATCAATATCTTCAGATTCTCTACACATCTAACCTAACACAGATGTACTGTGATGTAACAATTGCTTTTATAGTTTCATGCTATTTGCGTTTGTGTGAATAATCATGTTCAACTTTTCATTTTATGTTCTAGGAAGTTTAGATAGTGTATTTTATAAAACAAATTAGTAATGTTAATAGCTATGAGCCTATATTTATGTGTTTGTTTGATCTAATGCATCCATTTGCTTGTAAATAATATATGCTTACAAATTTCAAAACTCCATTTGTTTAATTTTTTTATTTATTTTTTTTTGTTTATGTACTCAGCAGGACGTTAGTCGGGCAGGTGTGTACACCACCGCAACCCATTTGAGTAGTGGGTGACTAGTGAGTACGAAGAGTGGGTTGTATAACCATAGTCATCTCCATACTAATTTTACTGAATATACTCCCCCGTCTTAAACTTATTAAATTAATTACTATTTTCCCTTAACATTATTTACATATATATTAGTCTCTCCAACATTTTTTCACTTTATAGTCACCACTAAATAATCAAATAAAAAACTATTCATTTTTATTTTAATTTGTTTTTGTTATTATAAACATTGTAATATTATTAATATATTTTTTTATCTTTATAGTATTAAGGTCTCTTTCACGCATACAGCCATAAATATAATAATGCATCAACACTCAACACGAGTAAAATAAATTATTTTTATTATTATGATTAAGGACAATAAAACAACAAGAGTTTAAAAAAAGTAAAAACTTTATAGTTATTGATTAATGTTACAAGATTATGAGGTATACGTGCCATTTTACTTCTCGTCTTACAATGTCATATCAGCGTCACATAATACCCTGCCCAACTTCACTCTCTTCTACAATATCAAGGAAATGGTCACCAATTCACTACTTTCCTAAATTTTTAAATAAAATAATATTTATTTAACTAAAATAAAAATAAAATAATATTCATTAATAACTTATTGCTTAAAAATTACCGACTAAAACTAATAACATTCATTAATAATTAAAAAAAGTATAAACGTAAATTTAAAAAGTAATAAATTTTGAGTACCCATCGTGGTCAGGTGGTCGAAAAAGTAAATATGTTTTGCCAAACTTATAGGTACAAGCACGTGTGAAAGTCGTTTACGAAACAAAAAAAATATTTGTTTTTCAAAACAAATTCGTTTTCGGTAAAATTTATATCATAATGTTTATAAAAAAAATTTATACAAACCTATGTATTTAGTTTTTGTTAAGCTAACAAAAACAAGTTATTAACCAAAAATGAATTTAGGTGTTATATTAAATAAAGAAACAAGTTAGGTGCATTTCTTGGTTGAGCGGCAAGATTATCGGTGAATTTTCCACCATAAACTTCACGCTGAGCGGCACTTTGTGAGTGGGATGGTGTTTGCCGGCAACACCGATTGCCAACTAGACAATTGCACGGTGAATCGGTGACCACAACTTTTAGCCTAAAAAGAAACTATAAAATGAGAAAAAAATGTTAGAAGAGAGCAATATGTCAAATAAAATTGTTAAAGAAATTAAAAATGTAAGAAAGAGTAGGACAAATAAGAAAAAAATATGTTTAGCCTAACCCTTAAATGGTAGTACGTATAAATGCTAACAAAATATTTACATCATTTTTTACCATCTTGCTCTATATTTTTAAAACTACATTTAAGTACTTCTATTTAAAGAGAACAATTTTATATCTAGAAGTTACGGGATTTTCATTAATTTGTCCAAACCCTTAAAATTTATCGGACCAAGTGATCTTGCACTTATAAATTGAAATATTAAAAAGAAAAAAAAATGTTATTTATTTTTTATGAAATGTAACCTTCAATAATTCAACCCATGTATTATACGTGTTTTGGTAAGATAAGTGTTATGGTTTATTTTTCTTATTAATTTTCCATCAATTGTCGTGTGTGTGTCACTCAATGGCAATTTAGTTTTTCCTTTCTCGTATCACTCTATCACTCAACTTATATTATATCTCATTCTTTGCCATTATATTATTAAATAAGAAAAAAAAGAAAATATAAAAAAATTTGATTGGGTGGATGGGGATGGTCTGCATGACTGTGGTCATTAGACCATGTGTAGTCATAACTCTCCACATCCAGACATTATGCGCCACGTGGCGCCAGTCAGAGTTACGATTTTTTACAAAAACAGCCTGTAGTCATAACTCTCCACCCCCAGGCATTATGCGCCACGTGGCGCCCAGTCACTTTTACATTTTTTGTTTTTTTTTTAATTTTTAATAAGAATAATCAAATAACAATAATATTTTATTAAATAAATATTACATGAAAATAAAAACTATTCGTCGTCGTTGTCGTCGTCGTCATCTTCGCCCTCGTCACATTCGCCCTCTTCGTCATCCTCGTCGTCTTCATCGTCTTCGCCATCGTCGTTGTTGTCTTCATCATCGTCTTCATTGTTGCCCTCGTTTTGATCATCGTTTTCACCAGGCAAAGGCCGATACATCCAAAGATGTTGGACCAAATCTTCCTTTAGTGCGTTATGTATCTCTCTTGACCGCACGGAATCCGAGTTTTCGAGTCTTTGCTCCATACTTGCCGGAGTCTGTGGTGGATCCGGGTCCAGTATGAAAGTTGGACATATTGCTCTTCCCGCGTCCTCGATGATCATGTTATGCATTATGATACACACATACATAGCACATTTCATTCTTTCTAAAGTCCATAGACGACAAGGATTTTTAACAAAATGCCATCGTTGTTGAAGAACACCAAAACACCTCTCGATATCCTTTATTGCAGACTCTTGCACTTTCTTAAAATACTGTCTTTTTTCATCCATCGGGTCTCTGAATGTTTTAACGATTATCGCATACTCTTGATATATTCTATCACCCAGATAGTACCCATGATGGTAGAAGTTATCGTTAGCCCAAAACGAAGCGACGAGAACGTCCCAGATATATAACTCTCCATCACAAGAGACTGCTCTAAAACGGTTATGTCATTGTTGGAACCGGGAACACCAAAGAATGCCGACCAAATCCAAAGGTCGTATGAAGCAATCGCTTGAAGGCTGACCGTTGGTCCATTTTGGTCACCTCGTGTGAATTGACCTCGCCATGCAGTTGGATAATTAGCCAATTCCCAATGCATGTAATCTACACTCCCTATCATGTCGGGGAAACCATGCACCCTTGTATGTGTCTCGTAAAGACGTTGTAGATCGTTCCAGTTGGGCTCTCTCAGATAATGTGGTCCATATAATTTCAATATTCCTATATTTTACAAAACTTTTATAAAATAAATAATCAAATAACAAGTGATAAAACTATTTAAAAAAAAACAAAACGTACCGTAACAAAAATACTCCAAGGTGTCCCGAGTTGTTTTGTCAGCCATCTTTAAATATTCGTCGTTGATGTCGGTCGGGTTTCCGTAGGCGAGCACGCATACGGCTGACGTAACCTTCTGAATAGCCGTGAATCCTAGCGTCCCTCGAGCGTCAGGCTTTTGCTGAAAGTAATCAAACTCACGCTCCAAATCATTGGTGATGCGCATAAATAAATTTTTAGACATCCGAAAACGACACCTAAAGGTCTTCGGGTTCTTGTATCTCGGCGAGTCGCAGAAGTAATCCGCCATTAACCGGTTGTTGGCTTCGGTACAATCTCGTTCGATATATGTTTTTTTTGAAACAGGGGGTGGTGGAGAGCTAATCGCACCCGTAACGGAACTCATATACTTTGTCGCGAGCATAATCACACTCGTAATTGCATGTTCCTCCGCCACGTCCTCGGCTTCTTGGTCGGGCCTGAGTAACTGTTTATATATAGATGGAGGATCCATTTATATAGTGAATTTTGTGTGAGGAATTATAGAGTTGAAAGAGAATTGTTATAAATTTGATGTGTTTTGATTGGAAATTATAGTTGGTTAATATATAGGGAAAAAAAAATTATTCCTTTCCAACGTTCAAATCCATTGGTCCATTTTTTGATTTGTGTGCAACTTTCAGCGTTTTAACTAAAACGTTCAAAAAAAATTACAAAACGCAGAAGGGGGGCGGTGTAACCCCGCGTTATCCTCCAAAACGCGCACAAAAACACATCCTCTTCGGGTGGTCTTAGAACCCCATCATACATGAGGGGTGATGTGGGGCACGGTGTTTCTCAATCACCCTTGAATGATTGATTGTTCACAAATGACCAGTGAAGACGGAGAATAAACCACACCCTATAGTCTAGTTACAAATTTGATTCATTTAGATGACATTTATATTGCCTTGGGTTTCATACATATTTGGTTTTTCTGTAAATAAAATAAAAAACTTATTAAATGCAACTTATTTGTATAATAAAAATAGGAATATTTGGTCAAAAATACGTGTGCTTCGAATATATTTTAAATATGTCAAAGGACAAATAGGTAAAAACATTATGGAGTTGACTTTGATAAGCAACAATATATAGAAGGGTCAAGTTATTCTAAAAAGGGTAACAAAAATGAGAAGTGTGAGAAGTCATAAATAATTGACATGTGTCAAGTGTAAACCAAAAGGAAAAGGGTATAGAGGTAATTGTACATATTTTCTCTCTCCACATGCATGACACATGTTAATACCCTCGTCATTTTAGAACGTCTATAACTTTTTCATATGATGTTTTTTTTATAAAAAATTCATCATAATAACAAGCGTTTTTTTATCTTTAATATCGGTATGATTTTTGTTATATAAAATTTAAAACAAAAATCACGTCATTGTGTCTTTTCGCACACCATTGTGTCTTTTTCGCTTATCATTGTGTCTTTTCGCTTATAATTGTGTCCTTTTTCGTCATTGTGTCTTCTCACACACCATTGTGTCTTTTCGCTTATAATTGTGTCTTTTTTCGCACACCATTGTGTCTTTTCGCACACCATTGTGTCTTTTAGCTTATCATTGTGTCTTTTTTCGTCATTGTGTCATTTCGCACATCATTGTGTCTTTTTCGCTTATCATTGTGTCTTTTTTCGTCATTGTATCTTTTCGCTTATAATTGTGTATTTTTTCGTCATTGTGTCTTTTCACACACCATTGTGTCTTTTCGTTTATCATTGTGTCTTTTTTCGTCATTGTGTTTTTTCTTCATTTTGTCTTTTCGCACACCGTTATGTCTTTTCGCTTATCATTGTGTCTTTTTTCGCCATTGTGACTTTTCGCACACCATTGTGTCTTTTTTCGCCATTAATACATGTTACACAATAACTTGAAACGTAAAACACAATGGTGAATACGTATAAAACAATGACCTAAAACGTAAGACACAATGGCGAATACGTATAACACAATGGCCTAAAACGTAACACACAATGGTGAATATATATATATAATACAATGACTTGAAATGTAAAGCACAATGGAAACAACATATTACACAATGACACAATGAACAACAAAAAAACACAATTAAAAAACCCATTATTTTTTTTTATTTTTATATAACAATATGATACTCATATTAAAGATAAAAAAATGCTTATTATTATGGTGAATTTAAAAAAAAAATAATGTCGTATGAAAAAGTTATGGACATTTTAAAATGATGGGGGATTGGCATGTGCCTTGCATGTGGAGAGAGAAAATCAACAAATGTGGATTATTACCTTAATGCCATTTTCATCAATTTTTATTTATTAAATTAATCTCAGCCATTCAAATCTAAGATCAATGGACTGGATTCATTATCATCCTTCTCATTTTTGTTGTCCTTTGTATTTTAACTTTACCCATATATAGAAAATAGTTTAATTTAATACTTGTTTCCATAAATCATAATTGTGATGACACGTGGTATATTTAATGAAAGCAATGACGACTTCGAAAATAAGTTAATTCTTGCTTCCGTGTTTTAGTTATCTTGTTTTGGATTCATATATTGTTTTCATGTTTCGTTATCTTAAAACATCGGTTTATGAACTCATTCAATCTTCACCCTACAACTCAATTTTTAAAATAAACAAGGTCAAGAGTAATCCTGTATTTATAAAAAAATATTCATTATAAGACTAGATACCTCAACCAATTTAATAAAAACATTTAATACACACGTTGATACCGCTTGATACGAAATAAATAGATACAATCCCCAAGTAAATTAACCAACCAATACCAAAAACTGAGAAAGTAAATTTTGTTTGGATTGATAATCAAACCAAATGAACAAAACCAGGAAAACCGTAAACACGGAAAGGGAAAGAAAGCGTGTAGTTCTTGAATTATTATATGATGCAATCATATATATATATATAGAGAGAGAGAGAGAGATTTACCAATGAAAAATTCACTAACGAAAAAAAATGTAAGTAATAATTAGCTGCTCAGTAACAAACAAAACAAAACCCCAAAAATCTTTATATATGAGCATGCACCGAAAAATCTCCGAATAGTCATACATCTTCATCAAGTGATTGCCAACAGTTATGTCGTTTGTGTAAATAATCTTATTTGTAAATTGAAATGCATATGTGATATTATCAATAATTTAATAGCACCGTTAACTTATGTGATGCTAAGATTAAAATGCAAGATTTGACGTAAAACGAGTAAAAACTAAAATAATTTTATTTTATAGTCATGGATACACCAAAGTTGTGTGATGCTACCTTACACATTACATAATTTGTTAGGTTGTTATTTGTTGTTGTACGTTGGTCGTTTATTGAAACTGTTTTTATTTTTGTTTTTAAATATGATTTCATGGCATTGGTTGGTCCATCACATTACATCAGTTGATAAGGTTAGTTTGCGTTATGGTTAGAAGTGCTTCGTGAATGGTCCATACGTATGCAATCCATCTGTGATGTAAATAGTTATCTGCCACCTATGCATCGTCCATAGTCCATACAAGTAGTATGCAAAGTTTTTTTTTATTTAATTTACAGATACTAGTAAGTGAGCCCGCGCGTTGCGGTGAGAACACAACGGGTGTTTATTCGGTTTGAAATCACTTTGTGGTGGAGACGCGACGAAAATTCGATGGCATTTTTACAGTTTGTGACAAGTACCTTAATTCTCTGTAGGTTAATGCAAGAGATGTTAATGGAGATTGAGTAAAAAGAATGGTAATGAGACAAAGTGGTTGAGTTGTCTTTAAGGTCACAAGATAACTTGAAAGGCGTTACTCATTTATGTTTTACTTTTCATCATCTCAATATAATTTGTATAGAATTCATCTTAGTTTTGTTATGGTTTACTATATTTGTTGTTCTATTTTTATTAAGTTTTCTAGTTAGTAGCATTAGCGTTGTCTATGTATGTCATAATCCTCACATATCATAATTAATTAGTAATAATGAAAAATTATAGTAACATTATCATATGTTCTTAATAATAAAATGACTATTAACAACACTTTTAACAACATACACTTAACTACGTTTTAATCACTAATAAATATAAATATTATAATAAGTTTTAATCACTAATAAAAATAAATATTATTAACTAATTATAATGTAAGGACCAACAGAAAATCTAAATATAGAGTTAAAAAGGAAAATAAGTTTTTAAATATATGTAAAGTGGTTTTATACAGTTTTTGGACATTCACATCAAAGGAAAAACTAAACTGTCAAACATGTCGTTTTCGGGTCACCTTCCGAAAGGACGATTCCTTTTAATACATCAACATAAACTGAACATAACAAGAAGATAATTCATATAAGTTTATAACTTCTTATTTATGTTCATATTTAGTGAAAACATTAACCATGAATCAAAATCTGAAAACTATGATACAAGGTTTTCCAAGCTCAATCTTCTCTTTCTTGTGGTCCCATTCAAAGTGATACCTGCATACAACATATTATTGCATAGGTAGAGTCAAATTATCTAAATACCCTTAGCTTTAAATAATCTCTACCTTACCTAATTTGAGGATCTTCTAGCTCATATTCACATTTTCTAGCTCATAACCCAACCGACCTGTTCCGCCTAAATAACACGTAATTAAACGGCAGAGTTTTTGGGTTAGATTCCATTATGGCCCAACTCAATGAGCCCGAACCGAACAGCCACTTGCTCTCAATTGCTCAATTTCTTGAAGTCACATGCATTATTCAGGACAATCATAAAACAATTATCAATACTTAAATGGGAGAATAAAAAAAAGTAAATGTATCTAATAAGTTATGATTTTACCTTGAGTATCATCTCTTCTTTTTTACACAAGATTTGAGAATATTTCATGCGTCATTAGCATCTAAAATGCTCAAATTACTTCCAATCTTTAAAAGGCCACCAAAATTCCAAACATACTAACACCATCCTCAAATAACAAAACCATGATCTTTGATAACCTCCACGGTCTCCACCACCGCAACTGCCTAAGAAGCATTTAACCGGTACGAGTTTCTATTAGTAACCGTTGACCTGTAAAAAGTTATAACTTGCCAAAAAGAAAATTTTGACCAAAAAAGTCAAAGTTGTTTGAAAACATATTTGGGCTAGAAAAGGTCAAAGTCAAGTCTGGCCAACTAATCCATAATGATTAGTGCCTTTCAACTTTCTTAAATTCGAAAATTATCATGAAATCAATTAGCAAAGACGTTGGTTGTAAGTGGCACACGTTCAAATAGTACTTTACCTCCTAACTTAGCTCCACAATATCGGCCAACTCATTCAAGTGGTGCTTTAATAATCGAAGATGATATTAGAGTAAGGAAGACCTGTGTATACAAACATAAAAAAGTATTAATTGGATAGTTAGCAAGATTCAATATAACCAATTTGGTTTGGTTTTGACCAGTGTAAAACTGGTTTAGTTCGTGTTTGACCAGTGTCAAAGTATAGGGTGAATAACTGGTAACAACCCTTTCGGTTTAAGTTTTTTCGGTTTTTTTGGTTTCCTTTTGGTCCAATTTTTTTGGTTGTTGGTTTTGTTTCAGGTCGGTTTCAATTTGTTTAGTTGGAGTTGGACTTTTAGTCTCGGTTTGGTTTCAATTTATTTGATTTTTTGTTTCGGTTTAGTATCGTTTTTTTAGTTTCGTTTTGCTTTGGTTTGATTTGATTTTATTCGACTTTTAGTTTCAGTTCTGTGTTGTTTAGGTTTAGTTTCTGTTTGATGGTTTCAGTTCAGTTTCGGTCTAGATTATGTTTCTAACCACACGCAAAAAGTGACTGAGAATAATGATCAGTGAATTGAATACTTGCGGAGCAAAAATAGATTAGAGGTACTTACCAATTTCCCCATTGGCGATTGAAGCTACATTGGTTCTCCAAAACCAAGCCCGCAAAGCAAGAAGGTGTTCGTATGTGTTACATTATATAGATATATGCTGATTAAAAAGCAATCATATGAAACTCGGTCGATACACAATCCGCACATTGCAATAGGACATGGCGTGAACTCTACATCGGTTCGATTCGATACGGAATGCAATTCTAAATGATATAATACAACAGAAAGTTCTAAGAATTTATAAATTACGTGATAACTATAAAACTTATAAAAACATGCATAAATATAGATAATATGAAAACTTTACATACTGATTTGTTGAAACATATACAAGTTGATAGTCACACTTTTTTTGGGAATTAACCATAATGCTTATTCTGAATTAAAAAAAAACGTTTTCTAAGAAAAAAAACTTTTCTGTTAGGTTTGAAGAGAAAGACCAAAATGCCCTTTCTCTATTTAAAAAAAAAAAGAATAACGGGAGTAACCTGCAATTGGACAAAACGTGTATCGTATACCTAACATAAATATGATATTTGAGAAATATAGACACTAATTTATACTTTTTTCATTATTTGGCTACATTCTTCCATGTTTTCTAAATAATCTAACAACATATAACATGAACTTTAATAGAGTGTTTTATATAAAAATAATATTATTATTTTTACTGAAATGTTTAAGAGGTGTATCTAGGATTACCTAAAGATTACTTCAATGACTCGAAAATTGAATGTTTGCAATCAATCAAGGAAAAAACTATTGTAATTTTAAAACCCAAAACATAACAAAATGCTAAATTCATATCACAAAATCAAAAACCCAAAAACCGTCTATGGTTCTAACCAAATCAATGAAAATGCATAATAAAAGAGAGGACTGCTTTAATCAATTTACCTCTTAATATGTCGAATAGATATTGTGAGCCAAGAAAGTGCCTCTGCAAATATGTGGGATACGAATTCGAGAAGAGAAACTGTTGGGAACCGAAATCGATTGATTGATCATCATAAATTCATTGATTGTGTTGAAAGATGAAATGACTGATGGTGGTCATAAATCATCACCTGTGGTATCAATGGCATGGAAGGAGGACAAGAGCCTTGGTTATTGAGTTGTAGTTAAAAGGTAAAGGGGAAGTAATGGTTTAATTGAATTCGCAGGAAAATACGTCGATGGGAATTGAATACAACGGCGTCTCTGAGAGAGAGAGAGAGAGAGAGAAAAATGGAATGTGAAATGGTGGATCAACATATTTTAATAATTTTTATTAATAAAACCAAACAATTCGAAAATAACAAATTTTGTCCATATATTGATGATCGATGTATTTTATATACATACTTATTTGTGTGTTAGTTATGTATAAAACGTACCCCTGTTATATAAAAAAATATATTTTTATTAAGTGTTTTATAATTTATAGATTAAAGAGATTATGAGCATATATGATAAACGTATATATTAAAAAGTTCAAGCTCGATTGAAAAAAAAATTGGTAAGATGATGCTAAATGCGAAGCATTCATTAATTATTCAGTTTTAAACCAACTAAATTGGCAACCTATTGTTTACAACCGAACCAAATTACATAATCGGTTTTGGTTGAAACCGAATTGGGTTTTTTGGTTCGGTTTCTAGCTTCCGAAATCTGAATTAATTCCGAAGAAAGTCGAATCTTAAATAATGGTTATTGAAGTCATTTCGTCCAATTTAATTACAAGTTTAGCTCAATCTTATGTCTCAATCCAACAACAAATAACAATGTAAACAACTTTAAAAAAAAGTGTTGAAATATGTTCGAAAACTGAACAAAATTCGAATTTGGTTTGATTTTAAACTTATTGAAATATGTTCGATTCGATTTTTAGTCTCCACCTAACAAAATTTCAAACCGAACCCGAAAACACAGTAAATGATCGATAAATTATTCGAAAGCAAATGCTAAGAAAATATCATGTTGAAAATTTGATGGAATATAATTAATTAGTGGAGCAGATTGTTGATGTGAGGAAATAAAGAAAATGCTAAGAATTTTCTATCCCCTTGGCTTGGCTGCTTGGTTCTTTCTTGTTATTGATTGATAAGTAAACTCAAACTTTACAACTATTTGAATAGACCAACAACTAGAAACTAAGACTAATTCTAATACGATTCAAAAACAATATCAACCTAATCTTTTACTAAACTTAGCAAACAAGTTTAACCTAAATATTTCTTTTAGCCCCTTCGAGATCAACCGTGCCTCCCTTAGGGTATCAACTGCTCAACCGGTATTGATATCTTCACAAACTTGTTGTAGACTTCTCAACGTGTCATCTCACATGTCACTCTCTGTCCCGTTGGTGTGGTTGACATATCCGTGTTTAGTCTAGAGTCAATCTAAACTATGTCTATGTTGTAGATTAACCTTTTGTTTCATCATATATAAGTATGTTAACTAAGTAACTGAACATGAAACCGAAAGTAATTTTGTTTTGTTTTTTTTTCTTGTGTTGTGTTTTTATGTTTTGTGTCTTTCTTATTCCTTAAATAGATTGCAGCTTTGTTTAACTTCAGTTTAATTTCAACTTCAATCAAACTCAATGAACTTTTGTAATTAAATTAAACAAGAGGTATTTAGTATTTGCTATAATTAAACAAGATATATTTTACTAACCACATGCTACCTGTGAACGCAATATACTACTTACTTTAACTATCTTGATTATTTAGGGTTTTTTTTCTGTTTATTTTACGAAAGTGATCGGATCGGATATATTTATCAACAGAGGAGGTTTATCGACTATTTTAGGGAACAAATTAGGTGAAGCAAAAATTATGTGTGTTTATCCACATAAGGCTGTGTGTAGTGGCGACTTTGATGTGGAACACCTTCCCATAAGGCTATGTGTAGTGGATGGGCTATAAAAATGGGACGAATTGCCCCATGCGGTAAAGAGTGAGTTTTTGTTTTAAGGGTGTAATGGTGTTGTAGCATTATATATATATATATATATGTGTGTGTGTGTATGTATGTATATATATATCACACACACATACCATTAAAATAATAATAAACCAAAGCATGAACGAACGACAAATTCTCCTCACCCAGCCCCTTTTCGCCCCTTTTGTCGCCCACGGGGCGGTGTTCGCGCCCCATTTCGCTCAATATTGTGGCCACTACACATAGCCTAAGAGATAAGTTGCGACGGGGGGATATAGATTTGTCGCCCGGTTTGGGTTGAAAATAATAATAAAACATCAATTATTGGGCGATTTTTAGGTTACAAACCACTACAACGCTAAAATCAAAATGACCCCACTGCTGACGTGGTGCCGCGTATCAAAAACCCCATGTTTTGTAGCCATTAGGTGAAGCAAAAATTATGTGTGTTTATCCACATAAGGCTGTGTGTAGTGGCGACTTTGATGTGGAACACCTTCCCATAAGGCTATGTGTAGTGGATGGGCTATAAAAATGGGACGAATTGCCCCATGCGGTAAAGAGTGAGTTTTTGTTTTAAGGGTGTAATGGAGTTGTAGCATTATATATATATGTGTGTGTGTGTGTGTGTGTGTATGTATATATATATCACACACACATACCATTAAAATAATAATAAACCAAAGCATGAACGAACGACAAATTCTCCTCACCCGGCCCCTTTTCGCCCCTTTTGTCGCCCATGGGGCGGTGTCCGCGCCCCATTTCGCTCAATATTGTGGCCACTACACATAGCCTAAGAGATAAGTTGAGACAGGGGGATATAGATTTGTCGCCCGGTTTGGGTTTAAAATAATAATAAAACATCAATTATTGGGCGATTTTTAGGTTACAAACCACTACAACGCTAAAATCAAAATACCCCACTGCTGGCGTGGTGCCGCGTGTCGAAAACCCCATGTTTTGTAGCCATCCGCTATAGATTACCTAAGTAAAATTTGGTAAAATATTAATAGCATGTAGTTTACATCAAATTAAATGTAGCAAGGTAACAATAGGGCGGGTAACTTGGTATGATATAGGCGTTTCTAGGCTTTGGTTTGGTACCTTTATAATCCATAATGAAACCATAACTAGTACATTCGAATTCGGTTACCGAAGACAATGGTGTAAACGAGCCTAGTTGAACTCGAGCTCGGCTTGTTTCGACTAACAAGTAGGGTTATCATAACATGTCAGACACGACATGATAAGACACGATGACCTGTGGTACCAAACACGAACACGACACAATAACTAATCGTGTCAATTTTTCCAAACACGAACACGAACCTGCTTAGTAACAAGTTAACCTATTAAGACATGTTTAAAAACACAATGAATAATACATGTGTAAAGTAACAAAAGATTTCAAAACAAGTATAAAAGTCTTATTAATACACAACTTTTAACATATTTGAAACAAAAAAACCAAAAATCCATAACATACTTGAAACAAAAACCACAATTTCATAACATAATTGTAACAAAAACCATAGAAGCAAATCTTAACATTCATTAAATTTAGGACGGGCATCAATATAATGTTGCATGTAAGTATAACTTTAGATTTAGGACTTTAGAAGTGTATATTAATAATTTTTTAAATTAAAAATCTGCACATGTTACTGATGTGTTGTAAAACACACTTACTTTCTTTATGATTTTATCATGGTTTTTATGCTTAATTGATTATTTTATGAAAGTATTGGGGGTTAACTGCAATAATTTACAAAGTTTAAATGTTAATTGTAGGTTTATGAAAGATGGTGAAAAAAAGAGTTAAGTTGGAAGACTCTAGGGGCCTTTTTGGTCAAGTTTTAAAACTACAACTCAAGGCCGACCCAAGCTCACAAGTTAGAAGCCTTACATGATATTATATTAAGTTAATTAACTTAATTTTCTGCCATAATCCAGCCACAAAACCGAAATCAAAGAACCCTAACTCCTACTGCCTAGTCCGATCGGCAACAAGAGGAAAAAGAAAGAAAATTTTGTGGTGGCTAGGTGGCGGCTAGGGAAGAAGGAAAGAAGGCTTGGGTGACTTGGGACAACAGCTATACTCGTTTTTCATCATTTATATCAGCCATATACTCTAAGTAAAACTCTCATAAACTTTACTTTTTGTTCAAGAACCCTAACTAGTTGAATTGATTTTTTTCTTTGGATTGTTTTGCAAGTAGTTGATTGTTTGACTTTGATTTAGTTATTCTTGGATTTTGAATGAGTTTGATTATGTTTATGTTGATGTTTATGATGTTTTACTTGAATGTTAAGTGATGTCCAAACTTAATGAGTAGCTAATCTTGTTTGTTCTACCTAGGTTTGATGAATATTGTTAGGTTTTGACTAGTAATATGGATTGTTAATGATCATGGCTTAAATTGTTAATGTAAAGTTTGATTTAACAGTAAATTAGATTGTGTTTAGTGGCTGTGTTTTGTTTGATTATACCTAATAACCTCGTGCTTTAATTAATTGAATCGGTTTTGATTAGTTGTTGCATGTTTAAGGCTCTTTACTTTGTGTTTAGGGTTTGTTTGCGGGAAGTACAACCGTAGGGATAAGTGGGTAAATTAATTAGATAAAATCAGTTGTGAAACACCTTCTTAGAGACTGAGAGGTGATAAGAAGTAAACTCGTCTCATTACTTTTACTTGTTAGAATTAAGATCGCGCGAGAGCGGGTTTTGTTCTTGTCGGGTTTAGATGTTTGAGCGATTAGTTGGTCTAGTTTAAGTTAAATTGAATTGTTCCTCTATCCTTGGTTGCGTAGTATTCGTTTCCATTAGGCTAGTGTGTCGGTGAGACCGAGAGGTGAGTCGGCATTAGAACACGTTAATAATTTGTTTTCCCGGTCTGTTCTTAAAATCAACTAAAATAAATTAGAGTTTGTTAGTGAGACCGAGAGGTGATATGACCTTCTTCAGCGAACCTTAGTTGTGTCATCCTTTAGGACCGGTGTCGTGAGAGTTTTCAATCCATTGTCTTGTCATCTCCTTCAATATGATTCTTACCTAGGTAGACGTTTTTATCACTGCAGTCAAAGTTTTCGAAGTTTTGTCAAAAGTTTTCATTTAGTTAAGTTAAGTAGTTAAATCAAATCTAAAAAAAATCAATTAAATATTTTGGCGAGTCTTGGTTAGAGTTTAGTGATTATAAACGTTTTCACGTGCCTTCGAGTTCGATATCCGGACTTTCCTCATCTGTGCTATACGCGACCGGTACACTTGCCGTTTGTGTGAACTAGGATAGATTGTTTGGATTTTAAAGCTTAGTTGCGACTTGTGTTTTATTCATATATATATATATATATATATATATATATATATTTTCGCACATCAGTTACTAACTAGGACACGAATTTAAACATGTCTTAAACGGAATAGGTTAACATGTTTAAGACACGAAACATGTTAAGCTCAAACCCAAACCTATTAAAACCCGTGTCGTGTCGTGTTAACAGGTTCGTGTCATAAATTGACAGCTCTACTCACAAGAGCTCAAGCTCGGCTCGTTTCGAGCTGTTTTTTTTAAAGCTCGACTCGTAAGTTATATCTTCAAACTCTGGCTCGGGTCATTTGTTATTTATTAATTAATTTATATACGTTTTTTATTATTATAATCTATAATATATATAAACGAAAACATAAAAATCATACGTGTTGCGATGTGGTCGCTCCCCATTTTTTTGAAGTCACCAGATTTGCTTGATTTTTAAATGGAGACTTCTCATGGATTTGACCCGAATTCATGGGTATGAGTCTTAGACTCTTATCAAACCTCTATATTTCTTAAACGGGTTATAACATCTCATTACAAAAATCATATAAAGTAGGAATATACTAAAAATTAATATATAATTTATTTAAAAAAAGATATATATTATTTATAATCAAAAAACCAATTTTATAGTAAAAAAATATAAACGGGTCTTGGTCCAAGAAATATAGGGGTTTCACAAGACTCTTGGATATCATCAAACTAATTGGATCATAACATCTCGTTTATTTGTGAAACAATTTAATATCAAACCATAAGTATATTATTAACTTTCTTACAATAAAAAAAATAAAAATTCAAAAAATAGATAAATATTAAAAACAAATAATATAAAACAACTCTCGTAATACGGGGGATAAAATCAGTTATATAATATATTTGGAGAAAAACCTTAAACGAGCCAATGCCCCGCTCGAGCTTGGTACTGTAGTGAAAAATTAATACATAGAACTCCAAAAAACAGGCAAAATTTAAAAATTTATAAGGCTCGATAAGTCTCAACGAGCCTAAACAGGCTTACCATGCAAGGCTCAAGCTCAGGCTCGATAACTAAATGAGCCTTATTTGAGGTTCGAGCTCTGCTCGTTTTGAGATTTTTATATCGATTTGTGCTCAAGTAGCTCACGAACGACTCAGTTTCTTCAACAAGATCAATTCGATTTTCTCGGTTACGGTTCAGTTAATTTTTTTGCTAGTCACCTAAGACCTAGGTACCATCTCTACTTTTTGCTTTTAAAATCAGTTTAACATATCATTAATTGCAATTAACAGATGCACAATTAATCCAAGTTAACATTGCAACTCTACGTCTCTACCTACTGGTGGAAGGGTACGTAGGGACTTTAAATAATATTTGAAGTATAAGTATATATGTCATAAACATCAAAGTATCAAAATCAGATTTGTCATACTATTATCGCACACCACTACTGTTTGATGTTATACAAACGTTTATAAGATGAAACATAAAATTTGTTCATTTGAAAGTTGAAACGACTGACGTGACAATTGACAAGTACCAAAGACGTTCATTAATTAGTGGTTTGGGTTGAAACCGACATACGAAGAGGAAAGAACTGGTTAAGAACCGGTTTCAGGTTGGAAGAAGTGTATGTTTTACTGATTCCATCAAAGGAGTTCTCAAACCAGTTACGACTAGTGGTGTAACCACTTCAATAGAAGAGAAGGGGGTGGGGGGTTGCACTTCTTAATTTTCTTTTTTAGTATTATAGATACGCGAAAATCAAAAGCGCCCCCCTTAAACTTTTGAAAGCAACCCACATGAATTTTTAAACAGCTCCTAAGAAAAATGAAGTTAGAACTTCATAACTTTTTAAATATAAAAAAGTTGATAATAAACGCTAATTATCATTATAACTTAAATAATTACCAATATCAAATGTTAAATCTATCGTGACTTTGGTCCAAATTGATTAAATCTTACTAGCCCAATGACCATAAGCTTAGTCCCTTTATCCTTAGGCCTTAATACACGATCTTTAAGGTTTAAACCTTGTTAAAAAAAATCAACCACATTTGCAATGAAAAGCGAGTAGCGACAAACAAAGCCCATACCCATTAGAGACCATCTTTCGTCGACACCAGATCCCTTCGCCCGCCAAATTTCAGACATACTTACAACTTTAGGTAATTGATTAAGTGAATCACTCATTTGTTGGTTAGTTTTATTGTTTTAATTTATTTGATTTAGAGTATAGAGAATGAGGTTTCAAAAATAAATCAAATTATGAACTTTATTTAAAACATTGTTTGAATGAGTAGATGAGTTCAGATATATTAGATTTTAATTTTTCATTATGCAATTGTAATGATGTGACTTACTTTTAGTGATTACCCTTTTTAGTATCAGCCACAGTCAACCTAATTCGACCCGAACCTGACAAAAATAAATATTTTACAAATAGATAAACGAACCCTATAAATTTCCACCCACATGGAAAAAACTCTCTAGGTCCAAACCAGGTTCTCTCAAATCGATTTCGGTTCAGGCTCCCAACCCAGTTTTTCTTGTTCACCTCTATGTGCAAATATAAAAACACAAAATCAGAATTACAACACATCCAAGCACAGAAACACTCATCAACCAAGGTTACAGTCAGATCTAATTCCACATCCAAACACCATCATTATTCGGTAACTTCTCATATTAAAAAAACATTCAAAATTTATAACCAATTAGGCCTCACTATCCTTGGAGAGTTGTATTTCACCCTTACAAAATGAAATAAACTAGTAGGTTAACAAAAGTACATAGATAGCAAACAAAAAAAAACATACATCATAGATATAAAATTTAAGCCTAAAAGAATACATAAATCATGAAAACTTCCAACCCGCTCAAGAAAAATGTATACCTGCTTGGTTAAACAACGATAGCAAATGCATAAAATCGGCTTGTGCGAGCTTCGACGATCTCTTATCTTCATATTTCCCTTGTTTCAACACATCCATAACTTTCTCTTTAAAATCCGACCCCTTGGTCTCACCATCACCATCACCATCATCCATTTCCATATCATCATCACCATCGTCGTTATCTTTATCATCATCGTCATCATCCATACCACTATCTCCAAGGACAGATGCATCAGTAGCCATTTGATCACCGTTCCCTTGAGAACCCTGCAACGCTTGTAGCGTTTTATAGTTTCTTTTCCAATATTGACAGTACACGTTTCTGCTTAAATATTGCACCAATAGTTTTGTTTTTTCTAGTGAAACATATTCTGACCAAACCGTCCCATTCTTTAAAGTTGACCGTTGGTGTGGGTTTTCTTGGCTCGATTCTGACAACCGACGAGTCAACTTTTGGTGGCGGTCTGAAGTTGTTTTTTCCTACTTTTAGTAAGTGGGAAACACGGGCTAAAAGTTGGGTGTTTACCGACAGGCGGCAGTAGAGGGTGTCACCGGGTTGGGCCACTAATCGCATGGCGAATTCCCTTTGAAACATTATTACCGCACATCTGAATATGGGGCGGTGGTTTAATAACTTAAATGTGAGCGGAGATAATATTTGATATGGGATGTTGGCTACACAGATGTCGAAGTATGGGAGATCACATTTGAGCACATCTCCTTGGATAATCTGTAAATGGTGCAAATGTAAAAGATTTAAGGAACTTAACTTGATTCATGTTATAATGCTTAGGAAGATCAAATTCAAGTTTTTTATTAATAAAATATAAGAAAGATTGACTTTTAAATTATGTAAACTTAGATTAATGTTTCAAATGTAAAAAAAATCTATCTCGCTTCATGTTATAATGTTCAGAAAGATCAAATTAGATTTTTATTAGTTAAAAATAAAAATAAAAAGACTTGACTTTTTATATAAATTTGGTTTAACTTCAAGTTTAAAATGTAAAAGAACTTAACTCATTTCATGCTATAAAGTTCGAAAAGATCAAATTGAAAATTTTTATTAGTAAAAAACAAGAAAGATTAAGCTTTTATTAATCTAAACTTTGATTAACATGTTAAAGTTTGAAATGTTAAAAAAATAAAAATTTAACTAGTTTCATGTTATAATTTTAGAAGACCAATTAAAGATTTTTACAGTTAAAAACAAGAAAGATTGATTTTTCATTAATGTAAGCTTGGATTAACTTGTTAAGTTTTAAATATAAAAAAGCTAAATATGTTTCATCTTATAATATTTAAAAAGACCCAATCAAAGATTTTTATTCGTAAAAAAATGTGACTTTTTATTAATAAAAACTTGGATTACCTTGTTAACGTTTCAAATTAGAAAAAAATAAAAAATACTTAACTCGTTTCATGTTATGAAGTTCAAAAAGACCAAAGCAAGGATATTTATCAGTAAAAAACCAAAGAAGATTGATGTTTTAGTAGTGTAAACTTGGATTAACTTTTCATTAATGTAACATGAAATTCAAAATGGGATTCAACTCCATCAACCAATCATAGAATACAGCTGCACTAAATTACTAAAGTAAACATAATGCACTGTTAAGACATTAAAAAAGAAAACAATTTTCAGATAAAAAAAGAAAACTTGCCTTTAGTCGATTGGAGTATGAAGTGCCTTGAAACCGACGCTGCAACTCGAGAACCATACGCGGGTCAAGCTCAACCGCAACAACAGACTTACCAGCTTCTAGAAGTTTCTTGGTAAGATTACCCGTCCCAGGACCAATTTCAAGAATCACATCTGTACTGTTTATTCCAGCTTTCTGAACAATTGAATCAACAAGTAAAGGGTTCTTCAGGATATGTTGACCCTTTGACTTGTGGAACTGTATACCTCCTTGATAGTGATTCGAAGAGCTGGAAGCTCCACCTCCACGTGACGGCTTCTCTTTCCTGATTTTCCCTCCCGCCATGCTTTCTAGGTTATTAATAATAACTTTGTCAGATTAATAATCAATAAACATTGATTTCGTTAAGAGGTTGTTTAACATTGTGCTTCAAACACCAAATAATCAGTTTCTACGGTTTAAGTAAATAAAATCACTCATGATTATCTTGGAGTGTAAACGAGTCAAGCCACTCCTGAGCTACTCGAGATCAGTTCGCAAAAAGCTTGAATCAAGTTGAGCACAAGCTCTAGCCTGTATATAAGCTTGTTTAATAAACGAGACTAAGCCCGAGCTTCACTGATCGAGCTCAAGCAGGCTCGTGAGCCTAAACAAGCCCAGATACTTATATAAGTTTTATTAATATGTTTATATATTTATTTAGTAACCATTATATATTAAAAAATGCATAATTTAAAAACAAATGGATAAATAATTATAAATATATAAAATTTAACTAACAAATAATAAACAAGCCGAGCTTGATCTTGAAAAACTATTAACTGGCCGAGCTCGAGCTCTCCGTAAGTTAAACGAGCCTTACACGCCTAAAACAACGATTATCTGATATCTTGAGACCAAACAATCAGTTTGTAGGATAACTAATGATTTAACTATTTAGGTCTTATTTTACAGTTTACATGTAAATCCACAAACCATCAGAATTTGCAAATCTCTTATAACGACTTCAAACAAAAACATTATCTCCGTTTGCTACAGCTGATTATCTCAGCCTGAATGTTAGGTACTTACGTGTCACACAATCCTTAAAGTCGAATACAGCAACAAAAACTCAGTGTATTACATCAGTGTAGATTGCTGCCAGGAGTGTAAATGAGCCGAGCCAAGACCAAGCTCAACTAGACTAGAGCTCGGCTCATTTTGACTTACGAGAGCTCGAGATCAGCTAATTTTGACTTACGAGAGCTTGAAATCAGCTAATTTTTGACTTACGAGAGCTCAATCTCGGTTCGGTTTTAAACTCTTCTTCTGAAAGCTTGGCCTGTGAGTCATTTTTTCAAGCTCGAGCTCGGCTCGTTTAGTATTTAATTTAATAAATAACTAATTATAATATATCTTTAAGAAAGCGTTAATGCGCCTAAGGGCTCAAGCTCCGCTATGCAGTGTAAAATTAAATATTATAAAAGTTTAAAAGAGCTAAAACTTAAAAGTAAACCAGCCTAGCTCTCAATAACTAAACGAGCTTTATTTGAGCTCGGACTCGGCTCGTTTTCTTAAACTAAGGCCCTCAGTCAGCAGAAAACTGATTACAACAGAAAATAGTTATAATTTTCATCAAATACGCAAATCCTTGAAATAAAAAACGAAACAAAATATTTTAAACCTAAAAGTAAAATTGTTCGACAAGCAATAATAATAATAATAATAATAATAATAATAATAGTAAGAGAGGGTAAGAAACTCACGGTCACCGGTTGTCAACGGCGGTGTCGGAGTGAGTGGCGGTGATGCAACAGGGATTAAGATTAAACAAAAACAAGGGTTTTTGGTATGGAGTTCGGAGAATATAATATATATATACGTAGGTCTAAACAATTTTAAATCTACATATTCTGAGTTTTAAAACTTCAATTAAACCCCTCTTGCTATCTTAACTCATAACTTCATAAGTTAAAGCTTAAAACTGGTTCGGGTTATAAATGAACTGGGTTGGTCAACAAGTTACAATTATCGGTATGTGAAAAAATCGGTTCGAGTTAGAAATTGGTTCGGAAGGAAAACTAATTCTTATAAACAGGTTTGGGGCAAAATAACAGTCTTTTTTCATGTTTTTAAATTGGTTCGGGAGCAAAACCGGTTTCCAATGAATGCGACAACGAGTTGGTATATCAACATGATGGTTGGGGTTGGCTCCTAACTCCAAACTGATCTTTTGGTGAGGTGGGCCGGGTCAAAAACCGATTTACCAGACTCGGGCCAAGTTTTCTTTTACATCTATATTTTACAGGGGTCGACAACTTATCATTATTTATATGACCAAACCCAAATATTCAGATGATTAGACAAAGAGACTTCTGACTATGAATAGATGAAAGGAGAGGTGAAAATATTATTCGGTCCGACACTACCAACCACGATATATTGAAGAGAGCCATATATGTCGTCCCAAGTTTATTAGGAAGTAACTTGGTGTTACAAGGTTTAACATCAACAACTTTTGAGTTTGCTCAAACCATGTTTTCGTGTATTATACAACATTCAAATCTCAAAAACCTTATGAAATCCTATCGAATCCTCTGACGGGGTCATGACTCTAAACCCTACAACGTAAAACCTTTGTTCATATACGTTACAATATACACAGATCGTATCAAAATCCTACTCTTCATTGGTTGTGTTTGACGAATTTGATGACATGGAAGAACAAGGTGTGACAACAGAAGAACTTTCGGGTGACTTCCTGCATACAGGACAAGTGGCATTTAATTTGAGCCACTCGTCTATACAGTCCGCATGAAAATAATGTTTACACTCTGGAATGGTCCTCACTGCCTCCTTCGGCACATAATCTGAGAGGCATATCGGGCAAGTACCATCTTCGGCTTTTGGTAATCTACAACTTTCTCCCAATACGGTTTTCGGGTAGGACTCTATTGTGGAACCATCTAGGCCCGTTGTTGTCGTTTGTTGTGGGGTGATTGCTATAGAGAAAAGGTCAATGTTTTGGCGTTGACCATGACTATAGTTCCTTGCCTTGTGAACATACCATATGAACCCGATGATGCATACGAGTGCAGGTACACCAATTCCTATGCTTAGCCCATATTTCGCATTTCTTGGAATACCTATAAGAAAGAAGATAATACATAAATAAGATTTCGACCCATTTACTTATGAATAGCATTAAGTTGGATAACGTTTTATCTCTAATGAGTCAAATGGTAAAATAAGGGAAAAAACAACATTATGTTAATATATACGCATTAAAACCATTTTGTCTTCTGTATCAAGCTGTACGTTCATCTACATTTCATATAGGTTCACATCAAACAAATGAAACTCACAATGATTTGAAACTATAAACACAGAGAGTGACTAAACAGTAAACACAGCAAACTTGTGTTATATCCATGATTATTGTGTTATTGGTAGGCTAGTAAACAACTAAACGGACATGAATGGATAATGTTTGTGCTCGTTTAACTTTAACTAAACAGATCGAACACAAACAATTAAACGAGCAAGGTTTTCTTGTTCATTGATAAACGAACATAACTGTGCTAAAACTAGTTAAAAGTAATGTGAAGAACAATGCGTCAAACCTAAAAAGTTATGTAAACAGTACTAACTTATAACGGGCCAAAAGATTTAAACGAATATATCAAGGAATGTAAACGAACTTAAACAAATAAAACTAATGAACATGAATAAACATAAACAAATTAAAATGAACAAACATGACATATGTTCGTACATTTAACTAAATGAACAACAAATTTATGTTCACGTTAGTTCGTTTAATAAATAATCGAAATCTCCGCCGAACGGTTCACAAATTGTTCATTGAACGTTCGGTTCATTAACGGGCCTAGTTATTGGTTGTCTGTTAGACTGTTATCAACTTCTAATAGGATCACTTCAAGTCGTTCTTGATAATTACTTGCAGCGATTAAATAATATCAAACCTAAAAGAGTTCTAATAACTTGTTGACACAGTTCATGTTCATGATGAAATAGTAAAGTTGCATTCAACAACTCACCATGTGAAGAAGAACCAAAGCAAACAGTCTCTCCATCATCACTCTTCAATCCACATGTTCTCCCATCAAGCTCACAAGATCTACAATACGGCGTAAACCACATCAATGTCAATTCGTTCCTGAAGTCCACAAACCGCCTCGTTGGCACTGAGACCGTCCTTATCGCTTCACAACTCACTGGAATATCTCCAAATGGAATCCACGCTGTCCGCACTGCAAACACTGAGTGATTCGAGCTTTGTAAGCAAGGAAATGGAAGCATTGGTACAGTCTGGAATGTAAATCCTAAGTTCTCTGACGAACAGTTGTAGAAAGTGTAGTTTTCGATTATACTGAAATCGAACGGTGTGCCGGTGAGATTGATGTTGGAGATTCCTTTCGGCGAGCAGAAATCTGGATCGATGCTGATGATCTGTGAATAGTTAGTTAGTTATTGCTTCTTTATCTTCTAAATTCCCGAATTCGGAAGCTAGTAACTAATTAGCGATTGACGTATCATCAATCATTAATTAGTTACTAACAGCTAACTACATCTTATCTTCCGAAATCGTAATTCGGAAGATAGTAACTAACTAACTAACTAACTAACGACATATTATAAAAGTCGTTAGTTAGTTAGTTACTAGATCTTGTTTTCCGAATTCACCATACATGAATTCGGAAACTAGTAACTAAGTAATGATTGACAAAATCATCAATCATTAGTTCGTTACCATATATTATCTTCCGAATTCACCTCAGGTGAATTCGGAACTAGTGATTGGCAATTGGCATATCATCAATCGTTAATTAGTTAATCTTCCGAATTCACCAGATGTGAATACGGTACTCCTAACTAACTAACAAACGAACGGTGACATCATAAGCTAGTAACTAACTAACGTCTAACGATTCACGAAAATCAATAGTTTGTTTAGTTAGTTACTACATCTTATTGTCTGAAATCCGAATTCACCAAACGTGAATTTGAAAGCTAGTAACTAACCAACTATTGACAAATCATCAATAGTTAATTAGTTACTAGATATTATCTTCCGAATTCATTCGGAACTAGTAACTAACTAACTAAGGATTGACAATCAGATTGATACAATACAATCGTTAGTTACTAGATCTTATCTTCCAAATTCACCGGACCATGAGATCATCTTAGTTACTAGATCATATCTTCCTAACCAATAATAAATGAAATGAATACCTGTGAAGTATAAGAAATAGTTTTGACAATGAATGATCTGGAAGCAAGCTTGATAACAGTCTGGCTTTTATTATTACATGACAGATCAAAGCCATCGAAGCCGAATCCAGCGGGCTGTGGTTGCGGATACGGAAAGGAAACCGGACTATAGGTCCGGTGGGACTGCAGTGATCATCACAGGATATGGATTTAAATAATAATAATGATATTATTAAGAAGAAGAAGAAGGGTGATAATGTTGTGTTCTTCTTCTCCTCCATAAGGTTGGGTTTGTTTAAAGTAATAATAAGAATCTGGGGTGTGATTGATGAGTATCGACAAGTAAAGATGGCTTGGAATTTTTTTATTTTATTTCTTCTCGCTTTACGCGCTTAATTTTTTTAATTAATTAATTAACAGTATTGTTTATTATTATTATTAGGGTTAGGATGCTTGATAGTGATACACCACCACGTATTTCTAGACAACTACTTATATGATATACGAACCGTATTCGTACACTATGATATAATATTCTTATAATTATTCGGGCTAAAAGTTTATTTTCAAATACTTTTATAATGTTTATCACTTTTTATAAGTTTAACTATAAAAAAATATAATTAAGATTTCAAAGTATACAAATTAATTAAGACACCATTATTATTTTTTTCCAAAAGTATATAATTAAGATTTCGAGAAGACCATCAAGAAAATTTAATTAGTGGTCATACACGAATCAAAGAAGTTATTGAAGACGATTCTAAACTACAAAACCTATATCGGTTTCCTTATGCTCATAAGACCGAGCGGTTTAGCCCATGAACATACCTACCCGACATAAATTATCACCTTAGTTTGGACAAAAATGACTGTAAATTAATTCACAGTCGGTTAAAATCTTCAAATCATGTAAACTATATGTTTATTTTTTTTCAATAGACATAATTATATTCTAGTCTCGTACTCTCGTTGATTTTCTACATATCTGTTGTTCTTTTTTATTTTTCTTTCTTAAATAAAAATTATATTAAAATATTAATAATGTATTTATATATGTTCCCATAATGTTATAGATCATTAATTCTTACAATTTTTCGAGATTATTCCGTAATTGCTAACATCATGATTTATGATTAACAAGTATTAAAAGAAAAAAGTACCAATCACAATCACCAACCATAAAAAAAATGTATTTTTTAATTATTTGTCTACCTACTAAACATGTTGATGTTAGAAATATTAATAATCAACAATTCAAAGTCATTTTTGTAACCATCAATCACAGTTCACCACCTAGTCACCTACAAAAAATTGTGGTTGAAAAGTCGTATATTAACAACCCTTTTATTAATACTTCTATAAACTTTCATGTTTGGGTTAACAAAGCATCGGTACTTGCTATTTGCTACATATCCATGTAGTTAACGTAGGGATGAGCAAAATTGGTATCGATATCGATTGGTACCGGTACCGTACCGGTACTGATACCGAAAATCGGTATCAATTTGGTACCGTTGGTACCAAAGTTTTAAGTTTCGGGATCGGTACGGTACAGTACGGTACCGGTATTTCCCGATTTTTAACCCTCGGTACCGGTACCGATACCGAACCGAATATTTTGGTACCGGTACCAAAAATTTTCAATTTTCGGGATCGGGAAATCGGGATCGGTACCAGTCGGTACCGGTACCATCCCATGCTCATCCCTAAGTCACTGTCCCACTCCTATTATTGTTGTCCATGACTATTGACTACACGCCGCCACATTTACTACTATTGTCGTCGGGTAAAGGTGCACATAGGTCGGTTTTGGCTGATTCGGTTAACCAGACAAGGATAATCAATCAGACAATCGATTTCGGTTAATGTGGAATTAAACAAAAACCATCTCTCATTGATCCTTGTAACACTTTCATTCCGGTTTTATGTGTAAACATTTTGTTTCACTCAACTTTTACTTCTTGTTTGAGAGTTAATGTGATTTCGCAATTCATACAAGCTAAGAAATTGTTGGACCATTTTGAAAACTTTCTAGCAAAAACATAATTGTTGATATGTTTCTCGTGATCAGGGCCGTCTCCGAGAATTTCTATGCCTTGGCCGAGCCGAAATAAAAGGCCCGTAAACTCTAATGAGTAACGAAATAATATAAGCAAAAAAAAAATTTACACCTTATTTAAATGGTTTTTTGTTTGGTTTAAACAATTAAATTTTTAAATAAGCTTACTTTGTTATGATTTAGATTGTGTAAATAATTTTTTGTATAAAAATAAACTTAAAAGTGTCTTAAGTGAGACTAGATAGATACTACAATCTATTGGTTGGAAGTGAAACTTATCTGCCACTCGACCAAGTTAGTTATTGTACAATTAGAGTTAAACATCAAATATACATATTTCTTTTTCATAAGAATACATATATATATAAAAAAATTGTGCCCTCAAAAATTAAATCTCCTGGCCGGTCATCCACATTGCCCTATGCCCGAGCCGGCCCTGCTCGTGATAGCATAGTGTATGGTTACTATCAAAATAAAAACATCAATGATGATATACAATTAAATTTCATAAATATTCATTAAATAGTCTCATAAAACAATAAGTCAACCAATGCATGAGACCCAAATATGCAAAAATCTTAAATATATATAAACGAAACATTTTAAAGTTCTTTGATTGCTCTCTACTTGTTCTTGAGTCATCAGATTGTTTTATTTGTAATTAAATGAAGGTTTCTCATGCATTTGACCCGAATTCACGGATATGGGTCTCACCAAACCCAAATAGCCATTAAACGAGTTACAACATCTAATTAAATTAAAAATTAATTTTATCAAATATTTGACATGAAAATTCCTATAAAATAAGGATATGCTAAAAATTAATATCCTGTTTTTTTTTAAAAATATTTATAATTAAGAAACAACATTATAGTAAAAAAAAATAAGTGCGTCATGGGTCTCACACTCTCACCAATTAAAACAGTTTATAACATCTCAATTTATTTGTAAAACTCTTTTATCATTAAATCCTATTTACATTATTAACATCCTTACAATAAATTCAATTAAAAAATCTCAAAAAAATATAGAGGTAGGGTAACAAAAAGACTCAAATACCCTTAAATACAATTAAAAAACCTCACATAACACCCGCGGGACATATGGATCACCCGCATATCACGGTAGAGGAAGAACGTCCTCGTACCATACGCGGAAGCATCCTGGCACCCTCAGAAGTCATCCGCAGGACATGACGTTTGCCCGCCATAATGACCGGAAAGCAATGCCAATGGGACAGTTGTCACCAATTAACTATCCTCTAGAAGAATGACCACGATTGTTACTTGAAGAATACGTGACCTACCAGCCAATGAGCAAAGGACACCTGGCCAGGTTGTTATAACCGTGCACATGGCCAAGGTGCAATTTGTCCTATTATTAGGCGACGCGTGTCCAGGTTGTTATACCCATGCACATGGGACGTATAGCTCAACCTATCATAAGAGGACACGCGTCCAGGCAGTTATCAAAGATCTTCTAGAAAAGGACAGTTGGCCCAATCATCTTCCTGATCCTTCGGCTATAAATACCTCGTCAAACCATATGAGGTATTCATTCATTCACATCCACTCTTATTCACTTATACTCTGACTACACTCATTCTATATACTTCAGTACTTTCTTCATTACGAACGATACTGATTCTCACCCCGGAGGGTGGTTACAGGAAGACCCCCCCTCTTGTCCTTCCTGTAACGAGACTCACGGTGTATGTTTTGCAGGTTCCGGTCACTGGACTTTGGGAGGTTGTACTCATACCGTGTTAGTAGTTATCCGTATTTTACCCTGTGTACTCATTGGATCCAGGACCCATACCCGGGGATCGGATCCGTGTTTCTTCATTGGCGTCATCCGTTTTGGTGTTAGAACTGCACAATTTTTTCTTCGTTGGTTTTTCGGTTCGTTTAAAGTATGAGTAAACTTCCTGAGGGGCCGACGGGAACTCCTGCACAAACATCACGTGTCATTAATACTGAAGCACCTGAGGGTTTTGCTTCCAATATATTTGCACGTAGTACAGCTGCAGGTTCACCAGCCACTGATACAATGCTTGGGGGTCGTATCCTTGAGCGTGTTGTTGCTCCTTCTGGACCAACTCCAACTGGACCAACTCCTCCTGAGGTAGGTCATGTTACGGCTCCAGAAGGTTCTAATCTAGGGGGCCTTGGGCGAATCATGAGGGAGACTCGCCAAACTCGTTCAGTATTAGGTCTGGAAGATGATTCCGGCGATTCTGATATGGCGAGATCTCATAGTCATAATCCCAGATCCGGCGGACAATTCTCCCCGGATGAATGGCTTCAAGCTCAACAACAGAGCCTGAGAACGGAATACGAACGTAGGGTGCGAAATGCACATCTTCACGCTCGTGCTCTGACTTACGAAGAATCTCCTCGGGGATCTCTTTCTCCTCCTCCAACGGTGAGGGGAAGTCAGATCCGCTACAGTCAGCAAACCGAACAAGAATTTGTTGAACCACAAAGGTCACGCCCTCGTCCTCTCATGGACATGTGGATGCCTTCTTACTTTGATGAATATGATAGTTATGATTCAACTTATCATCCCGGAGACTACAGTTTCTACACGGGTGATAGCAGGACGAGTTTGAGGGCAAGAAGCAGTCGTCCGCGTGACGTCGTCCGCCATACCGAGTATCACAGTGATGCTGAGGAAGATTTCACCAAGCCATACCGTCCGACAGCTTTTGCCGAGAAGTCGAAATTTTTAGCTAGTATTGCGACAGCACCCTTCCCTGTCAATGCTAAGATTCCCACAACGGTGGGTAGATACAATGGCATGATTGATCCAAGAGATCATCTGCAGAACTTCGTAGCGGTAGGTGGTGTGAGCGGATGGACGCTCCCCTATTGGTGTCATATGTTCACGTTAACACTAACAGGGGCAACGAGGGAATGGTTCGAAAAACTCCCTGATGGTCAGATCTCTAGTTGGGATGACCTAGTGAAGAAGTTCTCACAACAGTTCAGCGAGCAGAAAAAACACACACGTGACCAGTCGGAAATTCTGGATGTCGTCTGCCGGGATAATGAATCCATAGAAGATTTTATTACCAGGTTCAATGACGAAAGCTTGAATATTGGTGGGATCAGCCAGGACATGTTTCGCGGTGCCTTCCGCATGAATTTCAAATGTGACGAGATGATCCGCACACTCACTGGTAAGGATGGAATGCCAAAAGAATAGGACGATCTTATGACTGCAACAAAGTTATTTGCCAACACCGAAAAAATATTAGGGAATAACAGTTCGAAGCAAAAATTCAAAGTTGAGTTTCAAACTCCACGACCCAATAAACAGGCAAAGGGGCCAATTGGTCTGGTCAAGACTTCAGCCGAATACCGATGCATCAAAACCGTTTGATGCGAGATCTCTCATTGGCAATAAGAATAAAACAGGACCTTCGAATCGAGGTCCTCACAACTGGACTCCTCTTTCAAAGACTCCCGCATAAATCCTCACTACTGAGAATGTGAATTTCCGGAAACCACAGCCACTCACGAGAAGATCATTTCTCGACACCAAAAAACATTGTTCGTTCCATAATGACATCGGTCATAACACGAACGAATGTAATGCTTTGAAGAGCGAAATTGAGGCGGCTATAAAATCCGGGAAACTTACACATTTAGTGAAGGATGGGATACCTGGGACTGGAAAAGCTCCTATGCGGGACAACCAGGGCCCATCTAAGAAATAAGTCAAGGACTTGAACGTCCATATGATCCAGGGCGGACATAAGGTGGGAGGAAAGAGAAGAGAATCTGATGAAGAGGAATGGAAAAACGAACCTGTGATTTTTCCACGAGTCAAGGGAGGTCCCAATAACAAGAACCCCCTAATTATCACTGCCGTTTTTTGTCATTATCGTTCTTAATATGTGTTCTTTGACACTGGAAGTACATCGGACATCATGTACGAACAGTGCTTTGAGCAACTGGATGACGAAGATAAAGAAAGGTTAAAACCCATTCATTCTCCGGTATCAGGATTTGGAGGGGAAATAATGCATCCGCGTGGGGTGATTTCTTTCCCGGTCACCCTGAGCGATGGAGTTCACTCAAGGACTGAGGAGGTTGAATTTTTAGTTCTTCCAGCAACGTTAAAACATGACATCATCCTAGGACGAGAAGCCATTGGTGACTTTAATGCTCATCCGTCCATAGCTCACGGCGCGGTATGGGTTCCAACCAGCTCCGGCGTAGCAATAATTCATGTCAATCGACATTGCTTCGCTACAGAAAGCTCAAAACCCAGCAAGATTCCAAAACATTCTCTGAGTACCGAACCGGAGAAATGGGTTTTGAACAAGAAATTTCCTGATCAAACTGTAACAATTGGACCTGCTATCTCTGAGATAGTACGAACTTTCTTGAAACAGTTGCTATCAAAAAACATTGATGTCTTCGCATGGCAACCCGCGGACATGACTGGTGTCCCGCGGAGAATTACGGAGCACAAATTAAGGGTAAACCCTATGTTTACACCGATTGTTCAAAAACAACGTAAGATGGGTCCGGAACAAACAAAAGAAATGAATGAGCAAGTTCAAGACCTCTTACAGGCTGGAATCATCCGACCAATTCAATATCAGACCTGGGTCGCCAATCCGGTTATTGCCCCCAAAAGTAACGGGATATGGCGGATGTGTATAGATTTCAAGGATCTAAACAAGGCGTGTCCCAAGGACTGTTATCCGTTACCAGAAATAGACCTCAAGGTTGACGCTGTAGCACCATTCAAATTCAAATGCTTCCTGGATGCCTATAAAGGCTATCATCAGATCCGCATGGCTACGGGCGATGAGGATAAAACAGCATTTCGTACCGATCAATGCACCTTTTGCTACAAAATGATGCCTTTCGGACTGAAGAATGCGGGAGCCACAATCAACGATTGATGGACTTAGCGTTTAAAGGTCAAATTGGTCGAAATTTGGAGGTTTATATGGATGACCTTGTGATCAAAAGTGTTGAGGAAGATCAGATGCTAAAGGATATCGAAACCTTGTGGTTGAGACGTTCGAAACCTTGAAAAACATCAACATGAAGCTAAACCCAGCTAAATGTTCGTTCGGGATGGAGGAAAGAAAATTCCTCGGAGTAATTGTCACAGGCGCGGGTTTCAAAGCTAATCCGGATAAAGTCCAAGCTGTAGCCCGCATGCCTTCTCCCTCCTCCCTCAAGGAAGTTCAAACACTTAATGTTCGTTTGGTTGCTTTGAATCGCTTTTTGGCGAATCATGCAGCCAAATCCTATCCTTTTGTTTCAACACTAAGGAATTGCCTCAAGAAAGCACCATTCAGATGGACCGCGGAAGCGGAAGAAGTTTTCTTGGAGGTTAAGAAATGCTTGATGGAATTGCCCACATTGACAGCACCATATGCGGGAGAACCTTTAACGATGTACCTGTCCGCATCAGGCATTGCTATCGGGGCCGTCCTCCTGACAGATAGAAAAAATGTTCAAACACCAATTTATTACGTCATCAGAACACTATCAAATCCAGAGACAAGATATTCGATGTTAGAAAAACTTGTCCTAGCATTGGTTTATGATGCCTGACGCCTCCGAAGGTACTTCCAGGGCCATCCCATCAACGTTTTGACCGGATATAAGCTCAAGAACGTCCTCAGTAAGCCAGAATTGTTCGGATGATTGGCAAAGTGGGTCATCGAGCTAGGTGAACATGCGATAGAGTACAAACCTAGACCAACAATCAAGGGGCAGGTGTTGGCGAACTTCGTCACTGAAGTCCCGCAGCACAAAGAGAAGGAATGTTTAACTGAGCAACAACCCCAAGCGCCTCCGGAACTAGGACAGATTTGGTCTTTGTTCACGGACGGGGCTTCAAGCAGTGAGGGATCTGGCGTAGGCCTCAGGCTAGTCAATCCCGAAGGCCATGAGTTTACATACGCTATAAAGTTAGACTTCAAGAGTACTAACAACGAGGCAGAGTATGAAGCTTTCTTGGCGGGCTTACGGATAGCCAAAAAGCTTGGGGTTAAACATTTAGAAGACCGCGTAGATTCCATGTTGATTGCGGGGCAGATCAACGGCACATATGAAGCAAAGAATGACATAATGGCTTTATATGTGTCATAGGAGAAAGATTTGACGCTTTAGTTCTCCTCATGCAAGGTCATACACATAAAAAGAAGAGAGAACAAATTAGCAGGTGCTCTTAGTAAATTGGCTTCGACAAACTTCGAACACTTTGCCAAAGACATCCGCATCGAAATATTGGACCGCCCGTCTATCCCGCAACATCAAGTTTTAGTGATCCAAACGGGAGTGGAATCTAGGAAGACACCCATTATAGCATACTTGTCATCCGGAGCCCTCCTAGAGGGAAAATCCGCGGTCTGGAAGATAAAGCACAAAGCCTTGAACTATCAGATACACGATGGTGTTTTATACCGACGTTCCTTCCTCGGACCACTTCTTCGATGTGTGGATTCCGAGGACGCGAACTATTTAATCAAAGAAGTTCATGAAGGCATCTGTGGTCTTCACGCTGGCCTGCGCATGGTTGTAGCGAAATTGATGAATGCTGGATATTATTGGTCGGGGATGCACCTGGACGTTGTGCATGAAATCAGAAAGTGCGATTCATGCGAACGTCATGCTCCTAACACACTGCAGCCAAAGAACGAGCTCGTTCCAGTCACTTCAGCTTGGCCGTTCCAGAAATGGGCTATCGACATAATGGGACCTTTCATTGAGGCCCCGGGACACGTCAAATTCTTGATAGTAGCCATCGACTACTTCACGAAGTGGGTGGAAGCCAAACCGGTTGCTTCCATAACAACAACCAATGTTAAGAAATTCATGTGGGAATTCATAATATGCTGGTTTGGCCTTCCTCTGGAACTCATTAGCGATAACGGAACTCAGTTCGTGGACAGTGGGCTACAAGAATGGTTAAAAGAATTACACATTTCTCAAATCTTCACCTCTATAGCCCATCCGCAAACAAATGGTCAGGTTGAGAGAACCAACCGAACCATCAAGGAAGGAATCAAAGCAAGGTTAGGAACTAAACGGACGGGTTGGGTGGACGAATTGCCCCATGTACTATGGGCCTTTCGCACCCAAAAGAATTCCAGCAATTTAGAGACCCCCTTTAGTCTAACCTACTGCACAGAGGCCATGATTCCGGCCAAGATTGGGATTCCATCCGCCAGAGTTCTTTTGATCGATGATAATGATCGTGAACTCCGGATGAACCTTGACCTCCTCGAGGAAAGGAGAGAACTAGCATCGATTCGCGAGCACAATTACAAACGCCAGTTGCAAAAGTATTATAACTCGCGGGTCCAAAGATGTGAGTTCGATGCGGGAGACTTTGTCTTCCGTAACAATGAAGCCTCCGGGCAAGATCCTCTGGGCAAGTTGGCCCCAACTTGGGAAGGACCTTATAAAATTCAGAAATTTTATTTAAAGGTGCCTACAAGTTATAAAAGTTGGATGGGACTGAGATCCCTAGAACTTGGAACGGTGCCCAATTAAAGAAGTGTTAAATGTAGTATGTTATTCATTTTTAGCCTGCGTGCCTAATTAGATAGTCACAAACTATGTAATTTCATCTTTTGTAATTCGGCTTACGCCTCATTTATAGAAATTTTCATTTCAGTAATTTACGATTTGTATTGTTATATAATCCTTTATTGGCATACAAAGAAGATCCTACAAAACACTTATATTATGAAAAATAAACAAAGTGTATCGGATGCAAAAACAAGCCTTCTTTATTCATACAAAAGGGATTACAAACATGGGGAGTTTAATTACAAGGAAAGGAAAAAACAATCTATGGTTCGTCATTTTCGTGGTCCGCGCCTTCGTCCTCCGCATCATTAGCATCTTCTTCATCCTCCTCACCAAGGTCAAGAAGAGCTTTTAGTTGCTCCATGTTGTCCTCTTTATCAGCAAGCTCGGATATCTGCTCCGCCAGCGAAAATTTTAAAGAATCAAAATCCTTTGTTTTGTGGATGAGGACGACAGCAGTATCTTTGCCAGCCAAAATGTATTCCCCAGGAAGCTTGGAGGTCGAACCAAACTTATAGCCTTCCTCGAAACCTAGTTGGCGGCCAGCTTGCTTGGACGCCTTCAAGAGGACAACAACGCAATTCCCAAGTTCATCACTCGCTCGGACATCGGCGATGACCTGTTAAAATAGTTATAAGTAACTTCAAACACTGAGATTATTTACAAATAAGGAAAGGATTTTTACCTTGGGAATTCCCTCCGCTAGCAGCCATTTCTGGTCCGCCTTGGCCCGGACAAGCTCCATCTTATGGCCGGCGCACTCCAAGGCTTGCTCTCGGTTTTTAGCAGCAAGATTAGTCAAGCGCTCTTCCTTAGCCGCTAATTCAGCATGCAGATTTTTTATCAACTCAGCTTGTTCATCCAGTTGCTTTTGAAGAACAGCTTTGGCTTCCTCAGCATTGGCGCGAGAAACTTTTTCCGCTTGTAGCGCTTGACTGCTCTTCTTGGCTTCATTAATGGCCTTGAGAGCTTCTGCCTTGGCATCGGAAGCAGAGGCCGCCAACTCATCCCACTCCTCATTCTTCGCCAACCAGTCCCGGGTTATTTCTTGACTGGTGGAGATCGTGTTCGCCGTATGATAAGAATTGGAGTTCAATAACTCTTGGCGAATACGACGACGATGACGCTCCTTCTCGGCGAGAGGAAGACTCTCTCGCAGATATTTAAAACATAAGTCCACGTCGCGGAATGTTGAGTCTCGACGTAAAGACCAACGTGGACGATGCGGAGTAGGATCCTCCTATTGAGGATCCGGAGAGGTCTGAGGAGCATGGGGAAACATGTTCACACCTCCTCGATCTCTAAAATGATGAACATTATAAGAAGGTGACATACTGACATGATCAGTATTGTCAACCTCCTTGTCCTTCAATGGAGAGTAATTAGCCACAAAGATTGGATCTTTGGCTGTGTTGGGAGGCGGAGATGGTGGTGGCGGAAGAGGAGTTGAACTTTTCAAACCTGAAGCACCTTTAGTAAGGTCATCCAGGTCCACTGAATAAACGTTAACAGCTGGTAGAAATATATATAACTTATAACAGTTAACAAATGTGAGAAATATTTAACTTACCCAAGGAAGCGTCCTACGCTTCAAGCTGATTCATACGCGCTTCCAAGACAGCAGGTTTTGCCTTCTTGGACTTCTTTTTTGGAGCGGCTTTAGCAGGATTAACCTTGCGCTTGCCAGCTACCTTTGAAGCCTCCGCATCAGCAGCTTGATGCTCACCCTCAGTGGTGGCATCATCAGGTGTGGGACGGTCCTTTCCCACAGCAGGGTCAACATCGTCTTGACCCTCCGCCCGGTTGGTAGTGGCTCTTTGGCGGGTGAGACCTGCAGTTGAGTCCACAACGTTGTTAGCATTAGTTGGAAAACTTTCTCCACAGAGTGACGACTATTCGCTGGATGAAAAGAGTACAATCACTCCGCTGGAAGTAATAGCAGTCACAGGTCGGGTTGTAGAATGCCCTCACATTTCTGGATGCATTCCTTAACATATTCCTCACATTGGGCGTACATCGCCTCGGAAACTATTGGTTCTGAGCGAAACGCAGTGGGAAACAGGAAGTTGGAACTGGTGCGCTCTAAAAAGGGCACATCCCTTGTATCAATGGGACGGCACACCATCATTCCCTCTTCCTGGTCTAACAGAGTATTGAAGGCAGAACCCTCACCTGCACAAATAACGATAAAAGTCAGAGATTAGACATTTGATTAAAAGAAAAGCAAGAGTGCTATCAGACTTACTTTTGTCAGTCCTCTCGTAGTAGGGCTCCAACTTTGGGAACGGCCATAGTCGACTCATCTTCGCACTCACCATCGCCCCCTCATGGATTGGGCGCATAGGAGTCGGAGTTGCAGTCAGGGCTGTAAACTAGGAAAGCCCCTAGTACGCAGCAGCCGGAACCACCGACATGGCTTCTTCCGCCTTACGACGGGTCATCGGGAACGGGATAACATCCCCCCTAATCCAGAAAAACTTTGGCTTCCAGCCATGTAGGCTACGGATCCATTCCGTACCTATAACATTCTTCCCGGTGGAAGCAAAACTATACCATCCGTCGCGGAAGCTCATTTTGTAGAAAACGGCAAACATGCCGACAGAGGGCTCAAAATCTCGAACTTGACAACAGAATTCGAAGTGTCGAATCCTCAGCATCTCAAAAGGATGAATCTGAGATATATGAATCCCATATGTTGTCAAGATCGATTGGATGAATTTCGTCACCGAAATACGGAAATTCCCGGTCGTGAAGTGGTCCACGTACACCGCCATCTTCTTCGGTGGTGGATTGGTAGCAACAGAACCCTTCGCCGGTCGTTCTGGCTCCCATTCAGATGCCAGACCATATACGTTGACAACGTCATCAAAGTCTTTCTTCTTGAGATGTACAACGACGTCATGAATGGTGGGGGTACCTTTTTTCTCTCCAGCCATTTAAACAAGATGAATAGAGAAATCTCAGAAAGTTCAAGTCTTGAATATTTGAAAGAAGGAGAATTCGAAAGTGATAAGAGATGAATGGAGTCACAAGTGATCTATTTATACTAAACACAATTAATGCGACTGATGGAGTGCCAGAGGAGAGAGAAACCGCGGACCGCCAGATGACTTAAACCTCAGGCGGGAGATTCAAGAAATTGTAAACAGACTGTCAAAGGCTTCATATACGTCTTGTCAGTTGCCCCCAAGAAGTTTCTCTCTCCGCCACGTCATCATGATTATCTAACTTTCAAAAGTTTCAAAATTCAAAAAAATAAAATCTTCTAAGGATATTTTCTTTAAACAGTCGAATATTCACAAAGGATACAAAAGTTCATTTCCATTTAATGATCAAAAGATGGTTACAAAATACGTAAAGGGATAGTTACAAGAATTTAAATCTAGCCTACACTAGTCTACGGATTTAGGCTGCTGTATCTTCCGGAGCATTGGGTGAAGTGTCCTCAGAAGAGTCATCCTCAGACTCATCCCCCAGATAGCTCTTCAATTGTTGTATGCCATCAGCGGCGGAAGCAAATTCCGGAAGCATACTTTGAAGTGGGAAGATCAAATCGTCATGCTCTTTAATCCGTATGGCACGTTCTTGCTTGGCGTCAAGGCCATGATGCCGATGATCCTTACATGTGCGGTTACTATGAGCATAGGTCATACCTTCATGAAAACCTCTCACACGTCCAAGCGAGGAAGAAGCAGTCATCAAATTGGCAAAGCTATCAGTAAGCTCCGCATTTCCCTTGACGTGGCGGATGACCTGTCAGAATAAAAACATAAGTATTTAATATCAAAGTGCGAGATGGGAAATGATCATCAAAGTGGGAAAACTTACAGCATCAACTCCCCGAGTGAGGAACCACTGACGGTCTTGTTCCGCACGCTCAGCTCGCATCCGGAACGCTTGGGATTCCGCAGTTTTTTCCTCTCGAGCATGCAGGAGGGAGTCATAAGCAGCTTGCATTTCAGCAGCACTTTTGTCTCTAAGATCAACTTGCTCCCTCTGCAATTTCAACTCCGCTTCAAGCTCTTGGATTCGTGTACCCTGAAGGGTTACTTGATTTTCCAAAGCTGAGTTGGCTTCTTAAGCCCGGGCCAAATCATCTTTTTCTTTTTGAGCCTTTGCCCGGGCAGCCTCAAGAAGGGAGTTCTGCTTTTCACAGGCTTCCTTCCATCGAGGAGCAGCGGTAGCATTGCGATCCTGCTCACTCTTGAGGGCGTTTTCCGCGTCCGTTTGCTTCCATTTAGCTGTATTGGCCGCAACACGGTGCTCCTCAGCTTCTTTTTTCGCAGCCTCAGCGGCCCGATAAGCTTCACCCAGCTTCCCGCCCATGGAGCGCCACTTGCGCAAGATTTCCTGGCTACAAGCTAAAGAATTAGCCAAGGAAATTGAAAGATCAGTGTGGAGTTCATGGCGGGAGCGGTCACGCTGATACGCCATTTCAACTAGTGGCGTACAATGCTTAACAAAGCTCATACATGTCTCGGGGTCAGAAAACCGAGACTCATTAGTAATATCCCAGGAAGGGACAAACAAGTCAAACTTATCTCCCAAGTTCGCGTCCCCATAATAACGGGAACCTGAAGGTTCAAGGCGAACTGGGATTGAGGATGATTGTTGGGGAGGAGATTCGTCAATTCTGAAACCCTCTGCATTCATAGCACAGTAGCAGTTCCAGTGTGAAAAAGATAGTCAAAAGAACTATCATTCCCAGACTGGACGATGGGCTCCTCCGTAGCAGCATCGGTTGGAGGAGTAGGTGGATTTTCTTCTGTTGTCCTCTCAGCCAGAGGAGATGGTGGCTTATCTTCCGCAGTCTTCTCTGGCGGAGGAGACGGTAGTTTATCAGATTGAGGAGTTGGAGTAGGCAACTTCTCAAATATATCATTCCCAAAGATCAATGGATCTATAAAAAAAAACAAGCTACACGTAGCTAACACCCCAAAATAATAACATAGATAAGGAAATACATACATTCCACTATATCAATGCGTTCAGCAAGACTGTACTGTGGCTTCTGGGGACGATGAGTTTTTCGTTTTTTCTTTGACGGTCCCGCCTCAGTGTCTGCAGTCTTGGCACCCGCCTGGCTTGCTTGAAAAACCAAGAAAGCTCTCTTTATCTCTAACTATGCCAGTAAAGATGAGACCGAGGAAAATTCAGGGGCATCGTCATCAGAATCCCTCTCTTCTTGAGAGGCAGAAAACTCAGAAGCATCGCCATCATCATCGCGTGACGATAGGATGGCAATCATCCCGTCAGAAGTAATGGCATTAAGGGGAGGAGGGTTTAGAACATACGCACCTGTTTCAAAGGTTGCGTCCGAAACAATGGGTTCAGCTCGCACCTTCTTTGGAAAAAGGAATCGGGAGTTGGTTTTCTCAAGAATAGGTTGGTCCCCTGCATCACGTATGCTTTTACGGACACAACCTCTATCCTCAAAGAGGGCGTTAAGCATAGAACTCCGACCCGAAAAGATAGAAAATCAGTCATAAAAAGATTCAAGGAAGAGAAAAGGCAATAAAGACAATTTACGTTCATTCAGATCAACGAAAATTGGCTCCATAAACTCTGATGACCACAAGTAGCTCATGCCCACATTGGTGTTAGTTCTGCCATTAGAGTGCGGAACCAATCGCGCCCCTCACGAGCAGCTGTAACAACATCCGGAAGAGGAGAGTTAACCGGACGACGGACCATGGTAACAGGCACCACGTCTCAAAAATACAAAAGAATTTATTACGCCAGTCGGCGGACGCCTTCTCAATCTCATACCCAATGCTTCGGTCGGAGAATCCTTGACATGTATACCAACCGTCACGGTTGGTAAGTCGGTAAAAAACAGGGAATCGGTCTAGGTGTGGCACCATATCACGTGCTATACATACGAATTCGTAATGGCGAATTCGCATTACAGTACGTGGATGCAATTGGGATAAATGAATCCCGTAGGCAGTCAATACCTTCATAAAGAATTGTCGTTTTGGGAAAACGGAATTGGTAAGTCGGTAAAAAACAGGGAATCGGTCTAGGTGTGGCACCATATCACGTGCTATACATACGAATTCGTAATGGCGAATTCGCATTACAGTACGTGGATGCAACTGGGATAAATGAATCACGTAGGCAGTCAATACCTTCATAAAGAATTGTCGTTTTGGGAAAACGGAAGTTCCCACAGACGAAGTAATCAGCATGACAGCCATTTTACCAGGTGGTGACAAACTGGCTATAGAACCAGGGGAGGGAAATTCCGGCTCTCATTCCGGTGGAATACCGTAGGTCTCTAACAACTTCTCATACTCTGAATAGTCCCATGAAACCTCTATCTCGTCAATCTCAGTTTGAACATTCGACATTATAGAAAATTTGATGAAAGGATATATGAGAAAGCTCAATGCTTTATCAGAGAGAAAGCAAAATGATAATCAGGAAATCAAAGACGATAAAACTTCGAACAGAAGAAATCTCTCCCTATTTATACCCATCGCAGTTAATGTGATGGGATATGAACAGTTGGGAGAGAAACTCATCGTCTAATCAGCAACCGCCACGTCACGCGGGAAATTCGAAAAAGAGAAAAAGTTGCACAGTCGGGTACAGTGACAGCCGTCATAAACGTTCCATCATCTGTTCACGCGCCTGCGAGTGGCCAACTTGTCCTTTTTTCATGATTATCTATACCAACAGAAGATATTTTCTACCTAACTTCAAAAATTCAAAAACCCCCAACATGCATTAAGTCCAGAATTTCACCCGCATAAAGATTTCACACAGAATAAACACTAGACTGGGGGACTTATAAAGGTAGGGTACCAAAAAGACCCAAATACCCTTAAGTACCACCTGCGGGTGTAAGGCCCCGAACCCGACAGCCCTACTTTAACGTCGGATTTACTCATAAACACAGTTCTTACAATTAGAGTTACTTAAAACTTTTCACGGAATATAAAACATCAATCATTTGTTACAAAACATTAAATCTTTCTTTGATACCATAACACAAATCATTATATTTAAAACATCTTTTCTTCTATCTTCAGATGCCAGCCGTTCAATCCATGCCATGTGCCATCCTCATGCCAACTCTATTATCAGCTCACCTACGTGCATACTAAAAGTCAGCTACGCTGAGTGAGTTCTTGTTAATCAAGCAACTTATCATACAACCACTACATGCATCATATACGTATCCAAAGACACGTAGTCCACTATCTAACCTGCTCATCTTACCACTTAACCTCTTATTTACCCCTACCACTTTGCCACTTTAATAACGAATAACGTTATGCCACTTTGCCACTTTAATAACGAAGTCACGTATAGGCTTACCCTACCACATACTATCGCCATGCCACTATCACACTTACTAGACTCTTGCCACTTCTAACACGCTCTACCCATACTTGTCTACAACACACTTCATATCATTACACCATTTACATAATAAGCAAGTCACACATAACATCTACACACTTATAACCACATAGAGATCATTTCCCTTGCTGACACGTGCAATATCCTAAGATCATTCACGCACCGGCAAGCTTTCTTTCATAACGTTCATACATCATCCTTACATTACATACAATATTCATATCTTAATTTATAACCTGACAGTACGTGCAGTATCCGAAGATCGTTCACGCACCGACAAGCAATCATATAATAGCTACCTCGTATATCATCTATAGCATACACTTACCACTTAAGGTAAGCGTATTCATGCTTCACATCGAGTATGCACACAGTCCCGAAAACATAACAAGGAAATGGGGCTAGAAACTCACCTGAACATGGTTAACAGTTACTCCTTTTTTAACTGTGCGCGACTAACTGTATAACAGATACACATATCAATTAACTATTACTATCCATATCGCGTTTCTAGTCTATTTACAACCCTCAACGAACGGGGTCCGGGGGCAGCGCCCCTGGCAGCGGGGTTTAGGGGCGGCAGCCCCTAGCAGGATCCAAGGGGCAGAGCCCCTTGCTAGGGTCGAGCTTGGAAAATTGTTATTTCTATTAACTGTCTTATCACATTTTCCATTAGGATTTTAAGTCATTATCTAATTCGCCGTCCCAATCCTTACAACGAATTAAGCCTAATTCGTTAACCAATTCGTTGTCTTAAGTGATCTGGTTCGTTAACTAATTCGTCCTCTAATCAGCATCTGATTCATTATCTGAACATCATGCGATTCGTTATTCTAATTCGTTAGCTAATTCGTTATTCTGGTTCGTCATCTTCCATAACGAGTTGAACCTTTATAACGAACTGGTCCCTTAACGAACTGAATCCTTAACGAACTACTTAACGAATTGTGTCTGCTTCGTTATCTCCCCTTGGCGAATCATATAACGGATTACCTTCTAGTTCGTTAAGTATCCGTTAACGAACTAGGTTTAGGTCAGGGAATGTCAGAATGTTCTCTGACATTCTCTTAACCTCGTACAACATTTCCGGCGCCGTCATCGTCGGAAATCCGGGATCTCGCCGGAAAAACGAGATCTCAGCCGTTTCATCACCGTTTTCACCGTTTTTCGTCCCGTTCGATCCAGATCTGAGCTAGGGTAATCCCTAAGCTCATCTTAGGTTCGGTTTATACCCGATTCCACCGGATCTCGTGACTTCAACGGTTAAACGGTGTCGACTCGTCGTTTCGTGACTAGATCTAACGGAGTTGAGTTCATACAACATAATACTATCATTACCTTGGGTCGTAAACTGATTCTCCTCCTTATTCTTCTTCTTCTAGTTTTCGGCTTAGAGAGAGAGAGAGAGTAGGATGAGAGAGAGCTAAGTGTGTGTTTTGGTGGTGTATGGAATATGAAAAATGAAGGATTAATGGTGATTTAAGGTTTATATAATTATGGATCATGGACTTAGGCACATGGTCCTTCCCTCTTTCCTTCATAACCCAAGTCCATAACCCGTATCCATTACCCAACACTAGCCCGACCCATACCAACTCCCACTCTATTTAATTATTTCCCATTAACCCGAGTAAACTTTCCCTCCAATATTAAATAATATAGTTAATATTACTTTGGAAATTTCAGGATGTTACAGCGGGTCATAGAGGAACTCCTCACATAACACCCGCGGGACATATGGATCACCCGCATATCATGGTAGAGGAAGAACGTCCTCGTACCATACGCTGAAGCATCCTGGCACCCTCAGAAGTCATCCGCAGGACATGACGTTTGCCCGCCATAATGACCGGAAAGCAATGCCAATGGGACAGTTGTCACCAATTAACTATCCTCTAGAAGAATGACCACGATTGTTACTTGAAGAATACGTGACCTACCAGCAAATGAGCAAAGGACACATGGCCAGGTTGTTATGACCGTGCACATGGCCAGGGTGCAATTTGTTCTATCATTAGGCGATGCGTGTCCAGGTTGTTATACCCATGCACATGGGACGTATAGCTCAACCTATCATAAGAGGACACGCGTCCAGGCAGTTATCAAAGATCTTCTAGAAGAGGACAGCTGGCCCAATCATCTTCCTGATCCTTCGGCTATAAATACCTCGTCAAACCATATGAGGTATTCATTCATTCACATCCACTCTTATTCACTTATACTTTGACTACACTCAGTCGATATACTTCAGTACTTTCTTCATTACGAACGATACTGATACTCACGCCGGAGGATGGTTACAGGAAGACCCCCCTCTTGTCCTTCCTGTAACGAGACTCACGGTGTCTGTTTTGCAGGTTCCGGTCACTGGACTTTGGGAAGTTGTACTCATACCGTGTTAGTAGTTATCCGTATTTTACCCTGTGGACTCATTGGATCCAGGACCCATACCCGGGGATCGGATACGTGTTTCTTCAATAAATATTATAAACGAATAATGTAAAACAACGTAGTCATACACGCCGATAAAAGAGGTGAACACATATTTCATGTTTATATAATTTGGTTCGGTTTTCGGTTAATCGGTCAAGCCGACATACACCAAAACCGAAACATAACCATAACTTTTGGCTATTTGGTTATGGTTAACCCAAACTATCAGTTATTTATTTGGTTCGGCCAGTTCGCTTAATACGATCATCGTTTGGTTGATTTCGTTATCTGCTCACTCTACCTTCACCCCCTTTCCCACTGTCATCATCATCTGCCGTCACTAACCCCGTAAAATCAATATAGCTACCACACCCATTTTATTTAATTTTTTGTTCTAAAACAATCAACTTTAAGGTTAAACTCGTTTTGGGCATAACTCGTTTTTTACTCGAATCATGTTTTTTGCTTAGGTAGCGCCACAGGGCGTGGGGGACATCGGACAAGCCCAATTCATTATGGTTTGCAGCCCAATTCATACCATCGGCCCACTTGAGCTGATATGCTGCCTGCTTAGCCCATCCCCAATAGTTGGCAACCCACTTGGCCTACTCGTTCACATTCTTATTTTTTAGGTTTAGTTTAGATATCGTGACGAACCTAATTTGATTTGACTATCCATCATAATAGTAAGGTTTTACCAACATATGGATTTAACAAATTTATGTTTTTAGCATATATAACTTTTAAATATGTTCATCTAACGAAATTATTTTTTTGTTTAGTTCCAATATCGTAACGAACCAAAGTGAAGCCGTACGAATTCGTATTGACTCGCTGTCGCAACACCCGAGTTTTACTTTTTTATATAAAAAATTACACGAGTATCAAAACTATTTTGGATGTTTAAAAATCACTTTTTAAGCTTAGCACCAATACTATGATCAGCATAATCGATACCAATCGAATTCGACCTAACATTTTGGATTGGGCTTATTATTTATGGCGGGAAAATCACTCTCACTTTCGCCCCCTTTTTATTAATAACAAGCCCTAATTTTCATCTTCCTTTTGTCTTGAAATTCACAATAACTTGTTACTCATAATTTATCAACCATTTCGTGTACTGTATTGTATGTATGATCCGCACGGCAACGCTTGATTCCTTTATTATATAATTAGTAAGTATACTATACGCTTTCATGTTCCACGCACCTAGGTTTTCATTTTATTGTACCGTAAATCATCAATTCACGTGCGAATTTTGTCAATTAGTTTGTCGATTTACAAGCTAGGGTTGCTGATTATTATAATTTGTAGAACGAATAAACATGGCTGATGTGTTCGAAGAGGAAACTGAGCAAACGGTGTCACTGAATGAGTACCTTGATGAAGTTGAAGATCAGGAGCTTGTAAGTGTGTTCAATTTTTTAATTACTGTATTATTAATGTTTTTTGGATGTATATAATGAGGTTTTACTGTTTTAGTATGTTATTGGCTTAAAAATTTGTGATATTAGACTATTAATTAGTTAATTATTTATTCTAGGGTTTGTTTTAGGATCTTTTAAGAACTGAAGCTCCTACTGAAAGTTAACTACTGCTGGGACACGCAATAACCGAACCGAAAACTGAATTAACCATAAATTGGTTATCGGCTTTTTTTGGTACCCTCGGTTAACCGAACCAAACTGAGTCATTCGTATTTTCGTATATTTCTAGCTCTTTTTACCTCTATTCCATGTATTTATGCTTCCATTTCATACATTTCTAAGCAAAAATATTAGCCCGAGTTTGATTGTGTGGTTATTAGCCGAAATTAATTGAACTGAACTGAAAACTGACAGACTAACCGAGTAAACTGAACCAATTGACAGAAGACTGATTGGTTAATTCAGTTGAGGCTAATACCTGAACCGAAGTGTGCACACCTCTAGGTCATAGTATGTTATTAGCTTAAGAATTTGTGATGTTACTGATTCTAGGGTTAGTTTTAGGATTTTTTACGAGCAGAAGCTCCCATTGAAAAATTAAGTTCTGCTTGGATGACAAAGTTTTTAGCTTTGATATTGTTAGAATAATTAAGTTATTAAAAATAGAGCTAGCAGTAAGCATGGGGCTTTGAGTAGGGGTGTGCACGGTTCAGTTTGGGTCGGTTTTGGGATTTGGGCTAAAGCCGAACCAAATACCAAAAGTTGGGTTTTATATTTTTGAAAACGTTCGGTTTCAGCTTTTTGGGTTTTGGTTATTCAGTTTTGGGGGTTGGGCTATTTTTTAAGCATCTTACTTGTATGTACGCCATAATACATACACTTTAGCCATTTGAGTTCGAAAATTTTGGGCTGAGAAGTTATTATTGGCCGAAATCATTTTTGTTAGTTAATAACTTATTGAATATTATACTGTTGAGCTTAAATATTTGAGTTATTTATTTAGTTTTATTAGTTACTTAAAATAAGAAACAAAAAATGAAAATCTATAAAGGTTTGTATCACATGCAAAATCAAAAACCAAATCGCAAGTCCGGTTTTGATAAAAACATAAAACCAAACTGTTCGTTTTTGTTTCGGTTTGTTTTTTTGGTTTCATGCTCACTTCTACCTTTTTAGCTATTTTACCAAATAATCTTTTTTAATAATCACACCCCAAAAGATTATTCTTGTTTTTCATGTTATTTTACACTTTTCAGCTACATCTATAGCTACTTTCCCGAAAATTTCTATATAATTGGTAGCTATAACTCGATGACTCATATCTACAGTCACAAGACACAATTAGCAATATAGTTTGTTAGCAAAGGTTCACAAGCTAAAACAATTGGATGTCTTTTAGTTTTTAACTATATATTTGTTGTTTTAGTATGAACATCACTGCTGTATTAGGTAGGTTATCACCTGATGTCAGTTTTGCACAAAGTTTGATATATACCTTTGAACATATACCTACATAAATAATGCAATTAACCCAATTGTTGGATAGTGAAAGTATTGCTTGAGCGCACATTCAATCTTAATTGGTTACAGATGAATTCCATACACAAAAGTAGAAGAACTTATTCAATGGTATTGTCTGGGATGTTAGTTTACAAGTTGTGTGATTGTTGACGAACTTTTTGTACTTTGGTTTTTCATTAAAGGAAGCAGATTTAGTTTTGGGCGGTGATGAGGGAAAGGAATGCACATATGCCAAAGGCTATATGAAGAGGCAAGCAATCTTTTCATGCTTAACATGCACTCCAGATGGAAATGCAGGTGTTTGCACTGCATGCAGTTTATCTTGCCATGATGGTCACGAGGTTCTTTTATTAACATTTATACTTAATAACCTTGCCAATTAACACATGATGAGAAAATAATACATTTAACAACTGGTGTAGATCATAGAACTTTGGACCAAGAGAAAGTTCAGGTGTGACTGTGGCAATTCAAAATTTGGAGAATTCTATTTCAAGCTTTTAGCAAGCAAAGATATTGAAAATGAAGAGAACAGTTACAACCACAATTTCAAGGGGAAATACTGCATCTGTGGTCGACCTTATCCCGATCCAGATGTTGAGGAGCAAGTTGAGATGATTCAATGCTGCATGTGTGAAGATTGGTTTCATGAGGAACATCTTGGTCTTGATTCCACCAATAAGGTGAACATCCATAATCATATGACACCTCATCATCTTTTTTTGCTGTAAATCATGTTTAGACATTAACGTTTAGTTACAGATTCCTAGAGATGAAGACGGTGAGCCTCTGTATGAAGATCTTATCTGCCACATGTGCTCGCCAATCTGTTCTTTTTTAACCCTTTACCCTAAAACCATATTCGCGTCAAATCAGCAACCAGATTCTGCAACTCCTTCCAAAGATAAAGGCGTACAGACTGCACCGTCTGCTTCTGCTTCTGGATCTGGATCCTCTACAATTGCTGAAAATGGTACCTCAGAGCTTCTTACTACAGACCCTGCTGTACCTGATAACAACTCCAAAAGTTTGGGCGATGAGAAGCCTGATGCTTGTGTTCTTGGTGCTGACTTGTTGACTGCGGAGTTGACATCTGAAGAAAAAAGTCAACTGATGTTTCTTGTTAAGAATTGGAGGAGGTGCTATGCAAATGTGATAAGTGTTCAGATTTCTATGTAAAGAAGGGAATCAGTTTCTTGGTTGATAAGGAAGATTCGATTGCTGAATATGAGAAAATTGCAAAGCAGAAACGTGATGAGAAAATGCAGCAACAAGAAGGGGCAGAATTGAATTTTTTAAATAATCTTGGGCATGTGGAGAAAATGGAAATACTCTCTGGTATTGCTGATATGAAAGACGAGATCCGCTCGTTCCTGGTAAGTTTAATATTTCCAAAACATTTGATTTGTATACATAGTGCCGTTGGTTTTCTTAACCATATAGGCTTGAGTTTCATTGTTGCCTTTTGACTTCAGAGTTAGTCTAGTCTAGGGCTTTAAATGAGTTGAGCTGGGTTGGGCATGGGCTTGGGCTCGAACTTAAATGAGCTAGCTCGGCTTGTTTGTTTTGACGAGCTGAAAAGTGGAGCTCGAGCTCGGCTTGTAAAAAGCTCAAGCCAGCTCGTGTTACGTCGAGTTGGCTTGTTAAGTTTTTTATTTTTAATTTTTTGACACGTATTTATGTATTGTTTTTGTTTAATTTTTCAATATTTATATGTTATTATTATTATATATTAAAATTTGATGTTAAATTTGAATGAGCCAATGGGCCAGTTATTGAGCGAGCCAGCTCTGGTTCGGGCTTGGCTCGTTTACAGACCAACTCGGCTTGTATACAAATGAGCCTTTCTTAGCGAGCCTTTTGAGAGCTTTTGTTTAGTCATTCATTTACGCCCTGTTCTTGAGTTTTTTTAAAGGATGGAAAAGAAAAGAAAACTAAGGATAGTTAAAAAATGGGTGTTGTTGAGTTTTTTTTTCTTAGGATGGAAAGGAAAGGAGTAGGGGGGATTAAATTAATGTATTTTCCCAATAAGTTATCCTCCCAAAAATGGGATGATTACTAAGGATAACTATTTTCTAACATAGTTATCATTTCCTTTCCCCCTAATTTCCTTTCAACTCAAGAACACACCTAATTAAAAAAAAATTCCTTCCCTTCCCTTTCTTATCCTTCCCTCTCCTTTCCTTTTCTTTCCTTGGTTAAAAAAAATTCCTTCCCTTCCATTTCTTTTCTTAAAGCTGAATTATTATTGGTTTTGTTTGTTTTCTTAATTGTTGATAGCAATCTTTTGATGGATCCAAACCAATCACATCCGATGATATCCACCAAGTGTTTGACAACCTGAAGAAACGTAGAAGAATGGATTGACGTGGGAAACAGTAAGTTACTGTTGTGTGAAAGAGAAAGCATGGGTGGTCTGTTTGGTTTATAGATAATGTTAATCCGCAGTTTGAAACTATGGTTTATTTATTACCGTTTCTGTATCTGTAAGCTGTAAAACTGAACTAGATCTTTGTTTCAGACTTTGTATGTTTGTTGACGTGTTCTAGACTTGCAGGTATGACTTTGACCTTGATCTATTGTGTTTGTGTGATGAAAGTAGCAATATTTTTAACCTTGATCAAGATAGTTATTTGTTTCGAAGGCTGAAAATATAATGCCTAATACTTTTTAGCCTCGAGTGTTGATGAGTTATTTCTTGGTGCATTACTAACTTATATAATTTGTCAAATATGATTTATATATTTCTAAATTTTTTTTTCTTAATAAACATAAGCATAATTAGAGGTGGTAAATGGGTTGGGTTGGGTTGGGTTGAACGAGTCATGGGTTGAAATGAGTCATGGGTCAAAACGAGTATGAGTCAAAATGAGTTTGGGTCAAAACGAGTCAATTAAAAAAAAGGTTGTTTTTGTTTGGGTCAAAAAAGGTTAGGGTCAAACCGTTTTGTTTTTTTTTTTTGGTTTTTTTTTTGAACGAGAATAACGGCGGAAACATTTTAGTTTTTTTAGATATTTCGTTTTTTACTTATATTTTAAGTTATGATTTTTTTAATTATTTTTTTTTGAATTTTTGTTTAGGGGTTTTCTATTAAGATCAAAAACCCTAAAAAAACATTCAAAAATAATAATAAAAAAATTATAACTCAAAATATAAATCATAAACAAAAAAAGTAAAAACACTAAAATGTTTCATACGTTGTATTCGTTCCATAAAAAAAAACCCATCTAGAATCGAACCGAAACCGAAAGAATCGACGAAAATGAAACAAAGAAACAAAAAGCCAAAACCGGACCACATCAATCGAAATCGAAAAAATCAATCAAAACGAAACTAAAAGAATTCATACCGAACAAAAACAAAACTGAAAAAACGTACAAAAACGAGTCCGGAATCGACCAGAAAGAAACCAAAACCCAACACGTCACGGGTGAAAACTCGTGTTGACTTGAAACCTAAACCGAACCCGTTCCGATCTGAAACCCGTTTCGTACCGAAACCTGTCTTGTACAAAAACCCCTTCCGATCCGAAACCTGTCACATTTCCTTATGACACTAACCCACATCGACCCATTTCTTTGAACTTGTCGACCCGTTTTGACCCGAAAATAAAAGGATGGAATTTCAAATGACTCATTTTAACCCATTTATTTAAAATCTTTTACCCAAACAAACTCATTTAACTTTTAAAACAACTCAAATTGACTCATTTGAAAGAGTTTGGGTCAAGATTGCCACCCTAAGCATAATCATATTCGGTTGAACTTCAAAGTCAAATCATCACGTCTGTGTTGTCAATCACATTGCTTTATCAGTATATATGTTTGGTCATTTAAATCTAATTTGCTACAGCCTACATGTGCTTACCAGTTGACCCTTCACCATCAAGCCATATAGTTCATTAGTTTCTCAATGACACTCATGAGTCGTGACCGTGCAGTATACACAAACTATTGTCTATTGATAGACAACAATCCCAACTAACAAAATATTTTGACAGTTTCACCTTGTAACATATTTCACCTAATGTTCCCTTACTAACTGAATCCTACCGTCATTGTCTGTTGATGACATGACACGCTCGCATGTTAAAACGTGGTTATGTGGCATATACGTGTTAAAGTCGTGTTAAAACGTGGTTATGTGGCATATACGTGTTAAAGTCGTGCCTATGTGGAAGATTGCACCATGTTTTTAAGTTTCCTTGGGTGGACTCATTTTCAAAGACACTAGGAATAGATTTGGATCGATGGTGTAAATTTGATATGAGCAATCTGTAAATTATACCCTAGTATATTGTTTTGTTTTGGTGATGAAGAGGTAAGTCCCAGCAGAGCCCAGTTGGACCCGCAAGACTAACCTTGAAGATGGACGTCTGCGCAAGGACCAACTGGTTCCACAGGACCCACCATGCTCAGAGATGAAGACCTTACGCGCAGTACGCCAGCTGTTCCCGCAGGAAAAGCCTCCCAATGGTGAAGTACCCCCGCCTGTCCCCGCAGTTGCGGATACAAGCCATCAGGGAAGGCTACCCGCACTAATAGCAAGGCTACACGCACAAGGCACTCAATAATTCAGTGTCACCTGAAGGAATGAGCAAGGCGGGAATACTCCCGCCCAAATGAGCCAGTCCGTATGCTTCTGGAAGATCTTTTGTACTATATCTGCCAAGGTATGGACAAAATAGACAAGATCTGACCAAAGCAGCCCATGAACCAATCACAGGGTGACAGCTCACCGACAAACAGTACGAGGAGCATGCTCTAGTACTGTTTGTCACTATTAGCCGCTGCCTACTCACCAACCCTTGTCATGGCACGCACATAGCCTGCAGTTGGTGGAAAAGGAATAGTACACAGCCGGCCTGGTCACTATCAGCCGCTGCCTACCCACCAACCAGCATGGCACGTGCGTAGCCCGTAGTTGGTAGAACAGGAATATTATACAGCTGGCTGTACCTGCTTGGAAACCTTACCTTCGGCTATAAATACTCCAACACCTTGGAACGGTAGGATCATCTGGTATTTTACCTTCACTAGCTATTTCTCTCAATATACACTTATATTCAGAGCAATCTAGTCTGATTCTCACGCCGGAGGGTGGTCACAAGGAGGAACCCCCCCTTCTCAGTGACGAGCTCACGGTGTCTGTTTTGCAGGTCATCCGAAGAACATCCTTCTTTGCCAGACCCAATCCCTGTGGGAAACATTATTTAAACCCCAAATTATCCGTAATCTGCCCCGGGTCGCTTAGTGTTTCTTCATTGGCGCCATCCGTGCATAAAAGCTAGAACTAATTCTCAGTTTTTTCAAAATTTCTGAAGAAATGGTTAACGTTACTCCGGTCCCGAGGCCAGTAAGTGACCAAGAAACCCCGATAACCACAACCCAAGCTACTGAACACCAGCGGCTATACAAATTTTACGAACACTACCCCGGTTACCCAAGCCGGGGCAAGTGCAGTAAACAATATTTCACTGGGGTTCACTGATGCCCAGTTGGAAAAACAGGCGAGGCTCCCTCGCCAAACACTCGATTAAGTTAAGGCGTGGGCCGAAGCACGTCAGAAAGAGTTCCAAGCTGAATTGGATGAACGCTTGCGTTCAATCCAACAGACTGACGAATTCGGAAGTACTCGACAACAGCTCAACATGAACAGTGAATGCGAGTACTCGGATGATGATCGGGAGGAATCCGACACCAACGCAAACCCTCGCCACAAGGCGAAAGGGAAGCGTAAGGAAACGGACTTCCAACCAAGGAATTTTGGAGAAACCTTCAAACCAAGGAACGCTGGAGGAAACCCACGTGATTTCTCCAAAACCTTTAGACCAACTGCCGCAAATGCGGGAAAGTCCAAGTTTGCAAGGGACATTGCGGAAGCAATCGCCCCGAGAAGTGCCAAACAGATGTCTAACATCGGCACTTATGATGGTCTATCCGACCCAGACGATCACTTGAACAGATTCATAGCGGGGGCAACCGTCAGTAACTGGACGGAACCCACGTGGTGTTATATGTTCCAAATGACGCTGGTTGGGGCGGCCAGGGCGTGGTTTGATCGTTTACCGGTCCACCACATCTATGATTGGGCGGACTTTCAGCACAAGTTCAGCCAACACTTCATTCAACAGAGGAAATATACTGAAGAGCAGTGGACGATCCTTAACTGCGTAAGAGAGGAAGATGAATCTTTACTAGACTTCATCACTCGCTTCAACTCCAAAAAGCTGAGTCTGGGCAACATAAGTGAAGATCTTGTTCGCGCCGCTTTCATCCAAGGTGCCGAATACCCAGAGCTTATCCGCACGTTGACAGGTAAGGACGGTATGCCATCCACATGGGATGCCATCATGACGGCGGCCAAGCGCTTTGCCGAGACGGAGAAGCAACTGGGTAGGGACCTTCCCCAGAGTACACATCTCTACACGCAGAGGACCAGAGAAAACAATGTTCGGATCGCCCGGCAGAACAAAAAGAGGAAGCTAGGCATTTGGCAGTCAAGGGTAAACTTTGACACCTCATCCAGCTCTCGCCCTCTTGTTGGCGGAAGGGATAACACGCACCCTTCAAGCCGAAAACACCGGTGGACGCCACTCACCAAAAGCGTCACGGAGATATTCGCCACCGAAAAACTCCCATGGTCAAAAGCTCCAATGATCCGGCAATGACCTAATGCGGATCAGAGCAAATTCTGTGACTTCCACGGGACAAAGGGTCACAGTACAGAGGAGTGTACATCCTTGAAGGATGTTGTTGAAACATTCGTCAAGGATGGAAGACTTACACACCTTGTGGCATCAATCAAGAAGGGAGGAAGGAATGATAACCGGTATAAAGGCAATGGACGAAAGCCCGTTGACATCAGCATCCACATGGTTCATGGCTGCACCAGAGGAAGAAAAAGACGAACGACAGAACCATGCGAATGGAAGGAAGCTGAGGTGCGCTTCCCGCGAGTACCAGGAGGACCCAGCAAGGAAGGCCCTATTGTCATCAAAAGCCAGCTGGGGCATTACATAACTTCCCGCACTCTTGCTGACAACGGCGCTTCGTTAACGATTATGTACAGGCAGTTCTTCGACAAGCTAGACGACGAAGACAAAGAACGTCTGGAAACGGTTCACGCCACAATGGAAGGGTTCGACGGCAGAACAAATACCCCTCTGGGTATCCTATCTTTCCCCGTCATTCTCACGGACGGGAAATACTCCCGCACAGAAGACGTGGACTTCGTCGTGATGAGGAAGCCACATCACACATACGACATTCTCTTCGGGAGAGACGGGATGGCAAGATTCAACGCCGTGGTATCTTCAGTCCACGGCATGATGGGATGGCCAACAGTTGAGGGTGTAGCGATGATCACCGGCATTCCCCAGGTATGCATCGCATCTGTCTCATCTAAACCCAAACCAAAGATGGCTAAATCAACCATTATCGAACCAGAAAAATGGGCCCTCAATGGCAGATACCCTGACCAGGCTGTTACAATTGGCCCAACAATCGCTGATCCTACGCGCACCTTACTCAAACGCTTACTACAGAGAAACGCTGACATCTTCGCGTGGACACCAGCTGACATGACTGGTGTACCTCGAAGTAAAGTAGAGCATAAGCTCAAGTGTGACCCGGCTTTTACGCCAGTCATACAAAAGCGCAGAGTAATGGGGGCGGAACAAGCTAACGCGTGTAGAACCCAAGTCAAGGAGCTCCTTGACGCGGGCATCGTACGCGTTAGTAGATATCAAACATGGGTTGCAAATCCCGTTATGGTACCGAAGGCTAACAAACAATGGCGTATGTGTATAGATTTCAAAGATTTAAACAAAGCATGCCCCAAAGATTGTTACCCGGTACCCGAAATTGACCTAAAAGTGGATTCATTAGCACCGTTTCGCCTTAAATGCTTCCTTGATGCATATAAAGGGTACCATCAAATCCACATGGCTGTAGATGATCAGGACAAAACCGCATTTCGGACGCCCGATGGCACATTTTGTTATCAAATGATGCCATTCGGACTTAAGAATGCAGGGTCCACATACCAACGCCTGATGGACAAAGAGTTTCATGCCCAAATTGGGAGAAACTTGGAAGTATACATGGATGATTTGGTCATCAAAAGCCCTGAGCCAGAAGCGACGTTGAAAGACATCGAAGAAACTTTCAACACGCTCAGAAAGATAAACATGAAGCTCAACCCGAGCAAGTGTTCTTTTGGGATGGAAGAAGGGAAGTTCTTGGGAGTCATTGTTACTAAAGATGGCTTCAGAGCGAACCCTGAAAAGGTCGAAGCCATTATCAAAATGGAATCACCTACAACCATCAAGCAAGCTCAGACACTGAATGGACGCTTAGTCGCACTTAACCGCTTTTTGTCAAACCATGCGGATAGGTCGTTCCCATTCGTGTCAACATTGAGAAACTGTTTAAAGAAAACGCACTTCCGCTGGACACCAGAAGCGGAAGCAGCTTTTCAGGAAATTCGGTCACGCTTGATTGAACTCCCAACGCTCACAGCACCAGAAGCGGGGGAGGAATTAATCATATACCTTTCTGCCACAGAGAGAGCAACCGGGGCAGTCCTGCTAGTAGAGCGGAAAGGTATCCAGATGCCTATTTACTATGTTAGCCGTGTCCTAACAGACGTAGAAACCCGGTACTCCACCCTGGAAAAATTAGTCTTAGCACTTGTACAAGCTTCACGCAGACTAAGACGATATTTCCAGGGTCACCCAATCACCATTCTCACCAACTTCAAACTCGCAAACGTTCTAGGCAAACCCGAATTATCGGGACGCCTAGCCAAATGGGCAATTGAGTTGGGGGAATATGCGATTAAGTACAAGCCAAGACCAGCTATAAAAGGCCAGGTCCTGGCCGACTTTATTGCAGAAGTCCCTGCTTCGCGGGAGAAAGAATGCCAGGAGGAGGCTCAACCCTCCCCAGCACAGGATGTCAATGATGTCTGGCGACTCTACATTGATGGAGCAGCCAGCAACGAGGGTTCAGGCGCAGGGTTGAAATTAACCAACCCAGCAGGCCAAGAATATACTTACGCTATTCGACTGGATTTTCCAAGTACGAATAACGAAGCCGAGTATGAAGCATTCTTGGCCGGGCTGAGAATTGCGCATAAGATGGGAGTGAAAAACTTGGAAGCCCACGTGGATTCCATGCTAGTAGCCAACCAAATAAATGGGACGTACACGGCCGTGAACGATACAATGGCCCTGTACCTCGCGCAAGCAAAAACCCTGATGCGCGATTTTAATAATTGTAAAGTCATACACGTCAAGCGTAGCGAAAACAAATCTGCGGATGCGTTAAGCAAGCTTGCATCACTAGCCTTCACCCACTTGGGAAAGGACATCCGTATTGAACTCCTTGAAGCACCATCAGTCCCGCACAAGGAAATTTGTGTCATCCAAACCGGTACAGAAACGTGGATAACACCAATAATAAATTACCTTACAGCGGGTATACTACCAGAATAAAAAACACAGGCAAGAAAAATACGTTGTAAAGCATTAAACTATCAACTTATCGATGACATCCTTTACAGACGTAACTTTCTTGGCCCACTCTTAAGATGCGTGGACAACCAAGATGCTGACTACCTCCTAAGGGAAGTACACGAAGGCATCTGTGGAGTACACGCAGGTCCACGCGCTGTCGTAGCTAAGCTAAACAACGCGGGATACTTTTGGCCGGGGATGCATATGGATGCGCTGGCATACATCAGAAAGTGTAGGTCTTGCTAGCTCTACGCACCTAACACACATCGCCCGAAGAATGAACTTGTTCCAGTCACCTCGTCATGGCCATTTCAGAAGTGGGCCATCGATGTGACCGGCCCTTTTCCTACAGCAGCAGGAAACGTTCAGTTCCTAGTGGTAGCCATCGATTACTTCACAAAGTGGATAGAAGCAAAACCCTTAGCCCAAACAACCGCAAAACATATTAAAAAATTTATTTGGGAATTCATTATTTGTCGTTTTGGACTTCCACAGACTTTGGTGAGTGATAATGGCACCAACTTTGCTGACAAGAAGCTACAAAAGTGGCTAGAAGAACTTCAAATCACCCACACCTTTACCTCAGTGGCACACCCGCAAGGTAACGGTGAGGTGGAAAGAGCAAATAAAAGCATCGTCGAAGGCATAAAGAAAAGACTCTTGGAACAAAGAGGAGCTGAAACAGACTAAGGAAACTGTTGAGTTGTTAAACTCTCAGATTCCTGCTTTTGAGACGTCTGTTGCTTCCCTCGCGCAGGATCGCCAATGGCTAATCTCACAGGGTATGACTCGTTGCGCTTACGCGATGAAATACTCAGACGAGTTTCAGGCCCTTGTGATGGATTGCAACGCTGCCGCGCGCCTGGTGGGTCGAGCTGAAGGGTTTAAGGATGGCTATGAATATGGCATGCTGAAGAAGAACCCATCCGACTACCCTTATCAGAGCGACGCTGCCTGCGCGGACATGGCCGAGATGGGGGAGAAGTATTTGAATACTCCCATTCCCATCCTTGCGCAGGTATTTTAACCTTAATGAGATTACCTTGACTTTTTTTTTCCAAGTCTTTTTTGTACTCATATTTTTCCATATGATTTGCAGATATCCGCGCTTGCTGACCAGCCCGACCTCGGCGCGCTAAAGAAATTACTTGACGAGTGCGAAGGGGCTGGTGGCGGCGATGATGGCGCGGGGAATACTGCTCCTGCTAGCGGCTCTGGCGTGGCCAAAGGATCCGCTCCTGACACTATTGTGATAGAAGACTCCATTCAGGATGAACAACTTGACTATGGTCAGTTTGGAGATGACGAGGAGCGAGCTGCGCCAGATGCTGAGGGCGGTGATGAGGATGATGAAGAGGCTGAAGTCGACGTGGAGACCTGAGAAGCCCTTCATGTTTTTTTTTTATTTGTAGTTTGTATCACATCTTGTAAACTTGTAAATTTCAATGCTTTGGAATGAAATTTTGTTTTTATCTTATTCGCATCTTGCGCATTCCCCATTCATCTCTTTATATTGCATGTTTGCTTGTTGAATATAAGATATGCTTGCACGTAGAAATAAGAACAAGGTTGTAAGGAAATTATTATACTTAATCCTTGTCATATTGTAAGTGATTTTGCCATATCTTGATTATGTTGACACGTGCCTTGGCGTTTTCATTATTCCTCTTTTGCGAGACGTTATCGCGCATTTATTATAGGGAATTATGAGTTTTTTAGCCTTTACGTGCCAGTGTGTTACTCAGATATCCATTACAATTTTATGCGCGACCTCAACCTGAGACCTTAACAACTATGTTTTGGCATTTGCTTTGCCTTAGTTGTGTTTAGGTATTTTTATGGTCAGGCTGCGCAGCATGTAGGATGGATGTTGTGAGTGATTTGAGCTAAGGCTCACATTATTGGGCTAAGGCCCTGAGCTAAGGCTCACATTATTGGGCTAAGGCCCTGACGTTTTAGAGTTAAGACTCGTTAACGCGTTTTTGAGCTTGAAGCTCGCGCATGTATGTTTTACTTCGTTTTATTTTGTTTTGATGTCAATACAATGTTGTCATATTGCTCAAAATTAATAAAGGGAAGTGTGAAACATGTATGCAAAAGGTAATAGAATCCACATTAAGAGAAGATAGCGCGTATCATTATTCATAATGGCTTAAAAAGCCTTGATTACAAACTTGACAATTTTTACATGAAACATTTTCTAAGCTGTGCCGCGTTCCATGCGCGCGGGATCTTCTTTCCATTCAAATCTTTTAAAGCGTATGCGCCTTTTCCCAATTCTTCCGAGACTTGATAAGGTCCCTCCCAATTGGGGGACATCTTTCCCAGGGGTATCGCGCGGCTAGCTTCATTGTTTCGAAGGACAAAATCATTCTTCTTGAAGTGGCATTCTTTCACGCGCTGATTGTAATATTTTTCCAGTTTTTTCTTGTACTTGGCTTCACTGATGATAGCCGCCTCTCTGCGCCCTTCTAGTAAGTTGAGATCCAATCTCCTTTCGCGCTCGTTGTCAATATTGTTCATCATGAGCACTCTATGGGATGGGCATCCAATTTCTGCTGGAATCATAGCCTCCGTTCCATAGGTTAGGCTGAACGGGGATTCGCCATTGCTGGTTTTGCTTAATGTCCTGTGTGCCCACAGGACATTAGGTAGCTCTTCGACCCAAGAATGGGATTCTCCCTCCAACCTTTTCTTCAGCCCATTTAACAAGCTTTGATTCGCGCGCTCCACTTGGCCATTCCCCTGAGGGTGGTATACCGAAGTGAAGATTTGGTTGATGCGCAACTCCTTGAGCCAGTTGGATATCTTCCTGTCAGTGAATTGTTTGCCATTATCGCTCACAATTTCCATGGGCAAGCCAAAACGGCATATGATGTGGCTCCAGATAAACTGCTTCATCGCTTCGGCTGTGATTTTTGCTAGTGGCTTGGCTTCAACCCATTTTGTAAAATAGTCTACTGCCACTACCAAAAATTTTACTCGCCCTTGCGCTTGCGGTAGGGGACCCACAATATCGATTGCCCATTTGTGGAAAGGCCATGCGGAGGTCACCGGAATCAAGTTGTTCTTTGGCCGCATGGTGTTTGGCGCATAGCTCTGACATGCTTTGCATTTTTGGATCTCTTTTAGAGCGTCCAAGTACATGCCAGGCCAATAGTAACCTGCGCTCATTGCCTTGGCAACCACCATGCGCGGGCCAGCATGTATTCCACAGATTCCTTCGTGTATCTCTCTGATCACATAGCTTGCTTCCTCAGCATCTAGGCATTTCATGAGCGGTCCAAGATAAGAGCGTCGATATAATGTACCATCAAGCAGTTCATAGTTCTGCGACTTGTGTCTTATCTTCCTCGCCTGTGCGCGATTGTCCGGTACCTTTCCCTCCTTCAAGAATTCCGTTATTGGAGTTATCCATGATGAAGGGGTTGTATGAGTTACAAGGACAGACTTCGCTACCACCGACGGGTTGCTCATTACTTCTACCCTGACATCTTTGCCAAAGTGATCGAAACTGGTTGATGCCATCTTACTCAGCGCGTCGGCAGATTTGTTTTCACTGCGCGGAATATGAATGATTCTGAAGCAGTCAAATTGCTCGATGAGCTTTTTCGCCTGCTCTAGATACAGAGGCATGGTGTTCTCCTTGGCATCATAAAGGCCATTGACCTGTGCTGCTACCAAGTATGAATCAACATGGGCCTCTAGCTTCTTAACTCCGAATTTGTGCGTGATGCGCAGGCCAGCCAGCAGGGCTTCATACTCAGCTTCATTGTTGGTGCTCTTGAAGTCCAACCTGATGGCGTAAGTATATTCCTGATTCTCTGGATCCACCAGCTTGAGGCCTGCGCCGGATCCTTCGTTGTTTGAAGCTCCGTCGGTGAATAATCTCCACACATTTTCTTCATCATTGGCTCGCGGAGGGTCTGCCTCGCGCTGAGCCTCTTCAATTTTTCCTTCTGGGACTTCTGCAATGAAATCAGCCAAGACTTGTCCCTTTATTGCTGGACGGGGCTTATAGGCGATCGTGTGCTCTCCTAACTCCAGTGCCCACTTTGTCAGCCTTCCTGAGAGCGCGGGACGCCGCAAGACTTGCTGGATGTTGTAACCAGTCAGAACTTCAATGGGATGACCATTGAAGTATCTATGAAGCTTGCGCGACGCGTGTGTTAGTGACAAAACTAACTTTTCCATGATGGAGTATCGCGTCTCAGGATCTGTCAGCACCCGACTCACATAGTATATTGGCGTTTGGATTCCCTTGCGATCCACCAACAATACTGCACCGATGGCGCGCTCTCCTGCCGATAGGTACAATGTCAAGATTTCACCAGGAAGTGGAGCTGTGAGCGCGGGCAGATTTATCAAACACTCTTTTATCTCACTGAAAGCTTGCTCGGCCTCAGGAGTCCATTTGAATTGGCTTTTCTTTAAGCAATTTCTCAATGTGTTGACAAATTGGGTAGATTTGCTTGCATGGTTCGCTAGGAACCTGTTGATTGATACCAATCTACCATTCAGCTTCTGGACTTCTTTCATGGTGGATGGCGAAGGCATGTCAAGGATGGCCTCCACCTTCTCAGGGTTCACCTTGAAACCATCCTTGGTGACCATTACACCTAGAAATTTTCCCTCTTGTACGCCGAAAGTGCATTTGCTCGGATTGAGCTTCATGTTAACTTCCTTTAGGCGCCCAAGGGTTTCTTCGATGTCTTTGAGCATTTGTTTTTCCTCCCTGCTTTTGATCACCAAATCATCCACGTAGACTTCTAGGTTTCTCCCAATTTGCTCGCTGAAAACGGCATCCATAAGTCTTTGGTAGGTGGCTCCCGCATTCTTCAAACCAAAGGGCATTTTTGTGTAACAAAAAACACCCTTGTCGGTTCTGAAGGCGGTCTTGTCCTCATCTTGTGGTGCCATTTGAATCTGGTGATAGCCCTTGTAGGCATCCAGGAAACATTTGAGCTTGAATGGCGCCACGGAGTCCACCTTTGCATCGATGTTTGGGAGGGGGTAACAATCTTTTGGGCATGCTTTGTTGAGATCCTTGAAGTCAATGCACATCCTCCACGACCCGCTACTTTTCTTTACCATCACAGGATTGGCTACCCATGTCTGGTATCGTATTGGGCGGATGATGTTTGCGCGCAGTAGATCCTCAACCTGCTCATTCATGGCCCTCGCCTTCTCATCCCCCATGACTCTCTTCTTTTGAGCAATTGGCTCTACAGACTTGAAGGTGTTGAGAGAATGTTGCGCCAGGTCCCGCGAAACCCCAGTCATATCAGAGTGTTGCCACGCGAAGACCGACATATATGCTGTGAGCAATCTTTTCATTCTCAACCTCGTGTCGTCTGATATCGTAGCGCCAATTGTAATTGTTTGCTCCGGGAATTTTGGGTTGAGAATCCATTCCTCTGGCGCGTTGTCTGCCATTGGAAGTTTCATTCTCCCTTCCCGCGGAGTACTTGTCACTGCACACAAATGATCTCGGTATACAAAAGTTACACCTGTTGGTGTTGGGAACCCCAACGCGCCGTGCGCTGGCGACGGTATGGCGTTGAATTGGGCAATCGTTCCTCTACCCAAGATCATATTGTGGCATGAAGTGGTGGGCAAGACCAAGAAGTTGACAACTTCGGCTCGCTTGTGTTTGTCATCCCCCATAGTTAGCTCAAATTGTATTTGACCTAGGGGATGAATGATTTCATTTGAAACACCAGAGATTGGTGCATTCACAATTTCAAGCCTTGCTTGGTCTGCCGGATCCAGTTTCCTGAAACATTGCTCATACATGATGTCTGATTCGCTGCCAGTGTCCACCAGGACTTTTGACACTTCATAATGAGCAATGTGTGTAGTGATGACAAGAGACTGCTGAAAGAAGGGCCTCCCCTGATTCTTGGGAAGATTACTTGTTGCTCGCGCCAATCTCCGTGGATTTGCGCGCTTCTCTTTCTTGATATTTGCCCTTGCCTTCCTCCCTCGGCTACACAGATTCTTTTGTACTTTTTGCTGGCTGAGGCTCCTTCTGGTTGTTCATTTTCTGGTCTTGAGTTTTTCACCAGGTGAGCCAGCTTGCCTGATTTCACATCTTTTTCAATTGCATCCTTCAAGTGGTGGCATGCATCAGTGTTGTGTCCTGTGGACTTGTGAAACTCACAGTACTTGCCACTGCTTGATGGTCCCTTGTAGTGTAGTGGCTTGGGGCTTTTGAACTGGACATTCTCAGTGCTCAACACTTGTGAAGGCGTTTTAGTGAGGGGAGTCCATATTCTTGGCAGAGGTCTGCTAGGATCTCTGCCGCCTTCCCTCTTATCACCTTCCCCGCGATTACGAATGTCTTTTTGGGGCTGAGGTGAGCTTGGTTGCACCTGTTTTTCTGCGGGAGAAAAACTGGTTGGTTGCAACCTGGACCATACAGTGTTCTGTTTTCCCCTTCTTTCATTGCTGCGCGGTGTCTCAGCTTGATTCCCTCTTTCTCTTGCCCTATCTTGGGCAATTTGTTTTTCATTTCTCGCGAAGACTCGCGATGCTTCCATTAGCTTGGTCCAAGTGGTGGGCATGCCATCTCTGCTTACGAGGGCTCGGCGGAGTTGATCACTGCGCAAGCCTTGTATAAAGGCCACGCGCAATAGTTGCTCAGTGATACCTCCGATTGCCAGAGACTCCTGATTGAAACGAGTTATGTAGTCTTCAATCGTTTCATCATTCCTGCGCACGCAGTGCATGATGTCATCAGGGTCGCGCGTGTGTCTGCGCTGCTGTACGAAGTGAGCTTGGAACTTTTCCAAAAGTTCCTCGAACCCATCGATTTGCCCAGTCGGCAAGCTTTCGAACCAGACACGCGCCGCGCCCGTGAGGCAGCGAGCAAACATGTGACACCATGTTGGCATCGTCCAGCTTTCTAGGTTTCCCGTGTTGTAAAAACCTTGCAAGAAATCGTCTGGATCTGTTGTGCCGTCATATTTGCCCAAACCACTTGGCATCTTGGTTTTGTGCTGAATGGGGGCCTTCGCGATGCGCTCAGTGAATTTTGAATGTTTCACTAAGATGGCTAGCCTGTATGGTGTGGTTACGTCCACTTGCCCTCTCACTGGTGGGCTGTACGGTGCGTGCAGATCCAGATCGGCTCTGGCTCCAGGCGCCATGTTCATTTGCGCGCGGGGCTGTGAGCCTCCTGCATGAGTATCTCGCGTCCTCCTGACGCTGTGCACTGCTTCATCACTAAACTCAGCGTGTTCAGTGTGAACAGAGTGACCCTCTTCCGGCGCGCGATCCCTTCTTGTTCCATGAACAGTTTGCTTATCAAACGCTTGCCTTTGTTTTTTTTGTTTGACCAGCTCATTGTACTTGTCCATTAGACGCCGTTGCTCGTTTATGAGCCATTCTTTAGGGTCATTTGTTTCATCTTCTGGACCCATTGGTCCCTTTTGTTTCGCGCCGGCAAGATTTTGTAACGTGAGATCGTCTGGAGGAGTTTCAGTCTGGCCATGAGGAGTTGTGATGAAGGGGCGGTTACTGGTGGTGCGCGTAGAATCACGCGGCACCCTCAAAAACTGCTGTCCCTCATTAACATCCTCACGTTCAATATCCTCCAGAACTTGATCTACGTTACGAACACCAGAAACCATGGTGAAAATTTTTTTTTTTATAGATCTGATGAGATCTTGTCCCACGGATGGCGCCAATGAAGAAACGTGGATCGACTCACTGGTAGACGATCTACTTTCCTCGGGTGTGATTATGCTATTTCACCGATGGATCTCTGGGATTTGGGTTCTTCCACCTACAAAATGAACAGCACCGTCAACTTACCCCTCAGAAAGGGACAGAGGGGTCCTCTTTGGGGTAACCCTCCGGTGTGAGAATAAGTGTTTGTAGGAGAAGATAATAATATGAGAGTAATGAAATTGAAGTGTATTGCTTGATATAGCTGAATACTGTGTGTTTGTGTTTTGATGTTGAGTGTGTCCCTCCTTGTGGAGTTGATGTGGTATTTATAGTGCTAGGGTTTCCAATGATTGGGCTCAGACCCAATTAGGGCCTTGTTGGCCTCCTCCAATTGCATTGCGCCACGTGTCCTTGGGGACACCTGGTGCTTTTTCATTGGTTATAATCACGTGGTAGCACATGGGTTACGCTGAGTTGTCCACCTTTCATTGGCAGCTGTCAACATCAGCATATTCTTATTCCTTAAAAAGATACCTTCTGGAAGGTTGTCTGACGTGCACAATCAAGGTTGCCCTAATCCTGATTTGGATAAGGACGAGGTTGATTATGTGCATGTGTGATATGCGCCTATCCTGAGGATGCGCGAGGTCTTCTCTTTATTCTCACGCGCAGATGTTTCGTGCGCAGACGTGATATGCACAAGCATGTGATATGCGCCACGCGCGGATGCGCCACGCGCAGGTGTGATATGCGTGAGCATGTGATACGCGTGAGCATATGTGATGCGTGAGCATATGTGATGCATGAGCATATGTGATATGCGTGAGCATATGTTATATGCGCCATGCGCATAGCTTTTGGCTTTGTGCCTTCATAATGTCTTGATTTCAAGACTCTTGTCTATATCTTGTGGGTTGACCCGCCTCGCTCGGTGTTGAGGCGGGTACATACCTCTTCAAGCAACATAGTCTATCGATATTAAATGATGGTTTCGATTGGCAACAAGAAAATTAAAACGATTAAGATTGTTAAGCAAGTGGACAAATTGGGGTATCGAACATTATGTTGATGCTTGACACTTCAAAATAATATTGCTATTAGGGGGACGGGGCACCACGTGATGGATCACCCACCACGCGTGGTGGGTTTTTTGACATCGCCACCACTACCTTGTCACGCGAAATGGAGGGGCTTTGCGTGATGCCCATCACGCATGTGATGGGTTGAATACCAAGAAATGTAGCCGTTAGAAATGTTAGAAATGTAGCCGTTGGAAAATAAAAAAAAAACATATTTTACCTATATAAATATATCTTCAAAACATACACAAATCCAACTCAAAATCTTCTATTACACACACCATTTTTAACATATCAAATGGAGGGTTCTAAGAAACGTGGGTCGGGTTCAAAGAAAACCCAAACCCGACCAAAGGTTCGACAAAAACTAGGCGAACCGACGAGATTTCGCTTACAAGACGAACCCGACACAAACCAACCTTCCCAACAACAACCTTATTATCCACAACCTTTTCAACCGTCCCAAAACCAATCGTATCAAAACCAACCTTTTATTTCCCCTTTTTCTACCCAAAATTACCCAAATAATGTTTTTCAAATGTTTGAATCTCAACCGTCTCAAATGTCCGTTGATCCCCTAGACAATAACGAGGTTATACATCAATTTGCAAGTGCTTTTCGTCACGAAGTGCACACTTTGGATGAAGATGAATCCGCGGATGAGGAGCCGCATCAAAGAGGTGCTCGGCGTTGGTTGGCCAATGAGGAGGTCGCCTTGACCAAGGCTTATTTACATTGCCCCGAATCAAAAAAACACTCAAACCAACAAAGAAAATGTAAGGCCCCGTTCCCGGTAGCCCTACTTTAGCGTCGGATCTGCAAGTGCTACAAATCAGAGTTTATTAAAACTTTCGCGGAATATAAAACATCAATCATCTGTTACAAAACATTTGATCTTTATTTTAAAACCATAATATAAAACATCATATTTAAAACATCATTTCTTCTATATTCAGATGCCAGCCGTTCAATCCATGCCACGTGTCATCCTCATGCCATCTCGATAAACATGTATACATGCGTGCATAATAAAAGTCAGCTACGCTGAGTGAGTTCTAGTTAATCAGGCGACACACAATACATACGTATATCATACATACATACATACATACCCGAAGATACATATACATACTTAGTCAATTACCCTACTACCATACATACATACATATCTACAATCACTAACCTCAGACTACCGAGAGTACGTTCATAGTCCGCCGTCTATACCTGTACTCAAGGTTGTGAACACGTAAAAGGTCCGCAGTCCTTACCTATGCTCACAAGTTTTGGTACGTGCAAGGTCCGCAGTCCTTCCCTGTACCATCCTATTATAACAACACGTACAAGGTCCTCAGTCCTTCCCTATGTTACAACCTAAACCATAGCACGTACGAGGTCCACAGTCCTCCCCTATGCTACCACAACACAAATATAGCATGTATAAGGTCCACAGTCCTTTCCTGTGCTGACACCTATCTACAATACGTATAAGGTCCGCAGTCCTTATCTACGTTGATGTCCATACCTACAACACGTATAAGGCCCACTGTCCCTATCTACGTTTACATCTATCATCTATATCACGTATAAGGCCCACAGTCCTTAACTACGCCATCACCTGCCAAGTCGATGTCCAACAGAAGTTAGAGGATTTGCCATCCTAACTTACTACGTCAGACGTAGAACTCACGTACCATTCCTGTACCTGCATACATTTACTTCGCATATACAATAAACACATCATAGCATAAGAACACTCTAAGCGTTCCTCACATCATTCAATTAACAATCATGCTCTTTATCGGTACGTGCAATATACGAAGATCGTTCACGCCCCGACAAGCATTCATTTATAACGATCATACATCATCCATATATAACATTCGTATCTTCATTTACAACCTGACAGTACGCGCAATATCCGAAGATCGTTCGCGTACCGACAATCAATCATTCATATCTATCACATATATCATATATGGCATACACTTACCACTTAAGGTAAGTGTATTAACTAAACACATCGAGTATGCACACAGCCCCGAAAAACATAACAAGGAGTGAGGCTAGAAACTCACCTGAACCCGGTTACTTCTTCCGTTAATGGTTACTTCTTTCTTGAGTAGTGCACGACTAAATGTATGATAATTACACGTATCAATTAACTATCACTGCCCATATCGTTTTTCTAGTTCAATTATTACCCACAACGAACGGGGGTCCGGGGGCAGCGCCCCTGGCAGCGGGGTTCTAGGGGTGGCAGCCCCTAGCAGGGTCCAAGGGGCAGAGCCCCTGGCTGGGGTCAAGGTGCCAAGTCAGCTTGGAAAAATTTTATTTACCTTAACTGTCTTAACACATTTTCCACTAGGATTTTAATTTATTTTCTAATTCGTTAACTCATTCCTCATAACGAATTAAGTCTGATTCGCTATCTGATTTGTTAAGCGAACATGTCAGTGGCGAACTTATTTCGAGCGAACTTAACATCAACGAACTTATATACAAGCGAACTTATGTGAGGCGAACTTAATTGTAAGCGTACTTATACAAGCGAAGTTAGCCACCAACGAACTTAGCATGTAGCGAAGTTGGCCACCAGCGAACTTGCATGTAGCGAAGTTCAGCCACAAGCGAACTTATTTGGCGAACCCAGCTGCAGCGAAGTTATGCAGCGAGCTTAGCTGCAGGCGAAGTTGCTCTGCAGCAGCCGCTGGTATACCTTAACCCCCCCCATAATCATCTTTGTTTCATCGAAATTCTTGAATATAGTGCTAAGCAAACCCGTACTCAATCCCATGGTCTTTTTCGGGTAAAACACGGCTCGGTAAAGCATAAAGTTTGAGCCTTTAAGATTAAAACGTTCAATAATAGGTTTAGGGTTTATTTTAAACGAGTCATACGCAACCGCGAGTTCTTTAAGTTCGTTTCTAACATCAAGTTCGCTACTTTAATACTCGTTTATATCCGATCTATCCTAGGTTCGGGTTTCAAGGCTAACCGTTCATAAAAACGTGAACTTTAAGGTCAAGAACATAGCTTTACGTGTTTTACGCTTACGATTTAGCTTGGTTACGAAATTTAGGTCTTGTACTTATCTTGCACTATGAGGATCTATCAAGAATCGACGTTCGTTTGGCTCGGATCTCGCCTCTCTCTCTCGGCCGTATATAGTGGTGTAGGATGTGTGTGTGTTTTGGGTGTGTGTAGAGATTATGGAAGATGGAATGAGGAGTTAGGGTTTTAGGATGGTTTAAGGGGTATTTATATCCTTTAAAGCCCATGGACCTAAGGCCCATCTCACCATCTCAATCCATGTAATTACCCAAGTCCATAATTCTTTCTATATTTAATATTAATTAATTATTAACGCTCGTTTCAAATCATTGACTTCTTTTATTTATTATTATAAAATTCGGGATGTTACAGAAAAGAAGCGTTATGGAAACGTATTAAAGAACATTTCTCGAAACTTTCCGGCGCAACCGAACGAAAGAAGGATCAAATGATTGGCAAGTGGGGAGATTTGAATAAAAAAATGTCAAAATTTAATGCTTGTTACGTCCAAGAGGTAACTATTTTAGTTTATTTATTTTATAATCTATTACTTAATTTTTACAATTTGATATATATATTTTTTCTAAATGTTTTTTAGTCCCGAACTCCACAAAGCGGAGCGAGCGAGGTGACTATCATAAAGAACGCTTTGGCCGAATATGTCTGAGTTTACAAATGTAAGGATTTCCCCACCTGGAAGCGTGGGAGATTGCGAGACATCACGCAAAGTGGGAACCGATTTCGTTGGTCGATTTGAACGGACCAAAGGCTCCAAGGAAGAAAGGATCTTCTTCAAAAAGACCAAGAACTTCCGAGTCCGGGGACTGCACAACGTCTACCGCCGGCTTGTCATACAACATGCCAAACATGAACTTGAACGAGGAACCCGAAGACAATCCCGACGAAGACATACCCACACCCACATGGCCGAATCGTAAGAAAAGTGGGGAACCGTCAAAACTTGGAAAGGAAGCGGTGGCCGAAAACTTCATCGAATACAAGTCGGCTAAGATGGCGGAAATGGCCGAGACGAAGGAGCGAAGGAAAGAGGCTCATATTTTAAAAATGAAACGTGAGGAGGCGTATATCAACCATTTGAATGAAAAACAAAAAAACGCCGATCTAACTTTCCTCCTACAACCGCACGAACATCTTCAGGAACCCTTTAAATCGCTCCTACTTCAACGCAAACGCGAGATATGCGACAAGTGGGGTTGGGAAGGGCCGTAGGTTTTTTTTTTTGTCGGTTTTTTTAATTTAGTTGTCTTTATTTAATATAATCTTGTTTTATTTTTTAGTTAATGTAAGATTGTTTTCTTTTTATTTATTTTAATATTTATTAAAAAAACCATCACACACCATCACACCACACCACCACCCCTAGTAAAAAACCATCACATGCGATGGATTTGAGATTGGTGATGTGACACTATTTGATTGGGTGGGATGTGTGATGAGAAAGTTCATCACATCCACCACCCCTCCCCCAGTCCCCCATAGATAAGTGTTAGAAAATTTCAATGAGGCTGTCTATTAACTAATTATTAGAATTTCTGTTAACTTTTTTATGGGGTCGTTAGAATAAAAAAATTATTGAATCTCATGCGGGATTTGATTGTATTTATAATAAAACGAAACCAAAGTTTATGGGTGTCGGGACTCGGGCGAACCCCAAATGGCATGCTTAGGTCTGCCCCTATATATTATAGAAAATTAAAGATAACATTCATGTTGAGGTTAAACCTACATGACATTATCGCATTTAAGGCAACCTTTTCTATCTTACTTAATTAACTTCAAATTTAAACGATAGAGTTTTACATTGATGATTATTTTATGTTTTAGATGGCAAAGACAAAGGTTATTAGCTTCTTCGACTAAACTTAAATACATGATTTTACTTTAGTCATTTTACCTATAAACAAGTCACAGTTTTCTACCTTAATTCATGATTGTTAAGTACTAGCATTAGAAAAATAGTTTGTAAGTTGAAACTCATTTTAAATTATACTATTTGACAAATAAAATCGGCTATGACAACATTAACTTACCTTAATCAAATAGAAAATACAACTTATTATCAACATCTCATGCGGAAAATATTTAAACGTTGAAGACATGATAAATTATTGTGTGCCTTGGCATTTTAAAACACACCAAAATACGCTGTGACATCACTATAATATTTTTCTGTTTTCTTATTATAAATATCGACAAGAGTACGACCGATTGAGGTTGCAAATTAGTCACTTTGATTTAAAAATTTAATATTAAAAACATTATATTAAAAATCTGTACGTGTATATGTATATAAATTACATCAATTAATTTCTTTTACGTTTTCTTAATTATATATACACATAAAACTAAAGTATGTAAGGTCATTTCTATATTTTCTGAAACTGTTCATCATTTATTTTAGTATGTATCAAATTTTATTTATATTAACTAATAAAAAAATACACATACATCAGTCATTACATAATTATTTTTAACATTTTAAAGAGAGCGACAAGTTGATGAGTACATATAAAGAAAACTTTAGAGATTTATGATAACTTTATTATATATATTTTTTTCATTTTCTATAATTTGTAGATTTTTCGACTTTATAATACATCTTTATATTCATTAATAATCGAAATAAAAATATTATTTATTCAACCCGTGTATTATATTGGTATGTGACCTAGTCTATTATTATAATAAATAAAAATGTTTGTGCCACATGACACATAATTGGCTTACTTTTGTGTTAAGTGGTACCCTTATCTTGTAACATTTAATTCATAATTTATCTAATTAAAACAAATTAATTACAACAATCCTTAACAAAATTAAAATCTTCCGTAAAAAGCTCTAATGAGATATAAATCGTCGTTCAACATTGTTTACATACAAAATCTAGATCTTTAAATCGGTATGTTTTGATGTTTCAAACCCGTGTATGTTTATATTATTTTCATACCCCTAAAATGTATTTTCGTACCCCAAAATCCATATTCCGTTTTGTATTTTCGATTGTATGCAAATTTCATACCCCAATTCCTATTCCAATCGGTTATCAAATCTTTATTTTCCCCAAAATCCCTATTTCAATTGTATGCAAACACTAATAATACCCCAAATATGTATTTTCTGAATGAATATGATAACAACCGATTATTTTTTCGATTAATGCCTCCATATGTCGATTAATTGTATGCTTCGATTACGTTGTCCAATTTTTTTCCTCTTTGCATCCATTTATTGTATGTACACTTTCGAATGTGATGACTTTTTCAAAAACTTATTGGACTAGGGTGTATGCGTTTGTTCATTTTTTATTAAGCAACAAAAATTAGTTTGATTTTACCTCAATTACTAGATCGATTGGTTCTATGTACTTAATAATAACCAACTACTTGAATGGTGAAATTTAATTTAATCTTACTATCATATGCGGATACACGCTTTTTATCGATCGTTAGGGCCAAGTGTCTTTAGAATTGTTCTCCAACCACCTAGAAATTATCTGGTAAATACATTTTTTAATTATAATTTATTTTTGACAGTTTTTTAATATGAATGGAAAACTTGGATTAGCTATACTTATTTATATTTACTTTAGGTGTTTCGAACAAGATATGCACATTTATTTAATCAATATAACAATTTTTCAAAATAATTGTTGTTTTATTTGATTATTTATTAATTAACAACCTCTAATTGATCTGTATTCAAAGTATGTTGATAGAAGTTTCCAATTTTGAAGCCTGAGAAAATTTGAGAGAAAAAGCTTCATGGCTTCATTGAATCTAAGTTTTTTTAACAATAAAGTTCTTGACAAAAAGAAGGTTTTGATTTCTATTAAGTGACTCGTGTTCATATAATAAATTATAGCCGTTGTATGTGCTTATGTTTTCTTTACTTGAATTACTAAGTTAAAATTATATGTGTAAAGTACACGCCTGCAGAAAAGTATCTTGAAGTTTGGTTAATGAATCAAACTAATAAGTTATTTTGTTGCAATGCGAACCAAGTTTTTATTCACATGAAATTATTTTTGCATAAGTGTGATTGTTGGTAAGGCTTTCAAGTCATTTTTTCAAGGCATCCTACTTTTTTTTTGAGAAGTAAATGAGTAATTTTATTTTCCACACATAATATTTTATATATGTATATGCAAAGACATAAGTTGTAATTTGTTATGATTGGTTTGATGTATATTTGCAGGAGAAAAGCTGAATTATACTGTCTTTGTTGTATTGTAGCATTAACTCGTCTGGGCATTGCTTTTGATTAATTCAACTATGGCTTATGCAACTAGATTGATCATCTCCAACCATCTTAATATTTTTTTTTCGCATCGTAGGTTTCATAGTTCACGGGTTATTGGCCAAAATGGGTATTTCATGGTTAACGGGCCAATACAAGTCAAGTATGTTTGATTAAACGAATGGTGTATTTATAAGGTCAAAACAAGTTGAGTATGTTTGATTGAACAACTAATGTATTTATAAAGATAATTAGTTCATTTTAAATATATTTTATGTTTTTATTAGAATTATCAACCTTCATATATAATGAGAAACCAAAGTTTATTATGTATCAGGATTATTTTGAAAAAAAAAGTAAAACGAGAACTACGCAATTAAAAGAGGAACAATTGGAAAAACCCGTTTAGAAATCAAAAAGTGATGCATTTTTTTCAAGAACCCTTAACAATATATGAATTTTAGCATTTTAATTTTCCTACCCGTATAACACACAGGTTTTTAACCTAGTAATAATAATAAAAGAAAGTATTATACGTAACCAACATGTATAGCAGAGTAGATAGTAGGTAGTTGTGATCGGAGAGCATCCAACTTATTGTGTACCGTTGGAGGATGCGACGATGTGGGTCACCGCTATATATGAATCATATTATTCAATTATTTTTTTTAAAGGCCAAATATAATAAACCGAAGAAAAAGGCATCTCACAAGAAGACAAGAGCCCTACACAAATACAAACGTTCAAAATAAACGGAAACAAAAAATAAAAACAACCACCAAACCTACAAAGTTACTCCAAAACATTATAAGGGAAAGTTAATAAAACTAAATTTGCACCACTTCTCTCAATCTAGTGAAGGAATTTTGCCTCTATGTTTAACCCAAAGAAAAGAAGTCACTTTAATATCATTTATCACTTTGGCAATGGATAACGCTTGTTGGTTAAAAATCATGTCGTTTCGAGATATCCAAATCGCCCAACACGTCACAACAGCAATAGCTTTCACAGCCTGACATTCACCCACATTTCTTTTATGTTAACCTGGATATTCCAAAAGTTCTTTCACTGAGCCAAAATCACCAAGATAAGGAACCTTTATCCAATTGAGTATGATAGACCATACCCATCTAGACATACTACAATTAACCATAAGATGAATTGAGGATTCTGGCTGTAAACGACATAAAACACACCCAAGCTCTCCAACATTAACTCCTCTAAACGATAACGCTTCTTTCGAAGCGATCCGATCTAGGACTAAACGCCATATAAAGCAATTTACCTTTATGGGAACCCAATTATGCCATGTATCATCATCAACAGGCTGCCGATCCACGTTGTCAATCTCCCACCTGAGTGTCTTCGTCAAGAAAGCAACAGTCGATCCATCAACACCCTTCCAATTCCAAACGTCTGGAATGTCCAACGACCTCACATTTGAAATTAGTAATACACATTCTTCCAATTCCAACCTTTGCTGGATAGTGGTAGGAGTCCTACGCCACCTCCAAATCCAACTTCTAACCCCGTTCAACGACTCAAAACAATCTATAACCAAAACGTCCTTTTTTGTCTCCAGAGAAAAAATAAGAGGAAAACGGACTTTCAGAGGTAGATTTCCAGCCTAGACATCAAGCCAAAGGAGAGTTTTATCCCCCTTGCCAAACTGAACATTTACCTTATCTTGATTACAAACATAACCAGCCGGGCCTTCAACCACCAACCTAGCAATTTGATTCCATGTACCACCCAAAGATTTTTTTACCGGAATCGAATCCCACGTGTTCGGTCCTTGATGGACTGAAGATATAACCTTCACCCACAAAGAATTTAGGTCGTTTTTATATGAATCATATTATTCAATTATTCGTTTGTTTTTTTTAAATAATAATCTATATTTCATTCTTTCGATTTATAATGTAAAACGTTCGCTTTTATATGACACGTTCATATTACACGTTTAATTATTTATCTTAGATATTACATGTATGATTAATTGATTGTTAGTTTTCATAAATTGGATGAGGCTCAATGGTAAAACACTCATTTTACAAGTGAAAGTTAGGGGATTCAAACCTCACTATCACCTATGGGAGATATGAGGGATGCACTGACTTGTCAGGGTTCGAGTCCTGATCTCACCCGGTTTTACCGGCTCCTCGCTGTCGTGCCGTTTGACGGGCGTGGGCGTCAAGTTTTATCCGGAGAATCCCTCAATAGGTGGACCGCTAGGGGCCCGTCCGTCCGGACTCGTGGCTGGCTCAGGCTACCTTTAGCCAATGGAGGCCACGTACCGAATAACTGGCGTTACTAAGTTGGTCGTATAAAAAATAAAAAAGATTGTTATCTTTCACTGTAGCATTCGAGGTTAAATATGTTAAGTTTGTATGTCATTATCATAGTTACATAAATCGTGGTACGCTTCGGTACGGGTACGCGGTTCGCTAGGCTAGACGAATTCGGTACGAAGGGGGATAGGTTCATTTCGGTACGCTTCGGTGCGGTGTACCAAGTAGTCTATCTGTCTAATATATTCTTATGCCTATAGTAATACACTCTTACCAAAACAAAAATCTGAAAAGTGTAGATTTATGTACAGTAATATTTTTATGTCTAATATACTCTTATGCCTATAGTCACATAATAGAGAATTATAGATTTATGTATAATGGAAGTATAGAATATAGATTATAGAACTGACTGTTTTTTGAGTGTGAAATTAGAGATGAAATTGGTGGGATTTATACATCTTATGTAATAATGACATAAATCCCGCCCAAATAAATCTGTAATTGGTGGAAATCGAAGAGTTATTAGACTGATTGGGTTTAGACTGTGTAGTCTGAACGTCGTTCTACAAATCCCGCCCAAAAATACACCACCGTCCCAAATCCAATAGCGATTTCAATACATTAAATCGCGAATTCATAACCAATAATAGCGACGGACCTAATCAATTGAATCGCGATTTAGGTTTTTAGGGTTCGAAACGTACCGGAACTAGAAGTCGCGAATTCTCCGGCGACCGGAACGCCGGCGAATTACGATTGGATACACAACGTACCAATACGGAATTCGTGGGTCTGCCAGCGATTTATGCAACTATGGTCATTATATATACTCTCTTCGTCCCATTATAATTGTTCAAGTTTGAAAAACACAAAGTTTAAGGTGAGTTGAAATTTGAATGATTACTTTTTTTTTTATCAAATGACAATAATGTCATTGAAAAGTGGGTCAATCAATAATGCTTACTAATGTTAGTTGTGTGTGTTTAAGAATAAACTTGAAAATTGACTCATAAATTTTGAAAGTGGACACTTGTAATATGACAAATAAAAAAGGAAATGTGTACACTTATAATGGGACGGAGAGAGTACTTATCATTATATATTTTAGCTTAAAGATAAAAAATATAAGTTCATATTCTAATCTTTGTAAAATATCCATTGAAGAATTTCTTCGAAGCATTGTTTTGATGAGTAATCCAACAAACAACTAGATTATTTATTCAAAATGTACTTAGAGCGTGTTTTCTCTAAACTCTTAAAATACTTGTCTAATCACTTGATAAATTAATTATGCTCATTAGTTGTTTTAACGATTATTTCATCTCACGAACGTCCGTTAGTCACTATATTTTACATGTTATCACACTCTTACACACTACGTTATTTATCTTATATGCTATCACACTCTTATACATTATTATACACTACATTATTTATTTTACTAACCAATTTAAGTTTTAATATCTTTTTTTAATTGAAGAAGTTTAGTATTGTTTTTTTTTACAAGGCTTATCTTGCTATAAACCAGTGTCTAAAAAAAATTTAGCCGGGGAAAAACAAATTAATATCATATCATATATCATATTAAAATATAATACAAAAATATTAAATTTGTCAAAAGAATTTAATACTTTACTCAAATTCATTTTTCTAAATTAACATATTTACTTTATTTAAAGTTTAATAAATTTTAAATATCTATATGCTTTAAAAAAAGAGAAGTTTTGGGTTCAAGTCTCATATGTAACAAACAAATTTTGAGGTTTTAGGTTGGGTCATATTTATACACCAATGATAGGTTTCATCATAATAGTGATCTCTGATACTAGGGGAATGTAGTGGTCCGTCAATGGCCTACAAAAAAAGTTGAATTGACTACACTTTGAAGTTTGCAAGGGATTCCAGTCCCCGTGAAGAGTGTCCGTGAGTAGATAGTGTTACAGTTATTCACTAAATTACAAAGACAAAAACAAAAGAAAATCAAAAGATCACATTTAAACAGTGTGCATAGCCATATAATAATAATAATGATAATAATAAACAGTTAGTTTGAATATTTTGGTGGGTCACTAGTGTATTAAAAAAGACAATAAATTTGCCAACTACATACACCCATATGCTCCCCACATGCATTAGTTGACACTCTCTAACAACTCCTCAATTTCCTCTCCACATATCTTGCTCATTATAAGTTTGTGTGTGTGTGTGTGTGTTTCAGTTAAACAAAAACACACACTTTCTTAGATCACAATTTCAAGCATCTTTATCTTGATTTTGAGAATGGGGAATTACATGGAGACATGTATACAAAGAGAAGAAAAGCCACAAGTACAAGAGAAACAAGAATCAGGAAGACAATTAAGGGGTAGTTATGGCATGGAAAGTGGTAGAATGAGGGTAAAATTGGTATTAACAAAAGATGAGCTTGAGTGGTTGATGTTGCAAATGAATAACAAACAAGGGAAAAGATTAGAAGATGTGTTGGGGGAGATAGAGAAGAGTAGAATGAGTGGGAAAAGTGTTGGGACTTGGAAACCTTCATTGGAGAGTATTATGGAGACTCCTGAGGTACATCAAGACATGATTAGATCATGATACATATATGTTTGATTAATGATTAGGAAATTATTACTATTATTATTCTACCCTCTTCTATCTAGTTGTTTTTCTCTCTTTGAGATGGGATCAAGTTCAGATTTGTAATTATGTGTTTTGATTTGGTATTTTAGATTCGTCTCTTTGCTTTTCTTTTTTCTTCATCTTTTAATAGTATTTATAAAATCGGGTGCGCTCGTTTCAAAGTAATAATATGTTGAGAATTGTGACATCAAATAATGCACTATGTATATTTTTCTTTATAGTTATGCTTGTTTATTATTAGAAAAAGAGAATTTAAAAATAAACAGAGTAAAACCAAGCAATAGATAAGAATAACTATTTAGGTTAATCAAGCTACACATGCTAAAGAAAACCCTATACAAAATAAAAAAAATAAAAACTGTAGTAACTTATTCAACCGGATCTCTTTCGTTTTAGGTCTCCGACTTCGTAACCTCTAAAAGAACAACGCAACAAAATAATTTGCGTGCTTGCTCAAATAAATAAATGATTAAATAAAGCTATCAGAAAGTTTAGATTTTGACAGTTTTAATCTGTTTAAAGTTTTATCTTTATGTGAAACTTCAATTATGATATAGTGAATATGGGACAACTCTTGTTACATGGTCGTAGTGATGACAACAATCTTTGGGACTATTCTTGTTCAGTTATTTGGTGCATTTAATTGTCTACTCCAATATCATCCAAGACAATAATCAAGTCTAAATGCCGTTCTAAAAAGATAAAACTATTCAAGTTTAATTAATTTCAAGAAAGTAACAGGTTTGAAAAGAAAGTATTAGAAATCAATAACATAGGGAACAATATTAACCCTGGTCTTTTTTTTATCAATTTGCAGTCAAATTGATGGGGACAGAAAAGTATATATTTTGAACTGTAAATTGGATTTACATGTAAATTGACTCCCTTTTTCAAACCGAAGAGCTAGGTCCTAGCAGAGCCCAGTTGGACCCGCAAGACTCACCTTGAAAAGGGACGTCTGCGCAGTTGAACCCGCAAGACTCCTTAACGGACGTCTGCGCGGTTGAACCCGCAAGACTTAACTAAGGGACGTCTGCGCAGAAACCAACTGGATCAGCAGGACCCACCACGCTCAGAGACGTGACGTCCTTACGCGCAGTACGCAAGCTGTCCCCGCAGAAAACGCCTCCCAATGGTTTCCAAGTACTCCGCCTGTTCCCGCAGTTACGGATACCAGCCATCAGGGAAGGCTACCCGCGCAGCATGGCTACACGCACAAGGCTTAACTCTCATAATAATTCAGTAGTCACCTGAAGAAGGAATGAGCAAGCCGGGAACAGTCCCGCACAAAGGCGGGAGGGGGAATACTCCCGCCCAAATGAGCCAGTCCGTACGATACTGAAAGATCTTTTGTACTGTACCTGACGAGGTATGGGCAAAAGATCTGACCAAAGATACGACAGCTCATTGACAACAGTATGGCGAGCAGCATGCTCTTGTACTGTATGTCACTATTAGCCGCTACCTACTCACCAACTCCTGTCATACCACGTGCATAGCCTGTAGTTGGTGGAAAAGGAATAGTACACAGCAGGCATGGTCACTGTCAGCCGCTGCCTACCCACCAACTACCAGCATGGCACGTGCGTAGGCCACAGTTGGTAGAACAGGAATACTATTCAGCCGGCTATACCCTCTTGGAAACCTACCTTCGGCTATAAATACCCCAAATGGTATGATCATCTCATCTGATCATATACTATCTTGTATCTTACATATTATACCTGATATCTGCTCTAGCAATCTCTTAATATACATTTATATTCAAGAGCAATCTAGTCTGATTCTCACGCCGGAGGGTGGTCACAAGGAGGAACCCCCCCTTCTCAGTGACGAGCTCACGGTGTCTGTTTTGCAGGTTATCAGAAGAACCATCTTTGTCGGGTCTAACCCCTCGTGGGAAACATCTATCTAACCCCCAGATTATCCGTAATCTGCCCGGGGTCCGATTAGTGTTTCTTCACAAACTAAATCAAGGAAAAATGTCGGCAAATAAACAACATCCTAACGTAGTTAAATGTAAACTATTTTTTGTTTTACTTTCTCGTAATGACAACTCACACATGACACACCTACTTAACAAGCCTGTCTTTTAAATTTTAAATGCCCAAAACAAATATACAAATTTGGTCTCATATAGCTTTCTTTTTAAGTGACCAACAATAACCATAATATTATAACAATAAACAAAGCAAATTCTTACAACAATAACGTACAAAAAAAAATATAAAATTAATTATCAATTGTTGGGCTTAGATTATTTATCAATTAACTAGAACTATTAGAACTTAGGCCCAATTTATCAATTAAATAAAGTGTGAGGCTCATTTGTAGTAAACTATTAGAATTTAGAAATTTGAAGAACTTAAATTCATTATTTTGTTAATATTTGGACTTTAGAATAGCTTTTACACATATAAGATTCGTATATAAACATAAATTTTTTTTATAACATATACATTATTTTTAAAAATTTCAGTGTCCCCAATCCCCTCATTTGGAATTGGGTCTGACACAGCTGACAAGCCCTGTATGGGGTAGGAGTCGACCCCACTACCTAATATACTTGTAATTCTGCTTTATAGTTCACAACAAGACTCGCACAATTGACATCAATCAACACACCAAATTACCATTTGCTAAAAGTCATTTGGTAATTTAAATCACATAAGTCGTTACTAGTGATAATAGTTTGTTGTGTCTTTTTCAAACAATCTAAAGTATTATTATTAAGGGTGTATGACTAATATTTTGATCACATGCCCTACACATCATAATAAAGGTTACAACTACCGACATGTTGGCAACTTTATATATTTTAATCTGTTTCTTTTTATAACTAACTAGTTTGAGGCCCGTGTACTACATGGGTAGTTCTTGAAAATACATTATTTAATAAATAATCAGTATACAAGAAACAATAAATCCGTTAAACACTATCAACACAGTCGTTGTACAATTGTCTTTAAAACAATGTTAAAGTAAAAGATAAGTATAAATATTAAATGTTTGAAAAAAAATCAGAAGTAATATTAAATTAACAAATTTTGAAGCAAAAATTCTAAGAATGGTAACTATTTTTTTATTAATATAAATTTGTTAAAAATGGTGGGGTTTAATGTAGAAGTGACAAGTGGCAAAACTTGTAGACTTTTATTAGAGAGTATAGATATAGATGTTTTTTGAAGATACATTTGTTAATCTGTTCGAGAAATAAGAGGATAATTCAACAATAAAGCTTAGAGATAATATTGTAGTTTGAAGCATAAATCAACGATGTTTAGGCTTAGGATTATTTGGATTATTTAGCTACAAATTGTAATTCTATTAGACTACAGTTATCTTAGATAGTTAAAACATTTGATCAGGGTGATCACCATTGGTAAGTATAATATTTTTGGTGTGATTAATAAAAGAGTCAAAGACAAGCGTGGTTGCAAAATATCGTGTTTTTATGTTCCTACACTGATTATAATCTTCAATATTTAGGTAATTAAAATGTTTTTAATCCAAATTTGGTTATTATTTTATACTTTTTTCTACATAAATAAACAGATTTTTTAATGGATATATTATAATTGAGATTTTTAGAATGTATAATTACATCTGTTTGTGATGTTAGAAGCTTAAAAGCTAAAACTATTAGAATTCGAATTACTAGAAATGTGATTTGATTATTTGAAATTTTCAACTTCATCTTTTATGGGAATTTAAAATAAAGCGTTGGGTAATGAAATTTAGAAACGTTTAATTATTTTACATCCATGGTCCAAGAAGGGCCCATTTGACAACTTAGAGTACTTCAGAAACGTGTTGCATTGACATTGGACAAACTCAATATCCATTGTTTTCACATGTGGGTTGAGCACGGTTCGGTTCGGTTGGGTTCGATTATTAGTTTAACCCAAACCGAAACCCAAGTAATTTATTATTTGAATATACAAATCGTTCGGTTTTTGTTTTTTTCGGTTATTTTCGGTTTCGATTAGGTTATTTTCGGTTTTTTTCTCAATTATGCGTGGACATTACAAAAAAAAAGAAAAAAAAAGAAAAAGAAAATGCATATTTTAAGCTTGTATAAGAACGTATTATAGTACCACACTTACGTTGAATTCAAAAAACAAAAATAGACACGTGTTACATGGAAATATATGAATACAAAGTTGCTAAATAAAGTTTAAAATTCAAAAAAATTCTTAATTAAAAAATAATATAAGTTTAGTCCCAATGTTTATTCATCATCTTATTTATTTTCAAAGTTTAGCCCATTCCTCATCATCCTGATAATCTTTATCACCATCAATCAGTTCGGTTTAGTTTTTTCGGTTCTTTTAAAATGGATAACTGAATCGAAACCGAAAATTTGGTTTTCAAGAAACCAAAAAATTAAACGTCGGTTAATGCTTCCATTCGGTTTCTTTCTGTGGTTAATTTGGTTTCGATTCAGTTACTTTGATTTTATGTTCACCCCTACTCCACACAATTGCCTTAATTATTATCTAGTTTATTTCATTCTCTTTATAACATGCCAAATTCATTCTATCCATCACATTGGGTGTTTTTAATTACATTCCCCTTTAATCCTATATCAAGCTCGCCACCCTCCCCACTAACGGCCATTGACGTCACTACCCACCACAGCTACTGACCACCTCCGCCTTCGACCACCACTGCCACCCACCACCGCTGCCGCCTCCGAGCATCGCCGCTACCCATCACTATCGCCAAAACCACCGCCAGTACCCCCGATTACCATGACCAACAATTTTTATTTTATTTCTTCCTTTTCTATCTATCAAACAACACACAAAAATATTTCATCTCTTTCACACATGACGTCTTACCTCCATCCACCTCTGTGAGAGCTTCGCTGCCTCACCTACCACAACCGAACCTCCACTCTTTCAACATGTAGCATCTTTTGTAGCCCACACCTCCACTGTCACTCCCATCGTACCTCCCCTACCACATGCTTCCACCCATACGATTAGAGGTGCACAAATCGGGTTTTTTCTAATACTCAGGTTCGGGTATGAGACTGGTTTCGGGTATGATCAGGTATTGAAAAATCGGGTATTAAGAGAAATCGGGTAGGGTACGTGTAACACCCTTGGCAAACACAACATCGTCCCAATCTTAGGCTATCCCACATCGGCCGTGGACAAGAGAGATCACTGGTTCATAAGTAATGTCCTGTCTCTTCAATCACCAACGCGTTTTGGGCAACCAAAAACAAATCCGTGAGCTCTTCGTGGGCAGAGTAGACAATATTGGTGGTACGAGAGGCCGGGGTGTTATAGTTGGTATCAGAGCCACTCTTGTGTCGTTCGGGATGTTGGGACACGCCTCATCGAGGACGATGAGTCCAATGGGGGGTTGTCTGTAACACCCTTGGCAAACACAACATCGTCCCACTCTTAGGCTATCCCACATCGGCCGTGGACAAAATAGATCACTGGTTCATAAGTAATGTCCCGCATCTTCAATCACCAACGCGTTTTGGGCAACCAAAAACAAATCCGTGAGCTCTTCGTGGGCAGAGCGGACGATATTGGTGGTACGAGAGGCCGGGGTGTTATAGTTCGGGTAGCGTATTGAGGAGGAAAACTCAACCCTATGTACCCGGTAGGGATGTGCATGGGTCGATTTGGGGCGGTTTTAGGTCAAACTCATAACCATAACCAATATGTCGGTTAATAGATAACCATAAACATAACCGATCCGTTATGGCGGTTTCGGTTTATCGGTTTTGAAGGTTATAGCGAATCGGTTATGGGTCGGTTAACCGTGACCAAACCAATGTATAATTGAGCCTAAAACTTTGGTACTAAAAACAATAAAAATGACATGACATAGTTAAAATATATAATTCTTAATATTAATAAAATATATTCAAAAAAACGATAAATGGATTAACTTTTTAGTAAAACTAAATCATATAGTAAAAAAACGTGAGCGTTATTAGTTTATTATCGTTTTTAATTTTCTCCTATTTATCAATCGTGTGTCTAATTATACTGCATAAAGCTGAGAATCTTGTAAATGGGGCGGTTCGGTTTTGACGGGTTTGAAATTATCTTTAACCAAAACCGACCCGTATTTGGCGGTTTTCAAAAATTCATTAAACCGACCCACTGGTTATGTCGGTTATCGGTTAAAAATCGGTCCGGTTATGTCGGTTATGGTTCGGTTGATGGTTATGACGGTTAATTTGCACACCCCTAGTACCCGGGTAGGGTATGATCGGGTTCGGGTATAACCGGGTATTTGTTCGGGTACGACCGGGTATTAATACCCGGTTGAATTTGTAATTTTTTATACATTTTTAATTTTGTTTAAAATTTAATTGCTTTGTAATTTATAAAATAACTAAACTATATTAAACAAATCATAATCCACTTGAGTACAAGTTATTTACTTAATAATATGCATTTTATAAAAACTTAAACGTAAAATTTGAGAAGTAAACATAAAAATATACTATAAAAACTCATGTATTATTTGGGGTATCTAAAAATTGTTATCTGGTATAACCGGGTATTGGTATAGGGTATGACCGGTTCCGGGTATTTATGGATATAAACCGGGTACGGGTATTGAGCTCGAAATGCATACCATATCCATGCCCTACGGGTAGGGTCGGTTACGGTTTCGGGTATAGAATACCCGGGTATAAAAAAAACCGGTTCTGGGTAATTTTTTCGGGTACGGGTTTTTTGTGCACCTCTACATACGATGACCACCCAATTTAGAAACTACATCACTAAACTGCGTATACCTCTAAACCTCTATAGCAACACTAATATAACGATATTTACATATTAAATCCAACATGATTGCCTCTTAATGATCTAATGTGGTAAACAACCATGATCAAGGAATTAAGTGTGTTGGACCAATCACACATGGTATCTTGTATCTTGCCCGGCTAATACCCATGTAATACGTTGTATTTGGTCATTCCATGTAACACCCTACAAATTTCCATACCAACTTTGACAATTTAGGAAGTTGAGGGACTAGTTAGTCATTTAGTTAAAGAAATATGAGAATGACACGCGTCCTATGACTCACCAACATGAAACGACACATGTCACGTGGTGGAGACACGGAAGGAAACATGCCAACATCTAATGCGTTGTATTTTATTAAAGTGACATGTGGCTAGTGACTAATCAAGTTAGCATGTCACATGTCAACACCGTAAAGCACGACTCATCGCAAGAGTGACATGTGGCGAATGGTGGTGATTGACGGTCCGACTGGGGATGACTATTATAGTGAGCATGGGTTCTTCAGTTTTGGCATCCCGAAGACATAATCACTTCCATTTTCTCGAAGTTCGTGCCATCGAGTTGGAGTCCTAACGCCACTCTAGAGTTTTTGACGTTCCATACCCCCAACACCCTACGTATAGTCAAAGTACTGCGCGTTCGTCCTTAAGCGTTATACCCATTTTAAGGTAAGAGTTATGTTTAAGATATTTTTTTTCATAGCTTAGATCCTAGTCGATGATATAGCCTAAACCTTGGAAAGTTTATAGATATATTTAAGCTTTTTATATATAAAGTTTAAACAAATAGACGTTTCTTTATTATTAAGAACATAAAGTTTTGCATATAAAGGTTATTGTCAATTGACGTTCTTCTAAAGGAATAAGCGTTAATTTTTTATATAAAAGATATTTGTAAATAATTAATCAGAAAAACATGACGGGAATGTAGTAACTGGTAGGGTGACAATGCCGATAGTCGAGTCTCTTGTCTAAGAAAAGTAATTCGTATAAATCTCAATCAACCGCGGGACCCGTTTACTTTCCTGGAGAGCTTGATGAGAGTGTTCGAACCTATTAGGCCAAAACATGCTACATTAATCGTCATATGAACTAAACGTTTTTAAGTAATCATTCTGAATAAATAATGTTTCTTCTAAATGAGGAAACATAAAAGTTTTATAAACACGATTTCTTCAAGAGGAAGAAACATATAATTTAGATGATTTTTTCTACAGGAAGAAACATCAATATTAAAATAGGATTTTATAAACTAAAGATCTAAAGTAATATTTTAACAATAAAATATTCAATCAAGGTTTAAAACTATTTAACAAGACTAAAGGTATGAAGCTAGATCATTTGATTTAGATAATTATTAAGCTATTATATATTCTCGAACTATAGGTCCGGGGTAATCATTCATCAAATACAGAGAAGTTGTTAATTGAGCAACTCATCAAAAAAGTGAATACGCCCCCAACTCTTTTAAATTATTTAATCGAGTCATTTCAGCGAGTCAAAAAGTTTATATGGGATTTCAGATCCCTAAAAACTTTAGTAGTCACTGGCTCTGAGGCTAGATATACGCATGGTTGTTAAAGTAGGCCTACAAGCCCGAGTAATCGCTACAAGGTATGGTGCCGAGGCGACTTTCTCTAACTCCGCCTAGTTACTCGGAATTGGTTAAATATGGTCAACATTAGCCAAAATCAGATCTAGTCGGTTAAATTGGGCCGATTTTGACCTAAAAGGGTAAAATGTAATCCTCATGTCGGTTAAAAGTCAGTCAAAAGTTGGTCAAAGTTAGGCTAGGCGGCGTTGAGTTGGCTGGTTAATTTTTTTTCGTTAACTATGCTTAGTTTGACATATATATATATAATGCCTAAAATTTACTTTCTTTGTATTTGACATGTCCGAGTACTTGATGACCGTCGTTTGAGTCAATCAAAAACCTAATTATTCTAAATAGTTAGAGCAAGTAGGGTATCGTATCACAAGGAGTATGTGGTCAATGTATTCGTGTAACAGATTTAATATTATGAAGTGACTAATTTTTTAGTGCTGATCACACAAGCAATTTTTAGTAAATTCAGAGAACTTAGCAATGAACAAGTAAATGAATCTCAAACAGTTAACAAAGCAAATCACACCCGGGAATTCAAGTAAGCAACCAACAGTATCTCATGCAACCTAACAGATTAATTATTAACGATTAACTGAAAACTGATCAATCAGACAAAACCTTAGATATCAACAATTACTTTACACACGGCACTGGTTATCAAACAGTCCTTTCCAGTGTGACTCAGTTAAGGGTAATTGTATGTTTTATCGTATTCAATCTAACCAAACAGTTATATGACTAATTATCTAGCAACTGGTAACAGATCGTTCAGACCAACGTAAACCTAAACCGACCGAACACTCAGAAATACCAAACATCAATAATCATATATTAATCATCAATAACAAAACATAAGTATTCTTAATCACATGAGAAAAACTGTAAAAGGTTATAAACTATACATCCCGGGTGCGATTCTAGGAGATTAGCCGAGCCTAGACATCATTGAATCTTCAATACGGATGATAGAAATCATATGTAGGGTCTTGACACGAGCTAGGATAGTGGAAATCGCCAATATGAACTGCTGGAATCGCCTCTTGGTCGTCAAAAACGAAGTTAGGGTTTTTCTTGGTGAAAAAGATGTTATAAACCAAAAATCCCGTCTGCACATCCCGTCGCGGTACGCGACGGGTCTTTCCATGTCCAACCGCGTACCGCGATTGACCAACAAAAGTCAACATTAAATTACAACCCATCGCGGTACGCGATGGGTCCTTCAGCAAGCCCATCGCGTACCGCGATGGGACTCAGTTACAGCAAACTTCAATCAACTCATCGTTTTCCGTGCTTGATATCCCGGGTCTTCATTCCGTGTCACAACAGGTCCATACTAAGTACTTTAACGCCTATGACCTGAAATCCAATAAAATACGTATGAAGTATCGATAGTTCTAAAATAAACAGTTAAAACTAAATAATAAACGAACTAAAACATATACAAGTTAACCGATCATCAGTACTCTCCGAGTACTCCCCGATTACTCCGAGTACACCCAACTCCCCTGTCAACCGCCTAGGGTCCGCCTAGCGACTTTTGCAACCTTGGATATACGTGTGTCTGGATCCATTCATATGTGGTCATACCCCGCCACGCTTAGCATCACGCCCCTACTCATTGAGCCGGTCTATAGGGCTATGTGATAGATTTGTTACGCCGATCTATAGGGCCGCTGAGTTGTTACGAGTGAAATTAAAGGTTTATATAAATAATTTAGTGTCGGCGTGTTCACCATCAGTTGTCGCTGACGTATTTTATAAAACTATTTTACAGGTAGTCAGTAGAAAGGTGTAGTAGAAGATGGAGGATATAACCATTTGTCACAGCCCCCGACCCCTATACCCCGGGAGGGGAGCCGTGAACATTGATTGGTGGTATCGGTGTTTATTAAATTATTTTACAGCGGAAAATTTCATCAGAACCGTAGTTAGGAAAAATGATCAGAGTTATAAAAACACCATGATTATTATTATGATAAACCGGGAATTTAATCCCTTTTGATACAAACATAAGTTTTATAGGGTTAAACCCTAATTCACAAAACACGTTTCTTTATTCTGGTGACAAGCCACTTATTTAAGCTGGAAGCCCGCAGGCATCATTCCTTTGTCTCTAACATGTCACCTGAAACATGTTTAAAATATTTGATCAGCAAGAAATACTGGTGAGTACATTCATTTGTAAATGACACATTTTACAGTTACAGCATTAAGATGTTTTTACACCTGCCTGCTTACAAATTACCTAAAGGTACTTGTCACTCGACCGTATCTATGACTGTGGTCATATTACTTATTGGCTAACACTTGTCCAATAAGTAACGTGTAATAGCCCAGTAGGCAAGCCTTGTATACAAAACCCACAATACCAGTAGTAATCATCCCATAAGTCTACAGAGACTTAATCACTGTAATGTATTTAAAATACTTTTAAAAATATATTTGAAACCATTTAAACAATCTATCATGGGTTTTGTAGGTTTTGAAATCACCATGACAGTGTCGGAAAAATAGTTGTCTCACACGAATGTGAGTTGTACAAAAACTCGAATGTCTCACCTTGCAAGTTTACAATTAAAGAACACCTCCTGGTATTAAGCACCTAGGATAAACACAATGTAGTATAACTAGATTAGTATAAAACCAATAATCATAACGATAATCACGAGATTAGAAACTTTACACGATGGCACAACGTCATACCTTAACAGGCAGAGCTTTTGGATTCGTGTATATAAGCTTCTTTCGATAAGATAGGATATCGTTACGACGCTCGGGTATTATACTTATAATATAATTATATGTGTGTGTATAAATTCAGAGAGAAGAAGATTTTGAGCAAAGAAATGAAGTCCCGTTTCCACCCTATTTATAGCAGATTTTGGACCCCGTCGCGGTACGCGACGGCCATGGGCGAAGGGTGTCGCGGTACGCGAAGAGTCTTATAGCTTCGCTGAGTCAGCCCTAGGCCTGCTACGTGGCACGCCATGTGGCAGGCTATGTGTCTTCTGCGTAACCTCCACGTCGCGGTATGCGATGGGTAACCCAAACCCGTCGCGCTACGCGATGTAAGGATTTTTATTTTATTTTAATTTTCAACAAAAATACTAAGGCGGTCCTTAATGCGGCTCGCGGCGATGCGATTGTGCGAAGTGCGCCATCAAAGCACCACATTGCGCCCATCGCACTTCGCCCTCGCCCAAGCCCTTGCCCGTGCGCGTTCGGGTGCTTCGCACCCTCCGCTAGGACCACTGGGTGTGATATGTCTTATAAGAACATTAACATAGAAATTTCCTTTCTTATAAAGAGCTCACTAGTTTGTTAATCTAGCGATGTGGGACAAGAGTTTACAAACCTATTTATACTATGGTGGTTCCTTCTCCATTTCTTTTCCTCCACCAATGTGGGATGGAGTTTTCCTTCTTTTATTTCCCTTCTTTCTCCTTTTATTTATTTTGTGGTTTGCTATAGTCTCCCCTCCTTATTTTGAATCTCGTCCTTGAGATTTGATTGGAATAAGTGTGGGTATTTTCGTTTCATTTCAGACTCCAATTCTCAAGTATATTCTGGTCCACGTTTTGAATCCCACTTTACTTTGACCAGAACTATTCTTTTATGCTTGAGATTCTTGATCTTTTTATCTTCAATTTGCAAAGTTTTCTCAACGAATTTCAAATTTTCATTTACCTTTATATCTTGAAGGGGTACTTCTAGTGTTTTATCAGCTAAACATTTCCTTAAGTTACTTACATGAAATACATCATGTATACCTGACATTTCCTCTGGTAATTCTAGCTGATAGGCTACTGGTCCAATTCGTTTGAGAATTTGAAATGGTCCAACAAACCTTGGACTTAACTTTCCTCTCTTACCGAATCGGATTACTCCTTTCCATGGAGACACTTTTAGTAGCACTTTGTCTCCAACTTGGAATTCCAATGGTTTGCGTCGATGATCCGCATAACTTTTCTGACGATCTCGTGCGGTCTTTAATCTTTCCTTAACTTGATTTATCTTATCAGTACTTTCTTGTATGATTTCAGGACCTGATAATTGTTTTCCTCCTATTTCTGCCCAACATACTGGTTTTCTACACCTCCGTCCATAAAGGGCTTCAAATGGGGCAACGTTAATGCTTGTATGATAACTGTTATTATAGGAGAACTCTATTAGTGGTAAATGGTCATCCTAATTTCCACCAAAATCTATTACACATGCTCTTAACATGTCTTCCAATGTTTGTATGGTTCTTTCACTTTGACCATCAGTCTGTGGATGGTATGCTGTGCTCAAGTTTAATTTTGTTCCCATAGCTACTTGGAAACTTTTCCAAAAATGAGAAGTAAAACGGCTATCCGATCTGATACAATGGATAATGGAACTCCATGTAATGAGACAACTTTGTCTACATACAGCTTAGCTAATTGTTCCATTTTGAAAGTTTCCTTCATTGGTATAAAATGAGCTGATTTTGTTAATCTGTCCACAATCACCCAGATTGTGTCATTACCTTTTCGTGTGGTAGGTAATTTGGTAACAAAATCCATTGTTATTAATTCTCATTTCCATTCTGGCATTTCTAATTGTTGAAGTAATCCGGATGGCTTTTGATGTTCTGCTTTAACTTGTGAACAAGTTAAGCATTTTGAAACATAACTGGTTATGTCCTTTTTCATTCCTATCCACCAATAGATTTTCTTCAAATCTTGATACATTTTATCTCTTCCAGGATGCATTGTGTATTTGGAGTTATGGGATTCTTCGAGAATCTTTTCTCTTAATCCTCCTATGATTGGTATCCAGATCCTGTTCCCCATTCGGAGAATTTCATCATTTCCTTTGACAAGTAGATCAATGGTACCATTTCTTTTCTCATCAGCAATATTATTTTCTTCTATTGCTTGTTTCTGAGCATTCTTTACTTCATCAATTAAATTGATTTGAAGTTCTAATCTTAGAGCTCGCACTCTTTTAGGTTTCTCATGTTCTTTTCTGCTTAATGCATCGGCTACTATATTTTGTCTTACCTTCACGGTATAGGATTTCACAATCATAATCGCTAAGAATTTCCATCCAGCGTCTTTGCCTCATGTTAAGCTCCTTTTGCCCAAAGATATATTTTAAACTTTTATGATCTGTGAATACGGTAAACTTACTACCATATAGATAGTGTCTCCGGAACTTTAGGGCAAAAATTATTGCTCCCAATTCTAAGTCATGTGTTGTGTAATTCTCTTCATGCTTCTTTAATTGTCTAGATGCGTAAGCAATCACTTTTTCACGTTGCATTAATACACATCCCAATCCTGATTTAGAAGCATCACAAAAGACTGTGAAATCTTCAGTTCCCTCTGGTAGCGCAAGTATTGCGGCATTTGTTAACCTTTGCTTTAAAGTTATAAAAGCTTCTTCTTGCTTAGGGCCCTATTCAAACTTGACATTCTTACACGTTAACTCGGTTAACGGAACAGCTATTCGGGAAAAATTTTGAATGAAGCGTCTATAATATCCAGCTAATCCCAAGAAACTTCGAATTTCTGTAGGAGTTTTAGGAATTTCCCAATTAGTAATAGCTTCTATTTTGGAAGGGTCCACGTGAACACCTTCATGGTTAATCAAGTGTCCTAAAAACTGTAACTCTTGTAACCAAAATTCACATTTTGAGAATTTAGCATAAAGCTTATCTTTTCTCAATAGTGTCAAAAGTGTATGAAGATGTTTAACATGGTCTTCACTGGTTTTGGAATAAATAAGTATATCATCTATGAAAACGATTACAAATTTATCCAAATATGGTTTACATATTCGGTTCATCATATCCATAAATGCAGCTGGTGCATTGGTTAAACCAAATGGCATGACTGTAAACTCATAATGACCATATCTTGTCCTAAAAGCTGTTTTAGGAACATCTTCTTCTTGCACTTTTAATTGATGATATCCTGAGCGTAAATCAATTTTAGAGAAATATCGAGCTCCTTGGAGTTGATCGAATAAATCATCAATTCTCGGTATAGGATACCGATTCTTAATTGTGACTTTATTCAGTTCTCTATAATCGATACACATACGCATTGACCCATCTTTCTTTTTGACAAACAATACCGGTGCTCCCCAGGGTGATGAGCTAGGTCGTATGAAACCTTTTTCTAGCAATTCATCTAATTGCTTCTTTAATTCTAACATCTCTGTTGGCGCTAATCTATATGGTGCTTTAGCAACTGGCGCTACTCCTGGTATTATATGGATTCTAAATTCCACTTCACGATCAGGCGGTTGTCCGGGTAAATCTTCTGGAAAGACGTTAGAGTATTCCGATACTACCGGAATTTCCTTTAGCTCTTTTCCTTTGGTGCTAATGATTATAGAAATTATATATGCTACGCCTTGTTTCCTTAGATAGCTTGCCACTTTCATTACAGATATGAACTTCCTAGGCTTGAGCATCTTATCTCCTTGAATTGTAATAATTTCTCCTGTTGGCGAGCGAATTTCAACAGAATTTGTATTACATAGGATTTGAGCATGATTGGCTGCTAGCCAGTCCATTCCTAATATAACATCAAATCTAGCCAGATTCATTGGGAGTAAATTTGCTTTAAACTGGTGGCCTAGTAAGTTTATGTTTTCTTCTTGGAGTACTTCATGAATAAAATGAATGGAATTTCCATCTGCCGTCTCTACCGTGCAGACTTGATGGAGTTTGGTTAATGGTTTAAGACAATACCCGATATTTAATTCCCGAATTTTCTATAAATTAACGTTCATCACTTTTAATGTTTTGTAAGACAATACCCGATATTTAATTCCCGAATTTTCTATAAATAAATATTTTAATCAAGAAAAGACTTCCGCTATGCAACACATATTTTGATATATTTTTAAAACATGTACCAACTATGGTCACACGCCTAGGCCCATGAAGCCGGGTGTGACATTCCATCATAAGTATCAAGAAAAGATAATTCTAAAACGATATAAAGCATGATTGGTCATCAATGGAAAGAGCCAACAAATTCATATTAACTCCAATAAAGCGTTCAAACCATGATTAAACCCGGCCACTACAATTCGCACGAAGGTCTAAATATGGTTACAATATGTATCTTGGTGACAATCTCATTTCTTGGTCCTTTAAACACCAAGCTAAGATCTCTCAGTCTAAGTGCAAAAGTAGTTGAATACCGAGGGGCTATAAATACATACTGTTGCAAAAACAAGTTGGATACACATCTTACTTATTGAGTTTGGGGTTCCGTAGAGATCAACCACTATCATCTATTGTGATATTATATCTATTGTGTATTGTTTGGGCAATTGTGTAAAATATCCAAGGTAACAGGCATGTGGAAATTGACATACATTTTGTTCGTGAAAATGTACGTATTAGGTACTGAAGAAACACGGATCCAATCTCTTTAACGAGTCCTGGATCCAATGAGTCCACCAGGATGGGTCAAGTACAACTAACCAACGATATGAGCACAACCTCCAGAAGTCCAGTGACAGAAACATGCAAAACAAGCACCGTGAGCTCGTTACGGGAAAGACAAGAGGGGGGGGTCTTCCCGTAACCACCCTCCGACGTAAGAATAAGTACAGTTCTGATGGAGAGAAAGTACTTAAGTATTTAGAGTAGATCGTGGGGAGTGAATGTGTTACCTCATGGAGATTGTGAAGTATTTATAGCCGAAAGGTATGGGAATATTATTGGTCCATCTGTCCTTTTCTAGAATATGCCCTTGTAACTGCCTAGACATGCATCCTCTTGTAATTGGTTGGGCTATACGTCCCATGTGTATGGTTGTAACAATTTGGACACGTGTCGATACGTGATAGGACAAGATATATTTGGCCATGTGCACGGTTATAACAACCTGGCCAGCTGTCCTCTATTCATTGGCTGATGGGTCACGTATTCTCCAAGAAAGGATCTTGTTAAATCTTTTAGAAGGTAATTAGTTAATTACAGCTGTCTTATGACATTGCCTTCTGGTCATCTTGGTAGGTGGGGATACTACCCTACGGATGACTTCTGATGGTGTCTGGATGCTTCCGCATATAGTCTCTAGGACGTATCCTTGTTCTTCCTTTATTGAATCATGCGGGTGACATATGAGGAGTTTTCCTCTGAACCGCGGGTGGTACTTAAGGGTATTTGAGTCTTTTTGGTACCCTATCTCTGTAGGTACATTTGTGTATTACACATTGTGATTGACAATCAGTATGATCATATTGTCACATAGGGAGACCCAAGGGGTTATACATCAGTTCAGATCCATTGTATGCATTTGTTCTCCTACTACTAAGAGTGCGAGAGACTATTAAAAAATGTCCAAATTTCCTTTTTAGTTTGTCCTATTGTAAATGGCCACTTTTAAAATTTATTAACTAATTTTCAAAATTACCCTTACACAAATGCAATCATTCAAACTTTAAATTTTGTCTTTTTATATATGTCAAGGGCATTATAGACATTTGCTAAGCAAAAAATGCAATCATTTAAACTTTTTTTAAATTTTGTGTTTTCCAAACCATAACATTTGTAGCGGGCGGAGAGAGTAAATATTATGTATATGTCCTTTGTTTATAGATTTGATTTATTTCCACTAATTTTTCTATTCTATTGTATCTTCCTATCTTGTACTCTATATATAACCATTATACATTTCAATGAGATAATTAATCGAATTATCAAGGTTTATATAAACTATTTAATTAATTAATTATAAAATTTTGAAAAGAACAATTTGATTGATTTAAAAAATAAATGATAATGAATATGATACACTCCAACTTTATAGTTATTATAGTTACAGAATAAGATCGTGAGATTACCCTTGGATCGTTTTTACAACCGCAACTTTTATACATAGAAACAAAAATATAAAACTAACTACTTTTTATGTGAGCCATGATTTGAAATAATAAAAAAATATAGTTTCCATAATTAATAAAGTACCTAGTTCATGGTAGTACGTAGAGGTGGCAAATGGGTTGGGTTGGGTCGAACGAGTCATGAGTTGAAATGAGTCATGGGTCAAAACGAGTATGAATCAAAATGAGTTGGGTCAAAACGAGTCAATTAAAAAAAGGGTTGTTTTTGTTTGGGTCAAAATAGGTTAGGGTCAAACCGGGTTTTGAGTGTTTTTTTTAACGAGAATAACGGCGGAAACATTTTAGTTTTTTAGATTTTTCGTTTTTTATTTATATTTTAAGTTATGATTTTTTTAATTATTTTTTTTGAATTTTTTTAGGGGTTTTCTATTAAGATTAAAAACCCTCAAAAAAATATTCAAAAATAATAATAAAAAAATTATAACTCAAAATATAAATCATAAACAAAAAAAGTAAAAAACACTAAAATGTTTCATACGTTGTCCTCGTTCCATAAAAAAAACATCTAGAATCGAACCGAAACCGAAAGAATCGATGAAAATGAAACAAAGAAACAAAAAGCCAAAAGCGGACCACATCAATCGAAATCGAAACAATCAATCAAAACGAAACTAAAAAAATTCAAACCGAACAAAAACCAAACTGAAAAAACGAACAAAAACGAGTCCGGAATCGACCAGAAAGAAACAAAAGAAACCAAAACCCAACACGTCACGGGTGAAAACTCGTGTTGACTTGAACCTGAACCGAACCCGTTCCGATCTGAAACCCGTTTCGTGCCGAAACCTGTCTTGTACGAAAATCCGTTCTGATCCGAAATCTGTCACATTTCTTTATGACACTAACCCACATCGATCCATTTCTTTGAACTTGTCGACCCATTTTGACCCGAAAATAAAAGGATGGAATTTCAAATGACTCATTTTGACCCATTTATTTAAAACCTTTTACCCAAACCAACTCATTTAACTTTTAAAACAACTCAAATTGAGAAAGGGTTTGAATCAAAATTGCCACCCCTAGTAGTACGTTAAGCAAATTTGATTTTGAAAATGTGTTTCTGAAAAAGGAAAAGTAAGTTTTAAAAACCGGACAAACCACACCCCCCATAGCAGAAAAAGATGGTTCAAAAGTACTTAATCGGGTTAGGCATTTTTTTGGTCCAACCATTTTAAATGAAGACGGTTTTAGAGTACTCAACCGACCCGCTATTTTGAACTTTTTTTCATCCAAAATAATGTATTGTCCATTTAAAGGAATATTCCAAAATGCAGGCAAACATTTAGATATCCAACTTAGTAAATTCATATATCCAAAAAACGTACTAACATGTTATTTTTTTCTCTTTATGGCCAAAATAAAGTTAAATTGATTGAAGATTCAAAATATCTAACTAGAAATTAAACCTTTCAAGATATATGTTTGTCTTGTGTTCCACGGTTACAAAATAATAACTGCAATAACGTCCGAGTAATTATATGTGGAAAATATCAACTCTTAACTAAAATCCCGATGCATGTAAATAAAAGATTTCATGCAATTTCTTCCATGTGTAAAGCAACTTTCCATAGTTGCAAAATTAATATATATACACCAACGTTGATCACCACAAACAAACACAACCACCTTCAAATCAAAATTGCATATTTCATACCTTTTGTCTTTTGTTTTTCATAATGACAATGAACAACCAAAAGCTTACTGTTTTGATGTTCCCATGGCTAGGCCATGGTCACATCTCACCCTTCCTAGAACTAGCCAAGAAACTGAGTAACACGAACCTTTTCGACATCTACCTTTGCTCCACTCCTGCTAACCTCAATTCGGTCACCAAAACGCTGAAAAATGAGCGAAGTTTAGCCTCGATTCGATTCGTAGAACTCCCACTTCCCACATTACCTGAACTTCCACCAAACCTTCATACCACCAATGGCCTCCCTATCCATCTTATGCCTGTTCTCAAACATGCTTTTGACATGTCAAGCCCTCGGTTTTCAAAAATCTTGAAAACCCTAATGCCTGATTTGCTCATTTATGATATTCTACAACCATGGGCTCCAAAGGCGGCTGCCGCCGTTGGAATCCTGTGGTGGTGTTTATCACCACTAGTGTTGCTGCTGCTAATAATACCTATCGTGTCGAGTGCACGGAAGAAAACCGCAAGGATTTAGGGAGTATCATTGGACGTTATAACAATTCAACAAGTGTTATTCTTGTTAAATCGTTTAATAAGATCGAAGGTAAGAATTCTGATTATCTTTCTGTGTTGACTGGTAAAAAGATTGTGCATTTGGGTCCACTGCGCGTCACGTGAACATGAAAGAAAACAGTGTGATCGAGTGGCTTGACAAAAAAAGCACTGGATCCACTGTTTTTGTTTCTTTCGGGAGTGAATATTTTCTTACTAGTGGTGATTTGGAAGATATAGCACATGGGTTGGAAATGAGTAACATGAATTTCATATGGGTTTTAAGGTTCCCAAAAGGACAAAAAGAGATAAAGCTTTCTGAAGCTTTGCCATTAGGGTTTCTTGAAAGGGTAAAAGATAGGGGTTTATTAGTCGAAGGGTGGGCCCCACAAACAAGAATTTTAGGACACAAAAATGTTGGTGGTTTTGTGAGTCATTGTGGTTGGAGTTCAGTCATGGAAGCTATGAAGTTTGGTGTCCCAATAATAGCCATGCCCATGCAGTTTCACCAGCCGGTCAACGCTCGGTTGGTTGTCGAAGTTGGGATCGGTGTGGAGGTGGTGAGGGATGGGAACGGGCGGCTCGGGCGCAAGAACGTGGCGGTGGTTGTGCAGAATGTGATGGTGAGTAAGTTAGGGGAAGGTGTGAGGGAAAAAACCAAGAAAATGAGTGCTGCATTGAGGGTTAAAGGAGAGATGGAGATTGAGGCTGCAGTGGAGGAGCTGCTGCAACTATGCAAGACTGGCGGGGCCCACGATGGCGGCGGTGGCGAAATTGAAGAAGATTCACTTGATGAAAGGGCTGAAAGGTTTATCAAAAAGACTTTGGAAGAGATGAGAAGGCAAGGGTAGGAGTCATCATCTTTAGGAGTTAATTACTTAATTTACATGTGATAATATGTTACTATTTAGACTTTCACAAGAACTTTTTTTTTGGTATTGTGGAGGTAAGTTTTTCTTTTCAGCATGTTCTGGTTTTTAATGACATGTTCGTAAAAGAAATCAACCCCTGCATTTAGTTTTTATATCTATGATTAAGTTTTGGTTTAAGAGGAAGGCTACCCTCTGTTGTGTAGCCTAACCAAGTATCGATCTCAAGACCTTTGAGTGTACGTTTTAGAGGTTTTATCTTTGTTAAAGTATTTATAAAGACCCCTAAAATAATCTTGTTACAATCAACAATCATGAATTTCATAAACAACGTAATATATCGAAATCAAATGATTTATGAGGCATAAATGTTATTTTAATTCAGAAATTTGTAATTTTAGAAGGTGAAGCAACTTGATGCGATTGAAAAGTAACGAGTGAATGCAATATTAAAACCCATATATCATATATGAAATATCTTCTCTTTTTAAAATTTGATTCAGTTCAATATTTTCTTGATATTGATCATGCGTGCTAATTTAGTAAACAAACTTTTGAGCTTACTTAGCCTCAAGGCTTACGTATTTAATGCATAAATTTTAGGTTATATTCAAATTGGGTCTTTTAAGATTTAATTTAGTCTAGGGTTTTTGTTGAAATCTATAGCAAATAATAATGTTGAAAATATTAATGAGATTATTAGTTCTAAAATAATTGTTTTGGTTTTGTATGTTGAATTGAGCCAAGATCAATTTGGGCTAAACATAAGCAAGGCTAGTTGTGAGGAGTCTTGGGCTAGTGCTTGTTAGAGTTGGTGATGGGCTCGAAGATAGTGTTGCACTCGTGGGCTGGACTTAGACTCATCAAGGCGTATTAAAAGAAAAGAGAGAAAGGGTTGTACATTTGAGACCGAAAAAATCATCTCTGATCTCATATTCTCTCTCTCGATCTTCATCTTCATTAGATTTTGGGTTTTATCACGTTGATTGTCTAGTTCTTTTTTGTGATTCTAGTTGTATTTGTTTTGTTTGTCAAGTTGTCGTGTTCATGATCTGAATTTTGATGTTCGTTTGTTTAAGTTCGTATTTCTCCATTTTTCTTGAGTAATAAACAATTTTTGTTATGAGAATAAGAGTTTAAATTCTGGTTTTGAGTTTTTATATGATATACGTGTCTGTAAACCCGATAAACATACACTTTAAGGTGTATAGAGTGGGAGCAGGATGAATTGGGATGGAATGCAAAATACATCGTTACTAATGATTTGTCTTTATACGTGGTGAGATGTGCCATTGATCTTAATGTTGAGATTAAAAAAAATCAAGAATATATTGGATTTGATATTAGGTATTATAATAATAAATTAAATGATAAAAACATTTATTATTATTATTATTATTATTATTATTATTATTATTATTATTATTATTATTATTATTACTTAATGTTAACAATATTTTTATAATTAAAAAAGATTTTAGGATGGATTGGATGAAAAGTGAACTCATTTATGTAATTTTAGGTTAGATGGTCGGGATGAGTGAAAAAAGTACGTATTTTTAACACCTTTAAGACAGGTATAGCGTTATACCCGATGAAAGGTGTGCGTGCTGATGCGACCTCACTCTAATGGAACATCACGCCATCTTGGTGTGTGAGGCCGCATAAGATAAGGCTGGTGAATGACCTCATGCTCATAAGCCATACAAAATCAATTTTCTTAACTATAAATATTACATTAATTAATTTTCTTTAATTCTTCATCATAGATGGGACTGTAACGACTTTTCATTTCTAGTAATAGGGGTTTGAGTACAAGTACGAATATCATCTCGCTGGTTGAATAAATCTGAATATTATATTTTTATTAACTCATGCACACGTCTATAGGATGATAACAAAATAAATTTAAAGTGGCTCCAGAACTAACAAGAAATGATATTAAACGAACATTCAGTCTCCTGAAGCAACGTTGATGTATCATGCAAATCCGGTGCAACAATGCTTAATAAAGAAACAAAGTAGAAGTAATGTATGCTTGCATCATATTACCTTATATGATTCGAGAACACGGATGTCATGCTATTTGTCAATATAATGAAGACATCCAACCGACTTTTGAGCCAACTGATGACCAACAAGTTAAAACAGGCTAATCGTCTAGAGTTATGCAACCAAAAAAACGTAAAACAACAATGGCTTGGATTTAATTGAACATATTTACAAACCTCGTTTACCTGGCTGCGGTGAGGACCAGATATTTAATGAGTGGTATTTAATTATTGTTTTTAAATAAGTGTTTAATAATAATTAATATTAAATCAGTTATATCTAAAATCACTACAAAAAAAAGCCATTCAGTGGCACACGTTTCTAATGGCATTTAGCTTTTGTGTCACTAATTTAGGTTTTTAATGGCACTTTGTTTGCTTACAGTACATTTTTAGTGGCACTTAGTATTAGTGCCACTATTTATGATTTTAGTGGCACTTTGTGTATGCCACTAAAATCTAGTGTCACGCGTTTTCAATGGCATTTAGCTTTTGTGCCACTAATTTAGGTTTTTAATGGCACTTTGCGTATGCCATCTTTGCTTATAACACATTTTTAGTGGCACTTAGTTTTAGTGCCACTAATTTATGATTTTAGTGGCACATTGCGTGTGCCACTAAAAATCTAGTGTCACCCGTTTTCAATGGCATTTAGCTTTTGTGTCACTAATTTAGGTTTTAATGGCACTTTGCATATGTCATATTTGCTTATAACACATTTTTAGTGGTGCTTAGTTTTAGTGCCACTAATTTATGATTTTAGTGGCACTTTGTGTATGCCACTAAAAATCTAGTGTCACACGTTTTCAATGACATTTTGCTTTTGTGCCATTAATTTAGGTTTTTAATGGCACTTTGTGTATGTCATCTTTGCTTAGCACGTATATTTAGTGGCACATAGTTTTAGTGCGACAAATTTATGATTTTAGTGGTACTTTGTGTATGCCACTAAAAATCTAACGTCATACGTTTTCAATGACATATTCTAAAAATCTTACTTTTAAAAAAAAAGATAAATTTGTTGTATACATACTTTATGTATATAGGGATCAGAGTTAACTAATTAATTAATCTTAAAAAATGGTTGCGTAAAAGTTTAGTTTTGTGATGCAATTTCCAAAAAAAAATACCATACCTTTTAGTAGTGGTTTTAATTATTTCTTCTTGTGCTATAAGTCCCGATCCAGATTTGTCAAACTAATTTGATTTGACTGCTTCATTTGACCTTTTCCTCGAATTTTTTGTAGTTTCGGTTTTCGGGTCAGGTCGGTTCCTGACCCAGGGATGAGCATGAAAGCAAAAATCCGAAATCCGAACCAAAAAACCGACCTGACCGAATGCATTTGGTTCGGTTTCGGTTCTGACTTTCGGTAGGGTTGGTTAGGTTCTGACTTTCGGATAGAGTCTGTTCGGTTCAGCTCAACTTCAAATCTTATTAAACAAATATATGTTCTTCAAGTTCTATTAAACAAATAGAAAATATACTTTTAAAAAGTAGAACATATAATAATTTGTTACGTTGTATACTTTTTTTTATATCCAAAAAAAAAAAAAAAGATTAAATGATAGGCAAATTTAGTACATCATGTACCACCAGACCCTATATCGTTTGGTATTGAATTAGGCTTATGAAGGAAATCAAAAGATGAACTTCATTCTCTAAATCGGTTTTTGCAAATTTTCTCAGAAGATACCATTAACTGTGTACACAAAGTCAAACTGAGTTTTGACATTCAGAAATGAATTAAATTTGACTAAGTCAAAAGCATCAGGTCCACTAAATGAAATTGCTACATAAAAATCAACAGGTCCACTATTGAAGTTTTGCATTTGTTTCAAAGCAATTCCTTATTGGGAAAGAGGTCCATATAATCTCTAAAGTGTTTGTCATATAACAAAGAGGTAATCCTTTGGATTTTATTAGTAGGGGTATATCAGTCAAACAACAAGCTATCAAAAAGAGTTAATACTTATTATCATGTTTATCTCTGCAGGAATCTGCTTGTATAGTAACCTTTTCCGTCATTGTATGATATGATTTCTAAGCCCGAGTTTCACATATCGAGATCGTGAGCCTAAACGAGCTTTTTGTATAATAACTATTATTATATATAAACATACGGGACTTTTAATAAACATAAACCTATGTGCCACTAAAATTAAACGTGAACATCATTCTATTGTATCTAAAAAGAACATAACCAAGCGACACCAATTAAAATTAAACGTGAACATCATTCCATTGTATCTAAAAAGTATAAAAATTACTTTTGTTTATTATACATGCCAGTCAACATTTACTCAAATATTTAGTTGGTTTGTAAACGAACCGAACAGAAACGATTGAACACGAGCATTTATAGGCTTCTAAACGAACCGAACGACACATGCTCATGTCTGTTCGTTTAACTTTAACCGAACAACGATCGAACACGAGTAATTAAACGAACAAGGTTTTACAGTACGTGTTCGTTCATTAAGAAACTGAACGTGTTCATTCGTTAGGACAGATGAAAGAACATAACCATACGACACTAATTAAAATTAAACGTGAACATCAATATATTGTATCTAAAAAATATAAAAATTACTTTTGTTCCATTCCTTCAGGTAAAATAATAAAATTAAATGCCTACTCATCAATTCTAAACCTCTAAAAATGGTTTAACCTCCATCAACAAACTGTACTCTTCATTTCTAAACCTCCGCTATGTAGATTCGATTATCTCATCAGAATGTTCAATTTCGTCTCTGATTTCTAAACCTCCGGTATAATTGCTATTCAGATTCACTTATCTCATCTGAATGTTCGATTTTGTTTATGATTTTCTCGATTTGTTGCTATTCGTTTGTTTCTGAACTGTTCGATTTAACTCTAATAGTGATTTGTGTATGACTGAGCTATTAGGTTATTTGTTCATGATTGAAGACAGTTAGGTTAATTGTGATTAGCTTTACCTGTAACAGAGATTTGTGTATGATTGAGCTGTTAGGTTATCGTTTATTGAGATTTCCTTATGATCGTTTTTAGAGATTTCGTTATGATTTAGCTGTTATCGTTTATAGAGATTTCATTATGATTGAACTGTTAAGTTATCGTTTATAGAGATTTCTTTATAATTGAGCTGTTGTTGTTTATAGAGATTTCCTTATGACTGAGCTGTTAGGTTATTGTTTATAGAGATTTGGTCAAACACGCTGTTTAATAATGAATATGATAGTAATGATATTTTTATTGCATGCTTTTTTGAATGGATAGTATGGGTAAACGCAAGAGGCTACATATAATTTCTAGCGACTTGGAAGAGACTATTGAAGAAAATGTTGTAGATCATCCCAATGAAATGAAAGGTGATCAATCAGATTCTGAAGAATGCCAGTCTACAAATGAACAAGGTATCAGTTAACCTAGTGATGTTCGTACTATTTGATCTAGAGAGAGGGTTTCCTATTAAGTTGAATAAATAATTATTGATTGTTAAAATAATGATCTATGAAATTGTATGGAGTACACAGTACCTTGATATGATCTATGAAATTGTATGGAGTACACAGTGCCCTGAATAAATAATTATTGATTGTTAAGATATGTGAACCTTATATCATAGAATGTTAACTCAAACTGAATGTTAAAAAATGTCAGATTCTGTGTACAGTAGTTTACGATTGATTCGGTTCAGTTATTTTTGTTTGGCTGTATCATATTTTTTATTAATTAAAACCTGCTTAGGTGAAAAGAGGTTATACCCAAAAGGCTGAAACATGGAAAATGAATAGTGGTCAAAGAATAGTTGTCACCTTTTATCATTTTGGACAACCCGTGAGGGATGAAGGTAATGAACTTGTTCAGTACCTTGGGACACTTGTGAGGATGTCCGATCATGTATCGATAGAATACTTTGATTGGAGAAAGGTTCCCAAGCAAAAGAAAGAAGATATGTATTCACTAGTTAAGGTATAGTCTTTTATCAAGCTTTATATGTAGTAACTCATTAAGTAAGAGGTATATGCTAATATATATAGTTTTTATTTGTAGTCCAAATTTGTTATTCATCCAAAAGAAACAGATGAGATTAAGAAATGGATCTTCTATGGCATGGGGAAAAAATGGAGAACGTGGAAAGGTTCATTGAAGACACAGGAAAAAATGGAGAACGAGGAAAGGTTCATTGAAGACACGCGCATATGATTCAAGCAAATCCGTTGATGAAATTGTGGCACAACAAATCAAGATTGACAATAGATTGGATCCAACTCAATTTAAAAAACTTGTTACTCGTTGGTTCACTCCGAATTTCAAGTAACAATGATCTATAACTTTGATATACAATATATATAATTATTGAACTAGATTATATAAATCTAATCGTGTATTAATTAACTATTTACCATAGAGTACATGTGATGCTAAAAGATCGAGCCGCTCAAAGATGAAGGAGCCTCTTGTTACCGGGACAAAGTCGTTTGCTAGAATTACTCATGAAGAGGTATTATTTTAGCTATTTTGAATTAAATTATTGTCTTCTTTTTGTTTCTTGTTCCTAACTAAACATCAAACACAATGGCAGGCCATGAATAATAATGGTGTACATCCAACACAAGGAGAACTATATATAAAAACTCACACCCGTAAAGATGGAACAATTGTTGATGAGGAAGCCGCTAAAGTTGTGGTAATGTATATTTATGTAGGGATGAGCTTGATAATTGGTACCGATACCGAATCTGCCGGATACGAAATACCACATCGAATTTGTCGGTTCGGTATCGCTATCGATTTCTATACATCCCAAAATTGTATTAAATACTTGTAATCATGAAAAAAAATAAACTGAAAATTTGATAAAAAAAAATCTAAATAAATGATACTAATGTCATTACATTATGAAAGTCAGTGAAATGTTACATCTTTTCTAGTTTTTACCATTGTACTAAACTTGTGCAGTTAACATAGTGTCCTACAATACAATGCAAAACATAAGAAATATTAGTATATTATTTTTGCAGCCAAAAGATTAATCAAAAACAAGCATATATTTTGATTGCTAACAGGGGGTGAAACGAGCTGATCTGAGCCCGAGCTGAACTCGCAAACTGGCTCAAGATCGATAAGTGAACCTTGGGCTCGGGCTCATTTATTAACATTATACATTACTAGTTTGAAGATATAAAAGTGATCAGTCTAATAACTTAGGAAAACCATCAATTTATAAACATTACGTGTGCTTCGGTCTTTTTCAAAATTACTTACCTTTATTATTTTCTATTTAGGCTTCATTAAAAGCTATTGCAAGTGACTCTACAAGCACAACCGGAGATCTAGGTGATTTTTCAAATGATGACTACTCAAAAGTTAAAGGCCCGGAGAAAAGGGGATACGTTCGATTAGTTGAAAGGATGCCGACCGCAAAAAGTAAAGGTGATTCTTCAACAAAATCACAAAAAAATGATCATTTAATGAATGTTGTCAATGTTATGTTGAACATTATTCAATAACATATTCCTAATGCAAACTTGTCGTCGGTTCTTAGCGATATGAACATAAAGGTACTCACTTTCATAAACTATTGTTTATTATTTTTATTGTTACATATCTATATATTAACATTTTTTCTCATTTATATGTTTTAGGTACCGAGTACAATTTCTTCGGTTAACCAAGCATCATCTTCACGAAATAATAATGGTAATTTGTTTTATGTGATTTGTTTGTAACTCGAGATGCAAATCCTAACCGGTTAACCGAACCAAAACCGGTGTTGGAGAAACCGGTTACTTTTCAATTGACTAATGATTAGGAACCGGTTAGGGATTTTCACATAGGAACCATTTAAACGAAACCGGTTAACGAACACACACACACATATATATAATAAAAATATTTGCCTTGTTAGCCGGCTCGAGCTCGACAATGAAACTTGGGCTCGTTTATAGAACGAGCTTATTTTTAGGCTTGGGCTAGTTTAGCTTTTTCACAAGCTCGCAAGCATTGAGATGGTTGATTTTAATAGGTTATTATCGATTTTAGATTAATAATTAAGTATGCTACACAAGTTAGTGTCCATATTATTTACATATTGAAAAGTTTATTTTTTCTTATTAGGCACCTTGCATGAAGATTGAAGATGGTGAAAGAGGTTAACAAGTGTGGTTAAGTTTTTAGTTTTTATTCAAATATTTCTTATTTTCCTTTTTATATGATTGATATTTGACTTGACTTGAGAGTTATTAGACATATAATATGCATATAGAATGCGGTTGGTGTGTGTTTAGAATGCGATTGAAATTTTAGTTGTGGTAAAATATTATAATTTCTATATTTGACGGTTGTATTTTTATTTATGTTGGTAGATGGATAAAAATGCCACTAAAAGTCCAAAATGTTATTAATGGCATACGGATAAAAATGCCACTGAAAGTTCAAAATGTTTTTGTGGCATACAGAACTGAAAACCCAAAATATTATAATGGCATACGGAAGAAAGTGCCACTAAAAGTCCAAAAAAATTTTAATGGCATATGGATAAAAATGCCACTGAAAGTCCAAAATATTTTAACGGCATATGGAAAAAAATGCCACTAAAAGTCCAAAATATTTTTAATGGCATACGGAAAAAAGTGCCACTAAAACCCGAAAAGTTTGTGTGGCAGACGAGAAAAGTGCCACTAAAAAGCTTTAGTGGTAGCGCTTCTAGTGGCACTTTTCTTGTGTGTCACTCATTCCAACAAGGTTCTTTAGTGGCACTTCTTAGGTTTCTTGTGACACTTTTTGTATGCCACTAAATGGCTTTTTATTTGTAGTGAATGAAATTTAAAATTGTGATGTCTCACCAAGTATAACGCCATTTGAATTAGGTTTTTTTTAAGTCAATATCACTATAAAGATAAAAGGATCACTTGCAAACCGTAGGAGGCCTAATTAACAAAATACAAAGAGTTAAATACTAGACAAGCCAAAACAGCCAACAATTTATAATGAAGAATTTACTAAATTAAAGTTGTATCAATCTTTTCAATCCACGCTTAGCCATTTGAATAAGTGAGTGAACTTGAAGGGTGATGAATGATGTATCCTTGAGGTGGCACTGGCCACTGTGTAAGGTTTCACACTCTTCATGTATAGCACATGATAAAAATTGAATTAAGCACCGTTTTCATGACCAAAATGTTCCATGCTATCAACTTTAACTACTTATCACCATCGTTCAAGTCTATTTAATTTGGATTAAAGAAAATGTTGAAAAGGAAGTAGCTAGGAGAGAAGATGGATAAGAAACTAGGCAGTCTACCTACTTTTGTGTGCACATATACAAAAGCATGTGTTTGAATTTTACATTATACATGTACTTTCAACTTTCAAGTATATATTCAATATAATATCTTTTCCCTTCTTCACAATATTTGATATTAGAGTTGGCATAGAATCATACCAATACAATTCCTCTTCATAAGATGAATCTCAGTCGACTGTTAATCCCCAACGTAGTTGTTAGCCGAGATTGAATATGAGCAAAGATAATCGCTAAACGTAAATCTCTAAGTGGTGGGCGCTCAACGTAAATTTCATTGATCAAAATCATAAATAAAAAAAAAACTTATCGTCCAGCTTTCTTTCAAAAGGCTAAAATCATTAGAAAGAAGAGAAAGCAACTTGCAAGCAATAAGAGCTAAAAAAAAGTCAAACATACAAATCAAAAGAACAACAAAACACGAAGCAACAAACTAAATGGGAAAAATTTTACAAAGTTAAACATGTACTAGTCTTCCCAATCCAAGCTTAATTGACTTTCTACTCCTAAGTTTCGCCCACAAAAACGATGTTGCCTTGATGTCGTTAACCACCTTTTCAACCGAAATTGGTATATCCGGGTAAATCTTGTCATTTGTCGTTCTTCAAATCAACCAAAAAGTAATAAACAAGATTGCTTGTATCACTTCACATTTTGCTTCTATGTACGTTTGCTCGAGATGTCCAGTCTCTCTTTGACCGTACAAGATCTGGTTTAATATGCTCAACTGGTTAATAACTTTTCAATTTCTCACAAAAAGCATACGTAACAAAATATCAAAAAGCATTTTCATGTTGACAAATCTTATGCTTAATTAATGGTGGTGGAACTTTTTCCAAAGTCAATGGAGAACGTAGACTTTTATAGACTGTTTTTTGTTACTTTTGTATATGTGTGTATAAAAGTTATATGTTTCAAAGTTTAATTAGCCACAATTGTTTTAGAAATTTAAAGCCGGTGTAGTTTTCATATTAAAAACTAATCTACAAGAAAATTGAAAGAAACACGGATCTAATCTTTTAAGGGCTTAGATTCAATGGATCCATGAGTTACGGGTCAAGTAATTACTAACAAACAATACGAGTTCAATCTCCCAAGTCCGGTGACGGAAACTTGCAAAATAGCCACCGTGAGCTCGTTACGGAAGGACAAGGGGGAGTCTTCCCGTAACCACCCTCCGGCGTGAGAATAAGTACAATTACGATGGATAGAAAGTACTTAAGTATTTAGAGTAGATAGTTGGGAGTGAATGAATACCTCATAGAGATGACAGAGGATATTTATAGCCGAAGGGTAAGGGAATGTGATTGGTCCAGCTGTCCATTTCCAGAAGATGCTTTCGTAACTGCCTGGACACGTGTCCGCTTATGATAGGACGAGCCATATCGGCCATGTGCATGGTTGTAACAACCTGGACACGTGTCTGCATGTGATAGGACGAGCTAATTTGGCCATGTGCATGGTAGGGCCGGCTCTAAGAATGCGAAAAAAATTTTAGGCAAAAGGCGAAATTTTTTTTGCCCCTTAAGTAAAAGAAACATTTTGTTGGATTTAAACAATTTAATTTTAAATGAGCTTATTTGATAATGATTTGAGTTGTGTAAAAAACTTTTGTATAAAAATAATCTTAAAATTGTCTTAAATAAGACTATAACTCACAACATTTTGGTTAGATGTAATAGCTCTTTACCACTAGACCAAGCTAGTAGTTATGTAATTGTGTTGAAACATTGATTATACATATTTTTTTTATAAAAATACATATAACTTTTTTTGAAGAAAAAAAATTTCGGACCTAGCGGGGTGTCGGGCCTGTGGCCGTCGACTACCCTGCCATACCTCAAAGACGGCCCTGGTACTGCATGGTTGTAACAACCTCGCTAGATGTCATTATTCTATTGGCCGTTACGTCTCGTGCTTTCCAAGAAAAGATCTTGGTAAATCTTCTAGAAATGAGTTGGTTAATTACAGTTGTCCTCTAATATTACATTTTGGTCATCTCTGCGAGTGGGAACAGTACCCTGCGGATAACTTCTGAGGGTGTCTGGATCCTCCCGCACATAGTCTCTAGGACTTGTTATTGTTCTTTCTTTATCTTGAGTTATGCGGGTGATTTATATGTGTAACATCGTGAAAATTTCGAGTTTAAAATATAAACTTTCCAAAGTATAGGGACTAAAAATGCCAAATTCCAAACTTGAGGGTCAAAAAAATGAAAAATCTGTTTTCCTGACCCATCGCGCTACGCGATGGATCAGAAGGAAGACCCATCGCGCACCGCGATGGGATGTCTGACAGCGAGACGCGTGGCACGACACGTGTCCCGACACGTGGCCACACGTGGCAGACCTATGTGATTCACTTGGGCTACGTCGCGGTACGCGACGGGTGCCCAGGAGGCGGTCGCGTACCGCGATGGGACCCAAGATTTTGCCTGTAAATAGCAGCCTCGGGTCTTCATATTTTCACACACAAATTCAGTCTCTCTTTCTCTCTCTAACATCTCTCTACACCTCAATATCCATACCATCAATCCACCTCGATAAACGTGCCCCGATTTCCTCGTTTTATGTACCGACGTTTCCTCGAAGTGCGTGCCACCCTCCACCCACATATCAAAAGCGTTTGTTCTCGAAGTACGTGCCAACGTGTGTTGAAGTTTTGGCATTCATTGATTTGCGTGTCGAGAAAAGAGTTGATCAAGAAGTAAAGCGGCGTCGGAGTGCTGCTCGATTTCGTAGGGTTTCCAATACGCCAATAAGGTTAGGCGTAATGTCAATTGAATATAATATAATATTATATTAAAGGCTTAAGCCTTAAGTCGAGGTTATACTCGATACCTCGATAAAAGAGAAATAAACATAACAAAGAAATGAATGAAAGATAAGATATTGGATATAATTACGTATATATGTGTGTAAGTATATATGTATGCTCTTTGTTATGAAAATATTATTTAATGAATAATGAGTATAATTAAATAATAAAAGAAAAAGAATACGTTTCTTGGAGAAGAAGAAACGTCGGGTTTTTAATATAAACTAAAGGTTTATAATTTACTTTTAAACTAAAGGTTTTCAAGTAAAAGAAAATGAACTAAAGGTTCATCGAGGTTGAGATATAAAATAAGACTAAAGGTCTTAAGCCGGATCGTGTATCCGACTAACAAATATTTATACTTGTACTATAGGTGCGAGATTAAGAAGGGAAAGACCCTTGGACGGTGAGTGAAGCCGATCCTAAAGCGAAAAGGTGAATACACCCCCAAACTTTTATAACTTATTTTAAAATGAGTCAATGTGTTATATGAAATTGTTTACAAGGAACTATGTGTTCCTAAAACCGTTATGAATAAGGGTATAAACCTAGCCCTCAGGCTGTGGTATACGTATGTCTGGATCCTCACATAGGTGGTACTATGCGATGAATGGGCACGATCGCACCATCCTTGGTCGTAGGACGCTCTCCTGCAGGGAGTACGACCGTTGTGTATATTTACGGGTACTTAACTAAGTCGAACGCTGCAGTGTTTGCTGAGGTGACCTAGAGTTGAGGGCTCGTGTTTATAATGTGTTATTTGACTTTGTTATTCCTAAGCCACGTTGGGCCGAGGCAGACGTTGTCTAGAGGGGTAATAAAGTAAAAGAAAATATTTTTGCCTCAGCGTGTTCACCAGTATTCGTTGCTGACGTATTTTCTTACATTTTGCAGGTGAACAAGATTAGCACTTGGAAATGTCGAAGTGCTTTGAATATCCGATGGCTTGGATTTATTCTAAAACTTAATATATGATGGTTTGTAAGTATAAACAAGTAATGTTTTGTTAACAACTCTAACGGGTGTTTTATAATCCCGTCTTTTGAATGTATATATAAAAGTTATATTTTGATCCTTAAAGATTTATAAGTCTTCCGCAAACTAACGCAACTCTGATTTATTTACAATTATGGTACCAACTATTGGGTCACACGCCTAGGCCTAAGATGTGGGTGTGACAATATGTTCCGCGGGTGACTTCTGAGGGGGTCATCTTTCACCCACTGGTGGTCTTTAAGGGTATTTGAGTCTTTTTAATACCCTACCTCCATAGAAATAGATAAGCTTAATATTTGTAATAACAAAAAAATTACCGGCTAGAAAAAATCATTCTCTGCATGCATGTTGGTAGTTTTTTATTTTCAATATAAATTAAGTTCTTAATTTTTAACATCATTAGATATACATAACAGATATTTTGTGCAAAAATGAAGCTAGGTTCTTTCAGATTCCGCAAACAATGTTTCTCATTACTTCACGTAAGCAAATGAAAATACAAAAACATATGATTATATATATGAAGTAAAAAAATGGAGTTACACTCCATTCTAAAATAATTACATATAAACTTCAAATCTATCGAAAGCTTTGATCACAAGCTACGTAAGTGTAACATGAAAATAGTGAATATCCAAGCATATTTAGACACTAAAAAACGTAAGATATTCTAGTAAATCTGAATCAATTAAGCGATCGCTTTTAGGGTTCTTCGGGTATGCTCTCAAGCATGACTTCATTGTTAGGACTCCATGTATGATCATGAACTATAGACACACGACTTGCGGGCATCTTTGTGAGCTCTTTAGCGACGTTCTTGAAACTGAGAGTTCCTGATCCACGCTCACATTTTGATAACATCATCATTGCTTCTTCCTTGCTCATTATCACTTTAACCCTCACCGTACCCCTGTTCTGATTGTCACAAGGGCTTGAGTGCTTCATATCGCGATTAGATACATATTGAGTGACCCCTTTAGTGACAACCTTTTTGTGTACGTCTAGATCATCTCTAGCTACGTAATTTGAAGATTTATTGCTATTCTTCTTAAACTTGCATCTTGCAAGACAAGAGCTCAAGAAGCAAAGCATTGTGCAAAACAAAGGAGTATTAATGAAGGCGGATTAGTCGAAAATCTGCCTATATGTTTTTAAAGATGATGTTGATGAGGAGTTGATGTAGAACCAAAGGCTTTAAAGTTTTATAACTTGTGGATGTTACAAGTACTCCCTATTTCTATAGAGTGGAATGCGGGTTTAAAGTTTGCGTATGAATTGGACTACACTAGTTTCCAAAAAAACATGTTTTAATTTTCCAATAGCAATAATAATAATAATAATAATAATAATAATAATAATACAATAGTATAAAAAGAACAATTGGTGATGTTTTATAAAAGTCGTTGTACGTATAATATTTATATCAATTAAAATAAGTAAAAGGTTACTCATGGGACATGTGATTGCATAAATATATATACGAATTTTAAGCATTTGCAGCATGTGAATATAACTTTGCGTATCTTTATTTTTACATGTAAATTAAACTCTATTGTTGAATGTTGATGGCTAAATCTTAAATTATTTATTTTACTTATCTAAGGGGAAATTGACTAAATAGTTTTTCAAACTTTTTATATCGTTTAAATGAAACCGCCCATGGTAATAAGAAGTTAGAAACAAATTATTGGGATTTATATAAACATGCACAAAAGCTTTCTTCATCCTTATAATATTTTTTTCTGGAAAACAAGTATTTCCTACCTTAAAATCCTCCACACTTTGCTTTTACAATAACTTAAACCCATTACCTTATTTTTGTGAGATTGGACATCATATCGCTAGACCAATATTTAATGAGGTTTAGAAATTATATGAGTTTAGACTTCAGACTACGCAAAAAGCATATACTTTTGTTATAATTGTACACTCCAGGAATGTTTAGTTTTGCATGAATTTCTACTTGATTTTCATATATACTAAAAACAACTAATTTATTTGGGGAATCTTTTAAGTAACAACTAATTTATTTGGGGAATCTAAGTACTTTTTACCTTTTACAATCCCCAAAGAAAACATAGTATATGAAACTTTTAATTACTTCAATTGTAACATACACATGTTAGATGTTTATGTTAACCGATATTATTCGTTTTACTCTAAATAACTAATTTTGTTTTTATCAACCGGGTGATCGAGGATTTTTTCAATATGTAACTCATATGCAATTATCAGAACTATATTTAATGTAAATTATCCTCTTATACATAATCAACACGTTACGTGTTGATATTATTTAAGGTCAAATATTACTTATAAGACAAGCATCTCTCATATGCATCACCAGTTTGAGATTTGTGTCTAGAATGAACGTTACATTCAATCAAAAGATAATTATGAAGCATAAAACAACCTAACAACAATAAAACAATATATAAATGCAAGTGAAATAAAGATACAACGATACATGAGGCCATGAGCTGATGAGCATAATATGTAGATTCAACTCAATGAATTTACACATGAGCATGATAATTATGATATTGTTTAGTTTGTGTAGACATATATTGTATTAGAATATAGCCTGTGTAATACACGGATGTTAAAAAAAATATGACAAAAAAGTTAAATTTAATAATATACGTAATAACCTATCTCATGTATTCATAACATATAAATAATGATAAATAAAATTTAATAATTCATAAATATCTAAAAATCTCATTTAATACATTTAAAGTTACATTTGGCTTTGTTAGTAATTCTATATAAATAGTAGAGTGATGTTACCGTACAATAATTGTTTAACATACGATATGAACGCGAATCACGCTCAAAGGCAAAAACAAAAGCGTTCAAAGACAAAAATACTAAAATGGTCAGCCAAAAACTAAAACGCTCAGCCATAAATTAAAACGCTCAGCCAAAAATACTAAAACGCTCAAAAACGGTTTTCATGAAGAAAAGTAAAATATTGATCGATTAACGATCAAAAACTGTTTATGTCGGTGAACCAATGATAAATTATATGTATTGACGATTTCGAGATCTTGTGATGTGATTTCATGGATCGGTTTTATGAATATAAGTATTCTTGTACCTAATGTACGTTAAGCAATTATTGTATTATATATTTTCTTATAAATAGTAATAGTATTAGCTAGCATCCTAGTTAGTAATTTTATTAAATGAAATGTGAAAGAATGTTTTGTTTTAATAGTATAGGTAGATTTTCAATGTTTGTAACGATGGTTATGAAATTGCCTCTTTTTATTAACAGTCAACGGAATTCAGTCTTAGGCTGAGTTTTGAACTTTAATATGAAATTTGTATCATAAATTAGTCAACATTGATAAAAATAAAAATGCTAGAGATATGAAGAAGCTTCACCACAAATAAGTTAGGTTTCTTAGATGTAACACTTGATGTAGGTGGTCTCGATTCTCAGAGAAAGACATCCATTTGTTTGTTTGTTGCCTCTTCCATTCCCACCAAACCGTTTGCCAATTTATTACTCTCTCCGTCTCTCTATAAGTGTTATAGTTTGAAAAATTTTTGCTTAACAACTGATTATAATACCCTGACATATATAAAAGATAAAATTTAAGAAAGTTTGAATGATTGATTTGTGTAAGGGTAAACTTGAAAATTAGTTAATAAATTTTGAAAGTTGACATTTATAATTGGACAAACTAAAAAGAAAGTGTGGACACTTTCAAATGGACGGAGGGAGTATTATTTTTAAAGCCACTTTATTAAAACTGCACCACTCATGGTTAGAAAATCCTAATCGAGAGGGAAATAAAAGAAACAGATACATACTAAGAAGCTGATTTCTAAGCCGCTCTACTAAGCATTAATCTAAAATTACGATTACTTGAAGAAAACCAAAAAAAAAAAAAAAGACATCAAAACGATTCAATCGAAAAAGAGTGTTTTGAAACTCTATATAGCCTCTTTTCGAGCTCTCTAGATTATCCATATTATTGCCTCTTTTATTTTTATTTAATTGGTGTCATTTTATTTTAGTTACATATCAGTTTATTTTGGAAGTGAATTTTTTGCGAAAAAACAATATTTTTCTAATCAGATGAGTTTATGTGTGTTTTTAATTATTGTTTGATGCTTTAATATATAATTGAAGCATAGGCTGTTGCGTTTAGGGGTATTCGAATCAGACTCGAATAATTCGAAATTTGATTCGACTCGCATTCGAATTTGATGGTTCGAATTCGATTTTTAGTCATTCGAATTCGATTCGGTTCGAACTCGATTTTAGTAATCAAATTTCGAATCGAATACGAATTTATAATCATAAATTCGTATTCGATTCGAAATTCGAATTCAAATTATACATTTTATTTTTATTAGATATATACATACTTATGAAAAGATAAACTACATAAATCTTTTGAGTTATAGAGATTAAAAATAGAAAGTTTATCATTTTGGTTAATAATTAATGTAATTGAACGTTAGCATTGAATATTTAGGATGTGATAACTTTAAATGATTTATTTATTTTATAGATTTGTACTTTTTGTGGTTTAAAAACTCAAATTTATAGAGGGTTTGAAATAGAAATGTATTTTTTTAACTGAATTCGAATTCGATTCACACTTCATTTTTGAATCGAAACGAATTTCGAATTGGCTATTCTGAATTCGAATCGAATCGAATTTGTTGAATCTATTTCGAATTCGAATCCAGCTTCAAAATTTCAAAATTTGAATAATTCGATTCGAATAAATTCGAATATTCAAAATTCGATTAGTTGAACACTCCTAGTTGCGTTATTTGACAAATTCTTAGTTAAAAAACTTAACAGGAAAAAAAAAAGGGAAAAGTTACATTTTTATATTTAGTGACACACATCATGACCACTAAACCTATAATGTTCTTTATACATATTTTTTTAATCTCTCATGTTGCACGTATATTTATTTTACTTGTCAAATAAAAGAAAAAAAAGAGTTTGTTATGTGCCAGCCTCATGGGTTTATGGAACAAGTCATTCATTTGTTTTTATTATTTATGTCATATTATTTTTAATTAATTATGTTGTTGAGTTAGTTAAAGATGGATAATGGGTGGTTAAACTCTCCCATGTCCACCATGTTCCAGTAGCAACATTCTAGCAGTGGTTGTTTGTATGTTATCCTATTTAAGGATCATTTCTTAAGTTAATTATTATGAATGAAGAATATCAATTAGTCTCAATTTTCTCTCTATTTGCTAATCTGGATTCCCGTCTATTTTCTATGGCCAACGATTAATTGTTGGAACCACAATAGTGGTATCAAAGCCGTCGTGATCCCCCAACCCATGGCTGCTCAAACTCTATCCGAAACTGAGTTCTATCAATGGATGAACGAATCCCTTGTGAAACTCGAGTATCAATTTCAAACCGCATTCACCGCGCTCCAATCGATCCGGACCGCGCTTGAAGCCCGTGACAACCCGTCAACTCCACCAACAGTTTCTGCCACCACAATGTCAACATCGACCCCATCACCACCCACCGTTGTCATCAACCCACGGGTTTCCTCCACCACACCACCACAATCACCGGCCCTAAAAACCGCCACCCCACCTGCCTTTAAAACCGCACCAACATCAGCCCAAAAACAGATGCCTCCACATATGCCGTCTACACCGAAATGCCTAAAGGCATTTGTTGAGCAACCGATGACGGCTGTTGTGAAACCAGTGAATCAGAAGAATGGATTTGTGCCTGTTGCAGCTTCAAAAGCAAACGCCACGATTGTGGAATGGTTAGTTACTGGTTATTCTAGCCGCCTACTATGTTACGATGTAAAGGTCATAGTATCATGTCTTGTTGACTCTATCATGGGTCCAAATAGTCTTATTAACCTGTGGCGTCCACCATGGCTCTTGAGTATCAACACTCCGAATTCCACCGAAAGAAGCGAGTGGCGACCACCGTGGTTTCGCCAAATCCTTTTCGGGTTCTCCATGTTGCTTGTTTCTAACCTTACGGACAAGGTTTTCTTAAGAGGGGTGGAATGTTATGTGCCAGCCTCATGGGTTTATGGAACAAGTCATCCATTTGTTTTTATTATTTGTCATGTTATTTTTAATTAATTATGTTGTTAAGTTGGTTAAGGATGGATAATAGGTGGTTAAACTCCCATGTTCACCATGTTCCAGTAGCAACATTCTAGTAGTGGTTGTTTGTTTGTTATCCTTATTTAAGGATCATTTCTTAAGTTAATTATTATGAATGAAAAATATTAATTAGTCTCAATTTTCTCTCTATTTGCTAATCTGGATTCCCGTCTATTTTTTTTGGCCAACGATTAATTGTTGGAATCACAACAGAGTTTTAGCCATTTGCCTATATCTTTAAACCCGAGAGTTCCTCCATGACTACATTTTGAGAGCAGTGCAGTTGCCTCTTTCTTCGTTTTCAACACGTTTATTTTCATTGTCACCCCGACACCGTCATTTTAACAACGTCGTGCTTATGTTCATGTTTCACATACTAACCATCTCCCCCACATTGTTTGGACAATTGAACCGCGTTATTCCTCAACATAAATCCTTCAATGGAGCTAGATGTCACAAAACTATGCATTGTCACGGTTAGGAACACAAATATTTAATTAACTATGCATCGTCTATAAGGCCATGTGTAGTAGAGGGGCTACAATTTGGGGCGAATTGTGACACGTGGCGCCCAGTCAGCATGGAGTGGAAATTTCTTTTTGGGGTGTAATGGTGTAGGGGCTACAAGTTAGGCCCACAGTGTGTTTTTTTATTATTTTCTTTTTATAACTAAACTAATTAAATAAAAACCAATTTATTTAAATAATTAAATAAAAATGCATTAAAATTAAAAAGAAATACAAAAAAATTAAAAAAACATAACTAATAATGCATTAAAATTAAAAAAAATACATAAATAAAAATAATAAAAAACATAACTAAATAACATACTAATATCCATAATATTTGCGCATTTTTTCAATTCGTTGTCGTTGCAATAATGCGGCCTCTTCGTGTGACCCGGCCGCTTTGAGGAATTCGTATTTTTCACTCAATTCCCGCAATTCCAACATCTGGTCAATCTTTTCGTGTTGTATGTTGGTATCGTTCATGACATCGTTGAGTTCCTCGACAAATTTTTTTTTTGTTTTTTGATGATTTCTCTCATGGTAGCGGCGATTTCCACGAGTGTCGGTTGGTTCGGGTTGTTTGTAGGATTCATTTTGCTAAATTTTTTGAAGAAGGTTTATGTTTATATAGATGTGAAATGAAGTAGAAGGATATGAAATGAAGAAGAAGGTATATGTTTATATAGATATATAATATATTGTTTTAATTGATTTTTTTTTATTTTGTACCGTTTGACAACGGTCAAAATAATAAAATATTATTATTTTCTCAAAGTTTAGGCAATAAAAAGAATCTGCCCCCGCCCCAAATCGCCCAAAAATCGTCGGGGGGGGGGGGGGGGTTTGTTCTAGCCCTTTGTCGCCCTTTCTCGCCCCCAACTCCCGCCCACTACACTCAGCCTAAGAAGTGTTATAGACGATGGTAGTTAACAAACACAAACATTTAGTTAACTTTTATATGGAAGCCGGTGGATGATTGTTAGTTATGTGCTTGACTGCTTGGAGTGAAATTCGAGGCTAAATCGACGTATAATATAGGTTTTGTTAAGAATTCATAACAGTCTGTGTATCGCTATCTCAATTAAATGAAACCACAAAGGATTAAAAGCAAAACATAATAATCATTTTGGTAAGAATGGTTATGACATTATTATAGTTCAAGCCACTACCAGACCTTGGAAAGGAAGTCAAAAGTGGAGAGCTTCACAATCTTATCCCAATAGGGCTAGCAATTGGGTACCTGTAGAGACATGATAAGACCTGTTAATCAAAAAAGTGCGGTATGTGAATTTTTTATTTTCTTAAATAACTAAAATTACTAGACTAGACTCCCTCATTATCTCTTATTGGTACACAAAACTTAAAACTGTCTTATAGTCATGACATATAAAGTAGTTAAACGAGTCGTATTCAAGTTTGATATTTATGTTACGCGCGTCGCCTCTTACTTGTTAAACCTGATAAGACACGAATTGCCAGCCCTAAACCCACAATAGAAGAATCCCGAGATGGCTTTTTTAACGACGTTTTTAACTGCGTCTAATATCCGAGTGCGTTTTTTTGAGACGAGATATCAGCCATTCATATTGTTTTGACGCTCCAGGTCTGACTCACCCAAGACGCAACAATCAAGGATCAAACCCACCACTATGTAAAACCTTCTTAAGTCAGGTTTCGATCCTGATATAATAAGAATTCCAAGATGTTAAAAGTTAACTAGAACTGTATTGCATGCAAAACAAGTTGATAGTTATTTCATGCCTTAGAGCATTCTCATCCAACTCCCTATCCCTAAATCCAAAATTACACTAAAACACACTATATTTTCTCTCTTTTTCAATTAAATAATACATTTTATACATTTATCATTACAATTTCTCTTTCATTCTCTCACAACCACTTTCAAAATATATTAAAAAATTATATAGGGTGAACAGTAACTTTTCAAATATACAGAAAAATCATTACGTTTTCTAAAATATAAAAACTCTTCACTCACCCCCCTCCCCCTTAAATCACTCTCTAAATTATAAAAAACACACCCCTCACATAATATGAAGGATTGGATGAGAATGCTTTTATACTTGTTTAAAAAACATTAAAGATATTTAAAGAAAGCATAACAAAGAAGTTAAAACGAGTTAATTTTATTTAAAATGCTTTTAAAGCTTTAAATTTATATATATTGCTAAATTGTTTTGTTTAAAGCAAACTATTACACTGACATAATGTAGTTTCATATTTGTATTTGATACATACATAAACTGAACTGTTTTAGGTTGATTCCCTTTCAATCTAATTAATTTCGGTTAAAGCGGAACGCGAAAATTAATACTCGTATCTAACAATAGCAATTTAACTAGTAATGTCACTCATTAGTGAGTCAATGAGTTTGGTCTTCAATAACTTTTCAAACACGTGATTAGAAGAAATTACATAGTTAGATAGGTCAACGAGAAAGAAAAAAAATAATTACAAAAAGTTGAAAATGAAAATACTTTTCTTTTGATTTTTCCCAATCAAGCTTTCGTTTTAGAAAACTTTGACCCGTTAAAAGGGTATTATTGATTATTCTTTCAAAACTAAATTACAAAATTGTTGAAATAAATATTAAAAAATAAAGATGATTTCTCATTAAGCATGGAATCAGTCAGACAATATATATATATATATATATATATATATAATATGATAAAAAAAACATTTTGAAAGTGAGAAATATTTTGATAACTCAAAAAATCATTTTGAAATTGAGAACTTTAATACTCATTTTGAACCACAAAAAACCAAAAAACAAAAAAATCATAAAACAAAAAAAACGCATAAATGAAAAAAAGTAAAAAAAAAACTAAATTTCTATTTATCATCCCATTTCATTAAAAAAACGTCTCGGTTTAGCTAAATTATATATGTATAATATGTACATACATGATTTATTCATTATACACATATGTACAATTTAAGATAAATGATAATGCACATTACGTAATTAAAGATTAAATAAAATTATACACATGTGTATAATACGAAATTTTTTTATGAAACCGGAATGAAATATAAAAATTTTGGTTTTTTTTACTTTTTTTCATTTTTGCGTTTTTTATTGAATCCATGAGTTGAGACAGAACGCTGTGGGGATTTGTTGGTATCAATTCGGTTAGTTATAGTACTGATGCTCGCTATAGCAACGAGAAAATCCAAGCCAACTAGTTTGTTTGTTGGATTTTTAATGATTTGCGTAAAATTTATTGCATAACTATTTTTACATGTCGGGTAAATGAGTAACAATTGTCCCTAATTAGTTATATATGTTGCATAACTACCTAATTTTTATACATAATTATTTACTTTCGCGTAATTATGACGCTAAAATCCTTTGTACGTTTTGTACAATAAGCTGTCATTTATATAAATGTTTATATGTTCACACACATAATAAATAAATTTATATATATAATTTTACATCAGATACTCTGTTAGTTTATAAATTTGATTCCGTCTTAAAGTTTGAATTTTGAACCACTTCTAATCTAATTTAAAATTTTGAAAACGAATTTAAATCAAATTCCGAATACCAACAGTCTTAACACCCATACTTTAGGTTTGTGCAATTCAAATACCAATCAACATCTAGTCTGTTTTGTCAAAAATCTTGTAGAAGATTAACTTTAGGAACAATGATAGTTTACTAAGGGGGGATGGGGCCGTGCGTGATAAGCCACCCATCACGCGTGATGGGTAATTGAACACCGCTGTCGGTCCTTTCTTCAAGCGTGATGGGTATGGTTGCGTGATGGCCATCACGCAAGTGATGGGTTTGAGTGATGGAACTCTCTCTCTCACACAAAAACCTATATGTATATATATACACCCCAAATACACTCCTCTCACTCACACAAAAACCTATATATATATATATGTATGTATGTATGTATACCAAAACATATCACACCACACCACACCACACCACCCCTTCTAAAATCCATTAAATGTGATAGATTTGGAGCTAGTGATGTGGCACACCACCAGGTGGTGTGTGTGAGAAAAATGGAACCACCCCTCCTCCTAAAGAAAAATTTTCACTTAGTAGTAAACACGTTTTTCAGTTATTTCATGGTCTTGCTTAATATTTACTTGCAACGCATATAAAAGTTTCAAATAAGTTTAAAGCCTACAATAAAAGTCAAAATATATTATAAATATTAACAAAAATTTTGAGTGATTTTAAAGAAGAGAAAATTGTCATTTGCCTCCCTGAGTAATATTGGCGGGAGCACGATAGACCATTGAAAACTATTTTGCACATGTTGTGCCATTGTATATCTCTGGAGGGCTTTTTTTTCTCCTTCCGTTAGTCAAACTACCCTTGACCATCCAGTTGACTTGTGTAATGACTATTATGTCCTTTTCAGCTGCGCAATTAGAACATCTGTATTTCAAATAATTAACAAATGTACCCCTTATACTTAATTCCCTCCAAAATTTAAAAAAATCATTTTTTATTATTTATATCATCGAATCGAACCGAAAACAACGAAACGAACCTATTTACTTTTTTATATACTTTTCACCCGAACCGAACCCGAAAACAACGAAACGAACCTATATATTTCACTTTTTTATATACTTTTAACCCGAACCGCACCCGAAAACAACGAAACGAACCAATATATTTCACTTTTTTATATACCTTTTCACCCGAACCGATCCAGAAAACAACGAAGCAAAACTATATATTTCATTTTTTATATACTTTTCACCCGAACCGAACCCGAAAACAACCAAATGAACCTATATATTTCATTTTTTTATATACCTTTTCACCCGAACTGAACCCCGAAAACAACCAAACGAACACAAATTAATATATTGTTGAATCTAAAAGACAAAAACTTGTTTCCGTTAACCTTTTGTATTAATATATTGTGATTGTCTTGATATTGGTGGTTTCTGGATAAAACTTGGTTGCCGGAAAATAGGTGGTTGCCGGAAAAACGGAAAACGGGTGCCGGCACTGGAAAAACGAATGTGCTTCGGGTGGTGATTTGGTGGTGATTTGAGAGTGTCGACGCCGGAAAAACAAGTGTTGACGGTTGAGATGGTGATACGATGGTGCTCGGGTGACGAAGACGGTGGTGCTTGGGTGAGGTGCTCGGAGGGTTTGAATGATGGTGGTTCATGAATGGTACTACGATGATGCTGCTGTTGTTGTTATTATTATTATTATTATTATTATTATTAAAAGATTACCATAATGTCCTTGCCATCTAAGGTTAACGCTTGGTCAACTGACGGAAGGGGCAAAAAAATCCCGCCGGAGATATACAATGACCGTATGACACAACATGCGCAAAATAGTCTTCAGTGGTCCAACGGTCTTCCGCCGATATTATCCAGGAGGCAAATGACAATTTTCTCTTTAAAGATTGATAAAACACATTAGTATTGTGTAAAGTTATAGTTCAATTAATTCATTAGTAAAATCACATAATGCAACATTTTCATAAATAAAATAAAATAGCATAAAACAAAAGAAATAGAGTGGAGAGCTCGTACATTTAAGTCAAATTTAGAGTCTTAGTTTACTGCTTTAATAAGAACATTAAACATCGTAAGACTATAAATAGTGTTCATACAGTACTTTTGGTTATTAATCGAAACTAATCAATAACCAATTTAATTGAAAATTGGTTAGCGTTATTTTTCATACCCCCAAGTATTTGAAATTAACCGAATCAAACCGTTCATATTTTAATATATTTAAAGCTTTTATACCTCAATGTAACCCATTCCTTGTTTTATACAACAACTTTATGTATTTATATCTTTATTTTATAAATTTATATCTTCATTTCATGTACTTATATCTCTGTTTCATGCATTTATGCATTCAACTCATGCATTTCTAAGTAAAAATTTTAGTTTAAATTTGATTTGATTATTAACCGAAACAAACTGAAACCAAAAAGTTAATCGAATAATGGTCGAGTCTGAAAATGGAACTAAATTGAACCGAACCATGTACACTAACGACCAAGAGTAACTTTGAACCTTAATAAAATTCTAACTTTGCCCCATATAAATAGAAACTAGGGATGCAAACGAGCCGAGCCAAGCCTAAGCTCCACTAGGCTCGAGCTTAGCTCATTTAACTTACATAGATTTCGAGCTCGGCTCGCTTACTATATATCAATTATTATTTATATATTTTAATTTATTTTTGATAACATTTTATATATTAATTAATAATTATTAAATATAAATATATATTTTAAAAAGTTATAAAAATGACATACTCGTTTAAGCTCGCGAGCTGACTCGAGCTCAATAAGTGAAGCTCGGGCTCGGACTCGTTTATTAAACGAGCTTACTTTTAGGCTCGAGCTCGGGCTCAAACTCGATTAAGCTCAGCTCGATCGAGCTTTTTAACGAGGCGAGCTCAAGTAGCTCGCGAGCAGCTCGGCTCGTTTGCGCACCTAATAATATTGTAAACAAACATTAATTTTCTCTATTCGCTCTTCTTTGAATTAAAAATGACAACACATAGAGATGAGATGATACCGGTATCAAAAATACCAACACCGATTTTTTTAAATTCTTAGTAATAGTACCAAAAACAAAAGTCAAAAAATACCGATTTCAAAATAACTCAAAACTTAATACGGATTCGGTACCCGTTTCCTCATCCCCTGCCATACACGCCAAAAAAATATGGTCAATTCTTTTCATTATTACTCCGTATTTTATAACCAAAGACCGGTCCCTTGGAAATCGCAACCGCAAAATATTCGTTGATTGCGTTCGCCGTCGCCGCAAACCACCGCAGCTTCCGATCGATTAAGCTATGGGAGCATCACAGGCGTTGAAGAGAGTTCCACGGATCAAGTTTCCACAGCGTCATCACACGCCTTCTGGTTCGTCTTCCTCTTTCTAGGGTTTCATTTTTATTCCTTTCTTCGGATTATTATTATGATGTATCTAGATTCAACATGAGGAAACGTGTTATTGGTTAAGTTAGATCTAATAAGTTATGTTGTTAACTCAAAATGTGTTAGTATTGATGTTTAGGGTTAAGTTATCCTACAAAATGTAACACAAGGCCGAAAATAAACAAAAAACACAATGATATGAACAAAGCGAAAACCTTAAATCTAATATCACAGAGTTTGACCAGACGGTTCTAATGCTGCTCGTTTGAGTTCAATCGGAGTTTGTTACTTTGTTTGATACCCTTTTACGTTTTAGAAGACTATCTATTTCAAGATTGTACATCAGAGTGTTATTAGTTAGTGCATCATTTACAATTGTGTAATATCAACAATATGAACTCATTAACCAAAGCAGGCCTTGTCTTCCTATTTTTGGGTAATTGAGGGACTTAAAATCAAGCTTTGAACAAGTGAATATCCAATAAGGTTGCTGCATTGTGGTATGTGGGACGTGTCATGTATGTTTTCATAAGCTTTTACAGCTTTATGATATGTCAAGGTATATAAGATAATATGTTATAAATCCTTTACACGAATTAGCTGCTCGTATATTATTGATCTGGGGGCATTTAAGTTGTAGCTATTGGGATCATTCTGCAGGTTCAGGGGCTCAGACACAGGCCGCACCTGCTGCCAGTGATTTACCATCCACTTTTTTCTCAAGGTCTGCTCCATCTGATAAAACTCTAGGGGGGAAAGCCTCTCTTCAACCCAAAAGAACTCCAATGACTCAAGAGGAGATTGATGCTATTATGGTAAGCCATTTCTTATCGTGCTTCTTTGTACTTTATGTTGGAAACCTTGAGCCTAGCATTTTTTTGAAGTAGATTGCTTTTAAAAATAGATGATGAAAACTAGGGTGTTTTTTTGGTGGGGTTCGAGAAATAGGTTAGGTTTTTTGTTGTTTGAGATGGTGACTTTAGCTAAGACAGAATTCTGGAACGCTGGTTTGATATATTAGCAACTCCAAGACAACAAGTCGTTATCTTAGATAGTGACTAATCCGCAATTAAAGACAAAAAGTAATGGCCTTGTTTGTCATCAATCCTTTTGAAACAAATTATGCTTCTTTATACTAAATGTTGGGGGGAAATACTGAAAATGATTAAACATAGCAAACGAGGGTGAAAATAAAAGAAGACTAAATTAAACATAGGCACTTGAGTGGTTAGCCTAAAGACAAGTCAAACAAATGTGGTGATTTTTAGTTGGCTGAAAAAAGCACTAGCTAGTGTTAAGGGACTTCTTGCTAGAGTTGAGCCAATGTACTCATGTTTTTCTGTGATGGTTTCACCTTGGCCAACTGGCCGGCTTTGCACCACTTGTGATCTTAATACATGTTTTTTTACTTTGACAGTTGGGTGGATGCTTTTGAAGTTGATGAGGCTTTTACAACTCGTCTTTTGTTTTCATATTCTTCTATGAACGATTGCTGTATGTTATGAGAAATCAAAACCAATTTGAAACTTTTGTCCATAAAGATATGGTTGAATCTTAATTCTCCATTTTATGTATTATGGGTTGTTCGCAATCTTGATACTGGTTATTACTTCATTCAGTGTAAACTGTAAACTAACAGCCAAGCTTTGTGTTGAGTAGATTAACAATTTCAGAGGTGTGATGACTTGTGCCGCGAATGACATGTTACTTTTTGTTTTTGTGTTATTTATATCACTTTCATATAAAAATATTTCAAGTTGTGAAACTGTTTTTGATTTTCAAAAAAAAAAAACAACATTTCAATATGTACTATGTTGATTATTTACCAAATGTACTTTTTTTCTTCTAAAATATCTATATTTAAAAGTCATAACCAAAATAAGCAAGTTATGGCTGTTATGTTGTGATTGTAAACTGAATTGGGTTGTTCTGCAATCCGGGGGACAGAAACCGTTAACGTTTTAATGATAGCTTCAAAGCGTAAGTACGTAATGTAGAAGCTAAGAACACAGTTTGATGTAAGTTTGGTTCTGAAACACCATCAGCAAGCATTCAAGCAACCATTGTCGTCTTCTTTCCTCTCTATTCTCGCTCTAGAATAAAGTTTCTTCAATCTGCATTTAGGAGCGACAGAGTGTGCCCACTCTCTTCAATTGCTTGATGCTTGCTAGAACCGCGCAAGATTCAGGTTGGAATGAGTAACCCATACCCATGGAAACATTTAAATCATTTTACCTTATCTTAAGTTGGGATTATACATAGTTTATAAGTTATCGAGATATATGAAACATTTTAACATGAAAGGATACCAACCCAACCTGAAAAGACCAAGACCAACTGACCATAAATCGGTCTCGTCTTTGGTTTTGAAATTCTAGAAATTTTTGAGTTTGTTTGCTTCAATTCGGTTTGGTTTCAACTTGACACACACGATTTTTTATGTTTGCTACTACATTAACATAATGTTGGCCACTTTAATCTATAACAATGCTTTAAACCTTATGGAATGCACTTGTTCGGATCTGACCCACTAGTTCGGATCTAAGTTGTTGTGAGCCAAACAAACAACACACGTTATTGTAAAAACAATAGTCAAAACTCAAAAGGTAGTACTTTTAGTTTTTACCCTCCAAAAATTATGTTTTATAGAAAAAGCCATGAGGTTTAGTGCATGACAAAGAAACCCACCCTTGTTTATCAAACACAAACATGTAAATTAATTTGAAGATTCAATAACTACTTTTTTAACATATTAAAAAAATTAAAAAGAAAAAAAAACCTTGCGTTGTTTTGTTGATATTTGTTATCATTTTCACGGTCTACATCTTTCAAGTAACTAAAATCAAGAATAATTTGTAGGTTCTTAGCTCAATTTTTGTTTACTGTATCTTACATATAACATATCATATTTTTTGTGTCACGCATTTCTTAAATTCCACTGCTCCTGAATAAGAGAGTTGTGGGGTCGTAATAAATGCATCGCCTTGAACTTCATTTGGTTGTGAATAAGACGTGAACTTCATAGCTCAATGTGATTAAGTAGAAAACTTCCAAATTATTACGGGTGATTAAAAATAAAGTTATGAGCTTCAGGTGGGTAAAATGAACATAACATGACTATGTGAGTATCTGATGCTACATTTATGAAGAATAAACAAGAAAACTTTTACCCCATAAGTAACATTTGTAGATTAAATCAAAAAACAAAGGGCCAACTTTAAGTTAAATGAAAAGCGGATGGATGGAATTGTAATTTAATGCACACCTTAAGGTCTTTTTTGAATTTCCCAACTGCTAACCACATGTTTAACTGTTTTAAGATCCTTTTCTCCATATTGAAACCAAAACAAACACATTTTGTACCTTACTTTGTTGTCACTCATTTTGATTCCATTTTTCTTGTTAATTCTGGTTGATTGTCGTTATTTTGATTGATTGATCGTCGATTGAGAACGACGATGAGTTCTGAAATCTACAGATCCGCCTCACGGGCTGCTAGATCTCTTCTCTTCTATGCTTCCAAACACAAGCATCATGTTTCATCTAGTAAGTTTTTTGATCAACTTTGTGAATTCAGATTATGTTGTGTGATTCAAATTTGAGTTGTATAATTTGATTTGTGTGTTGCATAATGTACATTATTAAGTGTGGATCTAGTTAATGTATAATGGCAATTGTTGATGATTTCGAATTTTTGTTACTCGTGGAAATTTTTTTTCTATATGATATGCAGGGCTGGCATGACATGTCGAACACGAGTACACGACATGATTACCTGTGGTGGACGACGTGTCAATTTTTCTAAACGTGAACCTGTTTAGAAACAGGTTACACGACAAGCCACAATAAATATCACATGTGTAATGAAACAAAAATTGCCAAAAGTTAATAAAAGTCTCAACTAATGCATAATCCTTAACACATTTGAAACAAAAATCCAAGTACACGACACACAACGTAACTAAGGCATGTCATATATTTAAAAAAAATTAAAAATATAAAAAAGTTTTTTAATAGGTTAACAACTGTTTAAACCTGTTTAGACACAAACTTAACCGCGTCTTAACCGTTTCGCCTTGATTAAGACACGAAACTGGTTAACCTCAAACCCAAACTTGTTCAACTCCTTGCCAGTTTGTGTAAAATTTACTTTGTCCGTGTTATTCACGTAGAAGGACGAACAGCTGCAGCAGCAGCAGCAGTTTCCTACAAAGGAACGGTACCAGCTCTAGCGTCATTCACCGATTCCACTAACACCTTCAACAGATGGATCGCCGGAGCTCTTGCGCTTCCTGCTGCAGGTTCAAACTTTCAAATTCTGTGATATTATGATATCATTCGCTTCCTTATGAATTGTTTACCTGTTATAACTATCTGTTTACAAATTACACATGTCAATCAATATATATACAGCTTACATGCTTCAGGATCAAGAGGCATATGCATTACAGGTGTTTATTTAATTACCAGTTTCATTTTCTGTATCTGTTAGCAGCGTATATCATCCTCGAAGAACTAATAATTACTTGAATTATGTTTCAGATGGAACGCACCTTCATTGCTATCAAGCCTGACGGTGTGCAAAGAGGACTGGTAATCCATAATTCAACCGTATAATAATAATATTAATCATATTTCACTATATATAAAACCAAATTTATCAATGTATTATACCTTTTAGTCCTTTTTGTTTTCTAGATTTCGGATATCATAGAGCGATTTGAACGTAAAGGGTTCAAACTTGTAGCTATCAAGCTTGTGGTACCTTCAAAAACCTTTGCTCAGAAGCATTATTATGATCTCAAGGATAGACCATTTTTCAATGGCTTATGCAACTTCCTCAGCTCCGGCCCAGTTCTTGCAATGGTAACAATAAATCATCAAAGAACAATAAACGTTAAACAAACAAGTGGACTTATTATAACATTTTCGTTTACTCGTTAAGGTTTGGGAAGGAGAAGGCGTGATTACATATGGGCGTAAACTTATTGGAGCTACCGATCCACAGAAATCAGAGCCCGGTACCATTAGAGGTGATTTAGCCATTGTTGTTGGAAGGTACTGCTTATAACAAAAGTCATAACACAATATATTGTTTACATGTTACTTAAATTATGCATTTTGAATACATGAATTATGCACTTGCTAAATGTCACATTAATCTGTTTGCTTTGTAGGAACATTATCCATGGAAGCGATGGTCCAGAGACCGCGAAGAACGAGATCAACCTCTGGTTCAAACCGGAGGAGTTGACTAATTACACAAGCAACCAAGAAAAGTGGACCTATGGAGTCAACTGAACAAAAATCACCACAAAACCAACTTTCTTATATTTTCAGATGGCATCTAATATAGATAAGCAGGTCTTTTGAAAAATGTTATACAATAAGATGAATACATTTTATTAATAAAAGCTTGGTCTCTTTTCAATTTCACATGTGAATCATTTTATATATGTATGTATGTATGTATGGCACATAATTTATTATATTCTCTTAATGAGGCCTATAGTTTAACCTTTGTTAGGTTTGCTTCACTATAGATTTATCGACGTCTCTTGTCCCATTCATTGTCGATAAAATGTTTTCTAGTCAACCTAAATAGTTATAAGTTACAACCATCACACAAACAAACCTTGAAACCACTAACATTAAACCAGGGGATAAACGAGCTGAGTGTGAATAAACCAGGGGCTCAGTTTATTTCACTTTTCGTTATTAAACCAAGGAAATAACATAATTCATTCTCTGTATTCGCATGTTATCACAATTTACGACGAACATCAAGTTTTTATGTTATGTTTTTATCATAATGTGTCTCCAATTGCTCAAGATCTCTCTTTTCAATCGAGAAACAAAACAAGATCATCTCGCTCCGTTTTTAGTCAAATACCGACTCATGCAATACACATAAGGATGTTTTGATCTTTTTACTCTCATGCGGAGAATACTCATGTAGTTTAATGAAATGATAACACATTAAAGAAAACAAATTTGTAATCTTTACTTTATTAATCTAAAACTAAATAAGAACCAAGTTTCTTGGAATTAAGCCAAAACCGAGTTCCTTGAATCGAACCATAATTAACCAAGCAAGACGATCAGGTTGAATCACATACGAACAAAGTTCAAGCTCGATTTTTCAACTAGATTGATGATTTTGCCGATTCGAGTTTTTAGATTTCGCCCTTCATAACATCACAACCAAATTTAACACCGCCACAAAGACCCGTGTAATTATATATATTACTAAAAATCATGGTTGGTAATGTGGCTGTCATCATTAGTTTAGGTGACACTAGGGGTGCAAACGAGCCGAGCCTGGGCTCGAGCTCGGCTCGTTTACTATTTATTAATTATTTTTTTATATATCTCCTTCTATTATAATATTATGTATAAAATAATATATAGTATTTAGTTATTTTTATTTATTTTTTCATAACTTTTATATATTAATTAATAGTTATTAAATTTATATTTATAAAATTATATAAATGACAGACTCGTTTAGGCTCGCGAGCCGGCTCGAGATCGATAAGTGTAGCTCGGGCTTGTTTATTAAACGAACTTACTTTTGGTCTCAAGCTTGGCTCGATTGAGGTTTTTAATGAGCCGTTCTCAAGTAACTCGCGAACAGCTCGGCTCGTTTGTACCCTTAGGCCATATGTAATGGGGCTACAATTTGGGCGATTTTGGGCGCGAACACCCCCCCCCCCCACCGGCGATTTTTGGGCGAAAAGAGGCGGGGGCGGGGTTCTTTTGTCACCGGGATGGTTCGAATAATAATATTATTATATTATAATGACCGTTGTAAACGGTCAAATGTAAAAAAAAATTAATTAAAACAATATATATATAAACATACACCCTTCTTCTCCATTTCATATCTATTTCATACACAATTTATACCCAAATTCTTCAAGAAATCTAGCAAAATAAATCCTACAAACAACCCAAACCATCCGAAACCCGTGGAACTCACCGCTATCATGACCGAAATCATCAAAATACACAAAAAGTTTGTCGAGGAACTCAACGATACCATGAGAGAAACCAACAAACAACACGAAAAGATTGCCGCTATGATGGAGTTGCGGGAAATGAGTAAAGAATACGAATCCCTCAAAGCGGCCAGGTCACACGAAGATGCCGCATTGTTGCAACGACGACGGGTCGAAAAAATGCGCGAATATTATGAATATTAGTATTTTTTTTAGTTATGTATCTTTTTTTAGTTATGTATCTTTTGTATTTCTTTTTAATTTTAATGCATTTTTATTTAATTATTTAAATAAATTGGTTTTTGTTTGATTAGTTTAATTATAAAAAGAAAATAATAATAAAAGATACTATGGGTTCAATTTGTAGCATCTACACCATTGCACCCTAAAAACAAATTCTTACCCTTTGCTGACTGAGCGCCACGTGTCACAATTCGTTCTCATTTGTAGCCCCCTCCACCACACTACACATAGCCTTAGGTGTCACATTTTAGTGTTGTCACGTTGTCATTTGTTTTCACGTTTTAGTGTTGTCACATTTGTAGCCCCCTCCACTACACTACATATAGCCTTGGGATGAGAGGATTAGGCGTGATTTGATAGATCTAAATCTCTCAGAGGACATTGTTGGAGATATGAATTCTTGGAAAAGTAGGATTAAAATTAAAGATTTTTAGGAAGAAATGAGCACCATAAGGCTTCTATTCATCTTATTTTAGTATGTGTATTATTATTATTATTATTATATTATTACTATTATTGTTTTTATTAGTACTATTATTATTATTATTATTATTATGTCATTTACTTTATACACCTCTTATCCAGTTGGATAGAGGTACGGTATGCCTCATCCTCTCCAAACCATACTTATAGCTTTGATATTGTTGGTGGTAGATATGAGTGATTGTTTCATTGTTTTTTATAAATTATTTTGTATAAGGCTACTAATTTATGTTTTAACTATGGCTGGAACCGACTGAATCATATCATATGAAGGCATCTCGTCGAAAACCCTAAAAATCTTCACTTCGTCGTGTAAGCTCATCGTTAACCGGAATATTAATCGTCAATCACACGCGCCTTCGTCAAGCTTGTCATTCGAATCAGGTAATGATGAATCTGTACGGATCATATACGGTTATGATGAATCTATTTACCAACAGTTATAAGTATAGATATGAATGTTTAATTGTTTATAATGTTGTGGAATGTGTATGACACATGTATACAACTATAGATAGTGAGTGGATCATTTTTTTATTAAGCTTAGGGGTGTAAATGAGTCGAGCTCGGCTCGTTAGTAGTTTTTTAAGTTTGAGCTCGACTTCGGCTAGTTTCGAACTCTATATATAAAGCTTGAGCTCGACTTGCTTATAATTTATTAACTCTTTTACTGATATTTATATCTATTTTCTGTATATTTTAATTATAATTTCTATAAATAACATAAATGCATAATAACATATTATTTATTATTTATATAGATAAATAATAGGTTTGTTTAGGGCTTTAGGCTAGCAGGCATGCTCGAGCTCGACAAGTGAAGCTCGGGTGTGCGCCCGTTTATTAAACAAGTTTATTTTTAAGCTTGACCTTGGGTTCAAGCTCATTTAAGCTTGGCTTGAATCGTATTTCTAACGAGCCGATCTTGAGTAGCTCACAAGCAGCTTGGCTTGTTTTCACCCTTAAGCAGTTAACCTTACATGTTGTGTTGAACTTATGCAGATGGCAGAAAAACCACTTATGAAAGCTGAAGTTGCAATGACAGAGAAGAAAATGGACATGCCATTAGGTACAAATAGCATGCACTTGTCTCAATTTATATTGTATTTTCTTTCTGGTAGCTGATATTGTAACTCTGTTTTCCGCCAGATGATATTATTAAAATGTCTAAGAATGGAACCGGAACTAATAAATCCAACAAGCAAAGAATTCCTGTAAGAAACTGTCTATTCGATGTGCTTAGATATGTCGTATATCTATTGTTACCTGATCCTGTTCAATTGCTTTTTGATTTCATGCAGACAAGAATAAGAGATTTTTAAACAATGTTGTTCAAGATAAATCTATGAAGTTGCGCCGCTTTATGGGCAGTAGGTCATCCATTAGACAGGTGTGATGCATTTAATAACGCGCTGGCGTAGTTTTAGACAAAACACTGCAGTGGTGTACAAATACACATTGTTTTTATTTGTATATTAAGTTTTGAGTTTTGACACTTGTTATCATGATATTAGGGTGTTCTTGGTCAAAGAAGAACCAACTTTCAAGGTAACCAATTCCCTTTGGCGGCTGGGGCTGCTAGAAAGGCTGCAGTTGCTCCTATTCGCAATGGTAATTTCAATCGTAACCTGACAGTGACTTCATTTAGACCAAGGTAAGTTTTGTATTGTGTTATCTTTTATATTTGTTAGCATGTGTTATAATTTTTCTATAAGAGATTTATCATGCGTGTGAATTGTTGTAGGCTAGCTGTGGTTGTTCTACCTAGTCCACGACTTAGCAACGTGCTTTAGCACCAGTCTTGTGCATGAAATCATCATAAGTTAAATAGATTGTCTTGTCTGATTTGAGCTTAAAGTAAGTTCTTTTGAATGATTAAAACCCTTGTGTCCTGGCACTTGGAAAGCTTTCTTGTATATTATGTTGAGAAAATTTCGATGTATGGTTGGGAAGTTAGTCTGCACATTGCACTTTATCTGCATTTTGTTAACATGTATAATGGGATTTCTATTTGGATTAGATTCAAAACATACAACAACAACCATACCAAGTAACATTCCATCAATAGCAGAGCTATTGGTAGAGTCTGGGGAGAGTGAGATATAGGCGAGTCATACAAGGTTGCTTCTAGAAAGACCCTCAACTCCAAAACTCTATGTGGACATAAAAGTATATTAGAAATGTATAAATTTCAGACAGATGTTACACAGTAGAAAACAGAAGGAAACTAAAAGCATAGTATTAGCAGGATACCACTTCCCGAAAATTGTACCAAAAGCATGATAATACACATAAAGGCGATATACAGTATCTCCAAGTCTTAGTTTAAACACGTGTTTTGAGAAAATCAACAGCAGGTTTATGATTAATGGATCTCCGAGTCTTAGTTTAAACCTTTTGTGTGATCCTTGGGTCAATATCTGTAATTCTGAACTTGACTTTTCTTGGCCTAGTGTTTTTTATACCATTGGAAGAGTTCTTTGGAATCATCTTTTTGCTTGCTATGACATTTGGTTTGTAGAGCATGTATCCTTGTCAGGCTAGTATCTGGTATGAGATAGTGTGTTGTGTTGAGTTTGTGCTGAATAGAACATAACGTTGACAGCCGTGTCACATATTCATTTGCTTATGTAATCCAGATTTCCCTAGGAACTCCTGATTATTCTCATAGACAGTTTAAATTCTCTTAAGCACACTTTTGTATGGTTTCCGAAACTAAGATGAAACCATCCATGGAGAGGATTTCAATGATCTTATGAAGGTTTGAGATAGGTGGATTTCAAGTGATATCAACTTATAGAAAGATCCATATGGTGCTACTGTTATACACAATCTAATAAAGTCAATACATTATTGGAGATTGTAGTGTAAGCTGCTCCTCGCACCAAAGTTATAGAGGCTAGTTGGAGATTGTTCATTTGAATACAAGACACGGCCACCATGGACTCACGGAGATTATAGAGTTTTGGATGTGATTGCAACTTGGTTTTTAGTACTTAGGGGTGCCCTGTTCTCTGCTTTGGCTGCAGGTTTAGTGTTCAATCACAAACAAGACTCTGCATGCCTGAAAATTTGCTCTAGCCCTCTTTGCTTTTGGTCTGTTTTGATTTAACTATGTCGTTAAAATGATTAATGGTAGGTTTCGTGTTGCCTCGATTAATGGTCTGTGAAACTTCTGGTTCATGATTTGGATTGATGGTAGCTGCAACGATACTTACAATAAGTAATATCTGTTGTGTTGTGCAGGGTTGTGGCTCGACTAGTTCAAAATAGGGGTTCAAATGGAGGAGGCTTTGCTATCATGGTACTATATTTATACTAATACATTTAGTCAAACATTAACTATTTTATGTGGACTCCGTGAATGTATGCAGAAACAAGAAGAGAAAGTGGTGCCGAAACAGAAGGGTCAGCGTCAGACTTTGGATTCATTACTTGCAAACATGAAGGAGCAAAGGATGAAGGTTTTATCGCAGCAGCAACGACACAACAGCAATGTAGGGAGAAGAAATGGAGCTGGACAACAAAAGCCTAGACCCTCATGGACCAGAATCCCAGAATCAGATATCACAATTAATTTCGAGTTTGCCAATGTAATATAGCTTGTTCTTCCATCTGGGTAAAGCCGCTAATGTATTCCGGATTGATTCATCTTACCAAACATTGTATTCCTTTCATTAGTTTGTTAGTTAAGTTTTTGGCCATCATATATGGTTTGGGTTTTACTTTATCAATAACAGGTAAGGGTCAAATTGGTTGAAGTTGTAGTATTAATACTTTGTGGTAAAAATCCAAGAATCCGGATTGAATTCTCGTGTCATAAGAAAAAAAAAAGAATAGTTTGTAGATTAGTATGAAAAGATGGATTCACTTTGGCCTCTTAAAAATGCACTGTGGTCAGTTTGTTTTGCTTTAATGTTTTTTAGACAATCAGGATGTGTGTATGAACTAATATGAATTAGGAGGTCGTTGCTTTCATCGTAATAGATAAATTACGTGAACAGACTATTGTTTGTTTAACTAATACTGATGAACATGAATGCATGCATTGATTGTTTATTTATGTCCATTTAATGATTGTTAATATACATTTGTTTATTATATATTCATTCAAACTCATATATTACTGATAACAATAATATATCAATCATACTCAATAAAATTCTCATCAATAGCAAAATTATTAGCAAACAATAATATATATATATATATATATTTTAATTCATACCTTTGGTTTAACTCATTTATTTAAAAAAAGAAAATTAATTTGCACTATAGCAATTCTTGTAGCTGTTATTGATTACTTTAGTTGGATACTTTTGGTTGTGTTCGTTTACGTTTGGGAATTCGATTTAAAATAATAATGAACGGACATAAACAAACACAAGCACATTCATTTTCTTAACGAACCAATACGGATTAAAAAGAACGTTGGTTTAAGAAAGTTAATATACTAATTAATCCAGTAGCGTAGAAACAAAGAAAAGGGGATGTAGCTCATATGGTAGAGCGCTCGCTTCGCATGCGAGAGGCACGGGGTTCGATTCCCCGCATCTCCAACTTTTTATTATCGTTTTGATATAAGAGTTAAAATTCAATTACCGTATTATTATTATTATTATTATTATTATTATTATTATTATTTTTTTTTTGTCTTTTAATTTAACGGATAACTTCCCCTTTCATATCTTATCAACTCAGTTGTTGGAGAATATGTTTCTCCGATTCAGTTACTAGTTTTTGCAGTGAATCAATGCCAATCAATGGTGTCTCATGGGAAACAATAAGTTTATCATTACTTCCACATACCACTAAAAATGGTTCCGCAATTACCCTATCTAAAAGGCAAGTTAGTTAGTTATGTCAATCAAATATGAAATGAAGTTCATTTAGTTATCATATGATACTAACTACTTGGTCCTCAAATAATACTTAATTACTGACTGGTATATGTATATGTGAAACATATATATAATTAAACTTACACCATATACAAATTATAGTTTTGATGCAATCTCATTTTAAGAATGAGGATTTAACAACCATTGATCTGTAAGTTTGATTCATTTTATGTATGTAGGTTTGAAATGCCCAATCCCGGACCGGATGCCCTACAGTCTAAAGAAAGTTTTCATCTGCTGAAGGTGCTTCAAATTCCTACTCTACTATCAATATCATATCATTAATCATTCATTGTAATATATTTACCATAATTAAGAGATATGAGTGATGTAAAAAGCCAAGCCCGAGCTTGGCTCATTTCAACCTCTTTTCCCGAAGCTCGTATATTATTTATAGTATATTATATTTACATTTTTAATTATATTTATATATTTCAATTAAAACCTTAACGAACCAAAGCTCGGCTCAAGGTCAAGCTTGGCTCATTTCAAGCTCTTTTTCTGAAGCTCGATCTTGGCTCAGTTATTATTTATAATATAAGTTATATACATTTTAAGTTGTATTTATATATTTTAAGAAGACCCTTAAGTCTTAACGAACCAAAGCTCGGCTCTAGGTCAGCATTGCAGTGTGAAATTAATACATAGAAATCCAAAAGCGTTAAAACTTGAAAATACACTAGGCTCGTTAAGTCTAGACGAGCCTAAACGATCTTCCCTTTCAAGGCTCGAGCTTGGGCTCGATAACTAAACGAGTTTTATATGCGGCCAAGGCTTGATAACTAAACGAGCTTTATTTGAGGCTCAGGCTCGATAAGGTCCGGCTTGTTTCGAGCTTTTTATCGTTCCGATCTCAAGTAGCTTGCAAGCGGCACGGTTCGTTTGCACACATATTTGTAATTAGCCCCATTGTATACCTAAGTATAGTTGGTTAATCAAAGCATATATCCTAAATTTCTAATATTGTTAGCTAAATCCAGCTCCATCAAGGCCTAGAATCATGCTCAACCATGGAGAAACTAAAGCAATATCATTCCCAGCTCATCAAACTCGGGCTGCAAAGTGATAACGATGCGATGGGTCGAGTCATCAAGTTCTGTGCTACCTCAAAAAACGGTCATTTGGGTTATGCGCTCAAGGTGTTCGACAATATACCTCAACCAGACACATTCATTTACAACACCATTTTTAGAGGTTACTTGCAATATCACCTCACTGAAGATTGCATATATTTGTACATACATATGCTGCACGCTTCCGTCACACCTAATAACTTTACATTCCCTTCTGTCATCAAAGCCTGCACTTTTAACATTGATGTTAAACAAGGCCTGCAGATTCATGCTCAGGTTTTGAAATTCGGGTACCAATCGGACGTTTATTCTCAGAACAGTTTGATTCATATGTATGTGAGTTTTGAGAGGTTGGACGAAGCAAGGCGGGTTTTTGACATGATGCCACAACGGTCCGATGTATCATGGACAACTTTAATTAGTGGTTATTCTCAGTTACGTTTCGTTGATGATGCACGCGAACTGTTTAATAAGATGCCTGAGAGAAACCCTGCTTCTTGGAATGCAATGATTGCAACATATGTCCAAAGCAACTGTTTCCATGAAGCGTTTCAACTTTTTGATCAGATGCAACGGTCTGATAAATTTAAGTTAGACAAGTTTGTTGCTGCTAGTATGTTATCAGCTTGTACCGGGCTCGGAGCATTGAAACAAGGCGAGTGGATACATGATAATATCAAGAAAAGCAAGATAGAAATCGACACGAAACTTGCGACATCTGTCATTGATATGTACTGCAAATGCGGGTCCCTCGAAAAGGCGTTTGAAACGTTTAATAAGTTAGAAACTAAAGGTATCTCGACATGGAATTGCATGATTGGTGGATTTGCGATGCACGGAAAGGGGGAGGAGGCGGTTGAAGTTTTCAAGAAAATGGAAACCGAGTCAAACGTTTCTCCAGACTACATCACGTTTGTGAACTTACTGACCGCGTGTGCTCATTCTGGTTTGGTCAAACAAGGTCAACACTATTTCAAACACATGGCCAAAGTTTATAACATTGCACCTAGAATGGAGCATTATGGATGCATGGTGGACCTACTCGGACGAACAGGGATGTTAACCGAAGCGATGAAGGTTATAAACGAGATGCCGATGGACCCAGACGCACGTGTGATGGGTGCACTCGCTGGCGCGTGTAGGATACATGGAGACTTGGACTTAGGAGAAAAAATTGGGAAAAAAGTTATAGAATTGGAACCTTATAATAGCGGGCGATATGTATTATTAGCTAACACATACGCGAAGGCTTGTAAATGGGAAGACGTTGCCAATATTAGAAAGTTAATGAATGACCGAGGCGTGAAGAAAGCGAGTGGGTTTTCTTTAATTGAAACCGATGGGACGGTTAATGAGTTTGTTGCAGGAGGAAGAAGTCATCCTGACTGTGAAATAATACATGCAAAAGTGAAAGAAATGTTGTCGTGTATTCGGTCTGTTGGGTACGCGCCTGAAGGTGAGGGTGTCGGGTATGATATTAGTGACGAAGAGGATATCGAGAAGGCGTTGTTTTACCATAGTGAGAAACTAGCGATTGCGTTTGGTTTGTTGAAAACGAAAGCGGGGGAGACTTTAAGGATTACTAAGAACTTGAGGGTGTGTAAAGACTGTCACGAGGCGAGTAAACTTATTTCTAAGTTTTATAGTCGGGAGATAATCGTTAGAGATAGAAGTCGGTTTCATCATTTTAAAGAAGGTGTGTGTTCGTGTAACGATTACTGGTGAGATGATTTTTTATAAATTGTGAATTTACTGGACGGACTAGTTGAACCGGTATTAGATATCAGATTACATTGTAATTCCTTGTAAAAACATAAAGTATATATGCATTGCATAGAAATTTACTGTAAGACTAGTTGAAATAGTATTGAAAACCGAATGACATATTGACATTATAATTACTTTCACAAAACAAAAGGTATATAACCAGTTAATCAAACCAAAACCGACTTGGAATTGAAATCGGTTATTAACTTGCACCATAGAAGGTTAATTTCAATAAGTCTATAAGGTTAACCAAATTTTAAGTTAACCGGTTACAAAGGTTGGTGTTTTTCCACTCAAACACCAGTTAAAAACCTTAACCAGTTATTGGCAATAATTGGTTTTAACCATTTGTTCAATAACCTGTTACGGTTGATAACCGATATTTTAAAAACTGGTTAACCGGTATTTGCATCTCTACTCTACATCTACACATGACTAATAAGTCCAATACCAATTTTACATCTATACGCTCTATATATGTGTGAAGTAAACCATTGCTGATTGAATTAATGAGATTCATCTTAAATATTGTGTTCATGCATTTTACGGAACAAAGTCACAAACACGTTTCTTTGATTATAAGTTGGATGGTCAATTTCTTAGGAAAGAACAAAAAGCGTTGACTTTGTTTTGTTGTATATAGTTGACTTAGAATCAATCAAATACTAAGATTTAAGTTTGTTACATATCACGAAATTAGGCCACAAAACACACCTTATAAACAAAGTATGGTATTCATTCACCCATTCTTATATTACTCTTCTAATCAAGTAAAATAACAAGTTATGTGTCAAGTTCACATTTATTTCTGCATAACTTTTTCTCATAATCTCCCGATCTCTTGTCTCATTCATTCTAGTTATTCAGGAATCATGGGTCAAAACTATTTTGACAATTAAAATATAAAATAGTAATTTTGTCTATTATAATCTCCCATCTCATTCATCATAGCTATTCATGGGTCCTGGGTCAAACTCATTTTGACAATCGGGTTATAAAATAGTCATGAAATAAAAGACAAAATATTGACCGAAGATCAAACAAGTAGAAATATGAAGTTAAACAAATTAAAAATAACCGAGAACATTTTTTTTTGTAAGGATTGGTTTGTTCCCTTGATATCTAGTTTTTTTCTATAGACACTATATGTTGCATTACCCGGGGTAACTAACAGACGTGGTCTAAAATTGTTAACATTGGATGTCGATGACAATACTTGTGATAAAACAACAAATGCTATACATAAATAGATAAATAACGTATCTTATTTACATTTATTATTTAAAAAATATGTGCCATACACATGTTCAGAAGCTAGTATAATTATAAATTAACCTTTTGTATTTATTATCTCCCGTAATTACATGTATAATTATATTTATTGTGTAATTATAAACTATATTATATTATATAAATCAAATTAACCAAAATTGGAACAAAAGTTATTTTATATATTTTTCTTTTATGTGGAGACTGTATTGAAGCAAACCAAACCGATTCATCGTTTCCAGGTCCTCATTCTACCTCAGTTCGAGCCGAAGATACACCGGTTGAATATGGTTTCCCAACACATGCATGTTATGTTTTATTTGTTAGGTACACAATCATTATTATTGGTATTATTAAATAATATATGTATTCTTTAATGTTATTATACGTATGATCACTCCTGGACTTCACATGGTTGTATGCAAACTTTCCTCACACATAATGAATCAAAAGCTCACTTCAACTTTAATTTCAAATACACTTTAAGCCGTTATCACACTAACTTTATCGTATTTTAACTTTAAAATATATATTGTAAAATAAATAGGTAATAAGAAAATGTTTAGGCTAATTAATAAGTATATGGTTAATCTATTTGTAACATCTCGTTTTTCGTATCACCAACATTGTCCGCTTTGCCCTTAATGGGATGATCCATCCAGGAATGCACGACTTTGTTTTTGGTTGTCTCGGTAGAGACTTCCCAGGAGGTTACCCATCCTAATACTATTTCACATAAGCACGCGTAACTTTGAAGTTCTTTCGTCCACTAGCATTAAGCCCATAATGCGCTGGTGATTTAAGAGGCGTGGGCATTGCTTTTGAACCAAGGATCTCTCATGTCCATGACTAATGTAGGATTTGCCTAAGGTATACAATGGTCATGTTAATCTTCTTTGTAATTTCTCTATCGTTACACTATTATTTGAATTAGATAATCACACTTTATATGAAGTTTTAAACTACGAGTTGTAGATATGCCTTAGCTCTTTTTTCTATAATTTAGAGAGTGGGCAAAATAAAGAACGAGATGCATATGTGTTTTAGCTATTTTCTATATTATTTAGAGATGAGGTACAAAAAAGGGATATGAGGGCTTTTAAATGGAGGATTGATTTACACTACTGAGTAAAAAAATAGGGGTCGGGTCACTCCAGGCCCTCAATAAGCTTCGTTTATGGTCCTGCAGCGTTAAAATCAGTATAATGGTTGACATCCAGTTGTCTCGAGAATACTCGCTCGAGTATTTGGGTTGTTCCAATATCTAATTATTTAGAGATGGATGGCAAAATAAAAATGGATATAAGTGCTTCTAAATAGAGGATTGAAACCATACCACGAAAATATATCCACAAAAATTTGAGATAAACTAATAATCACATACCCGTTATTATAAACTTCTTGTGTCGTAACAATTAATCAAAATCTGATTATTCGAACTTTAAATGAAAATTCAAGTATAAGACCCAACGCTATGGGCGTCCTTTTGGGGTTTTTTTTGGGTGCGGAATACGGCTGTGGGGCGCGGTCCAACCATGGGCGACGAAGTAATGGCCGTTCCAACGGCCGGCGCGGTTGATGAATTGGGTTGGCCCCTCTCAGCAGCTCTCTCCATCCCTCTCTCACACACACATACATACATATGCATATATATGTATAATAGGGGCGCCCTTGAAGCATTAAACCATAGCGGAGCATCTTTGGGTGGGGCTTCGATGCTCTCGGTGCTTACGTGGCGCTGGCATGGCAAGGTGGAAGGGCTTCGAAGCCCCCCCCCCACCCCACCCCACCCAATGGATGGTCTAAAAATATTTCTAGCACTTGTCTTTTCCATTATCAATGGCACAAATATGTCAAAACTTGAGCAAACCATTTAAGTTGATGTTCCCCAAATTTCTTCTTTTCCCCAAACTGGGGTTGCCAAAACTACACTAAAAAACCTACATTTTGACCTCCCTCCATTCTTCCAATCTGTCATCACATGTGTAATTATTTAATGTATAATTAATTATTGTTAAAAATGTATATTAATGAAAAAAATTCTGAACCGGTATTTAAATCACTGACGAATTACAGACCCACTCGATTATCTTCATTCCATTACCCAAACTGAAACCTCTATCTTTTATCACATGTGGGAATTAAATCCAATACCAGTTTTTTAATTGAAATCTTTTGATGACTAACCTCAATTATTTGGACCGAGATCATTAACGTATAATTTAATAAATGTATATATACAAATAATGTTGTTAAAAATGTATAATTAATTATTAATGTATATGTATTGAACAAAATTAATTGCTTTTCAAAAAAAAAGGAAATCAATTAATGTATATATAAAATTATTTAATTTAATGTATATATAGTCAATAAGCTTGTGGTGGAGTTGTAAAAAAGAGACTTGGTGTTCATTAGTTGGATCCTTGAACTGAACAGATTTTATTTCACCGCACGGTCGTGCCTTTGGACAAGTGTTCACGGGCGTTGGCCTTAGGTTAAAGTTTTCCCCATATTGAAAGATGAGAGTATCCTGATGAGGTGAATTTAGCCATTATCTCATTTGAAGAATCCGTTGGCCATTCAAAAAAAATGTGTATGTGTATATAATTAATTGTTGTAAAAAAAAAGAAATGTATATGGCAGCCTTGAGTTCTCCACGGGAAACCCAAGTTTGATTCTCACATATGTCATTTTGAATGGATATTGACAATACAAGATTTGAGCTATGTTTTACAAGGTTGTCAGTTCGAATCTCGAGTGCACACGTGTTTTCGTCCCACCGTGTGTTACGCCAGAGGCAATCGATGATTTGGTTTCCCAGAGGGAAAGACCAAGCCAAACTCTGAAGCCAATGTAAAGCCGGTTAAGACAACATAGTTTGATTAGAGTTGAACAACAATACTCTTCAAATTTAAAGAGTAAAGTGGTCTAAATATAAGTTATAAACAAAATTACCGTATACATATAATTAATATAATTAATTGGTGTTTCAAAAAGAGTATAATTAATTAATGTATGTATAATAAATACACAATTAATTATAATTATTTAAATGTGTATATATAGAACATAACACAACACAATTCTCCCATCTGTCTGTCACAAAATATTATTATTCCCTTCATTCATTCCCAGATCCCTCACATCACATATATAATAATAATAATAATAATAATAATAATAATAATAATAATATTAATATTAATAACTGTACATAACCAACCAACCAACCAAAACCCCCAATTCTTCCTTAATTCTTCTTCTACAGATTCAGTCACCTGCAGTTCAATCCGATTCCGATTTCACAGCGCAACATTTGTTGCTCAATTCAATTGATTATTAATTATTATCACAATGTCGCCATCGCATTGCGTGTTGGTTACCGGTGGTGCCGGTTACATCGGCAGTCACACCGTCTTACAGCTCTTATTAACCGGTTACAAGACGGTTGTCATTGACAATTTTGATAATTCTTGTCAAATAGCTCTCAATCGAGTTCAGGAACTTGCTGGTGATCGTGCTGTTAACCTCATTTTTCATCAGGTTAGTGCTTTTGTTACAATTTGTTTGGTTAATTTGTGGAATTAGGGTTAGGGTTTGTGGAATTGGGGGTTTTTGGTGGGTTTTGAATTGGGTTATGGCTTAATTTGGGTGATTTGGAATTGGATTAGTTGATTTAGACATTGATCTCAATTATGCCTAAATTGTTATGTTTGTTGATGTGGACCTGTATGCTTAAATTTTGAAAGTTGATTTGATATAAAGAATATATTTTTAATTTGTTTTATTATTATTGTTATTGCTAATTTTCAATTAATTGCTGTTTTGAGCAATTAGGGTTAGGTTTAATTGTATAATTTGTGAAATTAGGGATTTTTATTTGTTGAATTGATTTAATGCTTAATTTGAGTAATATGAAATTGGATTAGTTGATTTAGACATTAATCTCAATTATGCCTTAATTATCATGTTAATTGATGTGGACATGTATGCTTCATTTTGGAGAGTTGATTGTGGAAAAGAATATATTTTAATTTGTTTTTAATTTGTTGTTGAATTTTGATGGGTTTTTAATTGATTTGATGGTTGATCTGAGTAATTTGAAATTGGGTTAGTTGATTTTGACATTAATTACAATTATGCCTTAATTATGATGTTCAATTTAGTTTTGTTTTTGAGCAATTAGGGTTTGATTTTGCGAAATTTTGTTAGTTGAAGTTGTTAAATTTTGATGAGTTTTTTTAATGATTTAATGCTTAATTTTGAGCATTTTGAAATTGGGTCAGTTGATTTAGACATTAGTCTCATTTTTGATTAAATTGATGATTTGATGTGGACCTTTATTATGGCTTTATCCTTCAGTTTGAAAAGTTGACTGAGGAAAAGAAAATATTTTTAATTTGTTATTATTATTATTATTATTTATCTATTTATGAGTTAATAGTTGTGTTTTATTTATTTTGATTCACTGCAGATTGATATTAGGGACAGGTCAGAGTTAAAGAAGCTTTTTGCCTCTACAAAGTAAAAAAGCCTTATTTACTGATGGTTTATAAGTTATAATTTATAAACAACTTGGAATCTTTATTGATTTTGATTGTTAATTGTTACTTAGGTTTGATGCTGTTATACATTTTGCTGGTTTGAAGGCGGTCGGTGAAAGTGTGCAGAAGCCGTTAATGTATTATGACAACAATGTTGTTGGCACTTTAACTCTGTTGGAAGTTATGGAAACTCACGGATGCAAAAAAGTATAAAATTTGTTATTTTTTTGCTTCACTTTGTACATATTATGTTAATATATAGTTTGTAAATGTGACATGTTTTTCTTCGAATTTTAAACGTTGCAGATCGTGTTTTCATCATCAGCTACTGTTTATGGTTGGCCTAAGGTGTTACCTTGCACAGAAGATTTCCCGTTATCTGCAGCCAGCCCATACGGACGAACCAAGGTACCAAACATTTCAAATTTTATCATTATTCTAGGAATTTGATGTGTTTAACGTATACACGTTTAATTGAAATTCAGCTGATGGTTGAGGACATTTTTCGTGACATTTATGCTTCGGATTCTGGATGGAAAATGATAATGTTAAGGTATTTCAACCCAGTTGGGGCCCACCCGAGTGGGTATATTGGTGAGGATCCTTTGGGGTCTCCGAACAATCTTATGCCTTTCATTCAGCAAGTGGCTGTTGGTAGGTTACCTGCACTTAAAGTATTTGGAACTGATTACTCAACCAAAGATGGAACAGGGGTATGTTTTTGCTGCCCATATTACATTTTCGTCGCACTTAATGTGGAGTTTAATGTAATATCTTCTATTCAGGTGCGTGATTACATCCATGTTTCAGATCTAGCTACTGGACATTTGGCTGCTTTGAGAAAGCTCTCGGATCCTGAAACAGGTAGGTTTTTTTCTGTTATAGTTGGAATAAAATAGGATTATGTTTTATTCTACGGGTTTATAAAATATAAATGTTATTATTATTTATAGGTTGTGAGGCTTACAATTTGGGAACCGGTAAAGGAACATCTGTTTTGGAGATGGTTGCAGCATTTGAAAAGGTTTCGGGAAAGGTATACTAAATTTCTTTAAAAAAATCACTTTTTTTATTATGTTTTCTAAATTATGCAACTTTTACACCTGTTTTTTATTTGCTGTAGAAAATTCCTCTAGTAATATCTGGAAGACGACCCGGTGATGCTGAGGTGGTATATGCTTCGACAGCCAAAGCAGAGCGTGAGTTAAACTGGAAGTAAGTATTCTTTTTCTGTTTTTGCAAAAGTTATTTATTTATAAAAGATAAATAAATATAATATAATATGTATGTATGTATATATATATATATATATATAAATACTAATATTTTGATTTGATGATGAGTGTAGGGCGGAGAATGGGATAGAGGAGATGTGCAGGGACCAGTGGAACTGGGCTAGTAAGAACCCGTACGGTTATCAGAGCAAATAAACAGGTGCACAAAAGGCGGTTGTGGAGTTTTTTAAAGTCAAAGTGAAATCTTCGAAGTAGTGAGTAGAAGGTTAGATAGGGTAATTATTACCATAAGCTAAACAATAAGCATTTGATAGATAGTCATATTCTTTTTCCAATTATTTAAGTGTTGAGGGGTACCCTTTTACTTTTTACATATAGTTCACTTTGTTCTTGTATATCACAATTTAGTGAGAGATATGGTGGTATGCAGCTATTGAAGAGGCATATGTCATATACATTTGGGAATTATTCTATTTATATATTTCTCTCTTTTGTGAAATCCCATGTTTTGTGTGGGTTATGTTTGGTCGTAGAGCGAGATTAGGCAAGCATTTAGAATCGTTTAATTTCTTATTAGCCAAGTATTTAACCTTTTTAACACCCGTTACACATAGTCTCTAAAAGGATGCAAGTTTCAACTATCATAATCTTCTCTATATTCCATACACCTGGCAATAGATGAAGGAAGATATGAAGCTAGATCAAATACCACATTCTCATTGGCTACCACAAAATCTTATTATCCAATGTCACCACTAGACGTGCACAAAAAAACCGGTTCCGGAACCTAACCGGTGGAACCGAACCGGAACCGGTTCCAGTTCCAACCCGGTTGGAACAATACCCGGTTTGGGTATTTTTGTACCCGAAAATCGTACCCGGTTCTAATATTTATATGTCAGTACCGGTTCCAAACCGGTTCCTACCCGGTTCTTAATTGGAACCGGTTTGGTTCGTACCCGGAATAACCGGTTCCGACGGGTTTTTTTGAAGGGTCAAACAAAAGTCAAACTAGCCGTTGGAACCGGTTCCAACGGTAATATAGCCGTTGGAACCGGTTTTTTTAGACACCAACTAGCCGTTGGAACCGGTTCCAACGGTAATATAGCCGTTGGAACCGGTTTTTAAGACAATATATCCGTTGGAACCGGTTCCAACGGTAATATAGCCGTTGGAACCGGTTTTTGGGCCAAACCTATATATAAGTTGTTTCCATTACTTGTTTCACCACCAAACTCAAAAACAAATTACGATACTACTCCTTTAGCAAACCCGTTCCTTTACCCGACCATCCAACTAAATATTATTATGGCACCCATCAAAAAAACTAACAACAAGGCTAAGAAGAGTGTTTTTGTTGCCCCCGTTCCTGTTACGGAGGACCCAAGGGTTGTTACGGTAGTTAACCATAACCGCAACCAAGACGTATGGAAGAATTGGGATTTGATTGTGGATGACGAAGGTTATCAAAAGGCTCGTTGCAAACTATGTGGTTCAATATTAAAGCACGATTCCAACTCTACTTTGAGAAAGCACATCGAGAAGCCATATTGCAAGGCGTTGAAAGGGATTGGCGCGACCGATCAAATTGACTTGGGTAAAGATGGTACACTATTTCGTTACAACACGACTCAAGTTCAAGATAGAATGGCAAAGTTCGTTATTCAACGAGGTTTGCCGTTTAACCACTTTGATGACCCGGAGTTGACGTCGTTGATTCGCGAAACTCTACAACCGAGATACACACATGTAAGTCGTACTACCTTAAGACGTCATTGTATCAGGTTGTGGGAGTGTGCTAAAAAAGAGTTAATCGAGTCTTTTCATTCTTTAGAAGCCATGGTTAGTTTAACTACCGATGTTTGGTCGGCACCACACGGGTTGCCCGAATCATACATATGTGTCACCTCTCATTGGGTTGATCCGGTGACATGGCAATTGATGAAACGCACCATCGCTTTTGAAAACTTCCCGTTCCCACATACCGCCGAAAAATTGTTTGAATTACTTGATGAAGTTATAACGACTTACAACTTGAGAAATAAAATATTTTCGATTTCGTTTGACAACGCTTCAAACAATACTAAGGCGGCTGAAAAATTTATCATTAAATATTCACCACCTTGTTTCGGGGATTTTTTTCATGTCCGATGTGTTGCACATATCATCAACTTGGTTGTCCAAATAGGTCTTGACAATGAACACATTTGTGATGATTTAAAATACTTTAGACTTATGTTACAAGATGTCTTCAAAAGTGGTAAAAGAAAACATCTTGAATATAAGAAGACATCTTGTAATTATTTGTTTTGGTAAACTTATTTGTAACTTGTTCAACTAATATTTAGTTTTGATTTGTTTTATTATAATTACTTTTGTTACTCATGATTTCAACGGCTATAATGTTTAAATTTCAAAAAAAACCGGTGGAACCGGTTTTTACTTAAAAACCGGTTCCGGTTCCAACCTACCCGGTTCCTAAAAGTTTGCATTTCTGGGCATCGGTTCGGGTCGGGAACCGAACCGGTTCCTGACTGGAACCGGTTTCATTTTCTACCCGGTGTGAAAAAAACTGGTTCCGAACCGGTTCGGGTTTTCAAGGTGAACCCGATTTGTGCACCTCTAGTCACCACCCAACCCCACCTTATCCCAACATACACCAAAAACCTTAAAACCACCACCACCATCATCACCATTCACAACCACACTTCACCAATATGGCCATGGCTACACAAGCATCCCTCTTGACACCGCCAACAATCTCCAACCAAAGAAAACAACCCTCACCACTCACCACCATCAAACCCCTCAAAGTCAAACCCACCCCACGGTTGACCACCATCAAAGCCACGGCAGAAGAGGCCGTCACCAAAGAAGCTCCGGTGGGCTTCACCCCACCGGAACTCGACCCAAACACCCCCTCCCCCATCTTCGCCGGCAGCACCGGCGGCTTACTCCGTAAAGCCCAAGTCGAAGAATTCTACGTCATCACATGGGACTCCCCGAAAGAACAAATATTCGAAATGCCAACTGGCGGTGCCGCCATTATGAGACAAGGACCAAACTTGCTAAAACTAGCAAGAAAAGAACAGTGTTTGGCTTTGGGGACAAGGTTGAGGTCTAAGTACAAGATTAAGTATCAGTTTTATCGGGTGTTTCCGAACGGGGAGGTGCAGTATTTGCACCCGAAAGACGGGGTGTACCCAGAGAAGGTTAATCCGGGTAGACAAGGGGTGGGACAGAATATGAGGTCCATTGGGAAGAATGTTAGTCCCATTGAGGTTAAGTTTACTGGAAAACAACCTTATGATATATGATTATGGAATGATGGTTTTGAGATATGTTTGTGATTATGTGATTTTCAACTCGATTAACAAGCAGTTTTATGTTTTTTATATTGGATTTACTTGCTATGTTTGATGGTTATGACTTATGATTACAAACAAAATTACAAAATGACTTATAGACAACTTAAGTAAATAAGTTACAACTAAAAAGTGCTTTTAAGTTTCCTTCAATCAAAAGTGAGCCGAGAAATACATATCTAAACGAGCCAAGCTCGATCCCCTTTTAATTTAAAATGAGTCGAGCTCAAGTCTAAACAAGCTTGCGCATGACTATGCTCGTTCACAACACTAGCCGGGATCAAGTCTAGATGATGCCTGGCTCGACAAGGCTTGCAAAGATTAGTTGTTTTTTGGAATATAGTAGTAATAATTGAAAAAAATAAGTACACTTAATCAATTGTTTGAAAAAAAACTAACCCTCGTTAGTAAAAAGGACGAACCGTGCAACGTTTTCTGAACATAAAGGATCTTTTCTGTCATTAAGTTTGCTAAAGGACATCTATTGAAAAACCGTGCAAACGTAAAGGAAGTCTTTTGCCATTTTGTCAAATAAATAAGTTACAAAAGAATTATATTTTCATAAAAATAATATGATTAATTAATTAATAAACTTTAAAAGTGATAAAAGGAAAAAAAGGAGAAAGTGAATAAAAGAAAAGAGAAAAATAAAAGGAAAATGTCAGTTAGTAGAAAGAAGGACAAGAAATGTGACAACATATGAACTTTAAGCGTGTTTTTTTGTATTTACTGAACTTAGATGTTACAACCTGCAAGTTGTATCTCATAGACAAAAGACAGAAACTTAATTCATCCAAACTTGAGTCTGAAGCTTTCTCTCTTAAACACTATGATAATGATTCATAACAATAACATTGTTAGTGGGTACAATGCATTTAACTACAGAAGCCAAATTCAGCAAGGAGATCTAAAAAACACCATTGCTGATCACACTTTTATTAGTATTGCTCTTAATAAGCAAACACTTCACAATAAAACTAGAAGCCACACATCACACCATCCAAAACAAATCAATAACATATACACATGACACACGTACACCTAAACACGCATATTCTCGAGTTCGTAATCCATGATTTCAGACACAGTTTCAAGAAACGAACCCTTGTTCATTCCCTTTAGCATGGACTCATGAGCTTTCTTAACCATCTTCTCAATCATGGATTCTTCGTTAACCTTCACTCTGCACATGATTTGACCGATGGCAAAAGGCGAGAGCCCTTTTGATGCACCTTTTTTCAAAAGCATGGTGGAAATGCGAAATGTGTGCGCGCACTCTCGCGATAGGTCCCACCCGTGTGACCTCAAAAGTGCTATGTCTTCCTCTGCATCCAATGAGTTTATGTAGTCGATAACTTGTTTTGAGTACGGTTCACACGCTTGTGGCCAATACAACCAATCAAATGTGCAGTCTTTAAACTATAAAAAGAAAAAAACCAAGAAATCATATTATTATCAAAATTAAGGACCGAAAAATATATAGTTTTGAGTTCTTACATTCTCGGGCAAGCAGTATCCATGGTCAATAGGGGTCAACACAATCCGACCCTCTTCTCGGTTCATCAAAATATTCCCCGCGTGCCTATCAGCATTCGCGGTTCTTATATCCAAAACCGTGATCTTATGCACCTCTTCAACCGGAAAGTCCCTCGGCCCCATATCTTCACAACTTCCACAGTTTTTCACAAACATTTGTAAAGATCCAACTTTTACATTCTCGGGCCCACCAACGTACCCTAACGGATGATTAAACTCCGGGCTCAAACACTTGACCATGACCGTCGGTGGCACACCCGCAAAACCCATTTCACGGTTCGTTGACCGGGGTCCGGTCAACGGATGGTCCAAGATATAGGCTGCAACTTCTCTCAAAGCACCACCTACTTTAGTCCCTCTCTTTAACCCTTCACCGGTTTCTGACACCGGAAGCCCGTTAGGGTTATTAACCGCCATCGGTTCTTCATCTACGGGTTTAAAAACAGCAACAGTCTCGTTACCTACCGCGTGTCGCATAAAATACGCGCCTCCTGTGCCTTCGGTCGATCTAACCGGCTTTTTCCCAAATTTCAAACCTCTAGATGCCGAATTTAACATACTCCATATCACATTAGGGATTTTCAAATAAGGGTTTACAATAACAGGCTGCAACAAGTAACCAAGATTCTGTATCTTTTGTTTCTTGACTAGAAACCCTTTACATGTTTGAACCTTTAACTCGACCGATGCAACCGAATCGGACTCCAAAATACACATGGGAATCACTGAACCGGAAACAGTTAGGTATATGACAATGGGTTTGTGAACATTATGAGCAAAACCCATATGAATCGGACCCAAACCCACATCAACAACAGCTGACATTGTTTCAGTTTGACTCACAAAAAGTCAAACTTTTTATCACCTCTTCACTCTCTTCTTCTTTAATTACAATATTTCACACATTTCAATCAAATTGAAGATTATGAATACACAAATCTTCAAATTACTTACAAGATCAATAGAAACAAAACCCTAATTGGATCGTATCAAAAGGGCATTTTCGTCAACTGGCTCCAAAATGCAATTCATTTCTGGGTTGGGTAGATTGTTACCCGAATTGAAAGAATCTAAAGCCAATTTAAAGAAATTGATGAATTTGGTATGATCTGGTGATGTGAATCGGTTTTTAGGGTTTGTTTCAGATGGACTCCAAAACGCAATTCATTTCTGGGTTGAGTAGATTGTTACCTGAATTGAAAGAATGTAAAGCCAATTTGAAGAGATTGATGAATTGGGTATGATTTTGTTGATGTGAATTGGCTTCAGATGGATTTATGATTCCGGGATAGCGAGAGAAGGAAAATATAGCCGTTGGGGTGTGGGTACTTTTTTTTTTTCGAATGTTAAAGCTTGCCTCCTACTATTTACAGTAAACCGCCATTGCCAGGGATCGAACCCTGGACCTCTCACCCAAAGGCCTAAGCCTTTACCATCCCACCAAAGTGGAGATGGCGTTGGGGTGTGGGTACTGTCTTGACCTGAAACACCAACGGGTCTTTCGAGCGGTCTCGTCTTTTTATGTGTTGTAGCTTTTGTTTAATAATACATGCACATTTGAATAAAGTAAACACTCATGAGTGCTTTATGTGCATTGCACTTGTCAAATACTTGATTATGCATGTAAGAAAGCAAAAGCATACGAAACTTGAACACCGGCGTAGATATTCGGTAATTCGGGCATTATTTGCGACTTATATTGCTCGTATAGCATGACAACCGAGCATGGTAAAATTAATAAACTTACACTTATATCATTTTTTCAGTGTAATCTTATATTCTAATTTTACAATCAGTCAACAACTTTTGATAGAATCTTATAAACTATCACACAAATCTTTCACGCTTTTATGTAATAATGATGGAAAGTAGTACTATACGAGTCGTATAGGCTATGAGACTCGTATAGCGTTAATAACATACAAAAAAGACATGTTTAACTACAAACTGGCAAGTCGAACATTGTCGTGCAGGTAATGTCTATATGGGCCATATAGACTTATACGATTCGTATAGGTCTTATGTAGTTCTAGTTTCTATTCCAAATGTCAAAGGCTTGTCCGAGTCATATAGCCTACAAAAAGTTGCGACTCTGATGTCTCCATACATGTATCAGGCACGCATTATGTATATAGTTTGTGTAGGCCTATGTGAGTTGTATAGGTCTGTATGGACACCATAGGGGTGGTGTTTGTATATAACATCTCAAGTAAAATGTATACATGTATTGTATTTTGTATTTCTTAAGTAAAATCATTTTTTACTAACTTAGTAAGAAGACTTGAGTTCTTTGATGGAGACTCAAGTTCGATCCTCACTTGTGTCAATTTTGGTGGATTATAGTAATGAACGATTTGAGCTAGGCCTTGCGTCAGTTCAATTTCCGAGCCCACCTGGGTTTTCATCCCACCGCGTGTTACGCCAGAGAGTTCACTCTTGTAGCGGCACAACGACTGTCAAGTGTCAGCCGACGATATGGTTTACCGAGGAACGCCCAAGCCAAACTTTGAAGCAAACGTGAGTCTGGTTAAGACAAAATATTTTGGTTAGAGTGGGACAACATGACTCTTTAATATGGGGAGTGTAGTGGCCTAAACATCAAAAGAAAGTCGTCGTTATAAAAAAATACTATAAATTTTGTTTCATCTTTCACATCACATTCTTCATCTTATTTCTATGTTATTTTTTATATTATTTATTTATACTTATATGCTTCGAGCACAAACTGAAATGCTTAGGATAATCGTCAATATGTTTGATACCATATTTAAATTTTAGGGACGTGAATACTGAATCTCTATAATTTGAAGCTAGAGATACCAATTCAGATAAAGAAGTATTAGAGCATTCTCATTTCATCAATTATTTTTTATCCTATAATTTAACTAAAATTCATACTTTTTAAAATTCAGTACTCATTTTAAAAAATCTCTCACAGCCCATCCATCATCTTTATCCTTATCTTACTCACAAATAATTATTTTATTATATATCTCATTTTTTATACACTCACAATGATGAATAGTAACTTTTTATAAATAAAGAGTTGGTGTATCAATTTTCATAATTTAGGGTTGGGGTAAACAAATGGTGGATCGAATGGAGTTAGTTTTTAGCACAATTTTTTTAAATTTAAAGATCGGGGAGAAGATAATGGATGTGATGATAATGCTCTTACTAACGACATTTCTTAAATTTGGAGATATAGATCATTGAATTTGAATATGTGATTTTCAAATTGAACTGAGAATTGACATGAATATTCGAATCCATATTTTATAATTTAATTTTGTTTATTGATATGTTCTTATATTTGAATTTTGTTCTATAAATTTCAAGATGGACTAACCTGAAATCCTATCGTTTTACTTGTGTAGCATTGATAAGTTTTTTTTGTTTTTTTGTTTTTTTTTTTTTGCATTAAATCGTTTTGTTAATTGATTTAATTATCATCTATATCCAATGCATTATTGTCACATGCACTAAAATTAATCTTTTGACGTTGTTATGCATTCTAAATATTTAGATTCCTTGGTCTCGTTGTCACATTCGTGTTCACGATATAACCAATTCATGGTTCATAATACAAAATGTTTAATTCTTGTTTATTTAGAAAAATCAATGTAACAATTATGAACTAGTAGCACATAACCTCCGGTCACATGATGGATGATACTAGTATCATGTGGCCGGAGGTCCAGAGCTATTCATTGTGTATTCGCTTCATAGTTTTATTCGGGGTCTTTCTCTTTCTTGTTCATTTGAAAAAGTATAGTTCTCAAGAGTGTTTAAGTTTAAACATTGATCATGAAAAAGGTTTTTGATTATGTGGAAATTAACTAGTAAGCCTTCATATAATAACCGGATATAAAAGTAAATAATATTCACAATTTAGTTTTTTCTTAATAATTAAACATAGATTAATGAGATAACCATGACAAGAACTCCTAACTAAGATTTCAAATTTCAAATACAGATTATGCTCTCTAAAGTTGTCAAACCCATATAATTTAGGGTAAATTTTAAGAAAACCATCAAAATCACCTCTCCAATTTATTCTCTATTATATGGATGAGTTATATGACAACTAAAGTAAATCCCTAAATTTAGGTACTCATTTTTGATATATATCATATGTCTCCCAATCACCATTTACTATATAATAAGACAAAACAGAAAAAAATAATAAAGAATTAATTTATGGACATGAATAGGGAATATAGGGAATAGAATTTGGAAGAATTTTGAAAAATGATAGATAAATTTATGGAATGATGTTTTTTAGCTAAATTGTAGGAAAAAATATATGGAATGGGATGTGAATGCTCTAAGAAGAAACTTATGAATATCCATTATATTTATTTATATTGTTTTTCAAATGCCTTTTTTCCTAGAAATTCATCCGATAATATCTTTTTTATTATAATACTAAAACCAGGGGAATATATAGTTTTACATTATTTGTAATTCAAATTTTTGCATTATCTTCGGTATTTCCTGGTCAACATACTTCTTAAATACCTCATTCGACAAAATTTGTTGTTAAGATCGGTTTTCATTCCCATAAGATACAGTATGTTTCACCCATCACTAGCATTGTTTGGTCCTTTTTACTAATTGATATTATAAAAATTGTTACCTCCAGTCACGTGACTGATAATATTGGCATCAATGAGTTCTTTATCAAGCTTTTGATCTCGAGTCCTGCCACAACTACCTATCTATGAAGCTTGATAAATAACACATTGACGCTAATATTATCATATGCGATGCTTATGTTGGCTCCGTGGAGAAGACATCCTATATTTTGTCGGTCCACGGCTAGACTTTGAAGAATCATATTTGATGATTATGATCCAAACGAGTCACCGACTGGTATCGATATGGTGTGTACACAATTGTGCAATTGTGCTTGTATTGGTAGTTGTCATTAAAGATTACAAGAGACGGGTTATTAATTAAAATTCACATTTGCATCACACTACATATAACATAAGTCAGTTACATTGTGATCTAATATCCCCTCACAAGTTAAGGGAAAGAAGGACATGTGCTTGGACCGCAAGAACATGTTCAATCTTTTGAGATGACAACGACTTTGTGAAGATGACTGTAATTTTGATCGTACGTTGATATAAACTGAATACGCATATTAATATTACAAACCCTCAATTAACACATTTTTAGAAATAAATAATATTAACTAAAATACTTTTAAAAAGTGTCACTTAAAAAAAAAGATACAATAGAATAGAATGGTTAAAAAGTATGACCCGATCCATGTATCTAAAACATTTGGGACGGGTATGAGACTAACGAGCATTGGACAAACACGAAGCACGATTTAAACAAGGTATAAGAGTTTGATTTCTTTATCCGTCTCATTGACATCCCTTAGGTTGATTGTTATATTTAATGGTATTCAAAGAATCAGATATCAAACACTCAAACTAATTTAGCACCCGATTCGAAATTCACATCTAAATGTTACGAATCTAAATGGTAAATCTTAAAGTCTTAGAAGTTTTATATTCGAATCGTAAAGCACAAATACCGAACACCCTTAACTTAAATTCATTTTCAATCGAGTTTCAAATTTTCGAGTCTGCTTCAAATACTGAACGCCCTTAACTTACTAAACCAATTTTATTCACACCATAAAAACTTCAAGGGACTAATAAGTCATTCACCAAAAACATGTAGTTATGTTCATGTAATACCCTTCCAAATATACCGGAAGACAAAAAGTGTGTTCCTCGTAAGACAGGTAAACTTCTCCTGTCCACTCTTAATTACGTAACTAAAATAAAAAACCACGAGGTATGAAGAAGAAAGCCATCAGCATTATTCATGACGCATCTGCAGACGTACAAAACCTTAAATCATTATTCATCAAGAAATCCGAAAAAGAGAGTTTCTTAAAACTCTCGTTGCCTTTAATCATTACGTTTTGGTTTCCTTTTATCATCTCTTTCTCTACGTTTCGCCCCAATCAAGGTTTCTTATCTCAATATTTATTGGATTTTGTATCCAATTTGTTACAAATTAGTATATGCTTTCATTACATTGTTTAATGTTTATAGGCATTGAATTCATTGCATGGATTGATGTATATGTATGTGATCACGTGATCTTGGATCACGGGTTTAACAATTTGTTCTTCGTTTTGCCTATGATCGGAAATTGCTGACACGACCCGAACCTGACATGAAAAAAAACAAAAAGTTTTGGGTTGAATAACATGACAAGTTTAATACACGGGCCAGTCGGGTTCGGGTCGACCCGAGTTTTTGTGTGTACGGGTTAGGGTTCAAATCTTTAACATGATTAATAATATGGTCGAGTTTGGGTTGCAGTTTTCAACCAGTTAACCCACTAACCTGAAACGATTAACACCCTTAGTTTTGTTTTATAGTTAGGAGTGCAAACGAGTCGAGCTGCTCACGAGCTACTTGAGATCGGATCAATAATAATCTTGAAACGAGCCGAGCTTTTTCGAGCTCGGCCATCAAATAAAACTCTTTTAGTTATCTAGCCAGAGCTTGAGCCTTGTGTATTTTTAAATTTTAGCTCTTTTGAGCTTTCACATGTTTAAGGTTTCTTGAAATATATAAAGATAGTTAAAAATGTTGATAAATCAATTAATAAATAATATATGAGCTAAGCTTGAGCTTTATAAAAAAGAGCTTGAAACGAGCCGAGCTTGAGCTCAGGCTCAGCTCGTTTGCACCCCTGCTCATAAGTGAGTGAATTTTGGAGTTATATTTGATGTAATTCTTGCAGGGATTGTAGGTGTTTTTAACAAGAACATTACTAATATTAGCTCATATCCACCCCTTAAAAATCAAGCTCTAAATCATACCGACCCGGTTCGTTTAGAGTTCAATATCTCTACAATTTATAACGACTCAACAACTAACCAACCCGACCTTGATGAAACCGAGGATAACCCGCTTCAAGACACAAGCCCGACCGAAGAATTATTTTGGAAAGTTTTATGTTATTCGACATTCGTTTGTGAACGACAAGTTCAAGACATTTATTTAGAGCATAAACAAGAAGAGGTGCAAAAGGGCCGAGCTCATTTAGCATATCTCGAAGGTAACAGGTTAAGTGGTGGGCCAAACGGGCTAGTCAACATCACCCATCGTCTCAAGCCAGATGGAACCAAGTACAACTATGCAGCCGCGTCGAAAGGAGCCAAAGTTGTGGCTCATGATAAAGAAGCCAAAGGTGCAAGCAATATTTTAGGGGAAGATCATGACATGTATTTAAGAAACCCGTGTTCGGTTACCGATAAATATGTTGTCATTGAGCTCGCAGAAGAAACATTAGTTGACGCAATAACAATCGCAAATTTCGAACATCATTCGTCAAATTTCAAACAATTTGAATTATCTGGTAGTTTGGTTTTTCCAACCGAAACATGGTATGACCTTGGAACATTTGTAGCGGAAAATGTTAAACATCGACAGTATTTAAGTTACCCGAACCAAAATGGGCCAGATACATAATGTTAAGATTAATAACTCATTATGGTTCGGAGTTTTATTGCACGCTTAGTGTTTTTGAAGCGTACGGCGTCGATGCACTTGAGAAAATGCTTGAAGATTTGATTATGGCGTCTGGGGAATCGACTGATAGAAAGTTGTCAAACGTTAACCGGACTGTGTTAACGGATAATAACGGGTTTAGGAAACCGGATGATGAGTTTGATAGAAAGATTGAGGGGATTGTGATGAAAGTTCCTGATAGTGTGACCAAAGGTAATGGGAGAATACATGGTGATGCTGTTTTAAAGATTTTGATGCAAAAAGTTAGGTTATTGGAAGATACTTTGTTGTTGGAAAATAATATTAATGAGTTGGATAAGGTACAAGGGGATGCTTTTTCACAGCTTGATAAGGACATTGTGAAGTATTCGGGGCTCGTGGAGCAAGCGCGGTTGGAGATCAAGGAGTTCCGGCCGTGGAAAGAGACCATGGTAAGTAGGTTCGAACTATAAACCGAAGTGGTCTCAAGATGGTTCAGTTTGATGGTTCTATATACAGAACCAATCAAACTGAGCAAGGTTGGGTACTGCAAACATTTATATTTGTTTCTATTTAAATTTATAAGTAAAAGTAAAGTAATAGTGAAATCTAATTTTTTTTAATGAAACAAATTTATGAGGTTTAATATTATCCAATACATGGTGCATGACTTTCAACTGGTTTACATTTTAGACCCTTCTTTTTGTTTTTTTCTAAATTTATCCATCTGACCAGGTGGAGTGAAAAAAATAACCCATACTAGCTCGTTAATGGTCAAACCAATAAACGAGATGAAATTCACCTATAGGTGCTTATTGCTACCTTCTTTTTGTTAACGTGTCATGGTTAATGATTTCAGGAGAAAGAATTTACGGACTTGGAGCCATGGAAGGCTTCTGTGTCGTTTTGTTTGGAGTCGGTTGTTAAAGAAAACATCATGTTAAGGTAAAGTTGGCTGTACAAAACATAAATATAAGCTTCATTTCTTGAATTCCATAATTTGATAATGTTAAAGAAGTAAAAAAAATTCATTATTGACATGTTGTTTGCCTCAATGTGGACTATTCTTTTTGCCTTTTGACCTGAAAAGTCAAAACACTTTTTTGATTTTAAAAATTTATTAACATGTGGTTTGCAATTTTGCATCCATGATATACCCTAAAACAAGATTAAAAAAAATCACTAATAATGGGAATATAATGACATTTAAGCCCTTAATGACGGAAATTGGGCCCACATGTTGATAGTTGGGCCAGAGAGTGTGGTCTTGTTGGCCCATTTTTCAGATTATTGCTAACTCGTGTTAAGTTGTTTTGTAGACAAGATATAGAAAAGATTGCCAACGATGAAGAAAGACTCGACAAGGCCGAGCACGCTTTGCTTTGCGCAAGTCTTTCCGTCACCATTGTAGTGGCATTTATGATTCTTTGGGATCTCATCTCAAACCCCAAGTCAGCCTCCTCCGTTGACTCATCACACAGAAAAGTACGAAGGTCAAAAGGCGGGTGAAAAGTGAAAACCTTTGGTGTTTACCAGTACTTTTATCAGAGTCGTTATTTTGACATTTTGTTGACTTCCTAACCTATTTGTACACTAACCTTAGTATAGCCATTTTTGCTTCAAATTGCTTGCGGAATGAAAATCTTCAGAAAAGTTTTGATACCATTTTTTTTATTTTGTTGACAAGAAGAACTTAATATGATCACTTTGATCATCTAAAAAATAGAATTCTAGAATATTAGAAAGTGTCAGTATTTGGACCACATGTTGAATATTGGGCTTGAGTTGGTGGCTTGCAAAGTCAAAACATTCAATGGTCCAAACTACCCCTACCCCAACCACTTTGTCCATTTCAAGATTGTGATGTTGAACCTGTTGGTTGAACCGTTCAACCATAACCAAATTAATATTAAACGAACCTTCTATTGGTATACTTTCTTTATCTGCTATATCACATAAAAAGAAACACTTTTCTTTTCCATTTTTTTTTAAGGTCGATGATTCAAATCCTATAACAAACAGGCTAAAAAAAGCGCATCGAACATACAAACATCAAACCTTAACATATAAATAAAAGTCGCATTATATTTTATTAATTCAAACCGAGTTTGTATTTTTGCATATATACCGAGCCAAACAAAGGAACCATCATCTTCATGGTTACACACTTACATGTACTACTTTGCTCGATTTTAACATATATTAGTTATGTATATATGACTAAATACATTTCTCATTCTCCTTTATAATACATATGGATTTCTTCGAATGTGTCTCAGTTCTTGTTCTCGTCAAATATGTCCAAAAGCGAGAGTGCCTGCAACAAAACACTTGTTAAGCGATTTGGATGTCGAAATGTGTTACAAAGGACCGGAAGGGTAAAAGGGTAATTTACCTCAGGGATGTTGAGTTCAAGGCGAAACTTAGGGCCGTCATAGTGGTGAAGAATTGGCCTGAACGAGTCTTCTTCTAACGGCTCAGCTAACTTTCTAGTGATGACTCGCACTTGAGCCGGGAAGCGCGACTCGCCAGGGTTCTTTTTGTCTTCCCAAGCGGTCGGGTCGATGTTTGTTCCACCAAAACTTGCAGCCTAATCATTGAAACCAAATTCCATGTTAATATTCTGTTAGGTCAGGCTGCCTATTAAAGTTGCAACATATGCACTTTATATTATAATTTTAATTATAAAAGCATCTTTTATTAAAATAGAAATCAATTACATGAAACTTGCTCTAGAAGTTAAATGAATGTGATTGATTACCTCAAAAACACCACGAAGCTGGTGAGTGGAGTAGTTGTAAAGGAAAAGAGGCAGACCGGGTGTGATCTGCCTAACCGAGTCCCGGTAGCGAGGAGGCAAACCTGAAATTCAGATTATGGAATATTATTAGGCAAATTCATAATATTACTATACCTAAATCTGTAAAAAAATAAAAAAAAAACATTCATAAATTATTCAAGAACTGGTAAACAATATCAATCAATCAATCAATCAATCATACCCAGTAAAATCCCACCGACAGCAGAGCTATAGCTATAGGTAAACAATAAAGATGTCCAAAAAAATTTAGGAAAAAAAATGTTATTGTTTTAACTCAAAAAAATGTGTAACCAATTTGTAAAATCTTCCAGAAACTAAAATTTGACCATGTGGAAGGAGTCAAGAACATCAAAAACCAACCCATGTTCTAATTTGTGGCCACAATTCAACATTGACCTAAAAACAAGTTTAATTGTTCTCTTATCCTTAAAACATTATCACCTAGAGGTGTTACACAAATTATTATCTATGTACAATTGCAAAAACAAAACAAAACAAAATATAAAAAATCACTCTAAATCTTGAAAAAACAAATACACCCTTAATTTATTTTTAAAAAAATCACATCCTAAATCTTGAATAATAAAAACCAGCAACACTTACACAACTATACAAGCATAAAATTAACACAAAATTGATCAAATTAAATGAAGAAAAAAAACATACCAAAAAGCTGTCTTTGAAGATTCTCTTGCATAGTATCATTGTTGCAAACAAAAATATAGCCACCAACAGTCTCATTCCTCGGCAAAGATTCCGACGGTGGCAAAGTCTTAAACCTCTTATCAACACTATTCTTATTATTATTATTACCATCATCCTTCTCATTACCATTATTATTATTACTCTTCTTCTTATTCTTCCCATGTTTACCCACAAACATATTATTATTATTATTATTATTATTATTATTATTATTATTATTATTATTATTATCCTCCTCACCCAATTTCCCATCTTTCTTATTCACACCAAAATTAATATTAATATTATTATTCAAACTGGGTTTTGAATAAATCCCCTTATTAAACCCACCATTAATCCCAAAATCATTATTATTATAACTATTATTATTGTTATTGGACCCAATTTTCCAATCAAAGTTAAACCCATTAAAATCTGAGTTGGTGTTTCCAGTGCCGGAGTTGCTAAACTCACCGCCGACGTGGATGTCAAAGTTCCGGCGGTCTTTTTCCGGGCGTCTGGCGGCGTAATTGGTGCTCCAGATGGAGTCGTTTAACGAGAGGTTGTTGGTTTGAACACGAAGCTGATCACTGAACTGGTAGAAAGATGATTGATGGGTGTTGGTCTCCATGGTTTAAGATTGATAATTTGTTGATACCCAGATGGGAGTTTGTGATATTTGTAGGAAACTGTGAGAACTTGTGAAATGGGTGTCGGTTAACATGAATATGAAGAAGAGAATGGTGTGTGATAATGATAATAATATAGGTGGGAAGTTTCTAGGAATGATGGTGATTGTATGGACTGCGTGTTAATTTGTGTGAGTTAGATATGAAGGGTGAAATTATTCTACACAGAGGTAACAAAAATGAGAATTGTGAGAAGCCTATAAATAATTGATATGTGTTAAGTGTGGACTAAAAGGAAGAGAGCATAGAGGTAATTGTACATATTTTCTCTCTCCACATGCATGACACATGTTAATACCCCTATCATTTTAGAACGTCTATAACTTTTTCGTATGATATTTTAAAAAAAAAAATTCATCATAATAACAAGCGTTTTTTTATCTTTAATATGAGTATGATTTTGTTATATAAAATTTAAAACAAAAATCACGTCATTGTGTCTTTTCGCACACCATTGTGTCTTTTTCGCTTATCATTGTGTCTTTTTTCGTCATTGTGTCTTTTCGCACACCATTGTGTCTTTTCGCATATAATTGTGTTCTTTTTCATCATTGTGTCTTCTCACACACCATTGTGTCTTTTCGCTTATAATTGTGTCTTTTTTCGCACACCATCGTGTCTTTTCGCACACCATTGTGTCTTTTATCTTATCATTGTGTCTTTTTTCGTCATTGTGTCATTTCGCACATCATTGTGTCTTTTTCACTTATCATCGTGTCTTTTTTCGTCATTGTGTCTTTTCGCTTATAATTGTGTCTTTTTCGTCATTGTGTCTTTTCACACACCATTGTGTCTTTTCGCACACCATTGTGTCTTTTCGTTTATCATTGTGTCTTTTTTCGTCATTGTTTTTTCTTCATTGTGTCTTTTTCGCACACCATTGTGTCTTTTCGTTTATCATTTTGTCTTTTTTCTTTATTGTGTCTTTTCGCACACCATTGTGTCTTTTCCCTTATCATTGTGTCTTTTTTCGTCATTGTGTCTTTTCGCACACCATTGTGTCTTTTCGCACACCATTGTGTCTTTTTTCGCCATTAATACATGTTACACAATAACTTGAAACGTAAAACACAATGGTGAATACGTATAAATCAATGACCTAAAACGTAAGACACAATGGCGAATACGTATAACACAATGGCCTAAAACGTAACACACAATGGTGAATATATATATAACACAATGACTTGAAATGTAAAGCACAATGGAAACAACATATTACACAATGACACAATGAACAACAAAAAAACACAATTAAAAAAACATTAATTTTTTTTTTGTTTTTATATAACAATATGATACTCATATTAAAAATAAAAAAACGTTTATTATTATGGTGAATTTTTTAAAAAAAATAACGTCGTATGAAAAAGTTATGGACATTTTAAAATGATGAGGGGATTGGCATGTGCCTTGCATGTGGAGAGAGAAAATCAACAAATGTGGGTTATTACCTTAATGCCATTTTCATCAATTTTTATTTATTAAATTAATCTCAGTCATTCAAATCTAAGATCAATGAACTGGATTCATTCTCACCTTTCTCATTTTTGTTGTCCTTTGTATTTTAACTTTACCCGAATATGAATAATGAATAGTATATTTTAACAAAAAATTCTAAAAGTGTCCCCTATAATTTTTGTTTTCATAATTGTCCCTTACATATCGTGTCGTTGGTGACGTGTTTGATATTTCTAGCGGCGTGTTAGCAACCCATCATAGAAAGACGTGTGGCTGGAATTGATCGTCAGCGATGTATTATCCAGGCTATCCCATCAACGAGGTATGTTATCCCCAACATATTGTGTCGTCGGGCTGCTTTTTAATTATATCTAGTTGTCCCCCATTATGTAAGTAGCAGATCACGTTTATGTGGTCTCATTTTATAATACCTCGGGAGCTAATGAAACTATTTTAGTAAAATTGAACTGTCTCAATTCTCGGGCAATCGCACCAAAAACTCGAGTTCCTTAGCAGATCACGTCATTTTTGCCTTATGTTAAAAGTAGATCTACTACTAACCACTAACCTGTGCCAAGACAACGTAATTTACTTCTAACATAAGACCAAGATAACGTTATCTATAAAAATAAGGCGAAGACGACGTGATCTATCAATATATTTGAGTTGCATATTTATCAAGTTCTTATAAATTATTTTAAAAGGAAGATGAATATCTATAAATTTAATTTGATTCGGGCTTTTTTGGTTTTTATTACACGAAAAACAAAACTGAACTATAAGGTTTGGTTTTTACAAGTAACATAAAACCAAATTGTCACCTTTACTTATTATATATATGGATCTCGTCTTTACTTGTCAATGATGTTGGATTTCTATTACTTATTTGCTAAAATGTTGAATTTTTTTGTTAAATAAAAAGATGCTGGTTATATTCTATTATTCTTGTAATAAACAAATTTGTAGATTTAAAAGTATGTGTGTAGACTATGAGGTGGCTAAAAACTTATTTGTTAATGGTTGAAATAATATACTAGACTAATTGAAAAGAGGAAAAGGTAAAAGGTGATAATAGATGATGTTTGGTGAGAATAGAGGGTGCCTGAAATAACGCGTTAAGATTTGTGTGAGAAAGACACAGCTTTGTATGTATCCTTGATGTTTATGGTTATGTACCATTATGACCCCTGCAAAACATGGGTTGGTAAGACTTACCCTTAAAAAAGTAGTATTATCTTTTGGGGTTGATTTCATTTTGAATGTATAATGGATTCTTGTTGGTTGATGTATTGTTTGGATGTTTCGTGTGTGGTTTTAAATTATAATTGTTATTGTAAACTTTTTAGTGACATGACTATATGATTGGTATTAGGGATACTTGTTGGTTGTTATTTGTTTTGTATTATCTATAATTAATTATGTTAGTGTAGGTATGATTAAAATGAAAGTGCAATAAAAATGGATACTATCAATAACAACTATCCAACTCAAACAAAGAAAGTAAGATTGATGCCTAGAGAGATGACATTGATGCATGTTTGATTTGTGGATAAACCGTGCTAGGTGTTTTGGATAAAAATCTGTTAAGGATCAAGTATCCAAATATGTTAAGTGAGGTAAGGTGCTAACTTGATAATAACAAGTGCGTAATCGTAATATTGGTGAACGCAAAGGTTTGATCATGAGGGAAAAAGCCCTTAATCACGATAGTCTTACTTCGGTCAAAACTTATCGAGGTAATCGTTGGTAAAATAACTCTGGTCAAGGATTAATAGGATAATCTTTGGTCGAAGCACTTTAGTCAATGATCAATAAAGTAACCTTTGGTCGATGAGTATATGGTTATCGTGGTCTCCGGCATAAAAAACCCCCGGACGGTGAAAACTATCACCGTCGATTATATTAATAGAACGAAAGGTGGTTACAAATGTGGTGGAGAATATGATCGAGATTACAGAGTATGCTAGTGTGTACAGAGAGAATAGTGAGTTCAACTCTGAGTGTGTGTGAAATACAGTGAGTTCTCTAATCGATCATATCTCAATTGTTTATAAAGAAAATAAATACAACTATAAATCCTATCTTTAAGGCATTACTCCACTAGCCACTCCCATCACTTCGACCACGTGCCATAGAAGTCCAGTAGCGAAATAAGTGGATGACTAAGTCTAGGAGCCGTTAATGTTGATAAATATCAACATTCATATGAGAAACAACCGTTAACAGCTCCAAATACCGAGGATCCATGATCTTGACACAGCTCTGCAACTCTTCGGAAGGAAACTTGATCCAGACATGTCTTCAAGAATAACATATCCTCAGTACTTAGTTATTTGTGAAACAAAAAGAAGTCCTATAAATGCGCCACATTCCCACTATCTTCATCCACGACTTTGATCACGTGTTTGACAAGTCCAATAGCGAGATATCCGGTGGAATAAGTCTTGGCGCCGTTATACTTATTAAACAACAACCTACACACAAGAAATAATTGTTAATAATACCAATTACTGAGGACCACTGATCCTGACAGGATCTGTCTAAGGATAACTGATCCAAGAACATATGTCAGGATAACGTATCCACAGTGTCAAATTTTCGTGCCCTAACAATTGCCCCCAAAATGGCGGTTGTGATAATATCGCAGCTGTCATTTTGCCTTTGAATTCAGACTTCCTTTCAAGCTATATATCCGAAACCTCTTATTCTCCTGCAAATCATGAACAACTAGTAATACTTGTTTAACCTGGGTAGATGTTCCATCTTTCTAATGGTGAAATCCGGAATAAGATTTTTGGTAATTGCAAGTATGTTTAATAAATAATATATTTTAACTATCTGTTGATTGCCTGTTATTTTGAAAGTTTGTCTGATATAGCTTTAGACTTGTTGAAAGCTTTGAGAAATATTCTTTAGTAAAAAGGTTTTAGGGTAAAATATCCTTGCAAAAATAAACCAGGATCTTAAATCCTTATAAAAGTAGATTGAAAATAATGAATCCTTATATCTATGAAGATATAAACTGAAATCAAATAAGTGTAAACCGATAAACAGAAATCATACCGTAAGGTCTAGTTAGACCTAAGTTACCATAAGTAATGATCCTTCTGTGATCCTGCTAGAAGCAATTTAAGGATCTTGAATCCATAAGTCTTGATCTTCACAATGAACTTAGAAAATCTGTTGCAAACAACTTATAATATTAACTGGTATTAAACCCATTAAGCTGGGGACAAGCCCATAAAATAAACCGGGGACAAGCCCGTGCAACTGGGGACAAGCCCGTGTAATCTGGGGACAAGCCCGTGCAACTGGTGTTAAACTGGGGACAAGCCCAAATACTAGGGACAAGCCCAAACTGAGGACTGGCCCAAAGATATGGATGTTAACTGGCGACATGGCCCTTGAGAAGAGGTGAAAACCCCTTAAACCTTAGGATTAAACTGGCGACAAGGCCCTTGAGAAGAGGTGAAAACCTCTTAAACCTTAGGAAATGGTACGTCTACCATAATTTGTAGGATCCTCCATATAGCCGGAAACAACGAAATTGTCAGCCACTAAATGTGTACTGGTCCCGCTGCCCCGGACTATACATCGGATAGCGTGCGCAACTGGCGATCGTGAGAAAGGTGAAAACCTTTAAACCTTAGGGGATATGACCATCGGGGGTCATACCCAATCGTGGGCAAAGCCAAGGGAAATAGTAAAGTACCTTATATGTAAAGGAGAGGTGGCCAACCTCTTAGATATTGAACCTCTCATTAGAATCTGCATTGTTACTTAAAAACTTGGAAAAGATAAACGTCAAAAATATATTATCCTTAGAATAACAAGAATATAAAATGATAAGTAATCAGATAGATATTACCAATTTTAGGATCCTTGATCCTTTAAGGATAATATATCCTCTCAGGATATTGGATCCTAATTAGAAAAAATATTTCTTTAGGTGGATAGCATTCCATGCTCTTGGTAGTCTATTGCCTTCCATTGTAAGCAAATGATATGCCCCCTTTCCTGCTTCCGACTCAATCTGATAAGGTCCTTCCCATTTGGGCGCTAGCTTCCCATCAGCCGAATTTGTTGTGTTTTGGAAGGCTTTCCTTAACACCAAATCTCCTTCTTGTAATCTTCTGATTCTGATATTTTTGTTGTATGCCCCAGCTACCCTTTGTTGATAAGCTGCCATTCTGATCTTTGCTAGGTCTCTGAGTTCTTCTATAGTATCCAAGTCTTCAAGAAGGATATCCTCATTGGCTTGAGGATCACGGATGCTCGTTCTCGCAGTAGGAACCACCATTTCTGTGGGAATTACTGCTTCGGATCCAAACACCAGTGAAAAGGGCGTTTGACCTGTTGCATTCTTTGGAGTTGTTCTGTCTGCCCAAAGAACATAAAGAAGTTCTTCAGCCCATTTTCCCTTCTTGGATCCTAGCTTCTTCTTCAGATTGTTGATGATGATCTTGTTGCTAGACTCTGATTGACGATTGGCTTGAGGATGAACCGGAGTGGAAGTAATCATTTTATGCCCCAACTGTCACAAAAGTTAGTGGTTCTATTCCCGATAAACTGGGAACCATTGTCACAAATAATTTCAGCAGGAATACCAAATCTAGTTATAATATTTCGTTTAATAAAAGATATTACTTCCCTTTCTCGGACTTGTACAAATGCTTCTGCCTCAATCCATTTGGAGAAGTAGTCAGTCATGGCAAGCATAAAGACTTTTCCATCGGGTGCTTTTAGTAACTTACCTACAATATCCATACCCCATTTCATGAAAGGCCATGAGGAGGATATAGGATATAAAGGCTCTGTTGGCTGATGAAGGATGTTTGCATGTATTTGACAAGCATCACATTTCCTTGAATACTCCACTGCATCCTTCTTCATTGTTGGCCAGAAGTATCCAGTTCTAAGTATTCTAGAAAATAATGCTCTTCCACATGTGTGATTGCCGCAATCTCCTTCATGAAAATCCTTGAGTACTTCTTTGATCTCAGGATCCTCAATGCATCTTAAGTATGGACCTACAAGAGATTTTCTATATAGCATATCATCTAATAAAATGTACTGTGATACCTTGAGTTTGAAGGATCTGGGATTCTCTGTTGTTGGAATTTCTCCTGTTTGTATATACTTTTTGATCGGGAGGATCCAGGATCCTTGATTGTCCAAGGATAATGGCCAAAGCACAATCTTCTTATCATTTGTTATTTCCCCAACTTCTTGCTCTCCTATTGCTGGAGAGAGTTTGTGAATAATTGGGATCTTGGTATTTTTTGGTATTTTTAAGGATGAGGCTAGATTTGCCAAAGCGTCTGCCCCGGCATTTTCTTCTCTTGGTACCTGTACTATACTAAACACTTCGAAGGATTTTGCTAATTCCTTCACAATTTCTAAATATTTGATCATATTTTCACCTTTTACGGTATAAGAACCGTTAAAGTGGTTAGTAATGAGTAAAGAATCCATATAAACTTGAAGATACCTGATCCTCATATTTTTGGCTAAGAGTAAACCTGCTATAAGTGCTTAGTATTCTGCTTCATTGTTGGTAGCTTGGAATGCACATGCAATGGACTGGGGTATTATGTCCCCTTGTGGCGATTTCAGTAGTATGCCCAATCCCGTTCCTCTTACGTTGGATGCTCCATCTGTGAAGAGGATCCAAGGATCCTTGATCTTTTCCAGTTGTTGGACCTCCAAGTCAGCTTTTTTTTGTAGATCACTAGTGAAATCAGCCACAAAGTCCGCCAGTGCTTGAGACTTGATTGCTGTTCTCGGCTCGTACTGGATATCATATGCACTTAACTTCACTGCCCATTTGGCCATTCTTCCTGATAACTCTGGTTTTCTAAGAACATTCTTCACAGGATAATTAGTTCTCAAAATAATAGGACGAGTTTCAAAATAATATCTCAATTTAGTAGAAGCCATAATTAAAGCGAGAATTAATTTTTCAAGATGAGAATACATGTCTTCTGCATTTAACAGAATTTTACTTACATAATATACGGGGTGTTGTTCACCTTCATGATCCTTAACGAGAACAACACTTACTGCATTACCTGAAACTGCTAAGTATAAATACAAGGATTCTCCATCCACAGGCTTCATTAAGGATGGTGCTGAGGATAAGTAATCCTTCAACGACTTGAGTGCTGCCTCATGTTTTTCTGTCCATTCAAACTTCTTATTCTTTCTAAGAATATCGTAGAAGTCTTTACATTTCTCGGAGGATCTTGAGATGAATCGGTTGAGAGCGGCTATTCTTCCTGTGAGCCTTTGGACATCCTTTGTATTTGCAGGAGACTTCAAATTGAGGACGGCTTCATTCTGCTCGGGGCTTGCTTCAATTCCTCTCTTAGTCACCATATATCCCAGAAACTTTCCAGCCTTAACACCAAAGTGGCATTTTAACGGATTTAGTTTCATGTTATATTGGTCGAGGATGTTGAATGCTTCCTCGAGGTCTCTAAGGTGATCCTCAGCTTTCTTTGATTTTACCACCATATCATCTATGTAGACCTCCATAGTCTTACCCAACTGATCCTTGAACATCATGTTGATTAATCTTTGGTATGTTGCCCATGCATTTCTTAGTCCAAACGGCATGGAAGTATAACAGTATATGTCGGTATGAGTCATGAATGCTGTATCCTCTTGATCAGATGGTTCCATCTAAATTTGTTGAAATCCAGAGGAAGCATCCATAAAGGTAAGCATTTCATGTCCTGTCGGTTGCATCCACCATGGAATCTATATGTGGTAATGGGAAAGGATCCATGGGGCATGCCTTGTTTAAATCAGTAAAATCGACACACACCCTCCACTTTCCAGTCTTTTTTGAAACAACGACCACATTTGCTAGCCATCGAGGATACTGAACATCTCTGATCATACCGGCCTTAAGAAGTTTTTCAACTTCTTCTTGTATGATCTTGTTCCTCTTAGGAGCGAATTTCCTTCGCTTCTGATGGACGGGTTTAACTGTTAAATCAATGCCGATTTTATGAGTGATTACCTCTTTTGAAATACCTGTCATGTCCGAGTGCTTGAAGGCAAAGGTAGATCTTCTTCGCCCTAAGAAGGATATTATATCCTCCTCAATCTTACTTGGGATACTGGATCCTAGGAACACCTTTATTTCAAGATCCTCGAGGTCCAATGATACTTCTTTAAGGTCTTTCTCCCGAGCTTCCATCACGTCCCTAGGATGTTGCTGTAGTTGCTATGCTATGGTCGGCTTGGCTGTTGGCTTCATTGATGATGAATAATAATTCTTGGCCTCCGCTTGGTCACCTACTATCTTTACAACTCCCCAAGGAGTAGGTAACTTGATGCACTGGTGGTAAGTTGAGGCTACAGCCTTCATTCCATGGAGCCACGACCTACCTAAAATAACATTGCAACAGTAAATGTTATCTATAACACATAATTTTTGGTATGAATTTAACCCTTCGATATAAATTGGGAGGTTGATGTTCCCCAGTGTCTTCTTGGTTTCGCCACTGAAACCAACTAGCACCGATGTTCTAGAGATGATTTCTGAATCCGGGATGTTCATTTTCTTAAGGACATCATGTTGGATAATGTTGACCGAGCTGCCGCCGTCTACTAGAATCCTGTGTACATAATGGTTAGAGATAAATAAAGTAATAATCAAACCGTCATGATGAGGATCCTGAATGTTCAGCTTGTCTTCCTGATCGAAGAAGATTCTCTTGTCTGTTGTTAATGTGGTCGACACTATTGGACGATCTCCGTTATCTATCTTGATCTCCTTGGTGAATTTTTTTGCAGCAGAGAAGGAAGTTCCACATATGTCTAAACCTCCCGAGATGAAATTAACTGCTCGCACATCTGGCTTGTCTTGTTGAGGATCCTGGATCCTTGAATTATAAAAGATTCTCTGATCAGTCACTCAAGTAGTGGGGATGAGTGGTATTCTCTCATTATCCAACTCGAATTCTTCTACAGGACTCTCTGCTACGGCACAAGAATCTCTAAACAATTCGTAGTCTATGGAGACAAAGTTGATCACATGAGCATCCGGCGGTGGCGGTGTTGCTTTTTGTGGAAGATCTTCAGGATTCTGGATCTTGGATTTCTTCCTTCCCAAGAGTTCTTTAAAGTGACCCTTGCTCAGGAGGTATCCAATTTCTTTCCTAAGGCGATGCATTCGTCTGTCGCGTGGCCAAAATCTTCATGAAAAGCGCACCACTTAGACTTATCCTTGAAGCCGACAAACTACATTTATTCGGTCAGTAAAACTCGGGTGTTTGTAAAAATCGAGTGTTGCATGTCTTGGCCGTTGCGGCAATGAGTTGGTAAACTTGGAGCGTTGTCAGTTACGAGTTTTGTGGCTGTGAGTCGACACGAATTAAATCGGTTTCTATTACGTTTGTTACGATACCGGAAGTAAAAAACGTGACCCAACGTCGGACCGCCACTTGACCCTATGGGATGCTAGCGACACTAAACTTCTATTTTATATATATTAGATAATTAAATAAAAGTAAAGTGTATGCACTTATGATTATATTGACCATGAGAATTAATTAAACATCAATCCATGATCTTGTCCTAAACACCTAGAAAACGCCCATCTAAAATGGTATTCAACGCTCTTTTAGGTTGAGGTAGTCATAGGAGTTAGCCCATTACGGATACCGTAAATCACTATCATTTGAAATCCTATATTAGTCACTTTTATTAAATTTTTTGCATACATTTATTTTCAAACAATCTATTTTTTGAAACGTACTCTTCATCATTGACTCAACTCGTCTTTTCATCTTATCACCATTCACCTCTGTAGAATATATTTTATTATTAAAGATTTTAAAAGGAAACAAGAATAACAAACTTTAATTAAGTTAAAGTGAAGCAGCCGTTGCCATTGGTTCTACTTCTGGATACATACGTGTACCGAACAACCCTGTCACGTGTTAGCAAGTTTGCTGTTTACTTGTTTAAGCTTTAATGGGCCTTTGGTCAATTAATATGGGCCGGCACAATTGAAGCATAAACCCAAGATGTGGCCCGAAGCTATGTTTAATGACAATTTTAATGACACGGGGTGTTTGGGATTCCTTATTTTACCTCCTTATAAATAAGGCATAAGGTATAAGTTGCAATGTTGTAACTTATACCTTATACACTCACAAAACTCAACTTTCCCAAACACCTTATAACTTATAACCCATAAGTTATAAGGCATAAGGAACACAAAATAAGGAATCCCAAACAGCCTCTAAAAGAAATAAAAATAAAAAGAATCCGTGTATCGGGTAAGTCATTCGGTCAAGGTCAATCCAATAATAAGTATGTCGGAGTTGCTGCCACGTCCCCTTAATAACCCTTGCTGCACCTTGGTGCGATGTTTAACGCTCATTCATGCAACTAAGCTGGAAAAGCGATGCAACGTCGGCCTTAGTGAATTCAAAGTGTTAGAAGGGTGGGCCAAGGCACACCGTCCAACACTAATTTGTAGTGTAACATATAGCTCAATTATCTTACCTAAGTCTAAATTTCCACCATCCAAAACTTCAAGTCCAATGTCTAAGTCAATTCTTTTGATTTTTGAATGCATCGTGCCATCGTGAAAAAACTTCTGCCTTCCATCGCTTTGCATGATGTGTCGAATTACAGTTTCCACCGATCTGTATTGTGCCCCTAGTAAAAAATTCCATGTATCTATCTCTACGTTCGTTTGTGTTTGATTACAAAATTAATGAACAGACATGCACAAACACAAGCAAACTCAATTCCTTAACAAATGAATGCGAACACGAAATTTCGTTTAATAAAATGTTGATAAACCATCGTCTGTTTATTGAATAATAGGTTAACAAACTAACACAAAAGTAACTAAACATTTCACATGTTACTTTAATCCCTCACGATAGATTTGCTGGTATACTTTTTGACTTTTCGTCCTCTCACATGTTATGCTTCCATCTCTACCCTTATTTTCTTTATATTAATGCTCACATCACAAACCAAACCAAACCAAACCAAACCAAACCAAACCAAACTCCTCTTTTCATTTTCACCATTTTCAATTTCACAGGCTTCTTTATACATAGAACTTTGTTTGATAAAATGTCCGTTTATCTTAATCTTTTTCCGATCATCACATCCACCTGCCTCGGCCAAACCATCATCAATGACGTTTTCTTAAGCTTTAGCAAGGCAAGTCTTAATTTTTGTCCATTGAGTTATGGCTATGCTTTACATACTGGTTCATAGATATAGTCACCAAAGATTCGCCTCCATCTCGTAACAAAGGTTTGCCTCTGCTTCTGTCTCCGGCTTCGTGTCTATTTGAGAGGTATTGTAGCACGAAATATCAGCATCTGTTAGACCAAATATGGCTCTAGGCGTTTTGGGGGCGATTTAGAGCTTGAGCGTTTTGTAGGAAACGCCTTTTCTTTCAGGTCGGTGGGGGTGTTTGTGTTTTAAGGCAAAACCACTACGTGTGGTCTTAAGTATCGTATTGTAATTTAGGGATGAGCAGATGGTACCATGTACTTTCGGTACCCACTTTTTGAGGTTTTGGGATCTGTTCGGCACGGGACACAACCGAGCATTTTCGGTACCGGTATCCATTTTTGACAATTTTTAGTATCGGTGTTTTTGTATGTTGTGTTTGATGATCCGAGCTCGTCCCTAATTAATTTATTCCTGTGTTCCGTTAGAAGATCCGTTTGTGATTTGTGTTGGATAATTAATGTTGGTGACATGTTATGTTTGAGGATGAGTGACCTCGTTGTTCACTACTGTATAAAACATAATATTTGACGATTTTTTATCAGTATTTTCTTTATCGATACCTAGACCATCCTAACTTTTTTTGTATGTTATGTTAATTGTTAGATGATCCATTTGTAATTTTTGATGGATAATTAATGTTGGTGACATGTTTTGTTTGAGGATGGATGACTTGCGCGTTGTTCATTACTGTATGAAGCATAATTTTGGCATTTGACTCAATCTTTGTAAATTTTTAATATGTTATTGGTGGGTCAAGTTATTCTACAAAGGGAAATAAAATAAGAAATGTGAGAAGCCATAAATAATTGACATGTGTCAAGTGGGGACCAAAGGAAGAAGGGTATAAAGGTAATTGTACACATTTTTTCTCTCAACATTCAAGGCAAATGTTAATACCCTCATCATTTTAGAACGTTTATAACTTTTTCGTATGATATTTTTTTTAAAAAAAGTTCATCATAATAACAAGCGTTTTTTTATCTTTAATATGAGTATGATTTTTGTTATATAAAATTTAAAACAAAAATCACGTCATTGTGTCTTTTCGCACACCATTGTGTCTTTTCGCTTATCATTGTGTCTTTTTTCGTCATTGTGTCTTTTCGCACACCATTGTGTCTTTTCGCTTATCATTGTGTTTTTTTTCGTCATTGTCTTTTCGCACACCATTGTGTCTTTTTGCTTATAATTATGTCTTTTTTTCGTCATTGTGCTTTTTCGCACACCATTGTGTCTTTTCGCTTATCATTGTGTCTTTATTCGTCATTGTGTCTTTTTGCACACCATTGTGTTTTTTTCGTCATTGTGTCTTTTCGCACACCATTGTGTCTTTTCGCTTATAATTGTGTCTTTTTTCGTCATTGTGTCTTTCGCACACCATTGTGTCTTTTCGCTTATCATTGTGTTTTTTTCGTCATTGTGTCTTTTTGCACACCATTGTGTCTTTTCGCTTATCATTGTGTCTTTTCGCACACCATTGTGTCTTTTCGCTTATCATTGTGTCTTTTCGCACACCATTGTATCTTTTCGCTTATCATTGTGTCTCTTTTCGTCATTGTGTCTTTTCGCACACCATTGTGTCTTTTCGCACAATATTGTGTCTTTTCGCACACCATTGTGTCTCTTTTCGTCATTGTGTTTTTTCGTCATTGTGTCTTTCAACTTATCATTGTGTTTGTTTAAATAATAATAACACTATTGTGTAATAATAATATGTAAAAATAATGATAAAATAACAGCAAATTATCTAATACATAAAACACAATGATTAATACATGTTACACAATAACTTGAAACGTAAAACACAATGATGAATACGTATAACACAATGACCTAAAACGTAAGACACAATGGTGAATATGTATAACACAATGGCCTAAAACGTAAGACACAATGATGAATATATATAACACAATGACTTGAAACGTAAAACATAATGGAAAAACATATTACACAATGACACAATGAACAACAAAAAAACACAATTAAAAACCCATTATTTTTTATTATTTTTATATAACAATATGATACTCATATTAAAGATAAAATAACGCTTATTATTATGGTGACTTTTAAAAAAAAATAATGTCGTATGAAAAGGTTATGGACATTTTAAAATGATGGGGGGAATTGGCATGTGCTTTGCATGTGGAGAGAGAAAGTCAACAAAAGTGGGTTATTACCTTCATGTCTTTTCCATCAATTTTTATTTATTAAATTAATCTCAGTCATTCAAATCTATGATCAATGGACTGGATTCCTTCTCACCCTTCTCATTTTTATTGTTATTTGTATTTTAAGTTTACCCTATGTTATTGGCATTTTACTTGTTTCACAATTAATCCTCCTTTCTAGGGCTGTAAGCAAACCGGATGGCCAACGGATGTCCGGTCGTCCGTTCGGCAAAAAGTTCGTTTATGTTCGTCTGTTTAATAAACAAACCGGACATGAACAAAAAAAATTCGTTTGATAAGCTTAGCGGACGAACACATACGACGGCCAACTCCATTTCATAGTGCTCATGAACGTTCGATTACGTCCGGTAACCTTCATCCAGTATTGTAAGTGTTTAGATCTATCCAGTATTGTAATTTAATTATAGAATTTCTAGTGTTTTTAATCATACTTTTTTATTACTACATTACTACATATGTCTATGTCTGATATATCTTATAGTGTGATCAACTTTTTTGTTAATATATTAAGTGTTAACTATATATTTGAATATTATATGGTGTAATTCAAAATTTATAGATGAAGTTGTTTGGATTTATGTTTGGAATTAATATGTAACTGTTTATGTTTGTCCATTAGTGTCTGTTGTCCATTAATGTTCACATGTTCGTTTGTCCGTTAATTCCCATTAGTGTTCGTTTGTCCGTTAACGTCCGTTTATAATATTAACGGACGGACACGGACAAACTCAATTTCTTAATGGAACGTGCATGAATTTTCATTCGGTAGAGTGTTCGTGAACCGTGCATTTGTCTGTCAAAAGCTTAACGGACGAACACAGACATGCTCTCGTCCGGTCCAGTTCGGTCAGTGTACACCCCTACTTATGTCTTCAACCATTGATACACATATAGTTATTAAAAGCCCTTAATTCTTTGGCCTATACCTATTTTTCAGGTGAGGCTCAATAAATGCACTTATAGTTCTTAGTGCTTCAGCACTAGCTAATTCCTCTAGGTAGCGTTTGGTATGCAGTAATCATAGAGGGAATGAAATGATTCATTGCTTGGGAATGAAAAATTTGGTGTTTGGTTGCTTATTGGAATGGAATCATCCATTACACATGGAATCTCATTCCATCAAAACTATTCTTTCCCACCCCTTTCTTTTTTTTCATTCCATCCTCATTCACCATACTTTCTTAACAACATCACCACCTAACAACATCAACCACCACCACTACCATAGCCACCACCACCTGCCGCCACCTTCGCCGTATCCACCACCACCTCCGACGCCACCACCACCACCACCGTCGTCACCACCACCGTCGTCGCCACCACCACCACCTTACCACTAGCAATACCACCGCCACCACGCCGCCGCCGCCACCATTGTCACCATAACCACCACTACCATTTCCACCGTAACCACCGCAACCATTGTCACCGTCGCCGCCTGACTATCACCGCCACCACCACCTGACCTCAACCACCGTCGCCACCACCCTACCATCGCCATCACTACCAATGCTACCATCGCTTGACCACCGCCACCACCACCTGACCTCAACCACCGTCGCCACCACCCTACCATCGCCATCACTACCAATGCTATCATCGCTTGACCACCGCCACCCCTCCCACCACCACCACCATAACCACCGCCCTTGACGCTTGACCGCCACTACCACCACCGTCGCCACCACCATTTTTTTTGTAAAATAACTTACTCCGAGAAAAAAAGTGTTTTTATTATTTATATTTCATTCCTATAATTTTTTTGGATACCAAATAACATTAACTAATGATTCATTTTATTCCCATAGGTTAACCAAACAAGACAAATGAATGGTAATGATCCATTTCATTTCCTTGTTCATTTAATTCCTTCTCTCATTCCATTCCCCCTTCATTTCATTACCTCCAACCAAACATACTCCTAGGTTGAGAGAAAAAAAGTTTAATCTCCGGTTGTGATTATACTAATTCTAACTTCGAAAAATTAAGAATAGTGGTTGACTAATTAAAATGATTTTAGGTCAAAATAAAAATAAGAGTTAAGTATCATTTTAGTACTCATGGTTTGCCTATTTACACAACTTTAATATCATTTTTGAATTAATTGCAAATGGCTACCCCACTTTTCTAAAACTAGTCATTTTAGTATTTTTTTTTTCTAACAACGTCTATTTTTTCCGTTAAGTTAAGGGTAAATTGGTAATTTCGTTTATATTATTTATTTTCTCTTTTTGTTAAGTGTCATTTTCATACACGTGGTTTGTTCAATTACGCAACTGTAGTATTTTTTTTTGAATTTATTGCATCTGGATACTATGATTACTTTCGGATACATAGACAAACCAAAAGACACATTACATATTACATATTACAATTAAAAGGTAACTAAATATATGATAAAAAAATGAAAAACAACCATGAAATATATAACATATTTTTTAGCCTTTTGTTCTTGATTGCCAATTTACTTTCAGTAGTTTAAGATACTAGTTCATCTCGGCCATTTTACTTGCATTTTCATCAGCTATGATTTCTTTTTTTAAAAAAGTTCGGGTATGATAAGTTGATAACAATAGCTCTTTGACGCATCAGATTCATCCCCAATACCCGTGTGATGTCTCTATTGGTTTGTCTATGTATCCAAACTGATTTACCCCTGTAAAATGTTTTTTTTTTTAATAGCGTTTGGATTCATTCCCAGTACCCGTATAAGCCTTTCTGGAGATGGGATGTCAACCGTCCATACTGATTTTGACGCTCCAAATCTGACTCACCCAAGAACACCATCAAGGAGGAAATCCATCATTGTCGGAAAACCCCCTTGAGTCAGGTTTCGACCCTAAGACCTCAAAGATCCCAAGTCTTGTCGTGTTTATTATATTCGTGTGCATTTGGAGTATTATCGTGTATATTATATCCGTTCTTCATTTATCTCGTTCTTGAATCACCACGGTGTTAGGATTCCGCACTAACATCGTGTTCGAGTTGATATCTTATTGTAGTGATCTAGATTCAGGACTTACAATATATATTAGATAATTAAATAAAAATAAAGTGTATGCTGTAACAACTCGGACTTTTCGAATTAATATTTTATTTAATTTAATATAATATATATAAACTACTTTGAAACATATACGTATTTTAACCCTACACTAAATTTTACCCCTAAATGTTCCCCTCCCTAATCTACAAGGACTAAACTGAAATATCTGTTAATTATAACCATCCAACCCATATACCCATCAATCAACCTGGATATCCATAACCCAAACCCGCGACCCATTTAACCAGATCTTATCTTGCACCTCAATTATCGCCACGAATATGGAAATTGAATCAAAACGCGTATTAATCATTCCTTTTCTGGCTTACCGACACTCTAAACATGGCTAATTAATCAATTCTTATTAGTGTTTCTATCTTTAACCAAACCGACAAATCGTCAAACAACCCTTATACACGAAATCGATCATAATATTTCAATTAATTATGCATACATCATCCATATACCAACGCCTAACAAGCGCCTACAAGCGATTATATTATCATCATCGTTTTGTACCCGTTCTTGATTGAAAAAGGGCCAACCACTGTAACCTCAGTTTAACCCTCTTCCGATCGTCGATAGAGGTAATTAAATATATGGTTATGATCGCGAGAACATGTAGATCAAAAGCCCTAAGTTGTCTTGATTAATTATACACGGATTCAATTAATTGAATTTGTTAGGGTTTGTTCTTGATTTTTGTTTAAATAGTTTTTGTTTATAATTAATCAAATCGGATCCCTTTTGCATATTGTTGGTGAGCCCAGCTGGTAAATACTCTTGGTTATTAGGGCAGAAGTCACGGGTTCGACTTCTACACCCGATATTTTAGTGTTCTTTTAGATTTATCTTTTTAAACCATTTTATTAAATATAATAATTATCATTATTATTAAATAAATTATTTTATTAAAAACCGACTATACTACTTATGTTTCTCGTCCGTGTATGAACGTATATGTGTATTTAGTTATACATATATGTATATATACGTATATATAATACCACGTAAACAAATATTTTTGATTATATATATATGTTTCGGTCAAAAATTAACAACTAACTTTTGATCAAATTAGTGCGTGAGGCTAGGTGCTAAATGGTAAAAAGATCGGACACAAAGATATAATCACGAGGGAAAAAACCCTTGATTATAATAGTCTTCGTTTTGGTCAAGAGTTTACAACTTAATCCTTAGTCGAATTTGCTTCGGTTAAGGATTATGAACGTAACTTTTGGTCGAATTAACGCTTGATTATTATGATCGCCGGCACAAAAAACCCCCGGACGGTGAAAATTATCACCGTCAAGTTTATTAATATCGAAAACAAGCGGTTGCAAGGGTTGGAGCTGATTGAATATCGAAAGCTAGGTGTTACAGTGATTGCTAGTAGCTAAGTCGTGAAAAAGTGTGTGTATCCTATCGATATTATCAGCTCTATATAATAAGAGATTACAACTGATATCCCGATTATTCAGGGAACCCTAGACTAAGTCATCAGCTAGCCGTTATTGCCCACGTTGTTATTTGACGAAGTTTAAGCAACATTCCGTTGCAATCCATGTTCATATAAACATATTTAACACGTGCTCTTATCTGCAAAACAGTTAGATATTATAGAACAATTGAATTAGTCAACTTACCTTCCTCAGAATAACCGCTTGAGTCAATATCCTTAAGTTAAGCTCAATTCCGAGGATAAAAATCCGCACCCAACAATTGCCCCCAATTTTTACTGCATGACAGCTGTAAAAATTTTTAAATTTCAAAAGCAATAATATCGCCGATATGTGAAATGACGTGCGCGGGAATCGAGGAGACTCTACAGCTGTATTTTTAGGTTATAATCAAACTACTTCCAATTTCATTAATCATAACTCTCCTCCCACCGGTTCATAATCAGGTTAGTTTCTTTCTCTAGCTTTCTTAATTTCTTAAAATTTTTCTTCTGATTCGAACAAGAATGAGGAAGAGAACCGCTCGAGCGCTCAAACCTTTTTCCTTCAAAACCTCGGAAGATTTCGTTGATCAAGCCCTCGTTCCGGCCACCGATGAAGATCAATGCCCTTTTAAAGACCTTGACATTAGGTCTCTGAAAGATTCAGGTCTGTTATCTGTTGACGCCGTTATCAGACCTCATGACTCTCAAGTCAAGGCCGATTTTTCCTCAAAAACCTGGGTTTGCTTTTCCTATTACCCCTTTTCGATTGGCCTTTCATATCCGTTTCCCCCACTTATCCAAGAGTTCTTTGACGTAACCGGATTCTTGTACTCACAAGTCATGCCAATGGTGTGGCGGGTTCTAGAAACAGTAGATCGTCTGAACAAAACCCATGGGTTATCCATAGGTGTGCCTGAGATTGCCGCGACTTATAACCTTCGAACCCATGGATCCTTTCTCTATTGTCTTCAATCCAAGTCCAGCCGGATTTATATGATTCCCAATGTGTCCGGTAGCGACCCTGATTGGAAAAAGTATTTCTTCTTCGTTCGCCGGGATTCTATTCCTGATGGGATGAATCTGCCTACTAAATGGGTTCATAAGAGTAGGAAATCCGTAGGATAAAACTTCTTTTTATAAATGATTTATTCTAACATGGTTTGTTTTTTGACAGTGGTGTTTGAGGATTTGATAAAGCTTAGGAAGAACACGAATAAAAGGCCTAAGGCGTTGTTCAATATTCCAGCAGAGGAAAGGGAGTTTTGGTTAGAGGAAGAAACAGGAGAAACGAGTGTGATTGCTGAGAAACCTGCTGAGAGTATGACTTCTGGTAAGTATTTTAGGGATTTTAGGTTTTCTAAGGATTTTGGTATCTTTGAAAATAATTAGATAAATCGTTGTGTAGGGATGCCGAAGCCAAAGTCCTTTTGCTTAGTTGATTTAGACAATCTTATTGAGGACAAGCCTGTAGTGAAGCAAGAGCATTCCAAGACACTTTCCCCTTCGGTGAGAATTCCAACTACTCGCCAAAAAAGTGCTGCACAAAAGAAGAGGAAAGCCACCACTTCGGCTGAAACTGAGCCCTTTGCTGACATGACCATCTCCGATGCTGCAGAGAAACTTCAAGCTCTTGCTAACTTTCTTAGAACAGTAAGTACATTTTGCTTATCCTGAAAATAGTAATCTGCAGAAAAACTAATATTAATTTGGGGATAACAGAAAGCCGAAAGTTACCGTCGGATATCCCAAGATGCTGAATTGTCCAAGAGAGAGGCTGAAGCCAAGCTTGCCGATCTTCTACAAGCTGTTGATACAAAGACAAGCTGCTCAAAAAGAATGACAAAGAGATTTCGGATCTCAGAGCCTCATTTGAGTAAGAGAAAGCTGAGTTTCTTGAGGATGCTAAGAAGTGTGCAGCCGCCAGCATTCTGGAGTCGATGATCAAGATGTCCGAAGAAGTGCAAGCGAAGGGTCATGTGATGGATACCTGGAATTCCATAGCTTGGAAGAAAAAGCTCAAGATGCCAAGGGGAGAGAATATTGAATAGGATGAGATGGCTGGGACTTCTGAGGTGATTAAGGATGCTGGAGCTGGTGAAAATGTGAAGGAGACTGAAGCTAGGGAGGCGACGGATTTGGAGAAGAAGGAAGGTGAGGATGCTGAAGGTGGAAAAGCTTGAACCTGGTATCCAGGTTGTTTCTATGTGTTTTGAATGGTTGTTTTGAACAATTTTTATTTTGATTATGTAAGGACAAGGTAGTAGGCTCAGGATAATGGTTTGGGTGGAGGGATCCTGGTTTCAGGACGAAACCCAAACCGTCTTTTACTTTCTGCATCTAGAACAATTATGATAGTTTGGGTGGATGGGCTCCTTTTTGAGTGAAACCCGGACTATCTTTTTCTGCATTATAATATTAGTACAACTTTTTATGGCTTATATTGGCATGCTTTCATTTTTTTTCATTTAGAAAAATCTAAGTTTCATGACAAATCTCATAGTAATAGTTTAAGTTTTACCAGCAAACCAATATTAAGTCATAAACTTTAAATAATATAAAAGATAAAATTCTTGCAAATAGTAAATCATACCAGAACCGTGTATCGATTAATCTGGAAATTGTCCAGATCATTTTATCCTTGAAATAAGATCATTGTTTAGAATGTTCTCCCAATCCTGAGGATACAACAATAGAATTGTGACACGAGCATTACCCTGAAAAATATTTTTAGAAATTCTGGCGACAAGGCCTAAATAAACTGGCGACAAGGCACTTAAGAAGAGATGAAAAATCTCTTAAACCTTAAGTATGAACTAGAGACGAGGCCCTTTAGAAGAGATGTAAATCTCTTTAACCTTAGATTATGGTACGTCTACCATAAACTTGTGATTCAAACCAATAGCCGAGGATAACGAGGTAACAAGTCACTATATTTCATGTGCTGGCCCCGCCTCTCAAACTAAGGCCGACTAAATCATGCGCTACAGGCGTCTTAAGAAGAGATGAAGATCCCTTAAACCTCAAGATTCAAACCGATAACCGAGGATAACGAGGTAACAAGTCACTATATTTCATGTGCTGGCCCCGTCTATCACACTATGGCCGAATAAACGTGCGCTACAGGCGATCGTAAGAAGAGATGAAGATCCCTTTGACCTTAGAAGAGGTGAAAACCTCTCATACCTTAGGAATAAGCTGGCGACCGGGCCCTTAGAAACTGGAGACGAAGGCCTTGTTAACTTTATTCATACGAGAATCCCTCATATCTACAAAACAGTCAACTCTAAGTGAGGGATGGGTGTTAGCCTTGCTAACACCCCTCTGATGCTTAAGTCAGTACCATGTTTGAAAAATAATAATATTAAAAAACGAATAAAAGTATAGGTTGGAGTACATACCTTGACTGTTTAGTATAACAGTTATCCTCGGGATAGAAATCTTACATGAAATATTTTGAAAAGCTTTTCGGAGAACCAAATCCCCTTCTTGAAACCTTCAAACTCTGATATTCTTGTTGTAGGACTTTGCCAAATCCCGGTGTTCTTCTACCGCCTCTAAATCTTCAAGTAGGCTATGAGTGTTATCTTCTGGATTTTGATGAGTGACTCTGGCCGTTGGGATAACCATTTCTGTGGGGATAACTGCTTCAGCTCCAAATACTAATGAGAAAGGAGTCTGACCAGTAGCATTCTTTGAAGTGGTTCTATCTGCCCAAAGAACGAAAGGTAGTTCCTCGGCCCACTTTCCTTTCTTAGACCCCAACTGGCACAGAAGTTAGTTGTTTTTTGCCGATGAATTGCGAGCCATTGTCACATACTATCTCTGCCGGAATCCCAAATCTGGTGAGGATATTGCGCTTGATGAATGAGATAACTTCTTTTTCTCTGACTTGAACAAAGGCTTCTGCCTCGATCCACTTCGAGAAATAATCTGTCATAGCCAACATAAAAACTTTTCCTCCTGGAGCTCTTGGTAATTTCCCTACGATATCCATTCCCCGCTTCATAAAAGGCCAAGGGGATATAATAGGATATAATGGTTCTGCTGGTTGGTGCAAAATGTTGCTATGTCTCTGGCTTGCATCACATTTCTGAGAATAATTCATAGCGTCCCTCTTCATCGTTGGCCAGAAATACCCCGTCCTCAGGATTTTAGAGAATAGTGCTCTGCCCCCAGTGTGGTTTCCACAATCTCCATCATGGATATCTTGAAGAACTTCTTGAGCTTCTGCCTTCTCCAAGCACCTAAGATATGGTCCTGCAAGAGATTTTCTGTATAATATATCATTCATTATAGTATATGGGATTACCTTTGTGCGAAAAGATCTTGAGTTTTCATCCTTGGGGATAACTCCATCCTGAATATATTTCCTGATTCGGATAATCCAAGAATCTTCATTATCCTCAGGATTCTTGACTCCCACATCTTCGTCATATTTTGATATTTCATTGACACCTTGCTCTTCTATTGCTGGGCTCAGGATGTGTACGATAGGGATCTTGACACCTTCTTGTAAGGCCCCGAACCCGGTAACCTTACTTTAGCGTCGGATTTACTCATAAACACAGTTCTTCAAATCGGAGTTTATTAAAACTTTTCGCGGAATATAAAATATCAATCATTTGTTACAAAACATTAAATCTTTTCTTTGATAACATAACACAAAACTTTATATTTAAAATATCTTTTCTTCCTTCTTCAGATGCCAGCCGTTCAATCCATGCCATGTGCCATCCTCATGCTAACTCTATAATCAGCTCACCTGCGTGCATACTAAAAGTCAGCTACGCTGAGTGAGTTCTAGTTAATCGAACGCCATACAATACATACACATACATACATATCCATACTTCACTAGTTACCCTTCTGTTCTACATGCATACTTGCTACCATACATACATACATATCTACAATCACTAACCTGAGTATACCGAGAGTACGTTCATAGTCCACCGTCTATACCTGTACTCAAGGTCGTGAACACGTACAAGGTTCGCAGTCCTTACCTATGTTCACCATTTATGGTACGTACAAGGATCGCGGTCCTTCCCTATACCATAGCACATCCACAACACGTACAAGGTTCGCAGTCCTTCCCTATGTTGCAACCTAATTCATAGCACGTACGAGGTTCGCAGTCCTCCCCTATGCTACAAATACAGCACGTATAAGGTTCACAGTCCTTTCCTATGCTGTAATACATCCACAACACGTACAAGGTTCGCAGTCCTTCCCTATGTTGCAACCTAATTCATAGCACGTACGAGGTTCGCAGTCCTCCCCTATGCTACAAATACAACACGTATAAGGTTTACAGTCCTTTCCTATGCTGACGCCTATCTACATTACGTATAAGGTTCGCAGTCCTTATCTACGTCTACATATATCATCTACTTCACGTATAAGGCTCGCAGTCCTTAACTACGCCATCACCAGCCGAGTCAATGTCCGACAGAAGCTAGAGGGATTTGCCATCCTAACTTACTATGTCGAACGTAGAACTCACATGCCATTCGTGTACCTATATACACATACTTACATTATGACATAAGAACACTCTAGGCATTCTTTACCTCATTCATTTAACAACATACCCCTTGTCGACACGTGAATATCCGAAGATCGTTCACAGCCCCGACAAGTATTCATTGAAATATTCATACATCTTCGATATATAATATTCGTACCTTTATTTTTAACTTGACAGTACGCCCAATATCCGAAGATCGTTCGCGTACCGACAAGCAATCATTCATATCTATCACACATATCAAATATGACATACACTTATCACTTAGGAT